>NC_081308.1:132207269-132901436 GCF_030435805.1 Mustela lutreola
ACAGATGAAAGCCTGAAAGCACATGAACAGACAGGAGAAAAGCACGGAGGAAAATGCAGTACCTCGACAGGAAGTGCAGGCTGAGTCACCTGCACTGCGGCCACAACAAAGCTGATGGCATCTCCAGCTGCTGCCCTCCCCGCGCCCCGCCCCCCCGCCCCCCAGCCCCGCAACCGTGGATGAGACCCGCCAGGTGGGGCCCGGGTCCGAGGAGGCACAGGGGGCGGGGCGGGCACTCTGCACGCTTTCAAGGCCCAGTGAGATGGAACCTCAGCCCCGGCCACTCACAGTCACATGATCATCTGCAAAGCATGTTACGTAACCACCTTCCTGTCACCATGTCCACATAACAAATGACTGGTCACCACGCGGCCAGCATTTCATGAGATACCCATGGCTATGCCTTCACTGTCAACATGTCCCACTCTCGCCCCTTCTGTACATCCATGCGGAGACCCCACAACAGCTTTTCAGCCACCTCATTAAATAACCAGCGACCAGCCATGAACTCCACTCGTTGAAGAGAAGGGCTTTCTGGCAGTGGGATGGGGAGACAGAGCTCTGTGCACCATACCACAGAACAGTGGGAAAGGGCATTAGGCATCTGCTTCCAAATGCGCTGCAGATGCAAAGGAAAAGGGATGATGAGCTCAAAGACCTAAACTCTTGGCCCAAAACACGGCAAAACAGCTGCCTTTCTAGGAAAGTGTGAACAGAATCTCTTATCTCTTAACCCACAGGCTGACGTAGCTCAAAACAAATCTCAGTTTAATAGTGCAAGACACCAAATTATTCCAGGAAAATCCGGGTGGGCAGTGGTGCCGGGCAGGCTCAGTGGGTGAAGTGTGACTCAATCTTGGAGTCATGAGTTCAAGCCCTGGCCGGTGGAGAAATAAACTAAAGAAACAAACAGGTGAGGCTGGGAACGTGACAAATGGCATGGAAACATCTAAGGGCCTCTGGAGGATTCTGAGTCCCCGAAGCTCCCACCATCCAAAATAGACTGGTGGTGTACCACCAAGGACGCAGACTCCTCAGGAATAAAGGTTCAGGGCACCTCACCAGGTGAAGATCCCTGAGCAAAAGGGAACCATGCATACGCTCTGCCTTGCTATCACACTTCACTAATTTTCTCTTTCTTTCTTCATTTTACTTGAATGTGTTGATGGCAATGACCTTGACAATAATAGTCAACAGGTCGGCAGCACTGGCAGCCAATTTCTCACCAAAACCAGTTCTGAGTTGTGGTTTGGGTTGTTTTTTCCTGGCTGTTTAACCTCAAAGCTGCTTCTCCAGCCCTTTCAACATTTATATGAGCCACCCAGTATCATTTTGATAAGCTCTCCTTCTGCTTAAATGAGTCAGGGTCAGCTTCTGTTGCAAATTACAACTCTGGGATGTCTACATGGCGTTCCCGCATCTCTAAAATACACCAAGCCAAAAGGAGAAATTAATCAATAGAAAAGGAGTAATTAAAGAGTTAGAAAAATTAAAAAGTAGAATAACCAAAAAGCTGGTTCACAGCAAAAAATGAAAATCAATGAACTAGAAAAACCGTGAGCTTAATCTAACCAAAAGGGGAAAAGGTGAGAGAGAAGAACTTTACAATGAAAGAGCTCTGGAAATAGGAAAAATAAACCTAATAATATAGGAACCATTTTGTAAAATTATACATAGATGAATTTGATAGCCAGAATGAAACAGACCTATTCAAGAAAAGTAGAATTTACAAAACTGACTTGGGGGGATACAGACTAAACAGACAAATCCACAGAAGAAACAGGGAGAATGGAGAAAGCATCAGTTTAGAAGGAAATGCTGCCAAAATTTTAAATGCTGTTCACTCCAACTCTACTTAAATATTCGAGAGTAGGAGGTGCCTGGCTGGCTCAATGTACAGAGCATTTAACTCTTGTTCCCGGGCTCATGAGTTCAAGCCCCACACTGGGCATGCAGCCTGTTTAAAAAACATTTTTTTTTAATGTGACAAGCTTCCAAACTTTTGTATGGACCACGTATGACCTTTTTGTCAAAATCTGCTATGATTTTACAGAAATAATGAAGCCAAATTTAAAACCAAAAACCAATTTCACTTATGAATACTGATACAAAAATCCAGTGGAAAATAGCCTGCCTAATCCAGCAACACGATAAAAAAAGGACCCTGTCCAGCTGGGGTTTATTTCAGAAATGTAAAGATGGTTCAATATTACATATTTATTAGGAGGATTAACTGCTTTGCTAGATTCAATGAAAAAAAATCATATGATCACAAGCAATGCTGAAAAAATTTTTTAAAATTTAACAATAACTTTTGATGAGAAAAACAGTAATACAGGACTCAGTGGAATGTTACTAGCATGAAAAAAAATTCTCCTAGCTCAAAACCACTGCCTTTAAAAAACAAACAAGGTACCTTTATTGAAATAGAAGTGACATACACAGAACTCCACATAATTAATGTGAATTTGAACAGATACAGATACCCATGAAACCATCAGGACAACCAAGGTAACAGACACACCCATGACCTTCAGAAGTTTCCTTGTGTCTCTGCGTATGGTAAAAACACTGATTACAGATGACCCACACAACAAATTTTCAAGTGTGCAATACTGGCTTGTTCACTATAGGCATTAGGCTGTACAGCAGGTCTTTAGAACGCACACATCTTGCGTAACTGAAACTTCATACCCACTTCGGGGTACATACTCGGGAGAACTGAACTCAGTGTCTCAGATCTGCGCTCCCGCGTTCGTTACGGCATATTCACAATAGTCAAGATATTACAACAATCTAAGTGTTCATCAAAGGATAAATAAAGAAAATGTGCTAATATCCATGCATATTCCACAGAATGTCACTCAGCCTTAAAAAGTTAATTTAGGGGCACCTGGGTGGCCCAGTCACTTAAGCCTCTGACTCTGGTTTCTGCGGAGATCGTGATCTCAGGGGTTGTGAGATCGAGCCCCGAGCTGGGCTCTGGACTCAATGTGGAGTCTGCCTGAAGATTAGCTCCCTCTGCCCTTCCCCGCCCATGTGCATGCTCTCTCTCTCTCTCAAATAAATAAATCTTTTAAAAGAAGTTAATTTAGAAATCCAACATAATCCCTGCCCCAATACTAACTAGTTTTCTTTTAAAACTAAGCAAGTTGATTCTATAGTTCACATGCGAAAACAGAAATCAAAAACAAACCAGGAAAACCCTAAAGAAGAATAAAGAGGGACAAGCAGTCCTTAACGGTGTAAGAGTGGCTCATGAACAGGCTGATGGAAGAGAACAGAAAGCCCAGAAATAAGGACAAGAATGTCATTTATGATGACGAAGGGCAGTATCTAGAATCAGTGGGGGTATAGATGAACTTTTTTCCCTAAGATTTTATTTTTATTTATTTATTAGAGAGAGAGAGAAAGAGAGCACGAGAGGGGAAAGGTCATAAGGAGAAGCAGACTCCCCGCAGAGCAGGGAGCCAGACATGGGGCTTGATCCCAGAACTCCAGGACCTGAGCAGAAGGCAGACACTTAACTGACTAAGCCACCCAGGCGCCCCAGATGAACCTTTTTTTTTTTTAAACATTCCGTTTATTCATTTGAGAGAGAGAAAGCATGAGCAGGGGGAGAGGCAGAGGGAAAGGGAGAAGCAGACTCCCCACTGAGCTGGGAGCCAGCCATGTGGCTCGATCCCCAGACCTGGAGATCACGACCTGAGCCAAAGGCAGACGCTTAACTATCTGAGCCACCCAGGCAGCCCAGATGAACTATTTAATAAGTATAGAATAATGGTATAGAAAATATCGACACATTTTACTAGATATAACTTTTTTTTGCATACATGTACACACAAAATACAAATGGCATGGGGCGCCTGGGTGGCTCAGTGGATTGAGCCACTGCCTTCGGCTCAGATCATGATCTCAGGGTCCTGGGATCGAGCCCCGCATCGGGCTCTCTGCTCTGCGGGGAGCCTGCTTCCCCCTCTCTCTCTGCCTGCCTCTCTGCCTACTTGTGATCTCTCTCTGTGTCAAATAAAATAAATAAAATCTTTAAAAAAATACAAATGGCAAACTGGGGAAAACTGTAACAGCTTTTCTCACAAAGGACTTCTCAGCTCCCAGAAATTGACACTAAAAGACCAATGGTGGAGGAAGAGCACGTTGGTCACAAGAAAATGAAGAAACATCAGGCTCCCTCTGAATCAAAGAACTGCAAATGAAAACTACACAGAAATACAATTTTTTCACCTATGAGATGGCAAAAGTCCCACAATTTGACAACATATTCTTTTGGCAAGGCCCTATTTTACTTTGCAAGTAGGAATGCAAAATGGGACATGTGGTAATATTTACTAAACTTATAGATTCACTGACCCAGAAATCCCAGTTCTGGGAATCATACCAATATAACTGCACAAATACAAAATGTCACATACACAAAACTTTATTAGTTGTGGCAATAGTTGCAGTCAGAGTGAAAACCACCCAGATGTGCAAAATAAGGAACTGGTCAAAACAGAGGATTAGACAGTGATTAGACCCCTCAGCATCATGAGCGCGAGCCCCACATTGTGAGTAGAGATTACTTAATCAATAAACGTTTTACAAGAGTGTTAAAGAAAAACAGTGAAGAACTCTGGTCATTGATGTGGAGAAAACTTTAAATTACTTTGAGAACTTTTAAGATCTTAGCAACTTTCAAACATACAGTTCAGTAGCATTAACTAGTCCCCATGCTGTACAGTACATCTTCAGAACTAATTTATTTTATAACTAGAAATGTATGCCTTCTGACTACCTTCACACATTTTCCCCACTCTGCCCCGAGCCTCTAGCAACCGCCCATCTGTCCTCTGTGTGTATGAATTCAGGGATTTCTGTTTTGCTTTTGTTTTTAGATTCCCCACATAAGTGTGATCACCCGGTATCTATCTTACTCTGCCTCACTTCGTTTTGCACAATGCCTTCAAGGTTGGTGCACGTTGTTGCAAACGGCAGGATTTCCTTCACTGTGGCGGCATTATATTCCACTGTGCATGTACACCGCAGTTTCTTCATCTTTTTTTAAAATTTATTTTTTAAAGATTTTATTTACTTATTTGACAGATCACAAGTAGGCAGAGAGGCAGGCAGAGAGAGGAAGGGAAGCAGGCTCCCCACTGAGCAGAGAGCCTGATGCGGGGCTTGACCCCAGGACCCTGAGATCATGACCTGAGCCAAAGGTAGAGGCTTTAACCCACTGAGCCACCCACATGCCCTGCAGTTTCTTTATCTTTCATCCACCAACAGACATGTGGGTTGTGCCCATGTCTTGGCTACTCCAAGTAATGCTGCAATCAATGTGGGCGTGCAAATACCTTTTTGAGTTAATGTTTTTATTTCCTTTGGATTTATTCCCAGAGGTAAAATTGCTGGGTCCTAAGGTAGCTCTGTTTTCAACTTTCGAGGCCCCTCCATGCTGTTTTCCATGGTGGTTGCACCAGCTGGCTTTCCCACCAGCAGTGCACAATGGCTCCCTTTCTCCACATCCTGGCCAACACTTACTGTCGCTTATCTTTTGGGCACTGATCATCCTGACAGGTGTGAAGTGACCTCAGACTGTGGTTTTGATTTGAATCTCCTTGGTGGTCAGTGCTGTCGAGCACATTCTCGCGTGTCTGTTGGCCGTCTGTGCACGTTCTGGAACCAACAGACCATAATGCACAGTGGTATACAGAGTAAGCTACCTTTGTGTAAAAAAGAATAACAAAGCAAATGCACATTTTCTTGTATTTATATAAAGAAATACTGGAAGGGGGTGCCTGGGGGGCTCAGTTGGTTGAGCATCTGCCTCTGGATTTCAGCTCAGATTGGGATCTCAGGGGCGTGAGATCAAACCCCATGTGGGCTCTGCCACTAGCAGGGCATGTCTCTGAGACTCTCCCTCTCCCACCGCCGCCCCCCCCCCACTCCTGCTCACACTCATACTATCTCTCTCTCAAATAAATAGGAAAATCTTTTTAGGGGAGACTGGGTGGTTCAGTCATTAAGCATCTGCCTTCGGCTCAGGTCATGATCCCAGGGTCCTGGGATGGAGCCCTGAATCGGGTTCCCTGCTCGGCGGGAAGCCTGCTTCTGCCTCTCCCACTCCCCCCGCCTGTGTTCCCTGTCTCGCTGTCTCTGTCAAATAAATGAATAACATCTTTTAAAAAATTAAAATTAAAGATTCTTAAGAAAAGAAAAATACTGGGAGGATGAGGGAAAAAACCCTAATCCTAACCCTAACCCTAACTACTAAAAATGTTTACTTTCAGGATAAGGGTGATCTAGATGAAGACAGAGGTGTGGATGAGGTTTCTCAATGTATATTTTAAATATACTTTTCACTTTTGAAACATGTAAACATATTATTACCTATTCAATAGCAGCTTAAAAGCCAAGACAAAAGCGTAAGGAAGACAGGAAGATCAACCAAGCAAAACCACCCCTTACATCATAGGCACAGAAATACACAGAGCTTTTACACAGGCAATGATGCTCAACCTCACTGATAAATTAAAACACGACACCATTTATCAGCTATTGACTTTGCAAAGATCCAAACATTTCATAACACACTCCGCTGGAGGGGCTACAGGGCGACAAGCACTCTCGTGCACCAGTACTGGGCGGGGAAACTGACACAAACTGGCATTCTATAGTCACATACGCTTTGACTCAGCAATTCCACTTCTAAGAGTTTTCTTCACAAGCATAATTGCACATAACCACAAAGACCAATGTACAAAGATACTCTGTAATGCAGTAGCATGGAGCCTATAAACAAGAAAAAGTCTGTCATGGTACCTCCACACAGTGACTGTGAAACCGTCAAAAACAATGAGCGATGTCTGTATGTGCTGAAAGGAAACAATCCCCAATATACACCACTAGCAAAGGGCGAGTATGGTGCGCAGCCATCTATGCCCCCAATACGCTTATACATGCGCGGAATACACTTCTGCAAGGAAGAAGCTGGCGGGGAAACCAAGGGGCTGGCACAAAGAGGAAGGAGGGAGACTCACTTGAATACGCTTTGCTATTATTTTTTACTTTATCAAGTGCATATATTCCTTAAAAATACACTCTCTGGCAACAAAAAGAGAAGAATGTAGAGGGGTGCCTGGCTGGCTCAGTTCGTGGAACGTGTAACTCTTGATCTCAGGGTCATGAGTTCAAGCCCCATGCTGGGTGGAGAGCTTACATTTTTTTTAAAAAAGGAAGATATGTACAGAGGACAGGCTACTCAACAAATGGTGTTGGATAAGTTGATTAAGTTTGTAAAATAAAGTCATACCCTTATCTTACACTAATATAGATACCAACTGAGCTAGAGAAATCCAAAGTTGAAAAAAATGAAACCACCCGAGGTGATGATGACCATGTAAATCTGAAACTTTCGATGTGTCCTCTGAACACAAGCCAGAGGCTAAGGTCATCCAAATGCAAAAAGCTGAGAACAGAAATTAATAAACACCAAGAAGAAATAAAATAATAATACAAGAGTTGATTAAATTCAGAAGAGAAACAGAAAGGGTTTCCGTTTCTTTTTTTTTTTTTTTATTTGATTTATTTATTTGACAGGCAGAGACCACAAGTAGGCAGAGAGGCAGGCAGAGTGGGGGGGTGGCGGGGGGTGGAGCAGGCTCCCTGCTAAGCAGAGAGCTCGATGCAGGACTTGATCCCAGGACCGTGAGATCATGACCTGAGCCAAAGGCAGAGGCTCAACCCACTGAGCCACCCAGGCGCCCCAGGGTTTCCGTTTCTGCCTAAGATGCAGAAAGTTGCAGGGAATATCCCTTCCACTCTGACAAGAAACACCGAACAGAATACAGAATCTTTATTTCCTTGAGCTCATCAGGAGCTGAGGTCACAAAGCCCCAGGGTAGAAGTGACTCAGGCAGCAAGCCTCCTTGGTGGTGAGACTAAACATACAGACTTCCAGGCACTCTTGAAGCCCTCAGCCTGGAACACAAGCCCAGGTACTGGCCTTCCTCTTCACCATAACAAGAAACAGGTTCCTGCAATTAAAACAGATATTTGGGGGGCGCCTGGGTGGCTCAGTGGGTTAAGCCTCTGCCTTCGGCTCAGGTCATGATTCCAGGGTCCTGGGATCAAACCCCGCGTCGGGCTCTCTGCTTGGCAGGGAGCCTGCTTCCTCCTCTCTCTCTCTCTGCCTACTTGTGATCTCTCTGTCAAATAAATAAATAAAATCTTAAAAAAAAAAAACCAGATATTTGGGGGTGCCCTAGGGGGCTCAGTTGGTGAAGTGCCTGCCACCAGCTCAGGTCATGATCCTGGGGTCCTGGGATAGATCCCCACATCAGGCTCTCTGCTCGGCGGGGAGTTTGCTTCTCCTTCTACACCTTGCCCCAGCTCGTGCACTAGCTTTCTCTCTCTCTCTCTCAAAAATAAATAAATAAAATCTTTAAAACAGAACAAAACAACAAACAGATATTTGTCAACAGGATTCTCATTTCAGCTGAAGTGACTGTTCAATCTGCAACAGAATTTCTCCCTCCTGAACTACAGACACTGGGGCCCAATGCACACGCAGGATACTCAGCAGCATCCCTGGTCTCTACTCTCCAGATGCCAGGAGCACCCTCCCTATGAGCGCTCAGCACAAAAATGTCTCCAGATGATGCCAAATGTCTCCTGAGGATAGGGCTGACCTACTTTTACTAAAAAAAATAAAAATAAAAAATAAAAAACTCGGGGCGCCTGGGTGGCTCAGTGGGTTAAAGCCTCTGCCTTCGGCTCAGGTCATGATCCCAGGGTCCTGGGATCAAGCCTTGCATAGGGCTCTTTGCTCAGCAGGGAGCCTGCTTCCTCCTCTCTCTGTCTGCCTCTCTGCTTACTTGTGATCTCTGTCTGTCAAATAAATAAATAAATCTTTAAAAAAAAAAAAAAACTCGTTGGCGCACCGGGGTGGCTCAGTTGGTTAAGCTTAAGCGTCCAACTCTTGATTTCGGCTCAGGTCATGATCTCAGGGTCCTGGGATCGAGTCCTGTATCAGGCTCTGCACTCAGTGGGAAGTCTGCTTCAGGATTCTCGTTCCCTCTGCCCATCCATCTCCCCAAATAAATATATAAATCTAAAAAATTACTTGTTTTTATCATCTGAAATTCAACTTTTTATTTTTGCTAAATATGGTATCCCTATCTGGCGGGGGGAAACCTCACCCTCAGTGAAACTATTGATCTAGACCCTCAAATACAAACATAAGCAGAAAACCAAGAATCACCAGGCATTTGAAGATGAAATGAATTCAAAAAGCTTTTTTTCAAATATATTCTTCTGCAGGGCCTTTGCACTTCCTGTTCCCTCTTTCTAGAAATGGGTTCCCGTAAATATCTGTATGGATGTGAGGGATAAAGCCAGGATATAATAAATATGCTAGGGAAAATTCTCACAAGATAAGATACCCAGAAAAGATGTGAATGCTGATGTGAAGAGGAAACAGTTCTTAGAAATTAAAAATATGACTACCAATCAATGGGCTGAACAGTAGAAAGTTTACAACTTACCCATAATCACTGAGCTAAAGGCTTGACTTGAGTACCTCAGAACACTGAGCACAAAAGGACAGAGTGATCGTAAGTACGAGAGAAAGGTTGGGACAAATCTGGAGAGTAGATCTACCAAACATATTTCTCAGACTCCCTTTCTGGATGTCTCCCTGCTGGGTTCTGCTAATGGGAAACACTGGTGGAAGAATGCAAGGTAGGGAAGAGGGAGACAGGACTCTCAGCAGCCATCAGCATCTGCCCAGTGGCAGAAGGCAGCCCCAGCTCCAGCTGTCAGCTTCCTCGAGCCACTTCTGAGGCATGAGCACCGACTGCATTAGCACCCCGCCCTCAGAGTCTGAGCAAGAGATGCACGGCTGCAGGTTCCCCTCCTGCAGGCTCTCAGCTGTGCTCCTGCCAAACATCACCTTTATGCCCCAGTTTGTTCAGCAATTTCTATACTTACTAATATCTGAGTACTTCCTTTTTGATCTTCTAGCCTTCTGAGATCCACATAAACCACAGCCTATACGGACGGCATTGTCTCTGTTGAGTATCTCGTGTGGCTTCTGTTTTCCCGTCGACAGCCTGACTGATAGTGTTTATTACCAGAAGCAGTCCTAGGAAATAAGCTCTTACAATGACCTTGAACTACAGACAAAGTAGATTCAGAGCAAAGAATGATACCAAGAATAAAAAAGGTAGTTTCATAACGATGGGTTAATTCATCAAGATAAAGTAACAATTCTAAACGTGTATTCAACTCATAATATAGGTTCAAAATATGAGGGAAAAAGTGATAAAACTTCAAGGAGAAACAGACAAACCCACAATTATAGTCTGAGATTTCAACACTCCTCTTTGAATTGGTAAAACAAGAAGACAGAAAATCAACAAGGATGTAGAACTATCCACCAACTTGACCTAATTGATATTTATAGAACACTCCACCCAACAATAACACGCACATTCTTTTCAAGTGCACACAGAACATTTATGAAGATAAACCATATATTAGATCAAGTCTCTACAAATTTACAAGGATTCCAATCATACAAAGTGTGTATTCTAACTACAATGAAATGAAATTTGAAATCAACAACAGAACTATGTCTACAAATTAAATACACAGGTCACAGAAGAAATAACAGGAAAAACTAGAAAATATCTTGAATACAAATAAAACCACAACATACCAGAATTTCTGGAATGCCACTAAAGAAGTCCCAACGGAGAAATTCACAGGGCTGCATGTCTGTATTGAAAGACAAGGTGTGGGTTCTGAAGAAAACAATATGGAGTTTTCACAAAACAAAAACTAGAAAACATAGAACTACCACACGATCCAGCATTTCTACTTTTTGGTATTAATCTGAAGAAAATGAAAACCCTAATTTGAAAAGATGTAGGAACCACTCCATCCACTGCAGCGTTATGGAAACAACTAAGTGTCCACTGATAAACCAATGGGTAAGAAAGATGTGGTCCATGGACACAGCCCTAAAAAAGCTTGAAATCTTGCCATGTGCAACAAATGGAGGGACCTAGAGGGTCTTATGCTGAGCGAAATAAGTCAGTCAGAGAAAGACAATTATCATACGATCTCACTCATATGTGGAATCAAAGAATAAGACAAACGAATAGACAAACAAAAGCAGCAACAGGGGGTAGAGCTCCGTGGTACAGCATTTGACTGCATAAATCCAGAGAACAAACTGGTGGTTCCCAGAGGGGAGGGGGTGGCGAACAGGCAAAACAGGTGCAAGGGGAGTGGCAGGTGCAGGACGCTCACGGGCTGGCAGTCAGTCCCCATGTGGCGCAGCCGAAGCCACGCTCGCACTGTGCCGAGCACAGCCCGGCACCAGCGGCAAGTAGGAGAGGGGTCAAGTCCACGACTCCGGTCGGGCCTGAAGTGAGCGTCGGCAAGAGCGCGGGCGGCCGCGGGGTAGGAGCCGCGCCGAAGCCCGCACACCCCGCCGCGCGGTTCACTCGGACGGACGCGTCGGGGCCCGCCAGGCCCCAGGCCGCGGACGCAGGGCGGAGATGGGCTGCCGCCTGCGGCTGGAGACAGGAGCGAGGACGCACGAAGGGGCCAGGAACGGCGTGACAGTGGCCCCATTCAATGGGCTTGAGCGACGGGAGAAACACAAGGGCACAGGGAAGGGGAAAGGGGCCACGGGCCTCCCGCGCCCGCCTCTTCCCTCAGCCACCGCCGCGGCAGCTCCCGAAAGATCCCGAAAGAATGTTTTCGGCAAGCGGCGCGCTCCGGGAGGCCTCGAGCTGCTTCGGTCTCAGTGTGGCCGCTGACGGTGTGGCGGTTTCTCCAGCGCGTGGCCGTGTGACTGCAGCAACACCGCTGGCGACTGACCAGATCCTGGCCCGGGGCCTGCTGGTCCGCGGCATGAGGACTCTGCCGGCAGGAAGGGCAAAAGTCACTGGAACTCGGCACACCCACGGCCCCAGGAGCAATTCCAACGCATCCCCGCGTGCTGGGAGGAATTGCAGAGACGAGCCACCAGCGAAGACCTCAAGGATGCAGAGCGGCGGAGCCGATCCCAGCCTCTCCCGACACACCCGCTCCGCCCACCGGACAGCGCGTGACCGGAGTCCGCACCAGCTGCAGCCACTGCCCCGGACACAGCCCCGCCACAGGATGACATCAACACAGCCCCGGAAGCCGGCGGGCGGCTACTGACCGGCTGCAGAGGGGGGCTATTTGCCCTCTGCAGCAACCAGCAGGCATCAGCAGGAACAGTTCACTTTCCATTGGCATGAACAGTAGCACGTCTTTATGATATTGTCCCCAAACCATGGACGCTCTGCTACTCTGCCATAATCTAGTCCATAGAGACTGTGACTTCCTTGACACGTCTCAGACATCACACTGGTATGCTACATTAATGACATCGTGCCCATTAGACCTGCTGAGCGCAAGCAGAGAGCGCCTTTGATTAGTGAAACAATGCATGCCAGAAAGCATGACGTGAACACAGTAGGTTTCCTGAGCCTGACCCCGAAGTGAAGTTTCTAATGGCACAGTGATCTGGAGCATGCTATCTTCTCCAAAGTGGAACAGAAGCTGCTGCGCTTGTCCCAAGTACACAAGCACACTAGGGCAGTAATTATAAACGTGTTCCTGGGGTGCCTGGCCAGCTCAGTCAAAAGGGCATGCAACTCTTCGTCTAGGGGTCCTGAACTTGGGGCTCATAATTTCAAGCCCCATGTTGAGGGTAGAAATTACTAAAAAAAATTAATTAAAAGTAAATATATATGTCCCACATATTCAAGAAGGCACACAAAGCATTAGCATATTAAGAAGATATGAAAAATTTAAGAGATACAAACTTACCTTCTAAAGATGAAAAATATAAGGTCTAAAATGAAAACCACACTGAATGGCATTAACAGCAGATTAGACATTGCAGAAGAAAAGAGAAGTAAAAAACCGAAGATATAACTATCACCAAGAAATAACTATAGACCAGAGCGCCTGGGGGACTCAGTGATGAAGTGTCTGCCTTCTGTTCACACCATAATCCTGGGGTTCTAGGATCGAACCCCATGTTAGGCTCCCTGCTCAGCGGGGAGACGGCTTCTCCCTCTGCCCACCCCTGCCCGCTCACACACACTCTCTCTCTCAAATAAATAAATAAAATATTTAAAAATAAATAAATAGATAGCTAGATAAAGCAAAATGCATGACAACAATAGCATAAAGAATACAAGGTCAGAATTGGGAATATACTGTTATAAGGTTCTTACACTATACATGAAGTTGTGTATTATTATTTAAAGAAAGACTGCAATTAGTTGAAGATGTATATTTTAGGGGCGCCTGGGTGGCTCAGTGGGTTAAAGCCTTTGCCTTTAGCCCAGGTCATGGTCCCAGAGTCCTGGGATGGAGCCCCGCTTCGGGCTCTATGCTCAGCGGGGAGCCTGCTTCCTCCTCTCGCTCTGCCTGCCTCTCTGCCTGCTTGTGATCTCTGTCTGTCAAATAAATAAATAAAATCTTTAAAAAATAAAGATGTATATTTTACACTATAGGGTAAGTAGTAAAAATTAAAAGGTTATGATTGTCAAGTTAACATGAAGATTAAATCGAGTAACGGAAAAGGCTTGATTAACCCAAGAGAAAGCAGAAACATAAGACAAAGGAAACAAAGAACAGAGAGAACAAATGGAAAACAGCTAGCAAGATGGCAGATTTTATTTGAAACATTTCAATAATCACATTTTATGTGAATAAACTAAATATCCCAATTAAAATGAAGAGGCTAGGATTGCATTTTAAAAGGCAAAATCCAGCTATATGCTGTGCGTAAGAAACTCGTGTTAAATATAAAGACACTTGGGGCACCTGGCTGGCTCAGCCTGTAGAGCACGCAACTTTTGATCTTGGGGTTGTGACTTTGAGGCTCGCAGTGGGCACAGAGATTACTTAAAAACAAATAAGTAAACAAACAAATAAGTAAAATTTAAAGAAGAGATAGGTAAGTCAGAAGTAAAAGAATGGAAAAAGATGTAACACACAAGCATGTATCAAAATAAAGATGGGATACTTACATTTATATAAGAAAAATAGATTTCAGACAAGAAATGGCATCACAGATAAAGAGAAACATTAAATAATGACAAAGGGTTATTGTACAAGAAAACATAATAATTCTAAATGTGTTCAAATAAAAACAGAGCATTGAAATATATGAATTAAAAGCAAATAGAACTAGAACAAGAAATGTACAAATCCAGTTAGAGATGGAAACTTTTACACTCCTTTCTCAGTACTTGACTGTAAAAGTAAGCAAAAAACACTAAGGATATAGAACAGAAGAACAGTATCAACCAACCTGACCTAACTGGCATTTACAGAACATTCTGCACAACAAGAGAAGAATGCATGCTTTTTTCATGTGCACACATAATATTCACCAAATAAAACTTTACTGTGGGCCCCAATATAAATAACAAATTTGAAAGAACAGAAGTCATACAAAGTTTGTTCATAGATCATAATGGAATGCAGTAGAAATTAAGAATAGAAAGATATCTAGAAAATCTCCCAATATGTGGAAATTAAACAAACTCTCTAAGCAACCCTTGGGTCAAAGAGGAAATTTCAGGGGAGCCTGGGTGGCTCAGATGGTTAACCGTCTGCCTTCAGCTCAGGTCATGATCCCAGGGTCCTGGGATGAAGTCCCACATTGGGCTCTCTGCTCAGTGGGGAGTCTGCTTCTCCCTCTCCCTCTTCCCCTGCTTGTGCTCCCTCTGTCTCAAATGAATAAAATCTTTAAAAAAAGAGTAAGTTTCAGAAGAATATTAAGTAATATTTTGAAATAAATGAAAATGAAAATACAACGTATCAGAGGCACCTGGGGACACAGTTGGTTAGGTGTCTCTTGGTTTTGGCTCAGGTCCAGATCTCAGTCAGGGTCATGCAATTAAGCCCCACATCAGGCTCCCTGCTCCATGTGGAGTCTGCTGCATACTATCACTTCCTCTCCCTCTGCCCTTCCCCCCACATTCTCTCTTCTAAAATAAATAAATAAATCTTAAAAAAAGAAAACACATCAAATTTTGTGGAATGCACCTAAAGCAATGCTTAGAGGTAAATTTATTAAATTCTTATATTAGGAAACAGAAGTAATTTAGTTACTAATTACTCAAAATAGTAATTTAAGTTTCCACCTTAAGAAAGTAAAGATAAAGTTAAATCCAAAGCAATCAGAAGATCATAAATAGTAAAGATAAGAGGATAAATCCATGAAATGGAAAGCAGAAAAGTAGAGATCAATGCAACTATAAGTTGGTTCTTAGAAAATATCAGTAAAATTAATAAAACTTACCGAGACTGATCAGGAAAAAAATAGACAAGAAAGAAACTGCAGTATCATAAATGAAAGAGAAAGCATCACTATAGATCCTATAGATATTAAAAGGATAAGTGAATATAACAAACAACTTTATGACAATTAATTCAAGTACTTAGATGAACTACAGAAAATCCTTGAAAAACATTAACTACCAAAGCTCATTCAACAAGATACAAGTCATCTATATAGTTCTGTTACCTGTTTTTTTAAAAAGATTTTATTTATTTATTCATGGGAGACAGACAGAGAAAGAGAGGGAGGCAGAGGCAGAGGGAGAAGCAGGCTCCCTATGGAGCAGGGAGCCCAAGGTGGGACTTGATCCCAGGACCTCTGGATCACACCTGAGCTGAAGGCAGAAGCTTAACCATCTGAGCCACCCAGGGGCCAAGTCCTATTACCTGTTAAAAAGAAATTATATTTGTAGTTAATAACCATCCCACAAAGAAAAGTTCAGGTCCAGATGGTTTCTTCAGTGAATTTTACCACTTAAGGAAAAGAGAACAGCAATACTACACAATATCTTTCAGAAAATTAGAAAGGGTGGGGGGCAGGACACTTCCCAAATCATTTTATGAGGCAGCATTATGCTGACATCAAAGCCAGACAAAGATAGTACAAAAAAGGAAAACTACAGACCAATATCCTTCACAGACAAAGCAAATATCCTCAGCAAAATAAAAGCCAATTAAATCAAGCAATATATGAAAAGAGTAATATATTACAACCAAGTGAAGCTTATCCCAAAAGCTCAAGTCTGGCTGAACATGCAAAAATCAATCAATAATTCAGAATAATTCGCCATAGTAACAGACAAAAAAAGGGAAAAGTATACTATTATTTTTGTAGATGCAGTAACGGCAAAAATTTATGAAAATCCAAGTCATAAAAAAAGTCTCAGCAAACTAGCAGTTCGAGGGAACTTCCCTGACTTGATAAAAGGCAACTACAAAAAGCTTATGGCTGCCATGCTGAAAAGGTAAAAGACTAAATGCTTTCCCCCTAGGATCAGAAAAAACAGTCGAGGATATCTGCTCTCGTGACTTCTCTGCAACACTGGCAGTACCACAGGTTCAAAGTATAAACAAGGCTACCAGAACTCAGTATGTGAGTTTAGCAAGGTTGCAGAATATAAGGTCAATATAGAGAAACCAGTTGAAAATCTGATTCTGAAGCTGATGTGGAAAAGCAAAGGACCCAGAACAGCCGAAACAACTCTGAAAAGAAAAACGAAGTTGGAGGACTAAAACTGCCTGATTTCAAGAATTATGATAAAACTATTGTCATCAAAACAGCATGATATTTGCATAAAGATAAACAACGAAATCAATGGAACAGACTACAGAATACAGAAATAGACCCACAAATCACAACCAACTCATTCTTAAAGTTGCAAAAGTAATTCAATGGGGTACAGACAGCCTATTCCATAAATGGTATTGCAACAAAAGCAGGATTATTATTATAATCCACAACATAAATATACCTTTGACAGAATTTAATTTGAATGGATCACTGATCTAAATATAAAATATAAAATTGGGGCATCTGGGTGACTCAGGGGGTTAAAGCCTCTGCCTTCAGCTCAGATAGATCATGATCTCAGGGTCCTGGGATCCAGCTCTACATAAGGTTCCCTGCTCAGTGGGAAGCCTGCTTTTCTGTCAGTTTTGTCCCCTCCCCTGTCCCCACTTTTGTTCTGTGCCAGATAACTAAATAAAATATAAAAAAAATTAATGTAAATTCTTATGATTTATAATCGTTGTTACAGAATTCTTTAAAATTGAGAAAATAACCTGGCGATTCACAGACGTGTACTCCTGAGGATAAAAATATATTATATGTTTATTAAAAAAATTTTAAAAATTGAGAAAATAAAAGATAAATATTCATCAGTAGAAAAACTGAGAAAATAAAAGACAAATGTACATCAATAGAACAATTATTAAATTATGTTACATCTATTACAAGAAATATTAGGCAATGGTTTAGAAGTATAAAGTAAATTTATATGTACTAATTTGGAAAGATGTCCAAAATTATCGTGAAAAAAGTAAACTGTCGGACAATTTGTATAGTATGATCTCATTTGTATAAAAATAAAATATGTTTTGAAGACATTTTTCTAGAATGATATTCACCAAACTGCTAACATTTGTTATCCCTAGGGAGGGTTGTGGAATGAGGTGGGGTTCAGGGAACGGGGGTCTTTCACTTTTTAGTCTACTTATTCCTAGACTGTTTGAATTGTTTCTAGAATATATTCATATATTTTTGAAACAAAAACCACAAAAGAGTCAACTACTATCTTTTAAAAGAGCAGTGATAAAAATAACTTTCTGATTGCCTTGGCTCATGGATTCAAGAGGATGAAGTACGAGCTTACCTTGGACTGAAATATTTACCTAAAAATAGACTCGGCTTCCATCTGTAATCTAACAAGCATTCGCGGAGCACTGCCCGTTGGCTTGCAGCGCAGAGAACTGAGTCATTGCCGCTGCTGGGCCACTAACCAGTTTTGTTATGTTATTGTGTTACAAACGTTTGACTGTGGACGTTTTGGAAACAGGGATCCGTGTCTTTGCCCCGTCTCTGTAGTCGCCCGACACAGGGCCTGATTCAGAGTTGGCGGGCAACTGAAATAAAGACCAAGTCCTCGTGACAATGTCGGAATTAAAGGTGGCCGCTAGGACAGGGCGATCCGCGCCGCGCTGAACTGACACGTGCTCGCCATCTAGTGGCCATAGGGATTTCCGCGAAAGCAGGAGATCAGGAGAAACCACACTATGTGTTCTGGGATGCCTTCCCCCCCCCTCAAAGATTTATTTATTTATTTATTTGAGAGAGAGACAGTGAGAGAGAGCATGAGAGGCGGGAAGGTCAGAGGGAGAAGCAGACTCCCCAAGGAGCTGGGAGCCCGATGCGGGACTCGATCCCGGAAGTCCAGGATCATGACCTGAGCCGAAGGCAGTCGTGCAACCAACTGAACTACCCAGGCGCCCTCTGGGATGACTTTTAACACAACAGCATTGCAGAGCCAAAGAGCCCTCAGAAAAAGTTGACCAGCATCAAGTAAAAGGTCTTGGTTTATGTGTTGGGACTGCTGGTAAGAGGACCTCTAGGTACTCCTGTTTTAAGTCTCCTCCATCAGCATCCTACCATCAGATGCCTCCCTCATCTATAAGCTGTGGGCAAAGTTCACCTTGCCATATCTCCACCTCCACCGAAAGGAATGAAATGCATATGGTATTAGGTATGTACATGCACGCTTTCCCAAAACTGATGAAATACTAATCATCTTTCCTGAGACAGTCTACTTGGGACAAGATAGAAAACAAGACCAGAAAAAGAAAATCTTCCATAAACGTTACCCTCCAGGTGCACAATCTTTTTCTGAATCATCAGAAATCATCGTGAGAGTGAGCGGCACTGTAAAAATAGGTAGTGAACCTGGAAGAAGCCTCACATGTCAAAGGACCACAAGGAAAGCCATTATGAGTTGGCTTTATAAACAGTCTTTGTGCCTGTCCCCTGCCCCTGCAGAGCTCAGGGAGCAGGTTTACTTGTCCTGCAAGTATCTTCATCGTTAAGGGAGCAACTGTGTAGTAACAGTCTGAAAAGTACCAGACCTTGTGTTTATGGAGTATGGGACTCAGAGAGAATAATGAAAGGACAGACATCTGCCTGGCAAGTTGAACAATATTCCTCTAAAATGTTGCTCAGCAGTGAGGTGCCTGGCTGGCCCTGCCAGTACCGCGTGCAACTCTTGATATTGGGGTTGGGAGTTCCAGCCCCACGTTGGGTGTACAGATGACTTTACAAAAAATCTTTTAAAAATTAAAAATCAATAAAATAAATAAATCTTTAAAAAATATATTGTTAAAATGTTGCTCCGCAGACTGAACAACAGAAACTTCTCAACAACTCCTGAGAGACACTGTGTAGTTTAGGGTCAATGGGGAAAGTGGCCGAGTCATGTCCAAAAATGGGTCCTGTCATTAGAATTCCACCTCCTCCCGGTTCACACGGTAGGTGCCTCGTAAACGTGAGAAGAAAAACGGAGGTGCAACTCGGCGGCCCCGGGGATCCCGGGATGGCAGCGCGGTCTACACAGGAACGGCGCCTCCAGAGCAGGCGTGTTTGTCCCGAGCACCGAGCTCTGCAGCTGCAGAGAAGGTACGAATCCTGAACAACATGGATCCAACCACCTACTCCTAAACGTGGCAAGCAGCGCCAGCATCTATTTCCATGCGGTCCCCGAGGGCTCGAGCGCGTCTTGCTCTCAGGAACAATCAGGTACTCCGGGGTGGCCCGTTTTCTAGCGTCGCGCCCGGCGCGGCGGCGCCACACGGAACCTGGCACTGCCGCGCGCAGGAGGATGCGCTCTCCCCAGCGCCCCGTCTCTCCCCCGGCACGAGTCCTCGGCTCCGGCCGGTGCTCGGAAAGCGCGGTGTCAGCAGAAAGAGCCGAGAAGCGACGACGAGAGAAACCATGAGTGTCTCCGGGAAAGGTTCCCGAAGACGCGAGTCCGCCGACAGCCCCACGAGAGAGCGCCGCAGACGGCGCCGGGGGAGCCCCGAGCCCCGCCGCCCCTCTCCGCCCCGCGCCGGCCTCCACGCGCCGCGTAGCCCGCGGCCTCTGCCCCGGGGCCGCTTCCCGCCCTCCCCCCCACCCTCGCCCGCTTGAGCTCGGCGGCGCGGCGGAGCCTCCCGGTCCGACCCCGCGGCCGCCGGTACTCGACGTGCGTGTGCGTCCGCGCGGCCCGAGGACGCCCCCACTCACGTAGCGCTGCAGCTTCCTCTCGGGGGGCGACTTGACGAGCCAGCCCGTGCACACGGCGTCGCCCGCACTCATCGTGGCCGCCGCCGCCGCCGCTTCCTCCAGCTGGGTCGCCGGGGCAGGAGGAGGAAGTCGGGCCGGGGATGCCGGCGGGGCGGGCCCAGCTCCGCCCGCCCGGCACCGCCCCGAGCCCCCGCCGCGACCCCCGCCCCCCCCCTCACCCCCGGCCGCTGCACTCCCCGGGGGCGGAGGCGAGGCGAGGCGGGGAGGAACGGCGCCACCGCCGCGACCCAGACGGCGCGGGGAGCGGGGCGGCGGGGCGGCCGGGGGCTAGTGGAGGCGGGCGAGTCCCCTCGTGCGGAACTCCGGGCCCGGGGATCCCGGCGGCGAGCCGAAGCCGGGGACCCGCACCTGCGAGCGCCAGGACCAGGGAGGCGCGAAAGCGAAGCTCCCGTCCGACGTCCCCGTCCCCCACCAGTCCCGCTGTGAGCGGCTGCGGAGGGGCTCTCGCACGCCCCTCCCCCGGAATCACCGTCCCGCGGCGCCGAGCTCGGCGGCCGAGGAACTCAAACGTCCTCCGGGACCCTGAGCTTTATAAACGTTATGCCCCGGAGGTGCCATCCGCGGCCTCGCGGCCCCCGGGGCTTTCAGGGCTGAGTCTCTGAACGGCCGGGCCGCCGTGTGCGCCGAGCACTTTCCACGACACCGAGAACCACAACCAGCTGCCGCCACGCGCGCTCGCGGCCCTGAGCTAACGTTGGGAGAGACAGGCCGGCCGGGGCCAACGTACTGTGTTGTGTGTACAGACAAGCACTGACGATCACCCTGAAATCAGCACCCCCCCCCCCGTCCATGCGCAGCATCTCGCTGAGGTTTGTTATCACCTGCACGGCACCCAGACCCATACTGCTTTCCCCGTGCTGTCGTGCCTGTCCCGAGAAACTCACACTTGCAAGACGAATAAATAAACGCCCTATCATTTCTGCGACTTACAAAGAGACTTCTCGGCTCTGAGGTCCCACCCCCCATGCACTATTATTACCTTCTCACACGTGGACTCCGGGTACCGCCAGCGCTCACGCCTCTCCGAACCCACGGCCCCCAGACCACCACCGCAGTCCGCGACTTCCCTCCTGCTTTCCAAACCTCACAGACCTGTAGCTCGCTGGCCAAACCTAATTCGCATCTAGAAACCTCGAGTCAAGGGAGAACGGTAAATATCTTTTAAAATTTTTTTTAGCTCTCCTACCTTTTCAAACAGGAGACCCGCATATGCACCACAGCCCACCCCCTAACTACTCAGTATCTATGCACACCCTGTGCGCAAAATAAACTCACTGAAGGAACAACCGCCGCTCCCACCAAAACAACGCGCTGTCCCTCCTCCCAACTGAGAAGCTCTCCTTGAAACAGGAAACCAAAAGTGCCCTTGGTCAGTGCAGCCATCTCTGGGAAACAGTCATTGCTCTTCTAGTTCCGACATCACCCCACCTCAATATCCTGCAGCCTAAAGGAAAACACTAGAAAGCTAATCTCTGCCACCATTTATTTGATATGCATAAAATATAAACAGAAAATTGAAAAACTTTGTATGTAACACACAGTGACTACAATCCTTAGTTCTGTGACTGCTTTACGATCTTCTTCCTTCTACTGCCCGCCCTGTACTCCCTTTGTTCTCCAGCCAAGAGCTCAGGTGCTCCGAATTCGTTATTGCATGAGTACACGAACCTCTGTCCCCACCTGGTCTGAATCCTCAGTGGCCCTGCCTAGCATGGCTGCAAGGGGACGGGCCCCAGAGGACTGTAGCTGTGCAAATTGCTCGCTCACCAGTTCAAGGTACTTCCCTGATCCTCTAAGACAGTTCCTCCACCTTTCAGCACATTTTCCCCCAACCCGTGCAATAATACAGTCGTCAACACGCCAACCCTCCCAGCAGGCCAGGTGCTGCAGGGCAATGAGATCCGAGTAGGACTAGTGCAGTCCCTCAGCACAAGCACACTGGTGTGTGTCTTTTGTGTTTTACGATTTTTCCCTCCCCCATCCCTCCCTTCCTTCCTTCCTTCCTTCCTGAAAATTCTATCCCCAGGACACCTGGGTGGCTCAGTCAGTTAAGCATCTACCTTCACCTCAGATCAGCATCTCCAGGTCCTGGGATCAAGCCCCAACCAAGTCCCTGCTCAGAGGGGAGTCTGTTTCTCCCTCGACCTCTGCCCCTCCCCCCTCTCATGTGCTCAAGCACTCTCTCAAATAAATTTTTATAAAGTAAACTCTACCCCCAACAGGGGACTCAAATTCACGACCTCAAGATCAAGAGTCAAATGCTCAACTGACTGAGCTAGCCAGGTACTTCTGTCTTTGACTGATTTTCTTAGGTGAGATCCTACAAAAGTGGGTCAAGTGCAGTAAGTCTGTGGGCAGAAGCAAACGCTGGCGAAGTGTGGCTTACAGTAAGTGCCTGTGCAAGTGGGGCAAATTGCTACACGTTCGAGATGGATGTAATATCTCATCCTGCCACCACAAAGCTGGCTGGTCGCCCCAGCAGTGCTGCCTGATTGGAGGCTGTCACTCCTGTGGGCAAGTTGAGTCCATAGCAGTGGCAGTGACCACACCAGCTGATGCCAGTCCCTGGGAGCCTCACGACTTGTGGCAGATTCCCTTAACCTTTTACCATTTGCTTCCCTCTGAGACTTTGACCCACATACCTAGTCACAAAGAACTCCCTATGAGGTTACAGGGGCGAGTCAAGGGAAAGGAGGCCGTGCAGAGGAGGGAGGCCCAACAGAGACGGGAGCCGCTCACTCCGGCAACTTTCTTGTTTCTCCTATGAGGACCGGCCAGAGGCTCCGTGTCGCCTGCCGGTGTGTCAGGCTCTGCTCATCTTGGATCTACACGATTGTAAAGGTCAGGAACTACTGTTCCTGGAACTGCCACGGAACCTCTCCTGACCCTCGGTACTGCTGAAAACACGCAGCCTCACAGATGACTTGTTGAATGCGTGGGTGTGCAGCAATTGTGCACTTTTTGTGTTTTTTAAGCAAACACTACCCCCAACCTGAGGCCCGAATCACGCCCCTGAGATCGAGTCGCGCTCTGCTGGAGCCAGCCAGTGCCCCAGGTGTGCAATAATTAGATGCGGTACACACTGCCAACAGAATCCAAGGACCTGCACCTGCCATGGCGTCCCTTTCTGAGCGGGAGGCGGCATGAGGGGCAGCGACCCATTGAATACCCAACGTGGTCCCACCCGTCTCAAGATGTTTCTTGAGGGTCAGGCTTTTGAGTGTCCCCGGGCTTTATCTCCTGTCCTCTGGCATACATGTTTATTAATAAAATAACTACCTCTTGATCACCAGGTCCAGTAAGCATAAGGTCTTCAGTATAACGGACCAGCATGATATTCCCCATAACCGTGGCAAAAATCAAGTTCCATTCACCCCAGATTATGACGCGGAGCCAGAGAGACATAGCCTGCAGCCAGACACTAAAGCTGTACTTCTGGTCCAGCCAGACAAAGGCGAGCTGCTTCCGATAGAGAAGAGAGCCTTTGTCAGGCAAATAGCCACTTGCCAGGTACCAGGGGCTGCGTTAATTTACTCCAGAAAAGCAACAGCATCTGGAACAGCAACTTCAAGTCACAACCTGATGAATTTTACAGTTACCCACTATTTGTCTCCCGGCTAACCGTGTCAGTTAAATAAGGATGTGATATGGACAGTCATTCTGGCAGCTTCCAGGGGGCACCGCTCTCTCTTCCAGACGAATCCAAATTGCTTCTGCAGGGTTACTCCTCCTAAATTTCTAGGGAGAGATGACCTGTTTGTACTGCAACTTTTAATTCCCTTTCAGCAAGCCCCTTCCTAGCTTCTCTGCCTTCCAGCCCAGAAGAGGAGACCCATTTGAATAACAAGTGGTTTTCAGCACCTGAATTCCCTAGACCACGGCTTCCCCGCTTATTATTATTTTAAAATAGGTTTGGCTTGGCCTTTCATTGAGTCCCATAAACCTTAGGACTAGAAGGATTTGCAAACATAAATATCTACTATTAAGAGTTTTATTTTAGGGGCGCCTGAGTGGCTCAGTTGGTGAAGCATCTGCCTTTGGCTCAGGTCATGATCCCAGGATCCTGGGCTGGAACACCCCCCCCTCCCCCGCATCCGGCTCTGGCTCCCTGCTCATCAGGGAGCCTGCTTCTCCCTCTGTCTCTGATCCTCCTCCCCCTGCCTGTGCTCCCTCTCTCCCTGTCAAATAAATAAATAAATGAGATCTTTAAAAATAAAATAAGGGGCACCTGGGTGACTCAATGGGTTAAGCCTCTGTCTTCAGCTCCCGTCATGATCTCAGGGTCCTGGAATATAGGCCCACATCTGGCTCTTTGCTCAGCAGGGAACCTGCTTCCCCCCCCAACCCCCACCTGCTTGGGCTCTCTCTTTCTCTGTCAAATAAATAAATAAAATCTTTTTAAAAATTAAATAAATAAAATAGTATGAAATTATCATCACAAGTCCAAATCAAACATATGGGAACTCATTCTATGAGGACAGTGTTACTCTGATACCAAAACCAGAAAAAGGCAGTAAAACAAAAAAAGAAAAAAAAAAAACTACTGACCATTATGCCTCATGAATCTAGATGTACAAACCCTCAGCAAAATACTGGCAAGTAGAATTCACTTTTTTACGTAAAAAGATTATACACCATGACTAGGTGGGGTTTACTCCAGAGACACAAGGCTCCTTCGATACATGAAAGTCGATCAGGGGCACCTGGTTGGCTCCCATGGTGGAATGTGTGAATCTTGACCTCGGGGTATTGAGTTCAAGCCCCGTGCTGGGGGGCAGCAGTTACTTATACGAACAGAAAAGAAATCAATGCAATCCACCATGTTAACAATCTAAAGAAAAGTCATACACTTGTATTGATTGATGCAGAACAAGCATTTGACAAAACCCAGCACCAAGCCATGACAGACACCCTCAAAAAGCTAGGAATGGTAGGGGAGCTTCTGCAACTTGTTGAAGAACGTGCACAGAAGATGTACTGGTTAAAAACCAGGTGCTTTTCAAAAACAAACAAACAAAACAAAACCAGACACTTTTCTCTTAAGATTGGAAACAAGGCAAGAATATCTGCTCTCCCACGCTCCTGGATTGGAAGAACAAATACTGTGAAAATGTCTATGTTGCCTAAAGCAATCTACACGTTTAATGCAATCCCTATCAAAGTACCATCAATTTTTCTCAAAGAAGTGGAATAAATAATCCTAAAACTTATATGGAACCAGAAAAACCTCAAATAGCCAGAGGAGGGGTGCCTGGGTGGCTCAGTGGGTTAAAGCCTCGGCCTTCAGCTCAGGTCATGATCCCAGGGTCCTGGGATTGAGCCCCATGTTGGGCTCTCTGCTCAGTGGGGAGCCTGCCTCCCCCCTCTCTCTGCCTGCCTTTCTGTCTACTTGTGATCTCTGTCTGTCAAATAAATAAATAAAATCTTTTAAAAAATAGCCAGAGGAATGTTGAAAAGGAAAGCCAAAGTTGGTGGCATCACATTTCCAGACTTCAAGCTCTATTACAAAGCTGTCATCATCAAGACAACATGGCATTGGCACAAAAACAGACTCAGAGATCAATGGAACAGAATAGAGAGCCCAGAAATAGACCCTCAACTCTATGGTCAACTAATCTTCGACAAAGCAGGAAAGAATGCCCAATGGAAAAAAGACAGCCTCTTCAACAAAGGGTGTTGGGAAAATTGGACCGCCACATGCAGAGAAATGAAACTGGACCATTTCCTTACACCACACACAAAAATAGACTCCAAATGGATGAATGACCTCAATGTGAGACAGGAATCCATCAAAATCCTTGAGGCGAACACAGGCAGCAACCTCTTCGACCTCAGCCGCAGCAGCTTCTTCCTAGAAACATCACCGAAGGCAAGGGAAGCAAGGGCAAAATGAACTGTTGGGACTTCATCAAGATCAAAAGCTTTCGCACAGCAAAGGAAACAGTCAACAAAACCAAAAGACAACTGACAGAATGGGAGAAGATATGTGCAAATGACATATCAGATAAAGGGCTTGTACCCCAAATCTATAAAGAACTTTTCAAACTCAACACCCAAAGAACAAATAATCCAATCAAGAAAGGGGCCGAAGACATGAGCAGACATTTCAGCAAAGAAGTCATCCAGATGGCCAACAGACACATGAAAAAGTGCTCAACATCACTCGGCATCAGGGAAATACAGATCAAAACCACAATGAGATACCATCTCACACCAGTCAGAATGGCTAAAATTAACCAGTCAGGAAATGACAGATGCTGGCGAGGATGCGGAGAAAGGGGAACCCTCCTACACTGTTGGTGGGAATGCAAGCTGGTGCAGAAGAACAGCATGGAGGTTCCTCAAAAAGTTGATAATAGAACTACCCTACGACCCAGCAATTGTACTATAGATATTTACCCTAAAGATACAAATGCCGTGATCCGTAGGGGCACCTGCACCCGAATGTTTATAGCAGCAATTTCCACAATAGCCAAACTATGGGAAGACCCTAGATGTCCATCAACAGATAAAGAAGATGTGGTCTATATACACAGTGGAATACCATGCAGCCATCAAAAGAAATGAAATCTTGCCATTTGCCATGACGTGGAACTAGAGGGTATTATGCTGAGTAAAATAAGTCAGAGAAAGACAATTATCATATGATCTCCCTGACATGAGGAATTTAAGAGGCAAAGTGGGGGGCTTGGGGGATAAGAAAGGAAAAAATGAAACAAGATGGGATTGGGAGGGAGACAAGCCATAAGAGACTCTTAATTTCACAAAACAAACTGAGGGTTGCTGGGGGGGTAGGGGTGTGGAGAGGGTGGCTGGGTGATGGACATTGGGTAGGACATGTGCTATGTGAGTGCTGTGAAGTGTGTAAGCCTGACAATTCACAGACCTGTACCCCTGGGGCAAATAATACATTATATGTTGATTTAAAAAAAGAATATCTGCTCTCACTCTTCTTATCCAACATAGTGTTGAAACTTCTAGAAACAAAAGGTACACAGATTGAGAAGGAAGAAATAAAACTGTCTCAATCTGCAGATGATATAATTGTCTTCATGGAAAATCCCAAGATATCTACAGAAAAAACTCCCATAATTAATAAGTGGGTTTTAAGGTTGCAGTGTACAAGATCAACACACAAATCTCTTTACATGAGTTTGAGGTTTATTATATAGTAGCTCTGTAATCAAGACTGTGTGCTCTTGGCAGAGAAAGAGACACACAGATCCACATAAATCTGCTCAACTGGTTTTTGACAAACGTACAAAAGCAATTCAATGGAGGAAGGATAGTCTTTTCAACAAACAGTGCTGGAGAAATTGGACATCCATTGGCAAGTTTAGCCAAAACCTCACACCTTATATAAAAATTAACTCACAATGAATCATATATTTATACATAAAACATAAAACTATAAAACTTTTAGAAGACAACATAGGAGAAAATATTCTTAGACTCAATCCATGAAAGAAAAAATTGATAAATGAGATTTCATCAAAATCAACACTTTTGTTAAGAGTATAAAAAGACAAGCTAAAGGGGCGCCTGGGTGGCTCAGTCGGTTAAGTGCCTGCCTTCGGCTCAGGTCATGATCCCTGGGGCTGCTGGGCTCCCTACAGTGGGGAGTCTGCTTCAACCTCTTCCTCTGCCTCTCTCTCCTGCTCATGCTTCCTCCCTTTCTCTCTCTCTCTCAATAAATAAAATCTTTAGGGGGAAAAAAAAAGACAAGCTGCAGACTGGAAGAAAATATTTACAAAGCACATATCTGCCAAAGGACTCATACCAAGAATATGTAAAGAACCCTAAAAACTCAATAATAAAAAAACCCCAAACCACTCATAATCCAATCCAAAAATAGGTAAAAGATATGAAGAGACAATTCACTGAGGAGGCTCTCCAGACAGTGGCAAACGAGCCTATGGAAAGATGGTCAACATCAATAGCAGAATTGCCACGTTGGTTCCTGACCCATGGAATGAGGCAGTCACGGCAGAAGGGCCCACGTGGAAACCTCCAGGGCTTTGCCTTTCTACCAAAGTGTAAGTCAAAAGAAATAACAAATAGGGGCGCCTGGGTGGCTCAGTGGGTTAAGCCGCTGCCTTCGGCTCAGGTCATGATCTCAGGGTCCTGGGATCGAGCCCTGCGTCGGGCTCTCTGCTCAGCAGGGAGCCTGCTTCCCTCTCTCTCTCTCTCTCTCTCTCTGCCTGCCGCTCTGCCTACTTGTGATCTCTGTCTGTCAAATAAATAAATAAAATCTTTAAAAAAAAAAGAAATAACGAATACTTAGGGGACAATGTCAGAAATTAGTTCAAAGACTGGAGAAACACAGGGATGGAAATTCACTGTTTAGCTTTGTGCAGCAGCTAGTTAAGTCTTCGTGAATGTGGCAGGTTTTTTTTTCAAGATTTTATCTATTTATTTGACACAGAGAGAGATCACAAGTAGGCAAACAGGTAGGCAGGGAGAGAGGGGGAAGCAGGCTCCCTGCCGAGCAGAGAACTCCATGCAGGGCTCAATCCCAGGACCCTGGGATCATGACCTGAGCCGAAAGCAGAGGCTTTAACTCACTGAGCCACCCAGGTGCCCCTATGAATGTGGCAGTTTTAAACTAGGGCTCCAAAATTCTTTGACCCTCCTCTCATTGAGGTGGGGTTGATGCCTTCTCCCCTTGAACTTAGATAAGCTTGTGACTGCTTGAATCATATAACACAGCAGGAATGATTTGACGGGACTCCCAAGACCAAGTTACAAAAGGTTATTCTGACAGTTTTATGCCTTGTCTACTCCAACACCTGCTTTGGGAGACCTGAGCCACTGAGTCCAGAGTCTGACTGCTCTGAGGTTGCCATGCTATAAGGAAGTCCAAGCCACAGGGACAGACTCCTGTTCCAGTCCCAGTTCCACCCGGCCTTCCGGCTGACTTCTCACCATACCCGTACTCTGTCAGCAGAGCAACATGCTTAATGACACGAAGTTTTGGGATGGCTTGCTATTCTGCTGACATATTATGTCTTCTCCCTGCTCCCGAACATCTGGGGCCTCAGCTGAGATGACTTAATGGCTGGGGGTGACCAGATGGCTGGAGGCTATAATCTCCTGGAAACCTCCTCTCTCACATGACTATTACCTGTGTTAGGGTGCCTGTTCTGGCTATTTTGCCCAAGTGTGGTCATATCATACTTGTTCCTCTATGCTTACTTCCTTTAGCATGTTTTCTTCTTTCTTTTTTTTTTAATTTTTATTTATTTATTTGACAGAGAGAGAGAGATCACAAGTAGGCAGAGAGGCAGGCTGTGCGGGGTTGGGGGGGGGGGAACAGGCTCCCTCCTGAGCAGAGAGTCCGATGTGGGGCTCGATCCCAGGCCCCTGAGACTGTGACCTGAGCCAAGGGCAGAGGCTTAACCCACTGAGCCACCAGGCGCCCATCTTAAAAAAAAAAAAAAAAAAAAGATGTTATTTATTTATTTGAGAGACAAAGAACAAGTAGGACGAGGGGCAGAGGGAGAAGCAGACTCCTCGCCGAGCAGAGAGCCCGATGTGGGGCTTGATCCCAGGACCTTGAGATTATGACCTGAGCCGAAGGTGGAGGCTCAACCCACTGAGCCACCCAGGCTCCCATTCTTTCTTTTCTTTTTTAATATTTCATTTTTAAGTAATCTCTACCCCCAATGTGGTGTTCAAACTCACAACCCTGAGATCAAGAGTCACATGCTCTATTGGCTGAGCCAGCCAAGTGCCCCCTAGGTTCATGCTTTCAAGGTTCATCCATGTTGTAGGACATAAAAGCACTTCACTCCTTTTTTATGACTGAATAATATTCCGTCATATGGATAGACCACATTTTGTCTATCCTGTCATCTGTAGATGGACATTTGAGTTTCGTCAACCTTTAGGCTATTGTGAATAATGCTGCTATGAACATACTTGCACAAGCATCTGTTTAAACATCTGTTTCCAAGGCTCTTGGGTATATATACACATGGGAATGGAATTGCTGAGTCACATGGCAACTCTGTGTTCAACCTTTTGAGGAACTGCGGACTGTTCGCCCCAGTGGCTGCTCACGCCCGACTTCATGGCTCGTTTGGTCAAATAACACTCGGTTCACAACGTGCAGCTCAGGTCTAAGATCACACAGTCATTCGCTTTCAACCAAGGACTAAAGAAAGTTGCTGCCTTCGCCTCCCGACAGATTGGTGCATGTGTAGGTCCTAGCTTTATTTTCTTTTTCAGTTTTAGTCTTTATTAAACATGAAAACTAATGCCTTTCTTGGCCTGTTTGGGGATCAAACCCACAATATTGGTGTTGTCAGGTCGCATGCTACCCAACTGAGCTAACCAGCCACGTGGCCAGTCCTAGCTTTACTTTTATCCCAAATTCCAGAGGCCTGAACTGTGATTCTCTTACCAAGGCTTGGAAAAGGCTGTGTAACATCCTCGTGGGGGATGCCACCTCCAGAAAGCGGCCCACCAAGCACAGTGCTTCTTTCTCAGTGGCAGTGGGCTTGAGGTCGGGCAATTTGGTTTGCACTTTGGGGAACCATCTCGATATGCCTAATGGAATTGGCAGGCCCCTAAATTTTCCAAGGCCTTATCTCTCACCCTGTGATGAACTATTTTTTCAGGCCCAGTCGGCAGGATGTCATTCATGTAATGGACCAGCAAGATGTCTTGGTGGACAGCCACATGATCGAGTTGGTCCCTGGGGACTTAATTACAATGATACACCAGAGAATTGAAGGGACAGTTCCAGGGGCTTCCTTTTGAGTTTTCTTTCCATAACTGTCCTCAGCCCTTGAGTCAAAAAAATTCCCCTGTGGGAATTGTTTCAGCTGCGGATTGTTCCAATTATGCAGTGAGAGGGCACCCAGACTAAGTCTTCATTTTGGACCAGTGGACTACAGTGGCATTCTCTGTCCCCAGGGAGGGAAGGATGAAGGTTTGAAGCACACGCTAGTGTTATGTGTACCATGCCTTGTCTTCACTTGGTGGCTCTGAGCCTGTGGGCAGCTAGGTCCGGGGATTAGGTGAGGGGCCACATTTTCCACTGCGGCAATACAAGGCCGACTACCATTCACCGGACCTAGAGTTTCTCTTGGTGGGGTGTATAGATCATGGCCTACTATAGGTGGGTGACTCAGTGGGTTAAGCCGCTGCCTTCAGTTCAGGTCATGATCTCAGGGTCCTGGGATCGAGTCCCGCACTGGGCTCTCTGCTCAGCGGGGAGCCTGCTTCCTCCTTTCTCTCTCTGCCTGCCTCTCTGCCTACTTGTGATCTCTCTCTGTCAAATAAATAAATAAAATCTTTAAAAAAAATATTTTATTTATTTATTTGACAGAGAGAGAGAAAAAGAGAGAGCATAAGCAGAGGGTGCAGCAGAGGTAGAGGGAGAAGCAGACTCCCCGCTGAGCAGGAAGATGATGTGGGGGTCAATCCCAGGACCCTGGGATCATGACCTGAGCTGAGGGCAGACACTCAACCGACTGAGCCACCCAGGCACCCTGGGTGGCTTATTATTAATAGGACATCATGACCAATTAGCCACCACCAAAGATCCTTGGGGATAAACAATTCTGGTTCCAGCTGCCAGTCCTGTTGCCTGTCATGATACCCACCCTGTTCTATGTGATGTAGTGCCACTACTTGGCCTCTGCGGCTCCCGGATCCCTGTTTTCATGGCAACACCTCTCACCTCCTTTCCTAGATTAGTTTCCCAGAACCTTCACCAAAGTATTTCTCAATGTTTTGGTGAAAGGAGTGTCCTTTGAGCTCTCTCAGGGGATGCAGTTAAGGGTTAGCCAGTAGGTTGCACATGACAACTTCATTCCAACATCTCCATGTACCCAAGTCTTAGGATTGGAGACAATGAGGGATGTGAGGAGCTGGGGCACAAGGAGTACTGGCATTGTCTTGCTCAGGAACTAACAAGGTGATTTCATCACAAGATCTCCAAGAAAGCCAGGATCAGCCTCACCAGACAGGGCGGGAGGAACTGCTTCTACTGGTAAGAGAAGCTCCATGGGGTTTCTGGGCTCAAGACAGACACAGTAAGCAAAAATACTTACTGAGCATCTTCTAGGAACTGAATATATAGCAGTGAACAACACAGACAAACTTCTCCTGGTTCTGTAAGGCCAACATTCTAGTGAAGAGAGACATGAAACTAGATTCATTTCAGGCAGCGGGGAGAGCAGGTGCAAAAGACGCTGGAAGGGGGAGTGAGCCCGGAGTGAGCCTGGAGTAGTCCTGCGTAGTCAAGAGGCCGTGTGCCAGGAGTGGGGTGAGTGAGGGTGGAAGGAATGGTCTCAGAAACAGAATGGGAAGCAGCCATCACAGACACTTTGGCTTTTTTTAAAATAAGATTTTATTTATTTATCTGAGAAAGAGAGGGAGACAGAACAAGCAGGGGGAGTGGCAGAGGGAGAGGGAGGAACAGGCTCTCCTATGAGAAAGGAGCCTGATGTGGAGCTTGATTCCAGGATCCTGGGATCACGACCTGAGCTGAAGCCAGAAGCCTCACGGACTGAGCCCCCCAGTGTGCCCTCCCTTCTCTTCTAAGGTACTTGTCATTGGATTTGGGGTCCACCTGAGTAATGCAGCATGATCTTATCTTGAGATTCTTAACTTAGTTCTATCTACAAAGACCCTTTTTCCAAATAAGGTGACATTTGGGGGGGGGGGTCTTCATCCCACTACAGATGGGAAGTCACTGGGCTTTGAGCAGAGGAGGGACATGGACTGATTACAGTTTAAAGACACTTGCCAGCTGCTATGTTAAAAGAGTATAATTGGAAAATGTCAAAGCAGGGGGACCATAGGAGCCCATTGGAAAGATAGAGGAGATGATGGCAAAGCACTGAGAGGTTTCCTAGCAGACTGGATGCAGAGTTTTGGAGAAAGATACAGCCCACAGCAGTATCATCAATGAATACCTTAAAAAGTTATTTAGTGAAATATTTACCAACGAAGCATTATAAAATAAGGGAGGAAGTAGTGAACTACTCATGGATTGGCTGATTATAGGGACTTTGGATATCTATTAAAAAGTCAATTTACATTGTTATTATTATTACCTTGGCATACACCTAAGTAAATTCTTGAAGGAATAAAAAGTGCGGAAAAACCAATCATCAGCTGTTTTTTAAGCCACAGCAAAATAAAATCTTCATATGGCAGAGGAGAAATGGAAGAAAAGTAGCAACTCATTAGAAAAGGTAATCGGAAAAGATTTCATTTACAACCGCAATAAGGAATTAAATAAAGAGTTCGGCCAAATCCCCAGACGTTAGATTAAAAATCCCCACTTGAGAGACCGAAGAGTAGGACGAACACCAGGGATGGAAGGGATTTGAATCAGGATTTGCTACTTCCTGCTGTCAGATAATGCAGCCATTAGGCGACCTGTGACTATAGAGCACTTAACATGGAGCACCCCCCCATGGAATTCAAATCGAGGTGCGGTGTAATTGTATAAGACACACTGGAAATTCTCCCTGTAATTATTTTTTATACTACCCCTCCCCACACACAAACACAAATGTAGAATATTCCATTCATAAAGTGTATCGCTTATATGTTGAAATGATATTTTGGATTAATGGGTTAAACAAAATTCGTTATTAAAATCAATTTCACCTTTTTTTTTTTTTTTTTTTGTCATGTGGCTGCTGGGAAATTTAAAAGTGCACAAGTGGCTCACACTATATTCCTATTGGCTCTAGCTAGATGGGAATTGCAAGCAGCAAAGGGTTTTCAACCTCTCTGTGCCTCAACGTCTTCATTTTCCAATCAGGACTGAACCGATACCAACCTTAAAGGCTCGGCGAGAGGAAGCAGAGTGCTGCTGTTAACAGAGTGCTCGCGGAATAACCGGGTATCCAAGCCCCCATCAAACCCGGCGAAGGTCAGAAAACCACGGTCCGGGTTACGCCCACAGGCTACGAGCCACTGGGGCGGGCTGCGCATGCGTTTCCAACGCAGCCTAGGGCTGGGCGAGTTCCAAAGCGCACGCGCAGACGAGGAACCGCGGGGAGGGGTGGGGTGGGCGAGCCAGCCAATGGAATTGCGCAGGCGGCCCGCGCGCGCCTGGGGCCCTGCTCCCGGAGCCTGGCCCCGCCCCCACCCCCGCGGCGCAGCACGCACCGGGCGTCGGGCAGGTGGGCGGGTTTTAGTGGCGCGGCCCGAGGCCGGCGGGAGTCTGTGCTCGCTCCCTCGGTGGTGGCCCACGCGGCTCGCACGCTGTACGGGGCAACATGGCGGACGCGGCAGGTAAGGACGTGGTTGGCCGGGCTAAGTACTAGCTCCACCGCCTCGGAGAGCTGAGGGTGGGAGGGTGGCGGTGTCGGGGACAGAGGTGTCCGCTGCTCTGCCGCCAGGCGGGTCCCGAGGCTGTCGGGCCTCCTGCTGGCCTTGCTTGTTGGCCTTGGGTCTACAGTGAGGGCAAAGGATGGAGGGGTGCTCGTATTGACGTGGTTCCGCAAGGCCCGGGCCTCCCGCCGAGGCAAAGCCTCCTTAGAGCTGAAAGGCGGCGGTTCCGCCGTGACGGGAGACCTGGTGGTACCTGTACCGCCGCCAGCCTAGACTACGCGGTCAGCACCACACGGAAGGGCGGTGGGAACAGGCGGGGAAGAATAAGGGCCGAGGGGCTCTGACATCCGCGTGGTTCCAAGTCAAGGGAAAGTTCTGTGGGCCACAGACCAGGTAGGGGGCAGTTCAGTGATCAGTTAGGGAACTTTGTGTCTCGTGGGCAGAACAGTTCTGCGACAGGTTTGAGCCTGGCCGTGGCCACGTGGTGGACCCGAATGGAAGCCGACATGTGCGACTGCTTGTGGTCGGTTACCGAGCCGCGCAGCAACCTATGCGTTTGGTCTTACACACTTTGTTTTCCCCATTAATTCTAGACAAAACGTCCATTCTCTGCTTGCTCTGATTTCATTCTCTATTTTAAGCTTTGTTACCCTTGTTTTTGGGAAAAACTCCCAAATCTCTTATCTTTTTGTTTTAGTATTTATTTTGCCAAAGAAACATAAGAAGAAAAAGGAGCGGAAGTCATTACCAGAAGAAGATGTAGCAGTGAGTAGGAATATGTTATACTTTGCTTTAACTAAAGGGAAAGATTACTTAGATAATACATGACATGCAAGAAATGTTTTTAAAAGTTTCTAAGGAATGGGTTGGAGTTGGTAGTGGTTGTGTTGTAAACCTCACAAACCCAGCCACCTAAATCTCTCCTGTCAAATAATAGTTGGCCAAGTAGTGTTGACCACACAAGCGGCTCTCCCTGAAATTCTTCTTTCTGCCACCCACAAACCCACTGTCCCTCTTTAAGTAGCTGTCCCTGTTTCTTTTTACTTCTTTCTTGAGAGTGTGTGTGCACACGGGAAGAACTCAGAGGACAAGGGGGAGAGAGCATCTCAAGGAAACTCCATACCCATGATAACAGCCGGGACGCAGGTCTCCATCTCAGGACTATGAGATCGTAACCTAAGTGGAAATCAAGACACTTAACTGATAGAGCCACCCAGGTGCTACTAGCTGTCCCCATCTTGGTGGCAGTTCATTGTCCTTCTGAGATCCTGGTTCATTTCTTTTTCACTTGGAAGTCCCAGTGAAGAGGCATAAAGACTACCTTCTTTTCTATTTAAGAGGCTTTGACTTAACGTGGTAGTAATGGAATGGTTCAGAATCAGATGGGATGTCTAACAGTGCGTTTCTGTCCTGTGTAAGGAAATACAGCACGCTGAAGAATTTCTTATCAAACCTGAGTCCAAGGTGGCTCAGTTGGACACATCTCAGTGGCCCCTGTTGCTGAAGGTATGTGGTTAGGATTATGTATCAGATCAAGACCTAGTTTTTACATTATTTAAGTGTTAAGCACTTCATTAAGAGTGATTAGCACTACCATCTTTGACTGGGAAATGCCAGATGTTACACTCTAAAGCTGTTTCCTTCCAGGTGTCTGACAAGAAAGACCGAGTTTTGTTTCATTTTTCATTTCCAGTGCACCCGGTGCTATAGTAAAAAAGTTAAAATGTCAGAACAGTGTCATACTGCCATAAAAGTGTATAAATAATTAGTTCTTGCTTTCTGTATTTAACTCCCACCATACAGACTTGAACCAGTCTGTGGGCCACACTTCCAGTAGGACTGCTTTAGTGCTCAAGGACATGGGCTTTGGAGCCACACCAATTTCATTCAGGGAGTGTGTGAATTTGGGCCAGTTATTTAACCTCTGAAGCTATTTGCTTATTGTGTCTTCTCTTAGGCTGAGGGTTGTAGGAGGTAATCCATGAAATGTGTTTAGCCAAAGTGCCTAGCATGCAACAAGTCCTCTAGAAATTGCTGACTGTTGTGTTGGGTTTTAGAGTGGCCCAGTAATGAGTTGAATTACAAGCTTCACGAGGAACTTAGTGGGCACCGGGTATGAGGAGAGGCTAGGGCACAAAAAGTTACTGAGACACATCTTGACCAAGTGTTAATAATAAACCAGTATATATGAAGTAAATGAATGAGATTTGCTTATATAATTCAACAGAGTTGAGTTTCTGCTTGGTCAGATAGGTCTGCCGATTACAGCTGCTTTTCTGTTGTAGGCTCTGGGGAGATGCTTGTGAACTGGGTAGGCCAAGGTCCCTACTGTCTTGGAATTTAAAATCTAGAGGTGGGAGATAGGTTTTAAAAATCGCTATTTATGTCAAGTACTGTACTGAAGCTGAACGAGGCAACTGTCCCGTCTGCGGTCCGTCGGGCCTGAGAGGAGAAAGCGAAGAGGAGCAGACCTGGAGGAGCAGGACCAGGATGGTTGCATTTGCGAAATGTTGCCAGTCTTAATACCCCAAGAAATCTTTCTAGAGGAGTGATCGAATTTGTTTTAATTCTACTCACGTGGGTAATTTTTCCAGTATGTAAAGAGGCTTAACAGTCTGTCACACTAGAGAATGAAAACGTAGCAGAATCCAGGTTCGTAAACTTGCAGGTTAACCATAACATGGCTGATATTGGTGCTGACTCTCATATATGTTAATGGTTTATGGAGTTTATTCTGTGTTGTATCATTGCTTTCCAGAACTTTGATAAGCTAAATGTAAGGACAGCACACTATACACCTCTTCCCTGTGGTTCAAATCCTCTCAAGAGGGAGATTGGAGACTATATCAGGTAAGTGTGTTGGGAGCATGTACTGCTCAGACTTCTTTTCTTTTCAAAATGACCTTTTCAGGGGCACCTGGCTGGCTCAGTTGGTAGAACATGGGACTTGATCTTGGCGTCATGAATTTGAATCCACATTGGTCATAGAGTTTGCTTGAAAAAGTGACTTTTCACATCAGTTGTTCAAGGTGGTAGTGGCATTTTAGAATGGCCTAGAATTGGTGTAAATACATAACCTGTACCTGTGGCGAACTTGTACTCTGCAGATGCAGTTTTTATCAGAGGGCCGGAGATGATGGCACAGTGATGTCTTTTCCATTTTAGGACAGGTTTCATTAATCTTGACAAGCCTTCCAACCCCTCTTCCCATGAGGTGGTAGCCTGGATTCGACGGATACTTCGGGTGGAGAAGACGGGACACAGTGGTACTCTGGACCCCAAGGTGACTGGCTGTTTAATCGTGTGCATAGAACGAGCCACTCGCTTGGTGAAGTCGCAACAGAGTGCAGGTATGTGGAAGAGGGTAAAAAGAGGTAGGTCCTTTACTGTTGGAAGGCTTTCTAGGTTTCCTTTCCTTCTACTTTTTGGCCCTTGGTAATGGTTTCTCCACTAGTTTAAAAACAAATTCTAGGGGCGCCTGGGTGGCTCGGTGGGTTAAGCCGCTGCCTTCGGCTCAGGTTGTGATCTCAGGGTCCTGGGATTGAGTCCCGCATCGGGCTCTCTGCTCAGCAGAGAGCCTGCTTCCCTCTCTCTCTCTCTCTCTGCCTGCCTCTCCATCTACTTGTGATCTCTCTCTGTCAAATAAATAAATAAAATCTTAAAAAAAAAAATTCTAAGCAGAGATGCTCTGGTTGTATACCTTCTGTCCCTTGCGAGATCCTAGTCCATCTGCCTTTCTTGGAGTTCCATATACTGGCCATGTGCACATCAGGTTGACGGAGTCTGTCCCTGGGACTGAGACGGGGCTGTGTCTGAGTTCGGCTCTAGGGTTGTCGCTCGAGGCTCCTCAGACTCTTCACTGCTGCTTCTGCCGAAAGTGCCCTTCCTTCATTTTCATCAGGGGGAACTCCTACATGACCTTGCAAGGCTTTGTTCTCAGCTGGCTCTGTGCTGCACATTGCAGCTGTCCCTGTCAGCACACTGGAAGCCGAAACTCCCAACGAGAAGAAGCATCTTCATTCCTTTCCCATGTCCAAACCATGAAATCTGTCTTGGTGGAAATTTGACAGAAAGAGGTCATCAAACTGCATGCTTTTTTTTTTCTGCACAAGGTGGGACTGTGACCATTTAGAAATACAGAAAACTCAGTGGCCACACCTGACTACTCTTTTGTCATTTTTTAGGCAAAGAGTATGTGGGAATTGTCCGGCTACACAGTGCTATTGAAGGGGGGACTCAACTTTCTAGGGTAAGTTTGCCTGATTACGGGCAGCCTGTGTATCTGAGCCCGTGGACACCTGTGGCAGGTGGCTTTCCTGGCTGTCCTGTCTTGTGCCCTTTTCAGTGGGCTGCTCAGGCCAGCCTGGATGGGTACTATGCATTGACAGGGGCACTTCTGGACGTGTCCCTTCTGAGAAGAGGGCTCCGATAAGCACGGAGTCATCCCTGTGTCGTTGAATAAAGAAGCAAAAAGGGAAAGGACATTTGAGGTCTTAAATGATTGAAAAGAACTTTCTCATTGGTGTCCTCAAACTGCCACAGTAGACTGTTTGCTCCTATGTAAGAGTCTATGCAGTGAGTCTTTGTTTTGGTTTGTGCTTATTCTCAGGCCCTAGAAACTCTGACAGGTGCCTTATTCCAGCGACCCCCACTGATTGCTGCAGTGAAGAGGCAGCTCCGAGTGCGGACCATATATGAGAGCAAGATGATTGAGTATGACCCCGAAAGAAGATTAGGTAGGTAATGGGCCTGTGGGGAACTGAGTTGACATTGACCACGTGTGGACAGGACTGCATTCTTGGGAATGACATTTTCTGGTTAGGAGTAGATGCCCTTAGTATATGGTGTGGTCAGAGCCTGTTTTCTATGGCGTGTAGTCTCGCTGGCTCGGAGAGTAGCTCTGTGCCTGTTAGCCAGTGGTGTACTCACGTCTGTGTGTATGTGTGTGTGTGTCGTAGGTATCTTTTGGGTGAGTTGTGAAGCCGGCACCTATATTCGGACGCTGTGTGTGCACCTTGGCTTGTTACTGGGAGTTGGCGGTCAGATGCAGGAACTTCGGAGGGTTCGCTCTGGAGTCATGAGTGAAAAGGTACACCGTTACGGGGCTAGAAGTTTTAGAGCTTGTACTTAACACCTTCCGCCTTTGCTGCAATCCCGCCTGCCTCACAGCCTGGAAGAGGCAGTTTCCAAAGTGTTGAGTTCAGCTCAGGGCAGCTTCCCTGTTCTGATAATTAAACTTTGGAAAATTGAAACCTGGGCTGTGGGAGATGATTGGATAGAGAACATTGCTCTGTTCATTTGCTGCCTCTCAGCCTACAGAAGTGCCTGCTTAGATCTCAGTAAAGCGGTAGTTACAGAAGTGTAGAAGAGAGTGAAGACCAGTGAGTTTGGACTAAATTCATTCAGGGTTTGGAAGTTTGGGCACGGTCGTGCTATTACAGGGACAGTGACACTGAATAGTTTTCATACATGGCTGCTTTTCAGGACCACATGGTGACGATGCATGATGTGCTTGATGCCCAGTGGCTGTACGACAACCACAAGGATGACAGTTACCTGCGGCGAGTTGTTTACCCTTTGGAAAAGCTGTTGACTTCTCATAAAAGGCTGGTTATGAAAGACAGTGCAGTAAGTTCTGGGTTACAGGTTCACGTTTGCACAAAATGTGACTCCACAAGGATGAGATGTCGTCTGTTCTGAAATCCACATTCTGTGTAAGGAGGTGTGACATGACAGGAACTTAACTGTTTTCCATTGGGCTTATTTTTTATTTATTTATTTATTTTATTATTTTTTTTTAGTTTTGTGAGTTGAGCTCTGGATTCTTTGTTAATAAGCATTTATAATTGTATTTTACTAAATCAAAGCCACATACACTAAATTAGAGTGGGAAATTGAATGCTGGACATAATTCCATATCAAAATAAGGCAGATTGTTTAAACATTTACTTTGAATTTTTCCAAAGTAAACTATCAGTGGTACATCAAATTTGCCTTCCTGTAACCTGCTAGTTCTATGTGTGCCTAAGAAACCTTGATATATTTTTAAGTTGCTGCCAGAAAAGAATTTTTTAATTGGGATTGAAAGTTAAGATGAGCATTTCAGAGATATTATAAGCTATGTCCTTAGGAATTTCAGTAAAGCTTTTTTCCCTTTAAATCTTAGTTTGTGGCTATAAAACCTAAACATCACTGAACTTAGCAAGCTTTTTTTTTTTTCTTAGCACATTTACTAAATAACGTTGAAAGTAGTTCTTAAGATTTTAAGTAATTACTTAAGATTTTAAGTAATTTCTATACCCAGCATGGGGCTCAAACTCACAGCTCTGAAATCAAGAGTTGCACGTTCCACCGAGTAAGCCAGCCAGGTGCCCCACAAGTAGTTTCTTAACAATGTAATTATATCAGGGACAAAGGATAGTTGAGTTGAAAGCGTTTGATGCATTTTTTTGTACGTCTTGCTTTGTAATAGAAAAAAATTTACGGAGGTATAGTAAACTATGCCATTGTAATAGTGAAAAAAATCTAATCACGTGAAACACGATATAAATGTGATAGAGCCTCCTTATGCTGGGGTCAGACTGGTACCCTCTGGGTGAATTCAGGGGAGACGTGAAATATGGTCAGGAAAAGAGATCCAGGTAAGTGAAGACCAGATGGCACAAGCCATTGAACTCAGGGAGAGGCGGCCTGAACTTGCATGTGATTGGTTCAGCAGGCCTCAGTGATCTTGCTTGTTGATTATTTTGTAGGCCTTTTAGAGGCCAGATCTCCCCAAAAAGCAAAAAGGTCTCCTGCTTCTGTTAGGGTTTTCCTCTTCAATAATTAAAAAAGAGAGAAGAGTAAATAAGGAAAATCAAGGCTGGGTTTTTTTTTTTTTTTTTTTAAAGATTTTATTTACTAATTTGACAGACAGAGATCACAAGTAGGCAGAGAAGCAGGCAGAGAGAGGGAGAAGCAGGCTCCCTGCCGAGCAGAGAGCCCGATGCGGGGCTCGATCCCAGGACCCTGGGATCATGACCTGAGCCGAAGGCAGAGGCTTTAACCCACTGAGCCACCCAGGCGCCCCTGGGTTTTGGTTTAAGATGAAAATATTTTTAAGTGAAGTGGAGAAGTGAGGAAGAGGTATTTATTTTTTTATAAATATTACTTATTCATTTATTTAAGAAATGGTTTGAGGGAGAGCATGAGGTGGGGGGAGAAGGGGAAGCATGCTCTCTGCTGAGGAGGGGGCGCAGCATGGGGCTTGATCCCAGAACCTCGGGATCATGACCTGAGCCAAAGACAGATGCTCAACCGACTGAGCCACCCAGGTGCCCCGAGGAGTAGGTATTTAAATTCCTCTTTAACATTTCTGTGTCCGTGTGTTTTGAGGCACCTCACCTGTGGCGGGCGGCTCCTGTGCATGCCAGATTGCGACCATGGCCGTCAGTGCCATTCGCTCCATTTCGCAGCCCCACCCGGAGGTGTTCTCTGTGTTGGTGAGGGCTGGGGTGGTGGGCAGGGGCTCGTGCTGCAGCTGGGGCTCTTACGTGCGGTGCCGTCTCTGCAGGTGAATGCCATCTGCTATGGGGCAAAAATCATGCTTCCAGGTGTTCTCCGATACGAGGATGGCATCGAAGTCAATCAGGAGATTGTGGTCATCACCACCAAAGGGGAGGCGATCTGCATGGGTAAGAGAAGTTGCCCTGGTTCTTTCTGTACCATCATAGCCAGGCTTACTAAGCAGGACCCAAAGTCCTGACTCCTTGGGTTCATCTAACCCTTGTGTTGTCTGGGACGTGGAGTGGGAGTCGAAGCACAGCACTGTGTTAGATGGGCAAAGAGATGAGTTTAGTGGGGCTTCCCTTGTCCCAGCTGGCTGCTGGAGGCCATGTGGCAGCAGCCTGGCTCCAGTGGGGAGAGGGAAAACCGTTAATGAAAGGAACAAGTGTCTGTGGTAATTGAGATGAAAAGTTCAGTCCATTCCATGTCTGCTGGTAGCAGTTAACTTGTGAGCTTTGAACTGCTTTTGGAGTGTCCTTTACAACTTCAAATGTTCCATTGCCCTGAAGGGGCTCTGCAGGCTGTTCCCTATGTGTGGCCTGAGCCCCAAGCTTGGTGAGTGTATCTTTAGGGTGTCTTACTAGAGGTATCCCCTCCTCTGGCTGCTTGCCACTGAGAAGGGACTTTCATGGTGTGCTTTCTTTCTGGTGCAAATTAGGCACGGTAAATGGATAGCTCTGATTTCCTTATTAAGAGGTCTCCTGAGGATCTAGGAAACGTTGATTTTTATGTGGTTAGTGTAAATATTTTTTTAACTGACAATTTTAATGTGGTTTCAGAGCTTTTTTCCCATAGTGGTGGATTTTCTCCATATGAACATCCTCAGCAAAGGAAACCTCAAGGCAGTCGAGTTTCGAGTTTTAAATGTTTTTTTCTTTGTAAAGATTTTATTTATTTATTTGAAAAAGAGAGAGCACAAGCAGGGTGAGGGGCAGAGGGAGAAGCAGACTCACCGCTGAGCAGGGAGCCCGATGCGGGGCTCGATCCCGGGACTCCAGGATCGTGACCTGAGCCGAAGGCAGACGCTTAACTGATTGAGCCACCCAGGTGCCCCTTAAATGTTTGGGTTTTTTTGGTTTGTTTGTTTTGGATTTGGGTGTTTTTTTTTTTTTTTTGTCTTGTTTTTTAAGATCTTATTTTGAGAGTGATCATGCAAAGACACATACAAGCAGGGAGAGGGGTAGAGGGGGAGAAAATCTTGAGCAGGCTCCACACTGACTGCGGAGCTCGACACAGGGCTCGATCTCATGACCTTGAGATCATGACTTGAGCTGAAATCAGGAGTTGGATACTTAACCGACTAAGCCACCCAGGTGCCCCAAAAATGGGGTTTTAAAATTTATATAAAACAGTGGGATTAGGGCTCAGAGTATAGGAAGTTTCTCCCTTCCGAGTCATTCTTTAATCTCATTCCAACATCTGTAGCCATTGCACTGATGACCACAGCAGTGATCTCTACCTGTGACCATGGTATTGTAGCCAAGATCAAGAGAGTCATCATGGAGAGAGACACTTACCCTCGGAAGTGGGGTTTAGGTCCAAAGGTAAGTGGAATTGGGTGTGCGCCCTGCTGTGAGTAACTGCAGTTTTGCATTGTTGAATACTCATGTGGGCAGTCCTGGGCTGTGTCCCTGCCACCACAACTTGCCTTGTACTGGGCTCTGGGGAGTGCTGGTGGGTAGGTGTGAGACCATCTCAGACCTTAGAGGTGTCAGTCTAATGGGGGAAGCAGATGGCTTTCGCTCATACTGCATGACCAAAGCCACACTGCAGGCTGACCAGCACCGGGAGGTGCCTGGCTCCTCGGGAGTGCAGAATGAGGGGCTCGACTTGGTTGGGGGTTCTGGGTAAGGGATCTTTGCCAGCCATGCCAGCCAGCATAAAGGACATCTATTGGTGAAGAAGGGCGGGAGGGTCTGGGCATGTGCTGCAAAGGCCCTGTGGGGGGAGAATGGGCTGGAGGCAGGTGCCACCAAAGGATGTTTCGGAGGCTGTCACTGATAAAACTAGGCTTTGTGACTTTCGACAAGTCCCATGCTCGCTCCTGTTGGAGAGAGTGAGTTCAGAGTGCTTTGCAGAGAAGTGTGAGGCCCAAGGGAGGGGCGTTCGCCAAGCCGCCATAGTACCTGCTTCATGTGTCCCACCATTCTGACCTTGAAACCCTGGCGGCTCACCAGGCAAGTCAGAAGAAGCTGATGATCAAGCAGGGTCTTCTGGATAAGCACGGCAAGCCCACAGACAGCACGCCTGCCACTTGGATGCAGGAGTATGTGGACTACAGGTGAGGGCAGGGTGCTTGGGAGCCCCGGGCAGGCAGAGACCGTGCACTTGCCCCCTGGATGCGGTAGTGCATCCGCTCCAGGGGAGCAGGGGAGGCCGCAGAGCCCAGAGGGGTGGGTGCAGTACTGCTCGGTGCTTGCCTAGGGGAGCCGGGACAGGAGGTCATGGAGCCCAGGTGTGGGAGCGGGGCAGATGTAGTGTCGGAGGAGCGCGGCGACAGCGTGGTGCTGACGAGGCCTCAGGGGCTGGAGGGACTTCCTCTCGAGCGCCTGGGCCAGGTAGGGGCTCGGGCCTGCCCAGCAGACAGTTATCCCTTTCTAGTCTGGCTCATGGGAGTCCGTCTGCAACAGTAAGTGGTGAGTTCTTCCGTCTGTCGTCAGTATTTTGATGGTGGCTTCAGACTTGCCGGATATCACTAGTTGAGGACGCGGCAGGACCTCCCCGGTGGCTACTCAGCACATCTCATTGCTTGGTGCCTGTCTTTCAGTGACTCTGCGAAGAGAGAGGTGGGGACCAAGGGAGTAAAAGACCCACAGGAAGTTGCCGAAGTGGTAAAAGCCCCCAAGGTAGTTGCTGAAGCAGTAAAAACCCCAAAGGTAAGGAACGGGCTGCAAGCAGTAGGGAGAGCGCTCTGGGACATGATCCTGTCGGCATGTCTCAGTGGTTGTGCTCCCGTCACGGGTCGTGGCTCAGTGCGGCAAGGCCGCCCCCGCCACTCTGTGACCTTGGCGTACTCCTCTGGACTGTGTGGGCTCCGGTTCCCGTTCCCTGTTGTGTCTACTGGGGGGATGGGGGGGCTCAGAAATCAGACTGGCCTCGGTTCCCAGCTCGTGGATGTGGCGCCGCCACTGGCTCTTCGTGGAGGAAGCCATTATTCTGGCCCCTCATTGGGGCGGACTCGCCTGAAGCTGACCGCCCTAGATCGCATTAGCACAGCCTTAGAGAAGGTCAAAGGAAGTACATGCTACCACCTCAGCTTCTCAGGGTCCGGGGGGCACCCCTGACATCAGAGTACAGAATGGGTGCGCCGAGGGGTCTGGAACAAGCTGCCTGGGAAGCACTCCCGGCATGCGTGGGGCCTGTCCGCATACCTTCGCAGGCGTGCTGCGGCCCTGGCTTCCTGGTCTCGGGAGGTGAGGCCGTGCTTGAATTCTCTGTGGTTCTCAGGGTTTGTCATTAGAAAGCTTCCTCCTGTAGTCAGGGGCTGTTCTGGTGGTCCCCGCCTTATTGAACGTTTCTCATCCATTTTTGCCCCAAATCTGACATTTGATCACTTATGTCCACCTTAGCGGAAACGAGAGAGTGAAAGCGAGGAGACCTCCCCACAGCTGGTCAAGAAGGAAAAGAAGAAGAAGAAGGACAAAAAGGCCAAAGCTGCTCTAGAGAGTGTGGGCGGTCCGGGAGACGGGGTACGTCCACACCCGGTCAGGACACTCGGGGCGGAAGGGAGCAGCAGCCTCCTGTCGGCGACAGTACCCGTGCCCTTGGTGCCACCATTTCGTAGTAACTGCGCGCGCTTGCGGTGCTGCTGGTGACAAGGGCGAGTGTGTAAGAGCCCGCTGCGGTGTCACTGGGGAGCTCAGGACCTGGTGTTCTGTGCAAAGCTGGTTTTCTCTGGAATGTCCTCCCACATCCTGTGAAGGCTTATTGGGCTTTTGGGATGTCCCTGGTTTGCTTGTTAACAGGTGCTGTGAGGCTTTCTCTTTTTCCCAGGACAGTGACGGTACCAAGAAGAAGAAGAAGAAGAAGAAGATCAAAGCGGAAGCGGTTTCTGAGTAGCGGATGGCAGTGGAGTGCGGGGCCAGCTGGCAGGAGGAATTAAAGCCTTACTGGGAAAACAGACTTCCTTTCGTTCTTGAGGGAATGCGCCACAGGCCCCAGGATGGGTGGAGCGTTCCGGCACATTTTAGCTGCTCCCCGAGAACTCGGGTGACGTCACCTGGTGTGCTTGCCCCATCCTGTCCTGTTTTAAGGACGCAGGTGAAGGAAGCAGCTTTGATGCCACCCCTTTCCCTGCTTGGGAGAGTTGGGGATCGTCTCCTTCAGATCTGGCACAGCCCAGAACTGTCGGCGGCTGCTCTCGATTGTTCTTTGAATGTGATAGTGCTCTCCTGCTTTGCACCATCCCCCAACCCATTTTTTAAAAGTTTCTAAATGTTGCTCAATGAAATGGTGTACAGCACGTAAAGGAATAGACCCGAACCACATTGTTCCCCCATGTCCTGTGAGGACGGCAGTCTGTTCTGGCCACATGCGGGCGATCTCTGGCTTAGTGGTCCTGTGTGTGCTCCTCCGGAGCCTGGGGGTCCAGCTTCACGCACCTGCCCATTGGCCTGCTTGTGTGCGTCGGGAGCGAAAGAACCGTCCTTATGTCCTCCTCGAACTTTCCTTTACTTTCAAAGGATGCAGTCATTCATTGCTGGGAGAAGGTTGTACTTTTTACTTATTAAAGTTTACTTGTTTTTAAGTATTTCTGTTGGGTTTTCTTATTGTTGGGGATGTCAAACTAGTAAAACAAAATTATAAACTATTTTGATTAAAAATCTAGGGAAGTTTGTTCTATTTGAAATTTGATGCTTTTCCTTTGGTTACTTTCTCTGGTTCTGTATCTCACAACATTGATCCTGGGGCTTTTTATCTGGCATGGGACCAAATACTCTGGAATCTTCATTAAGGACACTGGCTAGGTAATAGATAAAAAGGGGCATCACCCCCAATCCAGTGATCTCCCCGAACAGTCGTGGGGAGGGCGCTAGGAGTAATGTCAAGGGTCTGGTGGGAGGTGCCAGTGTGTGGGGGGAGGGATTCCGAGCCTAGGCCTGAGGCTGGGTTTCCCTCACCGCAAAGGTCAGGATGAAAGCCAATGGCAGGTCAAAGCAGGAGGCTGTGTGTGCGCCTGTCTGGGCGCTAGCATCAGGAGGGCGCAGGTTTGTGTGTTGGCGGCCGGCTGCTGGGTGAGTGGTGCAGTGGAGCCATTTCCCCCTGCGTACAGATTAATTTGAGCAGCTGATCATGGGGCTGCTCTGGAAACCATGTCTGGAGAATGAAGAGAAAACTAAGGAATGGCTGCCAGGAAAAGAATGGACTGATGCACACCTTTGCGGGCCACCTTGTGTGACAGGTCACATGTCTGCTCTGGTCCACACGCAGCACCACATGGTGCCCTGCCCTGCATGCGCCCTCACAGGAGCTCGGGGTGCCTTGGCCTCTGTGTGCTTGAGGGCGACCTCCGAATCCAGGAGAGGCAACTGGTGGATGCCGTCCTGGGGGGCTCACGGGTGGTGCCCTTTCTCTCTCCAGGGACCCAGAGATTGACAAAGTCTCAGCATTTTAACACAGCAACGTTTTTATTGCTTTGGAGGGTTTCCCTAGAGCAGACATAGTACTGCACAGCCGCTGCAGTTTGGCATGTTAGAAAGTCGAGGTTACAGATGCTGAGACACGGGAGAGGCCCAGTGATTGCAGGTGGAGGAGCAGAGGCTTTAAGGAATGAGGCCCTTTCCTCTGATTAGCAGTTGCATTTTGATAGTACTATGGGCTTCAGATTCCTAGAAGCCCGGTCAATGGGGCTCCGTCTCTCAGGAAAATCAGAGCCCAGCCAAGAAACTTGAGCAAGACTGACCCCCACCGGCCTAGGTAGAACAACTGCAGAGCGCTGGGAACGGACAAAGCAGGTGTAGAGTCCCTGCTTGCGTGAAAGCAAGGAGAGTGGAGCAGACCTCTAGGGACAGGCACGGAGCAGGTGCCCCTTTCCCGCGAGCTTAGTAAACCCAGGAGACAGGCACCCACTGTGGAGATGTGCACGCCTGGTCAAAGGCTTCTTGCAGTTTCTTGAGGGTCTCGTCAACGCCGTTGTTGACCAGCGAGAGGTCGAAGTAGTGTGCGTACCGGCCGCGGATGGCTTCCGAGTCCTTCTGCAGCTGCTGCAGCGCTTCCGTCTGCAAAGACACGACACGCGGGGCTGGAGTGGGCTCCCGGCATGGCGGCCCCACAGGCTGTGGATGGGCTGTGAGGGATGTCGCTTGTGGGGACCCCTGCCTGGCTCAGAGTCCCAGGCCTCACGACTCCAGCCCCGGAGGCCTCCGCTGAGAGTGGCTACCAGCAGGCCGGAGAGACCAGAACACCGCAGTCCATACGGGCTCTCGAACGAGGCCATACCGGAGCCCAGCAGGGACTCGAACAGCGTCTTGCCATTGCTGCTGCCACTGTGGTGGCCATTCTAGGACAAGGGCAGGGTGACTTATGACCCCAGCCCTCTTTCTAGAACCCTGAACGACTGGCCAGGAAAAGACATAACTCCATAAAAGCATCTACATTGCAAGAAGTGCCCCAAGCTGTGTTGAATGAGGAGCAATGCTTACGCCCGTCACAGAGGGCGATAGCCGAATCTGAGTTCCTGGAAAGTGGTGGGAGAAAGACTAATGAGCCAAGAGCAAAATGAGCTAAGGACAGGACCAGGCAGTTGGCAGGAGAGATACAAATGGCCCTCAGCAGTCGGGAGGACACGCAAGCCCTTAGCGGTGACAGAGGAAAGTAGTGAGGCTCCGTTTCCCCAGACCCGTCAAACCAGTAACCAGTAACACGCTCCCGCACAGGGGAATAAGCGCCCTCCCAGCGAGCTCTCAGTCCCCATCGCAAGCACCTGGCAACCCTGCCACATACACTGGCCACGGCGTACAACAGTATCCAGGACGGCCGGGTGGGACTGGTGACAGAACGGTCCTGCCACGTGTGCACAGGGGATGCCACGCGGCCACGAAGGCTGAAGCGGCTCAACCACACGGATAAGGAGCGCTCCACTGTGTTCAACAACAGTGCGGACAGGAACTCCAAGGCGTGCTGAGCAGGGGCAGCCCTCTCGGTAAATCTCGGGTCTCCTGGCTCTTCCTCTCTCCCCACAGCCACGCTACACCCCTGGCGGTATGGGGGCTTCAGCCATTTCTGTTCTTCCCACTGAAGCCCACGTTGCACCAGCGTCAGCACCTGCCAAAGTGCCCATTTCTGCCCCTGGACCCCCAGCACCTGTGGACCTCGGACTGTTCCTGATTTATTCTGTGCATGAGCTGGCACGGATGCTGGCCTACCAAGCAGTTTAGGAAGTGTCTTCCAAGTAAAGCAAATGAGCCCCATGCCCTTTGGCTTCTTGGTCTTGCAGGAAGAAGGGCAGCAATAGCCAGGAGGCTCAGGGGAGCTCTGGTCACAGGCTGAGCTCTGGACTCATGTCCCAGTCCTGGTGAACCCAAGGAACCTCCACCCGCCCTGCGGACCCCGGCTTCCCACCTGAGCGCCCTGGTCAGTAGGTGCGATGAACACGATGAATGGTGAGAGTTCCGCCGTGCGGACAATCTTCAGGGTCTAGAAGAAGAGGAAGGGCCGGAGTTAGCCACCCTGATGACTTCCTCCTGTTACATATCTCTGAGCATCACCAAGCCCAGTGCTGTTTCCATCCTTCCCAGTACAACTGTTCTGGGTTTAGAGAATTCCACCAAAACCACGTGCACCAAACCTCATCTGTGCCCGCCTTGCCAGGCCTCCCCACCTGGGGCTCAATGTCAAGGATGGCGATCTTGTCCTGCTCGTGAATCTGGTGCACGGTTTCAAATTTGGTGCCAAACATGTTGCCCTGGTAGCTGCCGAACTCCAGGAACGCATTGGCGGAGATGCTCCTGGCCATCTCTTCGGCAGAGATGAAGTGGTATTCCTTCCCGTCTTCCTCATTCTTCTTGGGCGGCCGTGTCGTGTCTACACAAGAAGCCAAATGCCCGATGAAACTGGGGGTCCTCACCGTCCCCTAGGGCCTTGGCCCATGGCTTCTGTTCATGAATCCCAGCTGCCTTCGGTGCACAGGATCCCGCAGAGCAGGAAACGCCCTGTCTATCTAGAAGGTACTGGACCTTCAAGCGGCAAAGCCCAATGTACAAAATTCCTATCCCTTTTCCTATATGAAGTTACATACCTCTTAAACCACCAACCCCAGGAATATGAGAGCTCAGAACTAGAGAAAGGACAGCTGATTATATATATTTTAAAATATTTTATGTATTTGTTAGAGTGAGAGTGCACAAGGCAGGGGAGCGGCAGGCAGAGAGGGAGGGAGAAGCAGGCTTCCCCCTGAGCAGGGAGCCTGACATGGGACTGGATCCCAGGACCCTGGGATTCTGACCTGAGCTGAAGGCAGGTCCCCAACTGACTGAGCCGCCCAGGTGCCCCTGATTATATATTTAAAGCATATCTATGGGCTATGGTTAGGATTTCTTGAAAGCGTATGTAAAATTTCCTTTTTATAGTGTGGAAAGAAGAGTACTTTGGTTTGGTTTAAACTCATTTTGTTAAATGTCGGAACATTCTTTAGTCATAACATTTACTATTATTCATATAGACTGTCCTCTAAAACGTGCTCCACATATCACGGCTTGCAACCCAACCCCTAGCACCTGTCTCCAGTGGATGCATCCTGTTCGTCTCTCAATCCACAAGTGCTCAGGCCTCTCTCTTCCCATCTCCTAAAACAAAAACTCTTCTTTACTGGCTATTTCTACTTTCAAACTTTCCCACTCATTCCTCAACCTAGGGCCGTCTGCTTTCTGCCTGTGGCATGTTACTTATCCCTAAAGCCAAAATACAGAAGCAAGGAGTAAAAAAATACTAATAGCAGATTCAGAATTTAGTTTTCAGCCTGGATGGCTCAGTGGGTTAACCCTCTGCCTTCGGCTCAGGTCATGATCCCAGGGGCCTGGGTTTGAGCCCCACACTGGGCTCCCTGCTCAGCCGGGAGTCGGCTTCTCTCTCTACCCCTTCCCCCTGTTCGTGATCTCTCTCTCTCTCTCTCTCTCAAACACTCTCTCTCAAATAAATATATAAAATCTTAAAAACAAACAAACAAACAGAGAATCCCGTTTCCTACTCTGATAAGCACAATCAGACTATGCAGATTCTGGGAATGCAAGGCCTCGGATTCCTAACCCTAACCTCTAACCCTAACCTGACCACTGGCCTGATTGTTCTATTGAGGACGACTGCCCAGACTGTGCCTTTCCTGAGCGCTGCTGTGATTCAGAAGACATTTCTGGAAAATCAGAGGCAGCCTAGATGTCAAGCAGTGGTGTATAGCTATAGCCACTCAGAGGACTAGGATTTAGGCACATGATAAAATGTTGGTAATATAAAGTAACATGAACAAAGTAAGAACTTTTTAAAGATTGTATCTGTAAGGAATGTCTGCACCCAACAAAGGTCTTGAACCTGCAACCCAGAGATCCAGAGCTATACGTGCCATCAACCGAGCCAGCCAGGCAGCACAGCAGTGCTGCTTGCTTGCTTAGAGCTGGACGACAGCATCTTCACCAGCCTCTGCTATGCAGGCGAACAGCACAGAGAACAGCAACACAGCAGTTACGTACACACACTTGCATCCTTCCCAGCTGTGCTCTGTTTTTATCATTAATCATGTACGATAAAGTCGCACACAGATAAGGGCACTCGGAGGACCCCAGAGTTACTCACATGGGGCAGGGTACGCGAACTTGTCTGGGTTCTGGCTGAGTAGGGCATTCTTAATGTGGCTGCGGCCAACGCCACTGGCTCCTGTGGACGGAGAAAAGAAAGGCTTGAAGATGGGAACCAGGCTACTGTTGTCATCAAGGCTTCCATTTCTTTCCCCAGAGACAAAGGCAGGGACAGGCTTCAAAAAGGGACGTGGGTGACAGTGAGCTGGTGTGGCTTCCAATTTTAGTATATGTGCTGCCGAAGCGAGCACTGGTGTGGCTTCCAGACTGAGGTCAGGGAGGGGCCAGCATGGTCTGGGGCTCTAAGCCCTTTGTCCCAGTTGGGAGAGGAGGCTCTAAGGGCCGAGGATCAGGACTCAGAACGTAACTGTTGTTTCCAGAGCAGCAGCTAACACACGGGATTTTCTTCTCTTTTATCAAGATACTTGCTTTACTGAACTCTCTGAAATTAGTGGAACTCATTTTTTGGGAAGATTTCATTTATTTGACAGAGAGAGAGAGAAGGCGCAAGCGGGGGGAGCAGCAGGCAGAAGGAGAAGCAGGCTCCCCGCTGAATGGGGAACCCGATGCGGGACTCGATCCCAGGACCCCGGGACCATGACCTGAGCTGAAGGCAGATGCTGCACTGACTGAGCTGCCCAGACATCCCAGTGGAACTGAATTTAAAGGAGCGTTTTTCCTGGGAATTTCTCCGGAGCTGTAACGGAGTTCCTCGAAGCAACTAATGTTGCAAGCTGGGGAGGGGGTTAAACCCACCGCAACTACTTAGCTGCCGCACCACTTAGGAGGCTAAACCCTGAGGGCACAGCTGTGAGGACTCGGAGCCCGAGACTGGAGCCCCTTTCCCTCTTCGCATCCTCCCTGCCTTCCTGGACGAATGGACCGAACCAGCCACGCGACAGCCGGAGAAGTTACCAATCAGCACCAGGGTCTTCCTCTTGAACGCAGGGAGCCGGACAACCTCCTCATAGGAAACAACATCCAGCTGGTCAAAAACTGGGGACAAAGAAGGCCAAGCGATGTGCCCAGGCACAGCCAAGAAGGTCGTGGCAGGGGCACATGGGCCTGGACTTGCGGTGACCTGGCTGTATCTCGGTGTCAGAAGGCAACCTCTGGTAGGCGACAGCTACAAGAGCCTTAAGTGCCCCCCGCTGTCTTCATGTAAGCTGGCCAGGGGATGGAGGGGACAGCTGGGACACTGCCGCATGGCCGCCGTCAGCAGGGACAAGACGGAGGCCGGGCCGGCTGAGCACATGCTTACATGCCGCACACACTCCCCCGGCTCCGCGTACGACCGTCTGGGGATTCCTCAGATGCTCACCCCTCGAACCCTCTGGAGCCCCCCGCACGTCTGCCCGGCCTGTGTCCCCGACCCGCCCGGCGGACACAGCCACACAAGGAAAGCCGACGGCTAGGGCAGGAGCTGGACGGCGGCCGAGAGCTGGACGGCGGCCGAGTACTTGACCTGCTGAAGCCATTTACAGTTGCTGTGTATTTCTATTACCTTCCACGGTAGGTAAAAAAACAAAATCACTATTAGTTCTTGGGAAAACACGCCTTTCTCTGGGGCTGCTCAGATCATGAGCTGGTCATGTTGATGGCACGGACACACTGAGAAAGTTCTGGAAGGCTGTGCGGCTGACTACCTGAGGAGTGAGGAGTGCGCGGCTGGGAGCAGACCAGTAGCTTTCCTTCCCGTGTACTGGGAAGACGAATGTTGTCATGAACGGAAAGCAGAGGACACGGCCTGCTCTCCGCGGCGACGGTCCCCCTCACGCGACACCGTCCCCCGAACCGCCATGCAGCAGAGGGGGTGCCCGGGAAACTTACTTGAGCTGTGCTTGGCCAGATACTTGTCTTTGTACTTCTTCTTCTTCCCGAACGGGCTGCAGCTGGGGGCTTCACTGGGCGCGGACTGAGCCACACTTGCCACCCGCCTGGCAGGACAAGATGACCCAGAACGTCAGGGGAGCCTCAGCGCAAAAGCCTAGGCTGCCCACCTGCGCCCGAACCCTCCGGACCAGGGACGCCCGCGGGGCCAGATGTCAGCTCCAGGAGTTCAAGCCCCAGGTTAGGAGGTGAGATCACTTAATAATAAAATCTTGCAAACTGAATGACCTCCAGACCAATCTGCCAAAACGACTTTGACCCTCCCATCTCTTACAGCCCTCAGCGGGTGTCTTATCCCGGCCCCTCCCCCTAGGAGGGGCCCCTCCTGGCTCTCAGCCTGGCCCTCCCCCCTCCCCGCCATCTCTCTGTGTCTGTTTCTCAGCCTCTCCCCAGTCTCTGGGTCTCTCTCATACGCGCCCCCCCAGTCTCCTGCTCTCAGTGTCCCTGCTGGTCCGGCCTCGGCTGCCCTCTCTCCTGCCCCCCTCCCACCCTCACCCCTTCCCTGGGAGTAGAAGGCTCTGGGTCTGCAATGAGCATGGTTTAGACCAGTACGGAGGAGCCCAGCTCGAACAGTCGGGCTGCACTGAGAAGGATGTGATGGCGGGAGGGGGGTCACTTCATCCTGGACGCATTTCCAATGCCAAGTGTTTGGATGAACTCTCCAGAAAGGCATGGGAGGCGTGTCTGCAGAGCCATTGTGGGAGCTGCAGAGAATGTCTGTGAAAGTGCCTCACGGACCGTCTGGAGCGCGATGAAGCGTGTGCTGCCCACAGACAGGCAGGCCTCAGCAGACCCCACTTACGATACCGATGGCACACGTCGCTGAGCTACAGCGGCCACTGCCAGGCCCTCCTCAGCCTCTTGCCTGTAGTGTTCTTCACACGTGCTGCCTCTGAAAATGGCCCAGAAGCCACAGCCAACCTATTTGGGTCTGTCACCATGAGCACGCAGGGCTGGCACTATATTTCATTTTTGCTCTGATTCCAAATTTAAGAGTTTATTTCTAGATCCTCTCCACCCTCAATGTGGGCCTCGAACTCACAACCCCGAGACCAGGAGCCACACGCTCTACCAACTGGGCCAGCCGGATGCCCTTCCTTTGTTGCTCTAATTGGAAGAGTTTACTTCTGTAGGACACTGGCTGTGGTTTGGATGACTTCCACAGGGTCAGCCCCAGAGATGAGGTCAACCACAATTCAGGGTCCTTTACCTGTACCGGCTTGCGAGCCAAGCCCATAGGCTTGCTGCAGCCCCCACAACCGTCATGCCAGGTAAGGCTGGAGGCTGGCTCGGCCAAGAAACAGAGTAGTGCAGCTAGGTGACCACGTGTGGCGAGCCTGGGTCCCCCGCACTGGCCCACTTCACCCTTACAAAAGCGGCTCACCATTCCTGCAGCTCAGGAGAAGGGATCAATCCTGCGGATTCCTTGGAGGAACCTTCCACCCGCCCCTGCCACCAGTTACTGTCATCTTTGTTGATTATCTTGATGATGTCCCCAGTAACAAACTTCAGTCCTGCCTCCTTGCAAGGGATCAGATGGTCCTTTTTGGGGTCATAGTCAAACTGGGCTCTCATGAACATCTGAAAAGTAAGGACAAAGCAGCTACTATAGGAAATGCATGTTTCCTTGGGAAATCTTTTCATGGTATGTTAAATAAACAATTACGAATGTGTCAAAGGTCTTAAAATATGGATACCCTTTGTCTACAAGATGCCCTTCTAAGCACAAGTTGTCAGTTACGATGTATGGAAAAGTATGTTCACTACAGCATTATTTACAAGACTGCAATATGGGAGTCAAGCTAATTTTCCAAGAATAAGGACTTACCTAAGTACAGTTGTCTACTGATATTACCAGGCCAACTATAAAAATCACTGTGTAAAAGATAGGTAGACATCCTAAAGATGTTTAAAAGGTTCCAAGGAGATATTGTGAACAATTTCACATGAATACACTTGACAAATCCTTTACGAAACACAACTTTCCAAAAGCGACACAAGAAACTGAAAATATGAGCCACTCTATCTCCACGAAAAAGCACTGAGAGCCGTTACGGAACCTCCTCTATCCCTCCCCTGCTCCCAAACACACAGGCCCCACTGGCTCTGACGGCAAATGTCTCCAAATGTAACTAAGAACTAAGAAGAATTAAGGCTCGTCTCAGACAGACACAGGGCGAGATTCTTAGCCAGAATACACAGAAAGCACCTACAAATCAGTAAGAAAATGCCTTGAATGGCTACTTCACAAAGGAGGGCATCCAAGTGGAGAAAAACGTAAAACAAGGAGCTGACTGTAATTAGTCACCAGAGAAATGCAGATTAATGCCACAACGGTCAAAGTGAGGAAAAAGTACTGGCGAGGGTCTGAGGCAAATGAACGAAAAGGAGTTGCCTATGCAACAGCACAGACGCACTGCCGAGCGGCCACGGTGAGGACAGATTCCCTTTACATTCATTCCCCAAGGGGTGACAGCTGTCTTCGACGTGCGAAGTCAGGGTACAGGGGCGCCTAGTCATGTCCCATCTCTGGCCAAGTGAAAGTCACTGTCACCCACGTATACCCAAACTTCAGTTTTAAAAGTTTGTTCAAAGAGAAAACTTTGCCACAATAGCACAAATGACCCGCACTCTCACACACATCCCCTGCCAACGGCCAATCCACACACTCTCCTCCACCAAGGCTGAGCTGTCTGCAGACTGGGCGTGGACCCACTGCTCTGTATGTTACCTCCAATTTCTCACAGAGCAATGTGTACGAGGTAGAGTCTCCACGAATTTTGAGTAAGTGCTCTTAAGACTCTTTGCTCTGGCATTATCAGTGCCTGAGCTATTTATTACTGTTTTTTTTTGTGTGTGTGTTTTTGTTTGTTTGTTTGTTTAAGATTCCATCCATTTACCTGACAGAGACCGAGAGATCACAAGCAGACAGAGGCAGGCAGAGAGAGAGGAGGAAGCAGGCTCCCCACCAAGCAGAGAGCCCGATGGGGGGCTGGATCCCAGGACCCTGAGATCATGACGTGAGCCGAAGGTAGAGGCCTCAACCCACTGAGCCACCCAGGCACCCCTAATTTATTACTGTTTTTAAAAATATTTGCCAGTTTGCAGGGCACATGGGTGGCTCAGTTGGTGAAATGTCTGCCTTCATCCCAGATCATGATCTCAGGGTCCTGGGATTGAGCCCCCCATCATGCTCCCTGTCTAGCGGGGAGTCTGCTTCTCCCTCTGCTCCCTCCCAACTCATGCTCTCTCTAATAAATAAAATCTTAAAAAATATCTGCCAATTTGCTTGGCGTAAAATGATACTGCACACATTTTATGTCTCTCTGCTGACTGGTAAAACTGGCCATTTTTCCATACGTTCAATGTCCATTTGTATTTTTCCTCCTGCGAATTGTCATGTCTCCATTTCCCTCCTTCCTTCCACATCGGTTACTCCTTACAGAGGGAAGGTCTGCCTGTTTTCACCTGCATTCGGAAAGCCCCAGGCAGCTACACTTATGCTATACTGAGAACTTAAAATGAGAATCATTTCATTTCAGTCAAATCTCAATAAATGGCGTCACCTACCTGCAGTGCTGGAAGACGACTTTGCTGGTTGGGAATTACTTTTAATGAGATCATTCCTTTGGTTTCTTTCTATTGAGAAAGGAGAAATAAAACTATAATGGACATATAATAGATGATCTGGGGTTTCATAAAGTCTTATTTTTGCCCTGAAGATCCCCAAAAAGTGTTTTTTTTTTCCAACACCCATCTTTACCATACACCTTGAAACTTTGTAGGACAATTCCTTCTCCAATATCAAAGTCTCATGTGCCCCCATAAGCCAATGGGACAACTTGGAGATGCACAAAGAATAATGAAGAAAAAGCGAATGACTTTGCCTCCTCCCCACACTCAACCCTAAAAGGTTTCCAGACAAACTGAAATGAATCTGGTCCACACATACCCATACTTTTCTCTATGCCAAAGAAAACATTTGCAAATGTTTGTACATAGGTCCATACTCATATGTATTTATTTTTCAAAAATAATTTTTTTAACAAAAAGGGGATTATACTCTGTAGAGCATTCTGTAACATGCTGTCGGTTCAGCTGTACTCCTCGTTACTGGGCATGCTGGTGGTGGCCAGCTTTTTTCACTATCTGCTGCAACAGACATCTTTTTTTTTTTTTTTTTTTAAAGATTTTAATTATTTATTTATTTGAAGCTCTGTCATTAGGCACATGGAGGTTCAGGATTTTTTAAGACTTTATTTATGTGAGAGACAGCAAGATCATACAAGCAGGGGGAGCAGGAGAGGGAGAAGCAGACTCCCTGCTGAGCAGGCAGCTCAAGCCCCTGGGATCATGACCTGAGCCCCCCAGCACCCCAGCAGTGAGCTCCTCATCAGCCCAGGAGGCTGCGGGCACGGGCTTTGATACCGTGTACTTGCATCAGGTTCAAAACGTACCCGGGTGCTTCCTCTGATCAGTGAGGAAGAGATACTGAAACCCTGGACGAAAATAGGGGATTTCTTTTTTTCCTCCCTACGGTTTTTGCCTCAAGTCTTTTGAGGCTCTGTCCTTGGGTACACAATGTATAGGACTTGGGTTGTTTCTAAAGATAAATGTGGCCCGTCACCTCATTTAGTTGTCATTGTTGTCCATTGTTCTTTTAGGTAGACTGTGCACCTAACGTGGGGCTCAGACTCCATAGTCCGAGATTAAGTTACCCGCTCCTCCAATGGAGCCAGCCAGGTACCACATGAGGCCTTTTCATGAGAGCAGATCCCAGCTCTCTGGTTCAACAGCCCTGGTCACTGCTGAGTGCCTGACGGGTGTCTCCTGCGGGCAGTGGCCAACCACACCCGACCGCCCCAGGTGGGGTCTGCTTCGGTTGTCTGAAGTAAGCTCTTGCTCAGCATGGGGCTCAAACTCACAACCCCAAGATCAAGAGTCATGGCTCTTCTGACTGAGCCAGCCAGACACCCCTCACCTTTGCATTTATTATAATCTCCCGTCTACTCTCCATAACCGATCTGTGCAGAGGGACTTCTACCTGCAGTTTGCAGATGACAGAGAAATGACTTCACCTGTTTGTAAGGCTAGACCCAAGGACGGCCGGGTTTCAGAGCTGCCAATAAAGACCAACGCTTTCTGACACCCAGTCCAGTGTCCTTCCTAGGGAGATACTCTGGGCCATTTGCCTTGTTTTAGAAATGTACTAGATGAAAGTAGAGAACGGCCGCTTCCTGCACAGAACAGAGATTAGCGGTGGGAAGAGTCCCCTTGGTGAGGTACAAAGACTTGATGGGAAAACACTGCCCACTGACACCAATGTGTATCCACACCTCTCAAACACAAAAGCAGAAAATACCCACCATTGCCTTCTGTAGCTGATCGACTGAGTGGTTAGTCACGTTGGTGCCGTTGATCTCCAGGATCTCATCCCCGACGTGAAGGGAGCCTGCGCGAAATGAAGACTCCGTCGGCAAAGAGCACGACAAGACACCACAGGGAAGTGGGCATGACCCAGAGCACGTTACATGACCGCGGGAGGAGGGGATGGCTCTTCTGAGCCCCTGAGGGATGTGCCAAGGCAAGTACTTGACAAAAGCACTGTGTCCTTGGCAAGTGTCACGTTGCTTTGTCATTTAGCTAAAACCCACAACTGCCACCTAATGGTCACATTAACCAACGGTTAGAGTCTATGTGCGGAGCAGTTACCAGTATCTGCGTCGCCCTGGGTAGAAAACAAAGTCAGGACCGAAGAGGGCAGGGCTCAGAGGCTGGCACAAGTCGGGATGCAAGCAGCGACGACCACGGCCACTGAGACATATCCCCCCCCGCCCCACCACACAGAGATTTTACCAAACGATGCATCGGAAAACCGACGGCCCCTTCATGTGAAGGAGAGACAACCGGTACTTGTAATGCTTTGTTAAATGTGTATCTTCCCTTCAACTGTTAGCGCTGGGAAGTCGAGACGGTCCGGGTCCCAGTCACGCGTCCGGGCTGGCGCAGAGGCTGTACTGTCACCGCTCAGACCTTGGCCACGGACCCCGGCAGGCCTGACCCCCAGCGCACAGAGATGCCCTGGTCACGAGGGCGACCCTCGCGTCCCACGCCACTCGACGGGGCCATCGGGGGAGGCACAGCCCCGGAGCCCCGGATACCTTGTCTGTGGATCATGCCACCGTGAAGGATCCGCGCCACCGTGCACGACTGCTTCTCGTTCAGCTTCAGCGTGATGCCCTGTGTGAGGACAAAGCACGGCACACGTTATTTTCGGCTCCTTCTTGGGTTATCTTCAGGACGGCTGAAGGGGCTTCTTCGGAGAAAGAAAGACTTTTCATGGGTACTTGGGGTTCGCAATGGGAAGAGGCATGAGAGCTGCCAGGAGGAGCGCGCCGGGGGAGGGCTCGGAGCCTGGGGATGCGGGGACTCGGGCGGGTGAAGAAGCGGGGTGGTAGGGCATGACAAGGGATTACCATGGGCTCTTCCGTGACCTTCTCGAACTGTATGAGTCGCACCTTCCGCACCTCCTGCCCTTTGGCCTGGGTCGGGCTACCTGGGGCAGCGGAGCCATTGGTGTACATGTCCTCGGTCACCGCATTTGCCTGGTGCGCCACAGCCTGGCAGGTCCAAACAACAAAGCAACGGGTAAGGGAGCAGCAGAGGCCTGCCATCAGTCTGCAATCTAGAAGGCTCGGAAAACCAAAGCTTATTTCACAAGTTTGGCATCTAAACCAATGGGAGCTACTTATTAAATGTTATCCAACGTGTCTATCCAGTCTGCTACAAACGGGAAGAGAATTAGGCATGTAGGATCAGCCCCTGGCCCAGGATGATGACAATACCACTGAACCCCGACCCTAGCCCAAGATGACCTCTCCACCAGGACCCTTTTCTCCCAACCTTCCACAGACATGCACAGCCACGTGCCATGTGCACCAAAAGATGTGGACACGGATGTCATCACAGCACTATGCTGTAGAAGAAAATACCACGAAATTTAATAATTGGAACCATTTGAACATAATCTGAAGACACCATGCTCCTTAACCCATAAATGCTTCTGTGTGTTTTCTAAGAACAAAAAGTTTCTCAAAAATGAAAATTTAGCATTTTTTAGAAGATTCTATTTATTTATGACAGAAATAGAGAGAGAGCACAAACAGGCACAGTGGCAGGCTGAGGGAGAGGGAGAAGCAGACTCCCCACCAAGCAGGGAGCTAGATTCAGGACTCTAACCCAGAACCCTGGGATCACAACCTGAGGTGAAGGCAGACGCCCAACCAACTGAGCCACCCAGGTGCCCCCCAAATTTAGCATTGATACAATACTATATCTGGTCCCCAGTTTCTCTACAAATTTTATCAAGTATCCCAATAACATCCTTTGTAGCTATATATATTCTTTCCCAGAGCAGCATCCAGGATCATGCAATGCATTCAGTTTTCACATCTCTTTAGCCTCCCTTAATCTGGAAAATCTCCTCGGCCTTTCTTTTTCATGACCTTGACGTTTTTGTCAAGGTCTACTATTTTGTAGATTCTCAATTTGGGTTTGCCCCATGTTTTGTCATGATTAGGTTGAGGTTGTACATTTTTGGTAGGAAGCCCACAGAAGTGATGTTGTCTCTGTCTCCTTTGCTGGTTCTTCCTGTTTCTAGTCCATTAATGTGGAAGTGGCCCGAGCTTGTGGTAAGAGCTAGTACAGTGGGGAAGGTCAAGTGGAAATCTCTGAATGCCTCCGCCACGCACCCCAGATAAAACAGTAAGTCACAAACAATATGGCCAACCAGAGGAGGCAGAACAGGCCTGAGCTTGGTTTATGGAAGAGCAAGTTCGGTATCTGTGTACAAGCTCAACTAAACTCCAGCCACACCCGGGGTAGGGGCCTCAGAAACAAGGGGGTCACTGCAGCAGGTGGCTGTGGGGCATCCAGACTGCGAAACACTTTTCGGTGACAACAAGGAGCAAACTATTAACAAACACAACAGCTTGGGATGGGTCTCGAAGGCACTCTGAGGCGTGAGAAAAGTCAACCTCCAAAGGCTGTGTATTCTCAGACTCACAAAATTATAGAAATGGAGAACAAATTAGTGGTTGCCAAGGACTGGGGATGGTAGGAACGATGGGCCACAGGGCTGTCCAGGGGTGAGACCACAGAGGTCTTTGTGGCGCTGGAGTGTGGCATTTATACACATGTGCCCATGACACAGTGGCACCAAAGCACACTCACACGCTGTACTGGTGTCAAGCGTGCGGCCTGGTACGGTGTGATGGCGTGACGACTGAGGCCCCACAGACGGAACTGAACTTGTCTGCAAAACACACCTGGCGGCACGGCCGAAAGCAGCCATTGTCTGCAGCCCAACTACAGCCCAGATGGCGTGCTGCCAAAGAATGGCTGCCAACAAGACACGCTGGAGAGCTCGGCTTTCAGGAAAGTAAGAGGCCACGACACACAGTGACCAAACAGTTCTTGAAAGCACGGCCCACGCTGCCCCAGGACCACGTGGCTGATGCTCTTCAAAGCGAAGCAGCTACGGGGTGTGAGTTTGTACACGTCCCATGAGTAGACTCAGGAAAGCACAGGAGAGGTAGAGTCCCGCTGCAAGGGAGACCTCCTCTTCTCAAACTGGCCACCTGCGCGCTCTGGGCGCTCTGACCGTCTATCTGCACGTGTTCTGGAAGGACGACTCCAGGGACACTGACCGTGTGACTGCTGCTCCAAGACGATGGGTGTTAAGTGTCACATTTCTGGCCTCAGAGCAGGAAATCCAACTCGGGACTGTCCTGGGCCCTCACTTACGAATGTCTCACCACCAACAACTGTGGGGCTGAGAAAGCTGCGCGCCCCACCTGGGCCGGAGGCACTGCCGTTGTGGTCGTGTGCGCTAATGCCCGGTACCACCAAGTCGGGCCCGGCGGCTGCTTTCCTCCCCCCACACTGTAATGCTCTGGCAGTAAGCCACTGACAATGATTCGCTCAAGCTTCCAGCCTTGGCGGGACCCTGCAGCATGTGCCCCACAGTGAGAGATTACAAAGTCTCAGTCCACAGAGCACAAAGTGACCCTTGGAAGGGGAAGAAGCCTATGCGATAGTGAACTTGGAACAGGCAGATAATGGCCACACTCACCCCATGTTCCTCTTACTCAGCTGTATTGCAAAGACTGTTTTTACCACGTCAGCCTTTAAAGTAAGGACTCAGCAAAGCTCACCAGAGGCAGAATACATTCCAGTCGCCAAAGTTCAAGAGCTGCTATCCCCGAGGTTTGTCTTTTGAATGTGCTTACCCGTCTAGGTGTTCCCCGTGGTGGCGGAGTCACCGTGACACTCACTTAGCAGCTGCGAACTATGAGTAAGAGAAATGGAAATCTCCAAAGTGCTAACTCAAGAACTCACTGGCCATAGCAAGGCTTCTGAAAGCAAACTTGGCTTTGAGCAGCTCAATCTTACCGAGCCAGTGCGCACTCCCCAGGGTCTGGTGGGCTTCAGGGAAGTGTCCCCGTATGGCTCCTCAATCTCATGGGGCAAATGCCTTCAACACGCCCCCTGTATCTCCTCATGATAGATGACTGTGGGATCAAGGTTACACATATGTGTACTGACCCTTGACGTCTGTGTCCACACACACACACACACACACATATACACACACACACAGCCAAGGTGATTCCCTGCTCCAGTCTGTGGGTCTGTGACCACATGAAGTGCCGGAGTCTTCACATAGTGACGTCCTGCAGTCTCCCCTTCCGCAGCTCATTACTGTAAGGGGAAGTCATTAATTCCTTCTTTCATTCATGCAACATAAATGATAAATTGAAAGATAGTGTCCATCAAGTTTAAGGTAATCTTAGATCGTAAGTGCTCAAAGGACACGGAACATGGTTTTCAGCTTTCCTCAGAACTAGCAAATGGAGCTCCACAAAGGATTTCTGACTGGTGAGGACGGCGGTGCCTGCAGGGGAACAAAGAGGAGAGGTGGGCAGAAGGGCAGACAGGAGTTGCGACACAGAGCCAAGTTTTGCCTCAGGACCTTGCATTCCAAGCTTCTTGCTACGCAGCCGGCCACAATGAGCTTAGGAGAAAGGGGAAGGCGCTTGCCTTCTGCTGGGGACTCTAAACTTGTCCATCTTTGGGCTGACCGCATACCAGGCATCTGTCCTGGTCCCTGATCTGCCCTAACTTGTCTGTTTGCACAGCTGGCGATGCATTCCACTTGGGGAGATATACACCGGATTGTTCATCCCGTCCAGTTTGTCCCCTTGAGCTGGAACCTAAGTCCTGCACAGGCACCTAGGGCAGGAGCTACTGTGAGTCACGGCCGCCATCGCTACCAGCGCCACGTGACTGACCCAGTAATAAAGGCGGACGTCCTACAGTTCGCTTCAAACTTGAAAATCGCTTCCTCTCCGGGGCTGGGCCCGGAGGTCCCCGAGCCCTGGTGGAGGCAGGGGGGCTCTGGTCGAAGGGGAGACAGTGGGGAGGAAACACGCAGCTCGCTCCAAGAGCCCCTTCTGAGGAAACATCTGCGCCGGGGCTCCCAGGGCCGAGGCCGCGGCTCACAGGAAGCCGGATTTAGAAAGACACGAAAAACAAACTCGGCGTGGGTTGGGGTGTGTGTGTGGGGGAATAAAGCCCGGATTCAGAGCTGGCGACAGCCCGCGTAGGCGGGAACAAACATTTGCTCGACCTGCCGGGGACTCGCCGCCGCCGCCAACAAGGGCAGCGCCCGCGTTGGATTCTGGATAGAACCGCGGAAAACCGAGGGAAAACAGAAAGGAACACGCGAGCGCCTCCACAGCAGATGGCAAGAGCCGGGGCAGAGCCGGGGACAGCAGTTTCGGGCCAGAACGACCTTACAATTGAACGTTAACTGGACGCACTGTTTCTCGGGCACTACATCCGCGGCCAACACACGCCCAAGGTCAAGTCTCTGCAGACCCCCTTCCAACGCGTTATCTACCCAGTGTTCAGAGGCAAAGGCTCCTTCTCCTGCAGGGAAGGTGACTTTGAGCAAAAACCTACGTATGTATGCAGGTACACGTATTGCTTCTATGGGAAGGAAAAGGGAAAAGGGAAGAATCAGACAAGACAATTCTGGTTCCCTAATTCAAAGGTTTTCTTCCCATTTCCCACGCTCAGGGCCCCTCTCCGCAGACTCACTCTTGCCTTCCTACGCCTCCATTTTGAGGAACACTGAAAGGTTTGAGTAATTCCCTGCTTACGGGTGAAATCTCTACACCAAAGAAATGTCAAGCCCGGGGAACATTTGACGGTGTCTCAAGACATGTTTTGACTGTCACAACTGGGGAGGAGTATGTGACTTTCCACCACGAAGAATGATCACACCCAGAGGCCCACAGTCCACGAGAACCTCCACGGCTTCACACATGCAGCTGGGCGGGCCTGGAACGCCAAACCCCAACGACGCCCGACAGTCCGCCAGACACCGGGTCCACAGGCCAAATGCTCGCTACGCCTGCGCCTGCGCACAGTGGGCCGGCAGTGAGCCTGCGCACGACAGTCCACCGCCCACGTGGCGGGACACGGAAAACTGCCCAAGCACCGAGAGCTGGCTGCGAGCTGACGCTTACCTACGGCCTGGCTGTTTTTATTATGTCCTTTCCCAACGTGGGACAGGCCCAAGGAAATGTTGAGACATTCTCAATGCACTACTGCATAGGAAAGTGCTGTTTTGAGCAGGGTGTAGGAGGACTTCCACAACCTAAATGTATTTGCAAAGAATAAGGCCAGAGATGGCTTCTGAGTTTCTCAAATAAAAGAAATATACTTAAATATGGGAGATGGGCTGGCTATACTTCCTATCTGCTGCAAAACTATTTTTAAAGGATTTTATTTATTTCAGAGACACAGTGAGAGACAGTACAAAGCAGACTCACTGCTGGACTAGGATCACGACCTGACCCCAAGGCAGGTACTCAACTACCCTTACAGACTGAAGCACCCAGACGACCCCATACATTTTCAATATTAAATGTAAACTATAGTCAGAAATGAAACTTTCGGGGACACCTGCGTTATTCAGTTGGTGAAGCATCTGCCTTCAACTCAGATCATGATCCCAAAGTCCTGGGATAGAGGCCTGCTTCACACTCCCTGCTCCACGAGGATCCTGCTTTTAACCCTACTGTTACCTCTTCTTGTACTCTCTCTCTCTCCCCCCAGTAAATACATAAATAAATAAAATCTTTTTTAAAAAAGTGAAACCGATATGTTTATAAAAAATAAAAAATTATATTAAAAAAAAAAAGTGAAACTGGGTTTTGACTCTTTAGAACTTTCACAAAAAGCATTCCCCTTAAATGAAGTCTTCAGCTTCATCATTTTCCATCACAGGTTTTCTGGGACAGCAAAATGTGCTGATGCTCTGGGACAGGCAGCTGTTAGCGAGATCTTGAATGTACCAGGGAAGTCCAAGTGTTGGACAAGCATTATCTCCCGTCACCATACGCACAACTCTCCAAGGAGGTACATCTGACAGAGAAGAGAAATCTTGGGCACAAAGAGCCCAGAACCTTGTCTGATACACAGCGAGAGGCAGAGCCCGTGGTGGCAGCAAAGATAAAGAGTCTGAGAGGGAAGGTGAACCTCAAGAAATCAATGGAGACTCTCCCTCCAACGTCCGCACTGTGGCCGATCTAGATGCTACTCTGCTGAAGGATTTAGCACACTTTCTTTCATCTTCTTCAGATCCTTACAAACACCAAACTGGCCAGCCAGCAGCCCATGCTCAATAACTGAGGAGGAACTCAACAGTGCCACCAACCCACAGATGCTAAGGGTGTGCACCACGACAGAACCTTCAAGGGCCGGGCCTCTCTTCCACAGGGCAGGCAGTCTCTCAAGCCCGTCCCTAACAGCAGGCCAGTTTATACAAGGTCTGGTCATTTAGCTGTATGTGGGGTTCTGGCTGTGCTGAGTGGAGGGGGCCTGATAGAAAAGACTGCATACAGTTGGAGTCCATTTATAAGGCAGTCCGAGAAAGGCCAAATGCTCATGTCAAAATTCAGCTTGTTGCCAGGGTGATTTCCAAGTTTCTGGAGGTGGGGTCATGACTATAAGGGACCACCAGGGAACTTTCTGAAAGGTGAAAATGTTTTCTTTCATGACTTGGGTAATGGTTACATGACTGTATGCATATGCGAAGTCTCACTGAACAGACTGCATAAATTTATGAATTACATGTATGTTAATCACACCTCAGTAAAGCTGCCAGAAGTCAATTTCATAAAGAGATTTTATTAAAAAGTTAAGGCTCAGCCAAGTGAACTGATTATAGAGAATGCCTCTGAGGAGCCAGGTGCTTTTAAATCCTGATTCGCTCCCAGTGCACACTTCATTGCGGACCTTCTAGTTCTGTCTGTGTTCCCCACCTGCTCATGCCGGCAGTCAGTCAAGCCTAGAATCCCGCCATCATGGCTGGAAAGCACACGCAGGTGTGAACAGCACGCCGACGCCTATCACCTGTTTCCTTGAGCTCCTGGCCCAGTCTATCGTTCTCCTGTTTGCTTTACCTGTGGGTCTACAGTGTCCTCATCTGTGCAAGTGGAAGCTTACGCTAAATCTCTAATGTCCACCTCTTCAGTCATTTATTGATTCACAGACATTTCTGAGGACTTATTTATTAGACATTTAAAATAAAAACAGTGAGCAGAAATAGCTGTGTCCTGAACCATCCTGCAGTCTAGGAAGGAGAATCAGTCTGACTTCTGGGCCTTGGTCCCTGTGGACAGTGCAGCTGACGCTTGGCTCTCGCTCTCTGTGTCTCTCTTTCTGTCTGTGGACATTTACTCACAGTGCCTGACCACCAGCCCATGATCAAGGCCAGGCTACGCGGAGGGCCTGCTGGGCCCATATTCTGGGTTAGGAGTCACCCAGGGAGGGTGTTGATGATGCACGCCTGTCTACGAGACAACCTTATTTTGAGGGGTGAAATCCACACTCAGAACTGCGAGAGACAATTGCAAAAACGGTCAACATCCTCTCCGGGCATCCTGGGTGATGGAGGTTAACAGCTGTCTACCACCCATTCCAGGAATCACCTCTGGAATCTGGGGAGTGCCTGTCCACCGGACAATACACAGAGGCAGCACAAGGGGCCTTCCTGAAATGCAGAGGGACGCTGAGTGAGCGCTTTGGAGGCCGACCTGGATTTTAACGGCCCTTTCTGTCGACCCCGACACCGCCAGCGACAACAAGCAGGCAGTTTCCTCTTGTGGGATCTGTTCCTAAAAGTCTTTCTCTGACCCTGACTTCCGTCCACGAAGTTTTCCTTGACCTTAAGCAGCACTCTGCACAGGCCGCAGCCTCTCCTAACTTCTACGTCCATGGGGCTCTTGGGGAAAACGACCCCCAGCACTTGCGGCCGTCTACGTCGACCCCGGCAGCCGCCTCGCCCTCTCCTCCGAGGACGCCCCTCCCCCCCCCCCCCCACCCCGGGGCCCTGGCCAGGGAGTCCCGCAGGTGCCGCGGCGGGCGGCGCGGCCTGCAGCCCTGTCCCGGCCCCTCACCCCGCGCCCGGGGAACCGCGGAGCCCTCTCACCTCCGGCCGGCCGCGCTTCTGCAGCAAGTGCTCCAGGTAGAGGTCGGAGAGCGCCGTGCGCATGCTGCCCCCGCCCTCGCCCTCGCTCGCCTTGAGCGTCATCCGGCCGGAGGCTGAACGCGGGGCCGCCGAGCCGCGAGCAGTGCGGAGCCGGGAGTGCGAGAACCCAGGCCTGCGGGGCGGCGGAGGCGGCGGAGGCGGCGCGCGGGGCGGGGCGGAGGCGGAGCACCGTCCTCGCCCCGCCCCTCTGCCCCGCCCCTCGCCCCGCCCTGACCCTGAGGCTGACCCAGAAGGGTTCAGGGGTGTAGCGAAAAGCGCGCTTGCACCGCGGCGGGTTCCCCAGCTCGGCCCATGCTCGCGGCCTACTGCGCGGGGCAGCAGTAAGATGTCTCTTCGACCGCAGGCTTTACCCAGAAATCTCTGCGGGCCCCGAAGGTTGCGAAAATGCCTTTAAGGCTCTTTGGACTGCAGGTACCCTGTGATTTACGTTGCTGTCAGCGAGTCAGTGATGAAAGGCCTGATTGCTCCCAACGGCAAGCTCTTTCTCCTTGTCTCCGGCCACATCTCCTACTGCTAATGCCACAAAAATTTTGAGGGAACAGGGGAAGCCAAGGGAACCTACATTCCTTAGCATCCTAAAGCCTTGGTGGTGGTAGAGCAGGAGTCCTGTTGAGGGAAGGGTTAGGGTTAGGGTGAGGGTTAGTTGGTTTCAGAACAAAACAAACTCTTCCTGCGCTTACAGGGCTCCAGCTGTCCCCACGCACACATCTGATGAAAACCTGGCCTCCTCTACCGCGAGCTAGGAACCTCACAGTGTTATCAGCACTTTGTTCCTCCACATACAATCTTTGGACCTTCCAGCAACTCATAGCCAAAAGGAAAAAGTCCGAGGGCAAGAGTTAGAGCCGCATCGCCCTGTTTTCTCCGAGAGGAGGCTGAGATCCCATGATTGATGGCGCCCTCCCCCACGATGAGCCCAAAGGCACCGTAGAAAGTTGAGAGAGACAGAGACACAGCAGAAAAGGAAAGAAGCAACCCCGGCACAGGGACGCGTTAAGTGAGCAGTAGAACAGAGTACAGAACACGGAAGCACACCGTACAGGTGCAGAACTGCTACGTGATACAGCCAGGAGGGTAGGTGACTCTACAAAGACTTTCATTAAGTGAAGCTGGAAAATGCTTGCTTATTTTGAAAGACATAAAATACGAAACCTTTCCCTGCCATATGCAAAAAAAAACCAAAAAAACAAACAACAAACCCCATCTATTCCAGATGGATTAAGAACTTAAATGTCAAAAATACACTTAAATGTCAAAAAGCTCTTGAAAGAAAACACCAGCAAACAACTTTTTTTTTCAGTGTTCCAAAAGTCATTGTTTATGCACCACTTTTACTTTGGAGGATAGAAAAAGATTCCTTGGGGCACCTGGGTGGCTCAGTCCTTAAGCCTGTGCCTTCTGCTCAGGTCATGATCCCAGGGTCCTGGGATCGAGCCCCACATGGGGCTCCTTGCTGAGCAGGGAGCTTGCTTCTCCCTCTTCCACTCCCCCTGCTTCTGTTCCCTCTCTAGGTGTCTCTCTGTCAAATAAATAAAATCTTTTTTAAAAAAAGAAAAAGTTTTCTTTACAAAACAATGCAGGAAAACCACCGAGTATATGGAATATTGATAAAGTTGGCTTTGTTAACATTAGGAAATCTTACTTACCAAAAGACAAAGTCAAAAGCAAAAAAAAAAAAAAACCACACATGCGTTGGGAGAAAATATTCTTAACATACACAAATGACAAAGGATTCCTGTTATAAATATACAAAGGATTATAAATTACTAAATTTTAAAAGTCCAGTAGAGAAATGGGTAAAAAAATGACTAAATATCTCACATATGGAGAAATAAACATAGGAAGAGATGTTCAACTTCATTAGTGACCAGGGAAATGCAAATCAAGACCACAATGAAATACTACTATAAACCCACCCAGTTATCAAAATTTAAAAAGACTTAAAATATCAACTGTGAGAGACAATGTGAGTCCATATGAGTTCACACATCTACCCTCCTAGCCAGCCATTCTACTCCTACATATATATATCCAAGAGAAATTTTTGAATATGTACAACAAAGAACATGGACAACAATGCTCATGAAAATGGTTTTGTTCATAGCAAAAGCCTGTGAACAACTCAAATGCCCATCAATTGTGGCATACTCACACAATGCAGTATGAATGAGCTAAGAAGAAAACAAATCAGAAATACACAAATAACATAAAGCACAGAAAAATCCCTCCTACACCCCTTCCCAATACGCAGAGGGAACAGCCTTACCCACTTTGGAATATTAGGTTTCCAGACTTTCCTCTGTGCGCAGAGAAATGTATTCAGAACTACAGTCTAGGTACAGAAACCGCAGAACACATGGCCTTGCTTCTTCTGAGCCAAACCATTCTTCCTTTTTCCCAATTCCCCATGAAGCAGGCCTCCTCTGAGGGCTGGCCCAAGACAAGATAAAATTCACCCACTTAGAGTGAACAATTCAGGGAGGTCTGGGTGGCTCAGTTGGTGAAGCGTCTGCCTTGGGCTTGGGTCATGATCCCGTGGTCCTGGGATCAAGTCCCCAGTCAGCCTCCTTGCTCAGCAGGGAGCCTGCTTCTCCCTCTCCCTCTCCCTCTGCCTCTCTCTCCTGCTCATGGTCTTCTTCCCTCTCTCGCAAATAAATAAAAATAAAATCTTTTTAAAAAGCGAACAATTCAATGACTTTTAGCATAATCATAATCACAGAGTTGTACGGCCATCACCACTCTCATTCCAGAACACTGTCATCACTCCAAATGAAGCCATCATTTCAGTCACTGCCCAGTCCTGTGGTCTTGAGTCCCTGGCAAACACTCACCCATTTTCTGCAGGACTAACTGAGTCTACCACAAAGGGCTCAACACAAATTCTCCCTTGAGAATTGATAAGCATAGTTCAGCCCTTGCAGCTCACAGTAAAATAAAATAAATAAAATAAAATACTACATAAAATCAAAAAACAAGGACCCAAGGGTGAGATCCAGCAGAACAACAGATAACCAAATTGGACCAAAACCTTCAGATATTTGAACTCAAGATTAGCTTAGTGTTAGAAAATTTATTAACCCAGGAGAGCCTGGGTGGTTCAGTGGTTGGGTGTCCAAGTCTTGATTTTGGTTCAAGCCAGAGAGTCCCTCTCCTTCTGCCCCGCACCCTTCTCTGTCTAAAGAAATAAAATCTTTTTTAAAAAAGAAAATTTGGGGGATCCTGAGTGGCTCAGTGGATTACGTGCCTTCAGCTCAGGTGACAATCCCAGGGTCCAGGGATCCAGCCCCTGAGTTGCTCCCCCTGCTTATGCTCTCTCTCTCAAGTAAATAAATAAAAAATATGTTAAAAAAGAAAAAGAAAATGCATTAATCCAAATTAACTGCATTAACATATTAATGGGAAAATCCTATTATCTCAATAGATGAAAAATATTTAATTTTTTAAAAGATTTTATTTATTTATTTTACAGAGAGAGATCACAAGTAGGCAGAGAGGCAGACAGAGAGAGAGAGGGAAGCAGGCTCCCCGCTGAGCAGAGAGCCCGATACGGGACTCGATCCCAGGACCCTGAGATCATGACCTGAGCTGAAGGCAGTGACTTAACCCACTGAGCCACCCAGGCACCCGAAAAATATTTTAATTTTTTTCAAAGATTTTATTTATTTGACAGAAAGAGAGAGAGAGAGCGTGAGCACCTGTATAAGGTAAGGTAAAAGTAAAATTATTATAAAGGTACAAATATTGGAAAAGAAGAAACAAAATTGTCACTAACAGCAGATATTGTATTATCTTTATAAACTAAAAAATCTATCAATAACTTATTAAAATCAAAAAGTGCTAAGTGTAAGTCTACTGATATAATCTTTTTTTATTTTTTTATTTTTAAAAAAGATTTTATTTATTTATTTGAGAGAGAGAAAGAGAGAGGGAGACCCCAGAGGGATAAGCAGACTCCCCGCTGAGCAGAGAGCCCAATGATGATGATGCGGGGCTGGATCCCAGGTCCTGGGATCATGACCTGAGCCGAAGGCAGACACTTCACCCACTGAACCACCCAGGTGCCCCCTGATAGCTTTTTAAATACCGAAATTGATTATATTTCTACATACCAACAACACACAGAGAATACAATTTTTCAAAGATACCATTCAGTGTAACGTCTAAAACAATAAAATACTTAGAAATAAATGTGACTCTACATACTGTGGAGACAAAATTATAACATTCTGTTGGAATCCACTACAGAAGAGCTCAGAAATAGAGATAAGTCATCGTCATGGTTTGGAAGACTCAGCTGGCCTATAGATTCTGTGGCACTGGCCGTACTGGAAATGGATCTTACCAAAATAGAAGCTGAGGCCGGTTGGAAGTGAAGGCAGACACTTTATCCAAACTACTGCTCTCAGAAGACCTTCAGAGAGAGTGACCCCTTGAGCAAAATTTAGCTAAAGTTGTTATCGAGGCATAGCTCAGGGTGGAAAAGTACCCCACTTGTTCCCCATTGGCCTCTAGCGGGCACAGAGAAGGGATGGTCACACAGTCTTTTCCTGGGTGGCCCATTCCAGTTCAGGGTGCTCATTGCTCAGAATCTGGGTTTGTTCCTTGGAATTTATTGCAATTATCTGTTTTTCTCAGTTCCTAGAACTGCCTTTAGGCACAGAATTCCAGGTCAAAGTTCATGAATAGAAAAGTATAGCTTCACACAATGTTAAAAAAATGAAATTGGGGCTGCTTGGGTGGCTCAGTTGGTTAAGCGTCTGTCTTCAGCTCAAGTCATGATCCCGGGGTCCTGGGATCAAGCCCTGCGTGGAGCTCTATGTTCAAAGAGGAGCCTGCTTCTCCCTCTGCCTCTGCCTGATGCTCCCGCTGCTTATGCTCTCTCTCTCTCTCTGTTAAATAAATAAAACCTTAAAAAATAAATAAAATAAAATACAATTGGACTCTCCCTCACACCATATAAAACTTAGTTTGAATAGCGTAAGGACTTAAAAGTGAAAGGTAAAAGCACAAAACTTTTAGAAGGCAATGTAGGAGACTTCTTTTATGAAGGATTTCTTAGAAAAGTGATTGCCAAATTTGACCACTTTAAAGTAAGTATGTCTCTTCTTCAAAATCCATCTTATCAAGAGTGAAAATGCAATCCTCGAACTGGAAGAAGGTATTTTCCACATCAATAGTGTTCAAAACAATGGCATACAGAATATGTAAAGAGTTCCTACAGAAGAATGAATAAAACTACACATTAGAAAAGTGGGCAAAATTCATTCATAGGAATTTCATAGAAGAGAAAGACAAATGACCAAAAAAAGCCACATGAAAAGGTCTTCGGTCTCATGGATTTTCAGGGAAATACAAAGAAAACAACAGGGTGTAAATTCTCATGGGCCAGACTGGCAAGCAATGAAAAGACCGAAGACGTTTCCTGTTCTCAAGTGGGCGGGACACTGGGGCGTTCCTCCCTCCTGGTGGGAGGAGTGCAAATCTGTTCAGTCACTTGAGGGAAGCCAGCACTGACCTTGGTGTGGGGCGTGCACTTACCCCTTGACCCAGCAAGTCAATCCCAGGGCACAGTCTGTAGGGAAGCTCTCGTTCGTGTGCACCGTGAGACACGTAATAATGCCTATAGAAGCTTTATGGAGAAGAGAAAACCAACCAACCAACCCGGAAACAGTAGAAATGTCCTTGTACACTTGATGGTCTGAATAAGGAGAACGCTTTCCAAGTATCCAGCTGGGAGGATCTCAGAACATAAAGCAAGTAAAGAAAGAAAACCACAGAACACATACATATGACGGAGGTTTTATAAAGTTTAGAAACAAGCAAGGCTCTGGTGTTAGAAGGTGGGACAGGGTTTGCCCTGGGGTGGGGGGAGGCGGACTACGGATTTGTTCACTTGGTCCATTTGTTCCCCATTGGCCTCTAGGGCAGCCCATGGTCTTTGGGTCCGATCATGCTCTCAGCAGCCTGTTGGTCTTACCCAAGTTCCCCTCTGGCCTGCGGTGTGGCTGCGGGCCCACAGCTCCCTAGATCTCATCTCAGCATCAGTTCGAATAGCATTTTGGTCTTTCTTTCTCTTTGCATTTTCCATGTAGCAAATTCTTCCCTTCCAGTAGTTTGCCTCAGCTCAGTGAATGATGACTCCCTCCCTTCACTGGCTCGGGCTACAGGCCTGTGAGGCATCCTTGAAGTCTTACTCTCCCCCACACTCATCCAACTTAGAATCAGATCCTGCCAGGCTCTCCCGTCACAATGACTCCGGAATCGGCTGCTCCCCACCAGGTTCAAGCGAAGTTGTCACCCGACTAGCCTCCAGCCCCTGTCCCTGCTCCCCTATATTCTCAACTTGCTCCATGGGGAGCCTGCTGCTCCCTCTGCCTACTGCTCCCCCGCTTGTGCTCTCTCTCCCTGACAAATAAAATCTTAAACGAAGCAATGTTTATTTTTGTGTACTAGGATTACAGGTATTTTCTTCTTTCAGTATTTTGTGAAATTTTTCTTGTAATAAATACATAATACTCTTATAATCAAAACAGTAATAAGGCTATTCCCATTTTTTGACTACAAGTTTTAAAGGTGAAAATAAAGGCAAAGATAGTTTAACATGGAAGATCATTTAATTTTAATTCATGGGTACTTCCTCATTGTAAGCAAATAGCGTATTCTGCCCAGCTGAATCTTCCGGAACTTCACTGGCCTGGGTCACCTACGACAATACTGGGAAAAGAAGCAAAATCAATGAACTAAGTGGTTTGGATTGCATCGAGGTACTTTGTAGTTCCCTTTTCCAACATATGATTTTAGACAACATCTCCCTTTAATATGAACCATGTGATTTCATTCAGACAAAATGCTTTGATGACTTGAGAAAATAAGAGTATGAATGTTTCTAGCATTGTATAGTTGGGATTGGAGGTAGATGTAGAACTATGGTTAGGTAGCTTTTCTTCTTTTGTTTTTATTGAGTGATTAATATTTTAAAATTTATTTTAAGCAATCTGTACACCCAACATGGGACTTGAACTCATGACCCCAAGATCAAGGGTCATATGGTCCATTGGCTAAGCCACCCAGGTGCCCCTCTTCTTTTGTTTTTACAGTATGTTTTGGGGACACCTGGGTGGCTCAGTCAGTTAAGTGTCTGACTCTTGGTTTTGGCTCAGGTCACGATCTCATGGGTTGTGGGATTGAGCCCCACATTGGGCCCCATGCTCAGAGTCTGATTGAACATTCTCTCTCTCCCTTTCCCTCTGCCCCTCCACTTGCACTCTCTCTCAAATAAACACATCTTTTAGGAAAATCAAGTATTTGCTTAAAAACTTAATAACCAAACAACACAGTTTGTTCTGAAAAGATTGGGAAGCACAGTTATATGAAAATCAATAATGACAATAGTAATAATAATTAGAACCACCCATTTACCACCACAAGGAGATAACCAATGTCTAATATTTTGGTTAGATCCTTAAAAGCTTTTTAGCCTGTACATATAGTTTTTTAAAAAGATTTTATTTATTTATTTGACAGAGATCACAGGTAGGCAGAGAGGCAGGCAGAGAGAGAGGAGGAAGCAGGCTCCCTGCTGAGCAGAGAGCCCAATGCAGGGCTCGATCCCAGGACCCTTGGGATCATGACTGGAGCTGAAGGTGGAGGCTTTAACCCACTGAGCCACCCAGGCACCCCTACATGTAGTTTTTTTTAAATTAGTTTTTTTGTTTTTTGTTTTTTTAAAGATGTATTTATTTGACAGAGAGAAATCACAAGTAGACAGAGAGGCAGCCAGAGAGAGAGAGAGAGGGAAGCAGGCTCCCCGCTGAGCAGAGAGCCCGATGCGGGACTCGATCCCAGGACCCTGAGATCATGGCCCGAGCCGAAGGCAGCGGCCTAATCCACTGAGCCACCCAGGCGCCCCTTTTGTTTGTTTTTAAGTAGGCTCCATGCTAGTGGAGATGGGGCTTGAGCTCACTCCCCAGAGATGCAGACCCAGACTGACATCAACAGTCTGATGCTTAGCGGACTGAGCTACCCAGGTGACTCTAGTTTCTAGGAACAAATTAGTTTCAGTTGTATTTCCTCTCTTATAATCTGCGTTTTCGCACTCAGTATTTCATGAACAGGATTCCATGGAATTATCCTCTACAACAACTTTTTGGTGACCATATAGTACTCATTGTATGAACATTCGGTGCTTTCGTTAACTAGCCAGTGACCGAATAAGTTTTATGTATTTTTTCAATATTATAAACCATACTAAAAACTCCTTATACACGTTTCTTTGCATACTTGTTAGCTGCAGTCAGCGTCCCTGATCGCCACCAGCACTCTGGGAGATGAAGAAGGCTTCCATGTTGATTTCCTCAGGCAACAAAGCAGCTAGTGCTGTATCAGCCCGGATAGAGGGTAAGAGGCACAGAGAAACTCTTCCCAGTCAATACAGTGAAATGTATTTTTTTAAATGATTCTCTTTATTTGAGACAGAGAGAGCATGAGTAGTGGGGAGGGACAGTGGCAGAGGCTGAGCAGGGAGCCGGATTCGGGACTTGATCTCAGGACCTCGAGATCATGACCTGAGCCAAAGGCAGACACTTCACAACTGAACCACCCAGGCACCTCACTGAAATGTGTTTTTAAATCTCTAGGGCAGCCCATGGTCTTTGGGTCCGATCATGCTCTCAGCAGCCTGTTGGTCTTACCCAAGTTCCCCTCTGGCCTGCGGTGTGGCTGCGGGCCCACAGCTCCCTAGATCTCATCTCAGCATCAATTAGAATAGCATTTTGGTCTTTCTCTTTGCATTTTCCATGTAGCAAATTCTTACCTTCCAGTAGTTTGCCTCAGCTCAGTAAATGATGACTCCCTCCCGTATTATTGGGGCACCAGCCTGGCTCACTTGTTGGGACATGCAACTCCTGATCTCGGGGTTGTGACTTTAAACCCCACATTGGGGGTACAGATTACTTAAAAATAAAATCGTTTAAAAAATCCAGTATTATTGAGAGTCTGCTATGTGCCCAGTATCAAGTGCCAATTTTTCCTGGGACTTTATGTGCCCTTTATGACTATAGACTCAGACCCGCCTTTATTACTGTAACACTTAAAAATTATACCTCGAAGTGTTCTTTTCCTGTTGTGCGATTTCAGTCTCTTCTACAAAGTGGTTATTTCGTGCCCCCTGCATCTATCAGTTTTCCCTTTAATACCACTTTCCCTAAGGTATTTTTAATAACTAAATAAGGTTTTTAAATAAATTAAGTCTATTTATTTCTAAATCCTGTCTTCCCTATCTCCTTTTGTATTTTATCATCCATGTCTTCTTTCATTTTACTCCATCTTGCCTTTCCTCTTGCCCTCACTGTCTTCACTGGTGTTTCTTTCCCCACCTAGCTTGCTTGTCCCCAGCAAGGGCTTTCATGGCTCTTCTCCCCAGGTTGAGGCATCGACTTCAAAGAAGGAAGTCTTTCCTTGGGCGTGTTGTGGGTTTTATCTCCCCCGAAGTCCTCCTGAGGCTTCTGAGGCGGGAGTTTGAGTCACAGCAAGGAGAGATTCAGAATCAGATAGCTCTCCACTTGTGTCCCGCCTTCTCTCATTGGGCAATGTGGCCTTTCTCTGATACCCTGCTTCATTTTTCCTGCCCTGTGTGGGGTTACAGCCACCCTGTAGGGCACACGGACACTCACCGCTCAGGCTCCCCCTTGAGAGCAGCCTGATTTCTCTGGCTGCTGGGAGTGTCGTCCACACCCAGCCTCTATCAAGTGGCAGCCATTTCAGGGGTACCTGGGGGGCTCAGTCGGTGAAGTGTCCAATTCTCGATTTCAGCTCAGGTCGTGAGCTCAGGGTCCTGGGATGGAGCCCCCGCATTGGGCTCCATGCTGGGTGTGGAGCCCGCTTGAGTTTCTCTTGCTCTCCCTCTCCTGCTGCCCTGCCCTCCCCTGTTCTCGTGTGCTTGCTCTCACACGGGGACAGCTCTGATGGGGTCAACCAAGGCTTTGCTGGGCTTGCAAAACAGTGTGACCTTTCCCTTCCTGTCACTACGCTCCCCAGGTGTTGGCCCCTGACAGTACCCTGAACACAGCACTCCCGTCTCACAACCGTGGACTCATGGCACGACTTTATCATGAGACTAAAATCCTATTTATCACTGTACCCAGCTCAAAGTCCAGAGTACCTGGGTGAGGCTTGCTTCTCTCCAATCTGGGTGCAGCTGCTCTTGGTCTGAGTAATGTATTAAGTAAAACAAGTTATCTACGGCTCTCCACACACCCAGTACAAGGACGGAGCAGGAGGAGTATACCCGCCATGAACAGTCCCATTTGGAGAAAGAAATATGGGAGACACACAGCAGCCGTTTGCTCTGTAAGTGCTTCTCTAGCCCTGCTGGGCACACATACTGATTAGGCCCGAGCCGCCTTGTAGGAGAAGCTCTGTGGCCTGCTGCCCACCTTCTGGGAGGTTCTTCCCAGCCATTATTCTCTGGGCCTGGAAGATGCCATCCTAGGAAACTTCGATGCCATCCTAGGAAACATCCTATATCCTTCTCATGGAAGACCAGAGGTCCAAGTCTTGTTTTAAAACTCATTTAATTCTGGCTCATGGTTTCTTAGGTAAGAAGCTTCTCTCAAAAAGTCACCTGACATCTGTTTGGCTCTGACCGGTTCTGTGGGTCAGCAACCATACCCAAGGTTGTTTCCTAGATGAGGTTCTTGGTCCCATGATCATCTGAGATTATCAGGAGTCTTAGGTGGGGATGCCACACCCTTAGCTGATCTTTGCCCTCAGTCACTTTATTAAGCTGTGCAGTTCTAACAACCCTTGAGCATACTTCCATGGGTTCCCCACTCAGACTCTGTCTCCCACCCTAACACTGACCCACCAGACAGTTCTTCTGTTGTCTCATTCCTCTGTCTCACTAGCAACCAGGGCAGAGACAGGCAAGTAGTCATCTCTCAGTAAATTCTGATTGGATTAATAAAATTAAGGTTTTTCTACTTATCTTTATTTTGTTAACTATTTCAAGGATCTCTTAGATTTCATATGATTTATATAAATATTGTGACAAATTTTGAATTTCTGGCCCTGGAAAACATAGTTAATTGTATATTTTCCATGTATAATTCCTAAACCAAAGGGAAAGATAGTTAGGAGTAAATGAAGTTAGTAGAAAAAAAAAAAAAGTCAGTTGGAAACACTGGTTATTGAATGTCACCTGTAAGTTGTTCCTAATGGATGGAGTGGGCTGGATAAAACAACCATGACATTCCTTAAAACTTACCCTTAATTATAGATGTATAGGATGGTGGGGAGCTTGATTGTTCTGTCTCTCCCTCAGGGTCCCCTCTCCCTCCCTCTCCTCATCCCGCAGCAGCTTACGTGAGGCAGCAGAGGACCCCCATGATGGCTATGGCAGGAAGAAAAGCAAAAACAGCAGCTGGAGGCACAGAGCTCCTGATGCGATCCCACAAGTAATCTCTGAAGTTGCTAAGCCAGAACCTGTGGTGTTCTGCAGAAAAAAGCACGGATGTCCAATGAGGAGAGATCAAGTACTTGAGAAGGCTGTGATGGGAACCCTGATCCAAGTTCAAGTCATTTTCCCAGATATCATGCTCTTATAGTTGCCCAGAGCCCATATTCTTTCTTTCTTTATTTATCTGACAGAGAGGGAGAGCACAAGCAGGGGGGGAGGGCAGCAGAGGGAGAGAGAAGCAGGCTTCCCGCCAAGCATGGAGCCCAATGTGGGACTGGATCCCAGGACCCTGGGATCATGACACAAGCCAAAGGCAGATGCCCAACCGACTGAGCCACCCAGGCACCCCCAGAGCCTATACTCTTAACTACTTTGTGGTGATGCCTCTAAGTCATTCAAGGGATTTGCATTTAAAAAAGGTACTCTCAGATGGATATCATCTTTGCCTCCTTGTACGAAACCCCTCCTCCCAAACAACTGGAATTATCCCTTTGTCCTCAGGGAGCCTTTGTCATATCTCACAGAAGACCAGTGTCTCTGGGTTTGGCCATCTGTGAACTCCTACTCAACATCCTTCTGTGAAGCAGTTGCTGGGTTAGGGCTTATTGATCTAAATTGACCAAACCAGAATAGTCTGCTTTACTATGAACTCTATTTATCTTTTCTTTTCTTGGCTGTTTTTAAAGATTTATTTATTGGGATGCCTGGGGGGCTCAGTCAGTGAAGCATCTGCCTTTGGCTCAGGTCACAATTCCGGGGTCCTGGGATGGAGCCCATGTGGGGCTCCCTGCTCAGCGGAGAGCCTGCTTCTCCCTCTCCCTCGGCCCCTCCTCCTGCTTGTGCTCTCTCACACTGTCAAATAAATCAATAAAATCTTTTAAAAAATAAAGATTTTATTGATTTATTTGAGAGAGAATGAGAGACAGCATGAGCTGGAGGGAGGGGCAGAGGCAAAGAGAGAGAATCCCAAGCAGACTCCCCACCAAGCATGGAGCCCAATGAGGGGCTTGATGCCAGGACCCTGAGATCATGACCTGAGCCAAAATCAAGAGTCAGCCATGTAACTGCCTGAGGAACCCAGGAGCCCCTGTGAACACTAATTTTTCACCAATACAAAATCAGCTTTTCCTGACCTGAGACCTGAGTCTTATGTCTGACAAAGATAATAGGAACATTGATCCTAATAGCAAACAAACCTCTTGAGCGTGGTTTTGACCCTGCTTTGTCTTGCATCCCAATAGCAGATGAAAGTGGTGTCGAGGAAGCAGCGGTCTCCACCAACACGCAGCTCAAGGAACTCAGCAGAAACACAATGTTCAGCACCTTCCAGGGCTCCATGAATTCTCTGTAGAGCCACTCAGCTGTACTCCTGGCTCATCCAGCCAAAGGGAGATGTCCTTTTCCTTGGCTCTTTCCAAAGCAGCTTTGTCTGAAAAGTGAGAAAATGGTGAGGTTTTGTTTTTGTTTTTTAGAGAGAGTGAGCAGCAGGGGAGGGGCAAAGAGAGAGAGAGAGAAAGAGAGATCTCAAGCAGACTCCACAGTGAGTGCAGAGCCCAACGTGAGGCTCTGTCTCACGACCCTCAGATCATGACCTGAGCTGATATTAAGAGTTGGACACTTGTGGGGGCATCATGTTGCCTGATTTCAAGCTTGGGATCACCAAGACAGCATGGACTGGCACAAAAACAGACACATAGACCAATGGAACAGAATAGAGAGCCCAGATATGGAGCCTTAATTCTATGGTCAACCAATCTTTGACATTCAGGAATGACTACCCAATGGGAAAAAAAGACATTCTCTCCAATAGACGGTGCTGAGAAACTGGACAGCTATATACAGAAGAATGCAACTGGACCATTCTACTACACCACACACAAAGATGAACTCTAAATGGATGAAAGACCTCAACATGAGACAGGAAACCATCAAAATCCTAGGGGAGAGCACAGGCAGCAACCTCTTTGACATGGGCCACAACAACTTCTTTCAAGACACGTCTCCAATGGCAAAGGAAACAAAAGCGAAAATGAACTTTTGGGACTTCATCAAGATCAAAAGCTTCTGCACAGCAAAGGAAATAGTCAACAAAACAAAGAGGCAACCCACAGAATGGGAGAAGACATTTATAAATGACACTACTAAGGGCTGATATCCAAGATCTGTAGAGAACTCCTCAAACTCAACCCCCAAAATCAAACAATAACATCAAAAATGGGCAGAAGACATGATCAGACACTTCTCCAAAGAAGACATACAAATGGCTAACCGACATGAAAAAATGCTCAATATCATTAACCATCAGGGAGATTAATATCAAAACCACATTGAAATACCACCTTACACTAATTAGAGTGGCCAAAATTAACAAGGCAGGAAACAACGAGTGTTGAGAGGATGTAGAGAAAGGGGAACCCTCCTACACTGCTGGTGGGAATGCAATTTGGTGCAGCCACTTTGGGAAACTGTGGAGATTCCTTAAGAAATTACAAATAGAGCTTCCCTATAACCCTGAAATTGCACTACTGGGTATTTACTGGGTATTTACCCCAAAGACACAGATGTAGTGAAAAGAAGGGCCATCTGTACCCCAATGTTCATAGCAGCAATGGCCACGGTCGCCAAACTGGAAAGAACCAAGATGCCCTTCAATGGACGAATGGATAAGGAAGATGTGATCCATATACACTATGGAGTATGATGCCTCCATCAGAAAAGATGAATACCCAACTTTTGTATCAACATAGACGGGACTGGAGGAGATTATGCTGAGTGAAATAAGTCAAGCAGAGAGAGTCAATTATCATATGGTTTTGCTTACTTGTGGAGCACAAGGAATAACACGGAGGACATGGGGAGATGGAGAGCAGTGAGTTGGGGGAACTCAGAGGGGGAGATGAACCATGAGACACTGTGGACTCTGAGAAACAAACTGAGGGTTTTGCAGGGGAGGGGTTGGGGTTTGGGAGAGCCCGGTGGTGGGTATTAGGGAGGGCATGGATGGCATGGAGCACTGGGTATTATACTTAAACAATGAGTCTTGGAACACTGCATCAAAAACTCATGATGTACTCTGGTGACTAACATAACACGATAAAAAAGAAAATAAAATAGAAGAAAAGATAAAAACATAGTTCTGGACAATGAAGACTAACAGAAATCTGTTGGGTAGCATCTGGGAAGACTTTTTGCCATCTTGATAAAAGAGATGGTGCAACCATTTTCTCTTTGTGCTCCTTGAACATTGTTTAAGGATTACCTGAAGTTGGAGCAGCCATCTGTGACCACGAGGCAATGTACATGAAGGAAAGGTCAAGAAAATGACATCTATCTTGACTATGACAGTTTCAAGTCACTAAACAAACACCTCCATCTGCCCACCTCTAGGCTGCTTAGTATGAGAAAAATAACCCCTATTTGAGCTATTCTAATTTGGACTCTCTTTTTTTAAGGATTTTATTTATTTATTTGAGAGACAGAGAGAGAACAAGCAGGGTGAGAGGCAGAGGGAGAAGCAGACTCTCCGCTAAGCAGGCAGCTGGACACGGGGCTCGATCCTGGGGCTCGAACCCGGGACTCCAGGATCATGACCTTAGCTGAAGGCAAATGCTTCACCAACTGAGCCACCAAGGTGCCCCCTAATTTGGACTTTCTATTACTTAAGACATTTATAACTAATACATTCAGTTCTGTTTGACAGGACTTAAAGAGACCCATGTCAGGTGGGAAGCTGCTTACCTGAAAATTGACTTAGGGACAAGGGAACCAAAAAAGTCAGTGAATTAGGCTTCAGTCTTCAGAGTGCCGTGGTCTGTGGAAGACACTGGTCAGAGTCTCCCCCTAAAGTCTCTAAAATTCCAACTAGAATTCCACCGCTCCTTATGACATCATCTATACATACGACCCTCCCCCTACCTCTCTCTGATAGCTAAACACAGAGCATCTTTTTCTGCCTATGTACAAACACCTGTGTTTCCTTTTAGGCTCAAAGAATTATCAGGTATTTTATTTGCCCCGTGGTGTCTACTGTACACATGACTTGAATGATCAAAATGACAGTTCATATTAGTGGGGAAAATATGATGATGGACTATTCATTTGGATGCATGGAAGGAAAGGCCCTACACACGAAAACCAATAAGGACTAAACAAAAATAAAACCGTATACATATTGGAATAAAATATGGGTTAATGTTTTTATAATCTTGGTGTGGAAAAAGCTACTTTAAGCATGTCATAAAACCCCAAACCATAATTGAAAATAATGATGATAGGGGCGCCTGGGTGGCTCAGTGGGTTAAAACCTCTGCCTTCGGCTCAGGTCATGATCCCAGGGTCCTGGGATCGAGCCCCGCATTGGGCTTTCCACTCAGTGGGGAGCCTGCTTCCCCCTCTCTCTCTGCCTCTCTGCCTACTTGTGATTTCTGTCTGTCAAATAAATAAATAAATAAATAAATAAATAAATAAAAAGAAAGTACTGACGATAAATTTATTGCATAAAAAATGTAAAGCTTTCATAAAACAAAATATTGTAAAGAAATATAACTGATGAATGACAAATTAGGTAATACATTTCATAGCATATATGACAAATAAGTTAAGATCCTCAACACACAGAGAACTGTTATAAGTTAATGCTTTTTTGTTTTGTTTTGTTTTTAAAATATTTTATTTATTTATTTTCAGAGAGAAAGAGCATGAGCGGGCAGGGCAGAGAGAAAGGAGGAAGCAGGAGCCCCACTAAGCAGGGAGCCCGATGTGGAGCTCCATCCCAGCACCCTGGGATCATCACCTGAGCTGAAGGCAGATGCTTAAAAACTGAGCCACTCAGGCGCCCCACGAGGTTTTTTTTTTTTTTTTTTTTTTTTAAAGTATATATTTATTTATTATAGAGAAAGACAGAGACAGAGAGAATGAGCATGTGGGTGAATGAGTGTGGGGAGGGGCAATCCTCAAGCAGCCTCCCTACTGAGGGCAGAACCCAACCTGGGGCTTAATCCCATGACCCCTGAGGCCATGTCCTGAGCTGAAACCAAGAGCTGGATGTTCAACCAACTGAGCCACTGAGGTACCCCATCTTACAAGTTAATTATTAAGAAAAGATGATCACCTCCATAGAAGAACCAGCATAAATGATGTATTAGAATTCTATCAGAAAAACAGTGGATAAATTGTGATATATACTATATAATGGAAGAGCATACAGCAATTAAAATGAGCCACTTGGGGTGCCTGGGTGGCTCAGTGGGTTAAACTTCTGCCTTCAGCTTGGGTCATGATCCCAGGGTCCTGGGATTGAGTGCCGTATCAGGCTTTAGCAGAGAGCCTGCTTTTCCCTCTCCTGCCTGCTGCTCTGCCTACTTGTGATCTCTCTCTCTGTCAAATACATAAAATAAAATCTTAAAAAATAAAAAATAAATAAAATGAGCCACTAAAGAGGTGCCTGGGTGGCTCAGTCATTAAGTGTCTGCCTTTGGCTCGGGTCATGTCCCCAGCTTCCTGGGATCAAGCCCCGCATCAGGCTCTCTGCTCAGTGGGAAGTCTACTTCTCCCTTTCCCTCTGCCTGCCACTCCCCCTGCTTGTGTGCTTTCTCTTTTTCTGTCAAATAAATAAATAAAATCTTTAAAAAAACAGAGCCACTAGGAAACATATGCAATAAGGCCAGTTTCCAGTTTGGAGCTGTCTCCTGGTTCACATGGCAATTCTACTCCTAGGTCATTATCCGAGAGAATCATCGTAGGGCATTTACATGCCCGACTTCAGTAGATTATGCCAGATTATCTCCTGAAATAAATAAACAGCAGAAGACAGTGCCACCTGCTCCATATGCATTCGTCAATTGCACATACTGCAAATATTTCCTCCCACTCTGTGAATGGACAGAAGGTCCGAATTTAAATGTGGTCAAATTGATCAATCTTTTCCTTCATGGTTAGTGGTTTTGGGGATGCTGTTTAAGAAACTTATCTATGACGCTCCTAGAAATTTCATTGTTTGCTGCTCATAGAGGTTTAATTAACCTAAAACTGACTTTATTTTCATATAGAGCAAGGAAGGGGTCAAATTTTATTTCTTAAAAAATAGCTTTTTTAAAGTTTATTGATTAACTTATTTTTAGTAATCACTACCCTCAACGTGCATGACTCTGAGATCAAGAGTCACATTCTCTACTGACTGAGCCGGCTATGTGCCACAAATATCAATTTTTCACATGGATTCTGATTGACCTGGTATTACTGTTCTGGAGAGCTATTTTATCATAAATCAAGTGTTCATATATAATGTGGGTCTACTTCTGGATTCTAATATGTTCCACTAGTCTATTGATCTGTCCTTGTGTCAATAGCACCTTGTCTTAATTACTGTGACTTTGTTTTTTAAAAGTTTTTATTTATTTATTTGACAGAGAGAGACACAGCGAGGGAAGGAACACAAGCAGGGGGAGAGGAAGAGGGAGAAGCAGGCTTCCCACCTAGCAGGAGGCCTGATGCAGGGCTCCCATCGGGCTCCATCCCAGAACCCTGGGATCATGACCTGAGCCGAAGGTAGACACTTAATGACTGAACTACCCAGGCTCCCCAATTACTATGGCTTTAAAATAAATGTTTCTGGGGCATTTGCCTGGCTCAGTCAGTAGAGCATGTGACTCTTGATCTCAGAGTTGTGAGTTTAAGCCCCATGCTGGGTATAGAGCTTACTTAAAAATAAATTAAAAATATTAGAAAATGAAATAAAATTGGGTGCCTGAGTGGCTCAGCTGGTTAAGTGTCTGCCTTCAGCCGAGGTCATGGTACCAGGGTCCTGGGATCAAGTCCCGCATCAGGCTCCCTGCTCGAGCAGAGAATCTGCTTCTCCCTCTGCCTCTCTCTCTGTCTCTCATGAATAAATAAATGAAATATTTATAAATAAAATAAAATATCTGATATCTTATATCAGGAATATTTTGGCTATTCTTGGTCTTTTACATTTCCCCATGCTTGATTCCACAATAAGAAAATGCTGAAATTTAGATTGAGATTGTGTTGAATCTAGAGATCTCTCTGTGAAGAACTGGCATTTTTGTAACATTGAGTCTTCTAATTCCAATTATTTAGGTCTTTTAAGATATCTCTCAGTAGGGGCACCTGGGTGGCTCAGTGGGTTAAGCCTTTGCCTTTGGCTCAGGTCATGGTCTCAGCTTCCTGGGATCAAGCACCACATCGGGCTCCCTGCTCAGCAGGAAGCTTGCTCCCCCACCCACCGCCTGCCTCTCTGTCTAATTATGATCTCTCTCTCTCTGTCAAATAAATAAAATCTTTTTAAAAATATATCTCTCAATAAAATTTTATAAATAGTCTCAGTCTTGGTTAGCAATACAGATAAAATTGTACCCACAAAGTTTCTAGGAGCACTGTCAGTCACCACTCTGGTCAAGGAAGAAGGGTAGAAATTATTTTATTACAGTTACAGTTATTTTATAAACAATAGAGTTAAGTCTGAATCTGTATCTTGTCATCATAAAGCTGCATTTCTATATAGTCTTTTCACTAAACTTCTCTTTTAAAAAAAGATTTATTTATTTGAGAGAGATAGATGGAGAGAGAGCATGAGTGGGGGGAGCAGCAGGTAGAGGGAGTGGGGAGAAGCAAACTCCCTGCAGAGCAGGGAGCCTGATACAGGGCTCAACTTGGGGTTGGATTCCAGGACCCCAGATCATGACCCAAGGCGAAGGCAGACTCCCAGTCGACAGAGCCACCGAGGCAGTCCTAAACTTGTTTAGAACATTGGAAGACAGACTTGTTTTAATATGTATCTTCCAAAGATTGTTGGCTTGTAACCTTGAGATTATGTTTGATAAAATGTTTGTGACAGAAAATTATATTTGCTCAGAATTAGAGACTGTATTTGTCATAGGAGAGTGAATTTGTTTCCTGATCTTCTGATTATTACCTTGCTATGATCTCAGTGCTTTTGTAAGTAACTCAATCAGCATTATAACATAGTGTGGGTTTTCTGGTGCTAGCAATAGTGTCTGTTTTGCTATTTGACTAGGTTTATGCCAGTAAACAATGCACATTCTCATTCTTCTACATTACCCCTGGAATTTAGCAAAGCCCCAGGCTGTGTTTTGTTCTGGTGTTTCTTTAATTTTGCTCTGCACTACGAGACTTGGATCCGAAGATTCAAGTTTGTTTGATGATTATTATTATTTTATCCCAAAGAATTTTTTCCTATTGTTTTATTTGACCATATCCAATCGGATCTTTCAGGAACTTTCAATTTTTATTGTGGTAAGAATACTTAACACAGCTTACCCTTTGAAATGTTGAAGTGCCTAACACATATACAATATACAATATTGTACAGCACAGCTCTAGAACTTACTCACCTTGGAACGCCCATTTCTCTTTCAGTCTCCTTATAAAGTTCTCCTGGATCAAGAAATTTAAAAATTTCTAATTCTTAAAATTTTATTGTACCTCTCATAAATGATTTCACTTTCTACCCTGACCTCAATTTAATCTGATTTTCTAACTCACTAATTTGGCTTTCGGAAGTCCATCCTGCTATTCTGTGTGTCTGCTGTTTTTTAATCATGTTCCGTGATCACCATACCATCCTTCGTCAATTTTTGGTGCAGTGTTCCATGATTCCTTGTTGCCTGTCACATTGCAGGTGGTGCCCTCCGTAAGTTAGTGTCCACATTTTTATTTCCAGGGTAAAAATACAGCTCTCGAAACCATCTGTTTGTATGTACCAAGGTTTTATTTAAGTAGTTATTGAGGAAACCAGCAGGAAGACAAAAGGCCTGGGTGCAGGAGCATTGGAGAAATAGAGACACACCCAGTCGGTAGGGATAGATGGCCATAACAAGGGCGCTAACCCGCTCCCAGGAAATAAAAGCGTATCACCTGTGGGGTTCACTTCTCTACCAGGCTGTTAAGGAAAACAATGTATTGATTTCTGCTATAACCTCTAATGTTACAGTCTTACAGAATTATAACCCTTTGTACCCTCGTGGGTCGTGGTCTGTGATCACACTGCGACAGCTACGCTGTGCTTCCCGGAAGGTCACGTCAGTGTCCAGCTGGATTGTTAGAAAACGCTTGAGCTTGGGAAAAAAGAATCTATTTTCTTACTTCTTCTGAGTTTGTAACACATTTTTCTCCTCCAAACAGGGTTAAACCTGTTTGCAAATTGCCAACCATGGCTGCTTTCTGCCGCCGCTTTGTCGCCTGTCCTTGCCTCTAGCCGCTGTTGTCTGGGATATGCTGGTGAGAGAAGCCCCCGGAGGGAGGCCTGGGGCAAGGTGAAGGCTCATTTCGAGACGCCCATGGGTGCCCCTCGTTTCTCTGTGGGAATACTTGCCCTTCACAGCCCTGAGTATCAGCTTTCCCAGTCACCACAAATTTCAAGGGGATGCTGTCATTTTACACATGGGATCTTAACCTACTGCTTTACTTGTTGGCTAGAATTAAGGTTAACTTGAACTCGTCAAAGCCATCCGCCCCTTTAAAACTCTGATCTGTGGATGCGGTGGTCAGCAAAGCGCATGTGCATCCAGGCCTATGCGGTTTGCAACCGGCGGGGACCCGCGCTCGTCCGCCCTCCCACGCCTCTGTTTGAGGCGCGAGTCCGACAGGCCGACGGAGGTAATCACAGCCGTCCATACCCAGAGCTGTGAGGGGGCGGAAGCGACTTTTGGTGCTGGTTCTTGCATTTTGTGGTTTGCTGCTTGTTGAAATGACTTGCATCTGGCCTCCCGGCGACGACGACGTGCCCCCCAGATGTGTTTTGCTCCAGGCCTCACCAGGAGAAGGAACACATGAGTTTTATTTGAAATGTATGAAGCCTAATCTGAGATGCTTACATCACGAGATCTCCTGCCAACTTTAACAGCCTGTTTTCCTATAAAAGAGGAAGGGGTTGCCGCGGGCGGCCTGATTTGTCAGGAGGAGGCCGCTTTCCAGACGGCTCCCTCCTTTCCTCGCGACGCGGGGAGCTGACCGATGTGGCACATCTACTGGGACTGCGCCGTTCACACACGCAGAACCGGAAGCTGGGGGCGGGGCTCGGGACCGGAAAGCCGGGGGCGGGGCTCGGGACAGGAAAGCCGGGGGCGGGGCTCGGAAACCGGAAGCCGGGAGCGGGGCCCCGACGGTCAGGGTTGCTGCTCTGTCTCACAGCCCAGCACCTCCAGCCGCAGGGCGATCTGGCGTTTCCAGCTCTGCGGGTAAATTCGAAGGTACCGCGTCAGGAGCGGCGGGTCCAGAGGATTCACCACGGGGGTGAAGGAGTCTTGATTTCCCTGAAAGGCCTGCAAGAAGGAGGACGGCAGTTATTGGTTGTCTGACGGGAAGTACGTTACAACGCTTGCCTCCCTGCCCCCGACGGCCCCCGGGCTTCCCACTGTGGCAGCCGCAGGCCACTACCCGCGTCCGCAGCGCGGCCCGCACCCGCCTCGGCACCTGTCCCCGACTGAATGATGCCGCGAACACGCAGGTCCTTTACCTGCACTCACGAATGTCTCCCATTTTTCCACACGCGCTTCCACACACACACAGGCACGCACACATCTTCTAAAGATGTTTGTAATCACAGAATAACATTATCATGTCCGCCAAATGTCATGCTGATATAATAGAGCCAAATGTTTAAAAATTTCCAGTTACCAATACGCTATCCCTTACACAATTTTTCCAATCCAGAATCTAATAAAAATTACACATCACATTTACTTATCATCTCTGTAAATCACCTTTAATCCAGAACAGACTCCTAGTTTCTGGACTTTTTTTTCCTTCCTGACACCGACATGATTAAGTATCTAGCACTAGATACTTAATGGGCGACATTCTAAATTTGTGTGACTGTTTTCTCATTAGATTTTGGTTAAATATTTTTTTTGACATTTCTTCCTTTCTCTTAGAGACAGAGAAAAACAGAGAGAGCCCAAGCAGGAAGGGAAGAGGGAATATTACGACCCTGAGATAGAAACCTCAGCCTCTACCAAGAGTCTGAAGCTTAACCAACTGCGCCACCAGGTGCCCCTTGGTTAAACATTTTTACTGAGAAAACCCAGTGTATGATGTGTCCTTCCCCTTACATCACATCAGGGAACACATGATGTTAGTTTGGCACGTAAATTGAGGATGCAAAGTTTGATCACGTGGAAAACGTGGCCCACCAGATCACTCTGTTATGGAGGTGATCATGTCCCTTCTCTAACCATCTGTAGAATGATACGTCTAGACCATGTAAATATTCCCCAGCAAACTTTCATCCCATGGTGTCAGCATTCAGTATGAATAGTATATTGATGACTGCAAATTGATTTCCTAATTTTGTCATTTCTTCTACATTTAGTAGCTGGAATTCAGTGGAGAAAAACTCCTCCTCCCCCTTTATATTTGTAACTATGATTCTGGACTCCTGGATTCCTTCTTTCTTGTATGTATTATAATGTTAGCATCATTATTCTTTCTGATGCTCAAATTGTCTCAAATTTGACCAGCAGGAACCCTTTCCACCCACCTCTTGTGTCCTCCTCGTAAGACTGCATCAGCGTCCATGCATTCAAGCATCAAGGTGTTCTGCAGGTACCTGGCAGTTTCTCTGCTCCAGCTTTGGAATCAGTAAGCTTTCTAAGCACCCCAGCTTCCTCTGACTGGGAAATGGGACCTAGAGACAAAGCACTGACCCAGGCCGAGGCTCCTGTGCAGTGTGTCATCTCACGTTGGACACTGTTATCTCATGGCAGAGGCACAAGAGACTGAGTCGGACACACGCGTCAAGTTTCTGTTTGGACTTACATTCCATTGGTCAAAATGAGGACTGTTGCCAAGCCCAAAGTCAATGGAGTTTTCAAGAAAGTGGGCAGTGAACAATCAAGAACAATAATACCTTTTATCTCATCTGCTGTTTTCTGTTCGTTTAGAAATTCTAATTTCTTGTTCCAGCAGTAACAGGTGGTCTTCTGTAGGGTGGAGCAGTAGGTTTGTTAGTCCAAGAGCATCCTCTACTGTTGGTAAAGTGAAGTGCAATATCTTTAGCAGGTGGGTCGGAAAAGGGACCGGCTTTGCTTTTGCTTTCATAGGTCACTTGATCTCCACCAGTTGATCATCCCCAGGCCTCCGGCAGGCATATCCCCCTTCACCAGGAATGGTGTCACCTCTAGTCCCACATCTCTCAATACTTTTCCTTTCAGTTCCAGAAGCCAATGCTCTGACCCATAGGTCTTGAATGTTAACATTTCCTCACTCTCTGTGGGAATTCTTCTCACCAGAGTGATTTTATCTGTTTCCTACCACTCAGCATTTCTGTTTTTTGAACAGTCTCTCCTAGATGATCCAGAGTGCACTCGGGAGCTAGCTCAGCTGGCTTTGCTGGTTTATTCACTACTTCCTTCTAAACAGAAACGCACAGGATTCTTTGTATTCTCTCTATTCTGTAGACGAGTTATGGGTGGTTTTATGCAATTAAAAATACATATTCATAGCATCGGTGAAGAGAGATTCATTTCTTCCTTTCCAATTTAGATGCCTTTTATTTCTTTCTCTTGACTAATTTCTCTGGTTATAACTTCCAGTAAAATGTTGAATACAAGTGGCAAAAGTGGTTGTCCTTGTTTGTTTTGTGAAAATGAATAAAAGGAGACCCCTTTAGAATGGAGTCAGGAGGCCAGCAGGGTGAGCTTACACATCTTACCACTTGTCCTCAACTGAAGATCCCACAAGAAGAGATGGCTTTCTTTACGACTTTTCTACCAGAGAAGGACGGAAGGAAGGTTCACCTCTTATCCACCCTCATCCTGGCAGCAGCCCAGCCCATAGGAGACAGTCACAGCTCATCCAATGAGAAACCACTACACTTCCAACTTCTGGTTTATTCCAGCTTCCCCCTTTCTGTATAAAAGGGTGTGCCTCTCTTCTGTGCTGCAGACTTATCTATGGTTCTGCCCTGTTCCAGACTGGAATTCTCTGCTATTCCAAAATAATCAATTTTTGCAGATAAAATAACTGGCAGTTTTCTTTTTAAAGTTAACATTTGGCCATTTCTCCACTATATTGTCCCTTTCACTCTGGGATCACAGTTATGTAATGTCCTATTACATGTCTTGTCTCTGTGCTCCGTCCTAGGTAATTTCTTCAGCTATATCTTCCAATTGACTAAATTCTCTTTGGTTATGTCTAATCTGCTGTTAAATTTTTCTTCGATTTTCAAGCTTCAGCAACTGTGTTTTTCATTTTTTTAAAAGATTTTACTTATTTGACAGAGAGAGAGAGAATGAGAGAGCACAAGCAGGGGGAGTGGCAGGCATAGGGAGAGGGAGAAGCAGGCTCTCCTGCTGAGCAAGGAGTCGGATGCAGGACTCGATCCCAGGGGCAGGACCCCCTGACCATGACCCAAGCCAAAGGCAGACACTCAACTGACTGAGCCACCCAGGCACCCCTATGTTCTTCATTTCTAAAAGTACTTTGGTTTTCCCAAAACAACCTAATAATTTTAGATAGTTTGTCATTTATTCTTATGTTTTCATAGTCCATCAATATCTGATGTTTTTGGATTGTTTATGTATTAGGTATTATGTATGTATGCATTTATGTATTGATTGTATCTGCTTACTTGTTTTTTTAAAATTTAATTCAAAATTTTTTTGAAAGTTGGTTCTAGGGGCACCTGGGTGGCTTAGTGGGTTAAAGATTCTGCCTTTGGCTTGGGTCATGATCCCAGGATCCTGCAACCAAGACCCATACTTGGGGGGGGGGGGGTTCTCTGCTCAGCAGGGAGCCTGCTTCCTCCTCTCTCTCTGCCTGCCTCTCTGCCTGCTTGTGATCTCTGTCTGTCAAATAAATAAATAGAATATTTTTTAAAAAAAAAGAATTGAAAGTTGGCTCTACATCTGGGGCACCTGGGTGGCTCAGTGGGTTGAGCATCTGCTTTTGGCTAAGGTCATGATCCGGGGTTCCAGAGATTGAACCCCAGTGTCAGGCTCTCTGCTCAGTGGGAAGTCTGTTTCTCCTTTTCCCTCTGCCCCTCCCCCTGCTTGTGTGCTCTCTCTCTCTCTTGCAAATAAATAAAATTTTTCTAAAAAGTAGGCTCCACACCCAGCTTGGGGGTTTGACCTCATGCTTCTGAGATCAAGAGTCATATGCTCTACCGACTGAGCCAGCCAGAGGGGCTCACTTGTGGTCAAGTTGGTTTGTTGTCTTGCGTGTTTGCTAGTATTTATTATCTTATCATTTTAGGATGTGGGAATCGTGGGAGACCTACACTGGGAGTGCTTTCTTCTGAGCGGACTTGAGCACAGTTCTGCCAGAGGCCCAGAGCTGCTACTAACCCACAACTACTTTATCCCTTCTGGAGTTCATTACCAAATGCATTCAGTTCTCCTGGCAATTTGCTCAAAGCTTAGTCCTAATAGCAATATAAGTCCTAACAACTAATATAAGTATTTTCCTTTGGGAAAGTTCATCCATTTTACATTTTCTCATATTTTACCTCTCTTTGCTCTGATTTCAGCTCATTATTTTCAAATCAAAGCTCATGGGTTTTTGTTGTTGTTGTTCTCATTGGTGAGGACCCCTTGCCTTGCCAAGTGTAACAATGCATTAAGAAGTGTGTGCTATAGGGTGTCTGGGTGGCTCAGTGGGTAAAGCATCTGCCTTCAGCTCAGGCCATGATCCTGGGGTCCTGTGATTGAGTCCCACATCAGGCTCCCTGCCCTGCGGGAAGACCGATTCTCCCTCTGCCTGTTCTTATGCTCTTGCTTGTGCTCTCTCTCCCTCTCAAATAAAAGAATAAAATATTTTTTTTAAAAAAGAAATATGTTCTGTAAGTGAGATAGTCTTTTTATTGGGGTAATATATACATAACAAAGGATTTACCATTTTGTCCAGTTTTAAGTGTACAATTCTGTGGCATTAAATAGATTCACGATGTTGTACAAGCATCACCACTGTCCATCTCCAGAATTCTTCATCTTGCAAAACTGAAACTCAATGCATTACGCAGTAACTCTCCATTATCCTCTCCCCCAAGTGTTTGGTAACCTCTCTGTTCTACTTTCAGTGTCCATGAACTTGCCCTTCCAGCTACCTCATTATAATTGTTAATTTTAAAAAAGATTTTATTTACTTATTTGTCAGAGAGAGAGAGCAGGAGCATGTGAGAGTGTGCGCACGAGCAGGCAGAGTGGCAGGGAGAGGCAGAGAGAGAAGCAGGCTCCCTGCTGAGCAAGGAGCCAGAGTGGGACTTGATCCCAGGAGCCTGGAATCATGACCTGAGCCAAAGGCAGCAGCTTAACCCACTGAGCCACTCAGACGCCCCTGTAATTGTTAATTTTGTGTGTCAACTTGGCTAGGTAGGAGGTGCCTGGATATTTGGTCAAACTATTCTGGGTGTGTTGTTGAGGATGTTTTTGGATGAGATTAACATTCAAATGGTAGAGTGAAGAAAGCAGATTGCCCTCCAATTGTTTGAAAGCCTGAATAGAACAAAAAGGCTGACCTTCCTTTAAATACAAGAGAACTCTTCCTGCCTGACTGCCTTTAACCCGGACATTGGCTTTCCTAGCTTTGGGGTTCAAACTGAATTACTCTTCCTAAGTCTTGAGCCTGCTGGCCTCCAGCCTGGGATTTACACCATCACCCATCTTGGTTCTCAGGCTCTTGGACTCAGACAGAACTCGACCATTTGTACTCCTGGGTCTCCAGCTTGCTGGTTCAACCTGAAGATCGTGGGACTCGTCAGCTTTCATAACCGTGAGCCAGTTCCTTACAATTATCTCTTTATACACAGACATACACACACACACACTCTATCAGTTCTGTTTCTCTGGAGAAGGCTCACTAGTACAGTCATGGAAATGGACTCATACAACACTTGTCCTTTTATGTCTGGCTTATTTCAGTCAGCCACATGCCCCATGACCCATTGTGGGGTGTGGCCTATTTCATTTAACATAATGTGTTCAAGGTTCATCTATATGGTAGCATGTATCAGAGATAAACCCTTTTAAAAATGGGAATGTCTTCTGGAATATAGATTATCTATATCCTGGTCCACTGAGCCACCAGAAGTGGAAGTCTAACGCAGCGTTGCAGGACCAGGGAATTCCTCCTGGAGATAGTGTTTATCTGAGACTTAAAGAATCAGCCAAGAAAAAGGAGTTCTTCACCCCCTGCTTCTCGCCATCATCCTGGATGACATCAACATCCACAGGATAATCAACTTTTGGCTCTCCTCTCCTCTTTCCTGGGATTGTATATCCTTGCTTAGAGTCACTGTGTCCTCCCCAAATGCCTTTCATGGTGTCCTATTACTACAGGTACTCAATAAAATATGTCCTCAAAGTTTGATCCTATATCAACCTTGTTATGTTTCTAAATGTCCAGCCCTAGGAGAGATTTTGGGCCTCTCCCATGAGACCGGCATACCTTTACTTGGCCATTCTGAAGAACAAGAGTCCAGCTGCGGCCATCCTGACTGCCGGCGATGAGGAACTCCTTCACATACATGTCGGTGAGGAGAGACCTCACCCCCTGCGTGATGACTCCTGTGACTTTCATTGTCTTCTGGAAGTCCACTTGCAGCCACTCTTTTGGATTATTTGCCTGGGGAAAGTCAGTTAGACTAGTAACCTATTGGTTACTATTTGCCCCCAGAAAATTTCTTCCCTACCATGTCAGAGCAGGCATCACTCTGCATTTTTTAAAAAATATTTTATTTATTTGACAGACAGAGATCACAAGTAGGCAGAGAGGCAGGCAGAGAGAGAGGAAGGGAAGCAGGCTCCCCGCTGAGCAGAGAGCCTGATGCGGGGCTCCATCCCAGGACCCTGAGATCATGACCTGAGCTGAAGGCAGAGGCTTAACCCACTGAGCCACCCAGGTGCCCTCTCACTCTGCATTTTAACGGTCTCTTTGTCAGTCTCCCTTCTTAGACTCTAAGCAACCTTACTGCTGCAATTTTTCATGATTCGTCCCTGTGCCCTCAGGGTCTGCCATTTAATAGGAGCCCAGTAAGTGTTTCCTGAATGAATATACAGGCCCTATACAGACGGACTTATAAGAGCTATTCAGGGACTGAAAAATCACAAATCCAGTGGTTCTGGGAAAACAACTGTGCCCAGCAAACTGTACATGATGGCCACTTTCCTTTGAGGCACCAAGAAACGTGCGAAGAGGGCCAGTTGTTGAGAAGGGTCTGCCAGACCGACTTCGGCTACCATGGTTCCATCACGAAGACATCAGCCCAGTATCGCTAGAGATTCTGCAGCCCGGAGGCTCAGTTAGGGATCACTTCCCCCAACAAATGCTATGCAGATTTCTCCCCCCGCCCAGACACAACCAACCTGGCACCTTTGGGAACAATCAGGTGACAGAAATGCCTTTAAAGAAACAGTCAAGGACCTGTTCTGTTCTTTCCCAACCTGCACCCCTCCTCTGCGTCAGTTAGATGGAAGATCTGCCACCTCTTACCTGAGGCCTCCAGGCGTTAGCTCTCCCCTGCAGGTGTAGTCGGGCTTGGGACGGAGACCAAGTGGCGAACATGCTATTCAGGTAGGATGAGGCAGTAATCTGGGCATCTGCTATCGCTTTATTCTCCATTCCCAGTGGCATGCTGCAACCTCAGAGAAACGGAAGGACTGTAGTCGTCAGAAGATGCCTGCGTCCACTAACGCTCCAGGACATCACTTCCCAGGCATTAATTTCTGCATTGGTTCTGTTACTGTTAGCCTAACAAGCCCCTCATTTCTGAGTCAGCTCTTCCCAGGTCTGTCTGAACCCTAGGCTTACAGTGACCAAGTCCTCGGTTTGGTCAGGACTGCACTGGTTTTGGCATTAACCATTTTGTGTCCCGGGAAACCCCCCTACTCTTGAGAATGCCAGGACAGTGACTCATCCTCCCCAGGGTTGGGAGAGGGGAGGATCCATGATGGCTTGGCACTTACTGTTTAAATCACAGCCCATAAGCTCCATGCGAAGAGTGCTGCGGATGCTGTAATGTGTTGGGTGCAAACGGATGTACCGAGCAATGATTGGAGGGTTAAAAATATTGTGTTTTATCCCGGATGAATCCACATTGCCAAAGAAGACCTGTAGGGAGGGATTAGCACAGGTACATGGAAAGTGGAGACAGTACAAAGCAATCACATCTTCCTTCTAATTTTGCTTTGCATGTTTCTTAACAGCATTCAACACTCAAGTAAAACCCTTCTGGCTAGACAGGATGTTAGAGTGGAATACAAGAAGGAGAGAAACCCCTGGAAGAAGTCAGGGCTGGTGAAGTGCTCTTCTGCTCTGGGGTCCTGTAAAAGGCTCAGCAAAGTTGAAGAAATCATTTAGGGCTCTGCTATCCCAGCAGTCTGAACATCACCTGGGAGCAGTTAGAAATCCTGCATCTGGGCTCTGTTCCATGTCTACTGAATCAGAAGGCAAAGTTTGAGATGCACTAGCTCAGGGCAGAGTCAGCACCCTGCCCCACAGCCTCTGAGCAACCTTCCAGGAATGTGGTGTGTGTGTGTGTGTTTATGCATGAACTGTCAGGCTTTAATTAATAATTCATTGTATATGAATTCTTGAGACACATGTTAACATCCAACATGTGGGGTTTAAGACCTTGATAGGTCTAGGTTCCAGAGGAAAGTGCATGGCATATTTAAAGGAAAAGGAACACAGTTTGAGAAACATGATAGTGATGCCTATTCAAACGGCTTAGATTTAAACCATGGCATACAGTATAACGAAACTTGAAAATTATCTTTTACAAAACATTTGCGATTTGTATCTGCTTGAATATACTAAAACAGGAATTAATGTGTCTGTTATATAATCACACATCAGAGTTATAGTATTATGGGGAATTTTCTAAGAAATTGTTTGCTGGGGCACCTGGGTGGCTCAGGTGGGTAAGTGTCTGCCTTCAGCTCAGATCATGATCATAGAATCCTGGGATTGAGCCCCACAATGGGCTCCTTATTCAGTGGGGAATCTGCTTCTTCCTCTCACTCTGCCCCCCCACTCATTCTCTCTCTCTCTCTTAAATAATAAATAAAAAAATCTCTAAAAGAAGAATATGGGGGCACCTGGATGGCTCAGTGGGTTAAAGCCTTTACCCTTGGCTTGGGTCATGATCCCAGGATCCTGGGATCAAGCCCCGCGTTAGGCTCTCTGCTCAGCAGGGAGCCTGCTTCCCCCTCTCTCTGCCTGCCTCTCTGCCTACTTGTGACCTCTGTCTGTCAAATAAATATATAAAATCTTTAAAAAAAAAAAGGAGTTCATTTTCATGTATGCTGTGAGGGTTAGGGTAATAATAGACATCGGGAACAAGACAAGAATGTCTGCTTTCACTGTTTCTATTCAAGATTGTAAAAGAAATCCTAGCCGGAGCAATGACACAAGAAACGGAAATAAAAGGCATCTATATTGGAAAGGTAAAAGGAAAACTATCTCTATTGTCAGATGACATAATCTTATATATAAAAAATCCTAAATATAGAAAGCACATAAAGTTAGTAAGTGATTTCAATAAAATAGCAAGATATGAGATCAACACACAAAAATCAGTTGTGTCTCTATATAGGAGCAATGAAAAAATCTAAAATGAAATTGACAATTCTATTTTTTAAAGATTTATTTGACAGAAAGAGAGAGAGAGAGAGAGGGAGCCTGTGAGTGAGGAGCAGCATGGAGGAGGGGCAGAGGGAGAAGCAGGCTCTCCACTAAGCAGGGAGTCTGATGTGGGACACGATTTCAGGACCCTGAGACCTGGCCTGAGGTGAAGGCAGATGCTTACACCACTGAGTCAACAAGGCATCCTCAAAAATTCTATTTAAAATAGCATCAAATGGAATTAAATACACAAGAATAAATTTAGTCAAGGCGGTGCAAGATTTGTGCACTGAAAATTACAAATCATTGCTGAAAGAAATTAAAGAGGATGTAAATAAACTGAAAGTCATCCTGCCTCAGTAAACCGAACAGGTAATATTGGTAAGATGTCCGTAATCCCCAAGGCAATACAGAGATTGAATACAACCCATATCAAAATCTCAAAGAGTTGTTTTGCAGAAATGTTAGAGCCAATCGTAAATGCATGTGTCCCTGCGAGGGACACAGATAGCCAAAACCATCTATCCGGAAGAAGAACAAAGTTGGAGGACTCGCACTTTCCAATTTCAAAACGTATTTCTGAGCTCCAGCGAGCGATCCCAAAAAGTGTGGTACTGACACAACGGTAGACATATAGGTCAACGATTAGGAAGTTAGAGTGAGAAACAAACCCACGGGTTTATGAACAGTTGGTACCGAACAAGGGTGCCCAGGCCACTCAATGTAGGATTGAGCAATGTCTTCCAGGTGTGGTGCTGGGAAAACTGAATACCCGCAGACACGAGAAAGAATGTGGAGTCCAGGATAAAACCGAAATTGAACCCCCCAGATGGCTCACAAGCCTGAATGTGAACAGGAAACTATGAAACCCTTGGTACAAAACACAGCTGTAAAACCCGGTGGCTTTGGTTAGGCGAGGTTCCTTAAATACGGTGGCAGCCAAAGCACAGCCACAAGAAAAGGAGGAGGAGGAACAGAGGAGGAAGGAGGAGGGAGGAGGAGGAGGAGGGGTGGGAGGAGGGGGAGGAGCCGGAGGAGAAAACCAAAGGATCAGTCGCACCCCAACCAAAGCAAATCTCTTTGGGCACCAAAGGGCTCCGTCTAGAAACGGTCTGTTTCTAGAAACTATTACGCAAGAGTTTCTTAAATGGGGTAGGAAAGGCATAGGCACACAAGAAGCAGGAGGAGGAGGGCGCAGGGAGCAGGAAGAAGAGGGGGAGGAGGAGGAGGACTTGGGGAGGGGAGAAGGAGGAACAGTGTAGGCCGGGAAAGGCCGGAAACCCCTGCCCCAGGACGGGGGAAGCCTTTGCCAGGCACCTAGGCGACAAGGGCGTCTTCTTCCGGACGCCCAAAGAACACTTTGAACTCAGCCACAAAGAGGCGGACAGAGCCGGGCCGAGCACGGGAGCCGACAGACGTTCCTCCGAAGCGCGCGTGCAAGCGACCAGGAGGCCCATGGACAGCCGCTGCCCATCGGTGGCCGTTAGGGACGTGCACGTCCAAAGCCCTGGGAGGGGCGCCTGGGTGGCTCGGCGGGAGGAGCGTCTGGACTCTGGACCTCGGCTCAGGCCAGGCCTGTTCTCTGGGTTGCGAGACCCAGGCCCGCGTCAGGCTCCACGGTGGGCTCTGCGCCGGGCATGGAGCCTGCTTCAGCTTCTCCCCCTCTCTGTCGCCCTCTGCCCCTCCTCCGCTCCCTCTCTAAGAGGGCGGGGCGGGGGGCGAGGTTGCCGTGAGATGCCACTTCGCCCCCCAGTAGGACGGCTCTTCTAGGCCCCAGAAAGACCAACCAAGCGGGAAATGACCAGTCTGGGCGAGGATGTGGAAGAACTGGGACCCTGGCCCACGGCTCCTGGGATGGGGGAGTGGTCCGGCTGCGGCGGGGAAGGTAGCCAGGGAATGACCCTAGGACCCCGCGAGCCCGCTCCTAGCTCCACAGGGCACGGCACGGGAAACAGGAGCTCAGACAGAACCTTGTAGGCGACCGTCCACTGCGGCGCACTTCCCATGGGCCCGGAGGTGGACATCACCGCCAGGCCGGTCCGCTGAGGACCAGAGTCCACGACTCGTGGTCTCTCCGTGCTGTGGCCTCCTGTCCACAGCCATCAGAAGACACCAAGTGGGGGAGGAAGGGGGGTGCCGTGGGGAGCGTCTGCCCGCCAGCTGCGGGGCTTCCTTTTGGGGGCGGGGCCCACGCTGTGGAGCGAGATAGGGATGACGGTCGCCCCTCACGTCGAGGGTCTGCTTGGGGCCACGAGGTCCTCCCCCGTCTGGGGTCTCTTGGGTAGGACGTCCCAGTGGGGCGGAAGGTGAGCCTCCATCTCCTCCGCGAGGCGTCGTGGGGGTCCTGGGGGGGGGGAGGGGCGGGGGGGGGGCAGGCTCCCGCGAGATAGGGGTGACGGTCGCCCCTCACGTCGAGGGTCTGCTTGGGGCCACGAGGTCCTCCCCCGTCTGGGGTCTCTTGGGGAGGACGTCCCAGTGGGGCGGAAGGTGAGCCTCCATCTCCTCCGCGAGGCGTCGTGGGGGGCCGTGGGGGGGAGGGGCGGGGGGGGGCAGGCTCCCACTCGCGCCATTTCTCGGCGGGCCCGAGCTCCCGGCAGGGGCCGATGGGAAAGCGGTGACCTCACCGGATCTACGTGTCCCGAAGTGTGTGGCCCCGGACCAATGACGGGGGTCGGTCCGTGGTCGCTAGGAGACGGCGGCGTAAGGGTCCGAGTCACGAGTCCCAACCGGGTGGTTGGAGAAGTTGGGACTCGCTGAGCCCCGCTGAGCCCCGCCGAGCCCCGCTGAGCCCCGCCGATCTCCGCCGAGCGCCGCCGAGCCCCGCCGAAGCCGCTGAGCCTCGCCGAAGCCGCTGAGCCCCCGCCGAGCCCCGCCGAAGCCGCTGAGCCTCGCCGAAGCCGCTGAGCCCCCGCCGAGCCCCGCCGAAGCCGCTGAGCCCCGCCGAAGCCGCTGAGCCCCGCCGAGCCCCGCCGAAGCCGCTGAGCCCCGCCGAGCCCCGCCGAAGCCGCTGAGCCCCGCCGAGCCCCGCCGAAGCCGCTGAGCCCCGCCGAGCCCCGCCGAAGCCGCTGAGCCCCGCCGAGCCCCGCCGAACCCCGCAGAGCACCGCCCACCTAGGCCCGTCGCCGAGCCCGAGCGCAGCCGAGGCCCAGCATGCCGGCCAAGAGGAGCCGTCGAGGGTCGTCCGGAGGCCAGAGGCAGGCCCGCTCCCGCACCGCCCGAGCCGAGCTGTCGTTCTCCGTGAGCCACGTGGAGCGCCTCCTGCGCGAGGGCCGCTACGCCCGGCGCCTGGGCTCGTCCGCGCCGGTCTTCCTAGCGGCCGTCATCCAGTACCTGACGGCCACGGTCCTGGAGCTGGCGGGCAACGAGGCCCGGAACTGCGGCAGGACGCGCATCACCCCGGAGCTCGTGGACATGGCGGTCCACAACAACGCGCTGCTCAGCCGCTTCTTCGAGTCCACCACCATCTCCCAGGTGGCCCCGCCCCACGACTAGCTGCCGCCCCACGCCACTCGGCCGCTCGGCCCGCCCGCCCCAGCCGGGCCTGCTCCCCGCTGCGGCGGCCCGGGGCGGGCTGGGGCCTCGGGCCCAGCGCCTCGAAGTCCCCACAAGGGGCTCAAGAAACCCGTGTGTCCAAGCAATAAAAGCCAAGGAAAGAAACCTGCGCGCCTGTGTGTGTTTTCGCGCGTGCGGGCGCTTCGGTCACTCGGTGGGCCACGTGCTTCGGGGATGTCCCCCGAAGGACAGACCCCCAGGCAGGGGGGTGGGGGGGGTTCGGAAGAGCCGTTTCTCTCAGGGACGGTGCACGGGCGTGGCCCCGGGTGGGACAGGCTGGATGGGGGTGCGGGGGGGGGGCGCTGGCGCCCCCGAGACCCCCACATGAGTGCCGAGCAAGCCAGAGCCCGGGACCATCCCGGGAAGGACGGGGTTCCTGGGGCCGCAGCTCAAGACCAGGACCGCGGCGTCGTGGAGGGGACAACGTGCCAGGGCGACCCCCCGGGGATGGGGCCGAAGGGTGGACACACCTGTCGGCGTGGACTCTGGTAGGGCAGGGGCTTGGTCCGGAAGGTTGAGGAGGGACGGTGCAGGGGTGACGGGCGGGGAGGGGGTGGGTTGGCCACCGCGAAGCGTGCAGACTTGGCGGGGTGGACACACTTGGGGCGGCGGGCGGGGAGCAGGGACTCGGCCCTCGCGAACCATGCGGACTTGGCCTTAGGGCCACGTGGCGCCGCGGCTTGAGTTCTGCTCGGCTTCCGTTTAGGGACGCTAGGGGACGCCCGTGCTAGCAACCCGGGCCAGCAGGCTGTCGCCTGGCAACAGCCGGCCCCTGGCCAGGCCCCGCCCCAGGACTGACGATTTGCATAGACAACGCCCCCCCCCTCCCCCCCGTGAGGCCTCTGGCGGCGGATCCCGCGCTTTTCCTAGCGCCGGCGCGGCAGGGCGCGCGCGCACGCGCGGTAGTGCGGCCTCCTCCCCCACCCCCGCACCCGCGCCTCACCTCGACCGAGCGAGCGGCTCGCAAGGCACGTCGCCTCCAGGCGCCGCCGCGCCCCACCGACTGCGTCAGAGAGCAGGCGACGAACATGGCGGCGTCCGCAGCCGGCCTGGGCGGCGGCGCGGGCCCCGGGCCCGAGGCTGGGGACTTCCTGGCCCGCTACCGCCAGGTGTCCAACAAGCTGAAGAAGCGGTTCCTGCGGAAGCCGAACGTGGCGGAGGCGGGCGAGCAGTTTGGCCAGTTGGGCCGCGAGCTGCGTGCCCAGGAGTGCCTGCCCTACGCGGCCTGGTGCCAGCTGGCCGTGGCGCGCTGCCAGCAGGCGCTCTTCCACGGGCCCGGGGAGGCGCTGGCGCTGACCGAGGCCGCCCGTCTCTTTCTGCGGCAGGAGCGCGACGCGCGCCAGCGGCTCGTCTGCCCGGCCGCCTACGGGGAGCCGCTGCAGGCCGCAGCCAGCGCTCTGGGCGCCGCCGTGCGCCTGCACCTCGAGCTGGGCCAGCCGGCCGCCGCCGCCGCCCTCTGCCTCGAGCTGGCCGCCGCCCTGCGCGACCTGGGCCAGCCGGCCGCCGCCGCCGGCCACTTCCAGCGCGCCGCCCAGCTGCAGCTCCCGCAGCTGCCCCTGGCCGCGCTGCAGGCGCTCGGCGACGCCGCCTCCTGCCAGCTGCTGGCGCGCGACTACAACGGCGCCCTGGCCGTCTTCACGCGCATGCAGCGCCTGGCGCGGGAGCACGGCAGCCACCCGGTGCAGCCGCCGCCGCCGCCCCCGCCGCCGCCGCCGCCGCCCCCGGGGCAGCAGGCGGGCCCCGGCGCCGCCCTGGCCGTGCCCGCCGCGCTGCTCCCTCCCAGCGCCGCCTCCGCGCCCGGCGCTTCCTCTCCCGCCACGCTCGGAGCCTTCGCGGACGTGTTGGTCCGCTGCGAGGTGTCCCGCGTGCTGCTGCTGCTGCTCCTGCAACCGCCGCCCGCCAAGCTGCTGCCGGAGCATGCCCACACCCTGGAGAAGTACTCCTGGGAGGCTTTCGACAGCCACGGGCAGGAGAGCGGGGGCCAGCTTCCCGAGGAGCTGTTCCTGCTGCTCCAGTCCTTGGTCATGGCTACCCACGAAAAGGACACGGAAGCCGTCAAGTCGCTGCAGGTGGAGATGTGGCCGCTCTTGACTGCTGAGCAGAATCACCTCCTTCACCTCGTCCTGCAAGAAGCCGTCTCCCCCTCGGGACAGGGCATCTGATGAATCACTTCGACCAAGGGACTTTGGGCTCGTGGCAGAACTTCGTGCATCTGCCCTGGCCTTTGGGCCGAGGGGCGGGGCGGGGGGTGCGGGCGGGCGGCGGGGAAGGGAAGGGGGTCCGAATAAAAGACAGGAATCCTCGCAGTTCTGCCTTGCTCTTACTCCGCTTGCCTCCTGAGGCTTTAAGTTGATTACAAGTTACCTGTGTTCCCAGAACTTACTGCCGAGACGGTGGGAGGGAAACCACGTGGCAGGATCCATGGAGGACATGGCTCTCTTCCCCCAGACTGCCCACAGACAAATAAGAACCCCCTGGGTCGCCTGGGTGGCTCAGCTGCTTAGGCGACTGCCTTCGGCTCGGGTCATGATCCCGGGATCGAGTCCTGGGATCGAGTGCCGCATCCGGCTCCCACCTCTGCGGGGAGTCTGCTTCGCCCTCTGACCTTCTCCCCTCTCATGCCTGCACACTCTCTTTCTCGCTCAAGCAAATAAACAAAATCTTTACCAAAAAACCAACCAACCAACAACAAAAAAAAACCCCAAACCAAAAACAAGTCAGAACCCCCTTTATCCCTTACCTCTTCTTCCACCTGACGCCCCGCCCCCTACATCTTTGTTGCAAAGTGAGGACTGGATTTTGCACAGCGCCCAGTACGTAAGCTATAGGATTTTTTTTTTTTTTTTATCGTGATTGGATTTCTTAGCACAGATAAGTGTCAATCCAAGTGGCCAACCAAGTTCTTTGTTTCGTCCGCCCCACACCTATTCTTTGGGATGATTTGACGCCCTAAGCGGTTGTGGCTACGGCCCCAGGTCCATAAGAAAGCCCTTCGGATGCTCCTAGCGTGGGGTTTCGCTTTCCTTCCATCTGTAACATGGGAACAGCTTCTCCACATAATCAGGAAGCAGAAAGGAGAAAAACAGGTGGCTGTCTTTCAGGTCCATGAGCTAGTCATCCCTTTGACACAGACAGTGTGTGTTAGTCCTCAGGCTGTGCCAGCCCAGGAGTCTACAGAGACCCTCTGCCACGTGGACCTCTCAGCTGCAAGGCCGCTGGGTCCCGTGCAAGGGGCGGGGGCGCGTTCTAACACAGGTGGGCCCGATGTGCCTTGGAATTCACCGTTCCGGTTCTAGGTTCTAGCCCCAGAGGTATGCCTAGCCCACGGGACGACTTTTATTTGTAGTAGGGATCTCTCTGCAACTCTGCCTTAACACAAATGTGTAAAATCAGCATGGTTCTTTCGTATCGCGTGCACGTGCCTATGCCGGACCGCGTCTTTGTTTCCCAAGAGCAGGACAGCAACCCGTTTCAAAGTACTACATTTACAAAGATTCTTGGTCCGCACGTTACATGCAAATGTTACAAACTGGGTGTTTTTAAATTCAATCTTTTCCTCTTTGCAGTTGTGAGAGTGATCACGAGAACTCTTCAGAATATAATCTCCCTCTCCAGTCATTCAGCTTTGGGAAAATGCATCCTCTAGGCTGAAGCTGTATACAGTACTAATCTTTTGGGGTGCCATTTAAGGACACGGTTTGGCAGATTTCTGTTTTGCCTTCAGTGTGTGTGTTTGGGGGGGGAGGTGGATATATTGAGGGTTGTTACCATGCCTTAAGTGCCTCAAAATGGGTGGGACTTTCAGGGTAACCTTTACTACCTCTAGTTCAACAATGTGGAAGCAATAGGTAAGGGAATACAAGAGAGGCCCATCAGAGATAGAATCAGCTACCATTCCCATGCTGTCACTTGGCTGCCTGGAAGGGTCTTTCGGAGTCCTAGAAGCCTAGTCTAACTTACTGCAAAAGTGGGTAGGGTGTTAGAAACATGAAAAGAGGCTCAACATCATTCATCATCAGGGAAATGCAAGTCAGAACCACAATGAAATATCCCCTCACTGTCAGAAAGGCTAAAAGCAGAAACACAGGAAACATGTGTTGGCGAGAATGTGGAGAAAAAGGGACCCTCTTGCACAGTTGGTAGAATGTCCTCTGGTGTAGCTGCTCTGGAAAACACTATGGAGATTCCTCAGAAAGTTAAAAATAGAGCTACCATCTGGTCAAGTAATTCCACTACTGGGTATTTACCCAAAGAAAATGAAAACACTAATTCAAATTGATATATGCACCCCTATGTTTATTGCATTATTTACAACAGCCATATTATGGAAGCAGCCCAAATACCCATCCATGGATGAGTGGATAAAGAAGACACACAGATTGGAATATTTCTGAACCATAAGAAAGAAATCTTGTCATTTGCAACATGGATGTATCTAGAAGTTATAATGCTATGTGAAATAAGTCAGAGAAAGACAGTATATGATTTCTCTCCCGTGGAGTTTAAGAAACAAAGGATTTGAAAGAAAAAAAAGAGACAAACTAAAAACCACAATCCTAAATAGAGAAAACAAACTGAAGGTTACCAGAGGGGAGATAGGTGTGGGGGATGGGTGAACTGGGTGATGGGAATTAAAACTTACAGTGGTGAGCCCTGTGAGTAATGTACAGAGTTGTTGAGTCACTACACTGTACACCTTAAACTAATATAACACTGTTCATTATTTATACTGGAATTAAAAAAGAAAGTAGTTTAAAAAAAGTGGTTAGGGTGCATGGTCCTTTCCGGTTTTGCTTTTTCTTAGTATACGACTCTCACCCTGGGCTACAGGCCTGGCCAGCTGCCTTACTGTCTTATTGATGAGGGAGCAGAAGGCATGCTGAGGACAAAGCACAAGCTAAGACCCTGCAGGCAGGGTGCCTGGTGGGTTCCCTAGAGGAGGGAATGGTGTGACATTCCTCAGGCACTCCTGGCTGCCCAAGAGCAAAGGAAGAGGAAAAATAAATGAGTAACTGATAGAGATCATAGTCATGCACGACATGAATCTCCCATCAGTTTTGCAACTGTCTAAATGACTCATAAGAATAAAAGCAATCTTGGGGCGCCTGGGTGGCTCAGTGGGTGAAGTGTCTGCCTTCAGCTCAGGTCATGATCCCACGGTCCTGGAATAGAGCATCTGGCTCCCTGCTCAGTGGGGAATCTGCTTCTCCCTCTGCCTGCCACTGCCCCGGCTTGCGTGTTCTCTCTCTCTCTCTCTCTCTCTCAAATAAATAAATAAATAAATAAAGTACTTAAAATAAAAAATGAAAAAAAAGCAATCTCATCTATAGCCACAACCTCTAGAAACCTATAGACTCAATTCCCTGGGACCCTCATGTCACCCTCCCCTTCACAGAATAGAAAATCTTACATTATCTGTCATTCCTCACAATGGCAGTGCAGGTCTTTCAGCCCACAGGTTCTGTCTCTGTGCTATAATAAAAAAAAATACCCTTTTCTGCACTGAAAAAGTCTCAAGAATTCTTTCTTGGCCATAGGCTACCGAACTGTACTTCAAACTACATCATTATGACAAGAACGTTTAGGAATTATGATATGTAACTGTGAAAGTATTTGGATTTGGGCTTAAGGAAAAGCCTCCTTAGGCCTTGGGTCTAAACTCCCTGTATTGAGGAGGTGGGGTGGGTGGGATTACCAGAGAGCTTGGTGTTGGGTATACCAGTATAACTCTAGAAAACATGAAGGTTGTTTTACATTTTCCATTGGCTTATTTACAGATGTCCCTCAGAAACTTCACAGCATAGACAGCTGGGACAAGGCCAGATTTCAGCGATTTTCACAGACTTTGACAAAATCACTTGCTAATTATCAACTTAATGTCAAAACAACACTGATTTCTAACATGACCCCAAAATAAGTATTTTTAAATCACATTAAAAATAGTTTTCTTTTTAACCTGAAAACCAGAAGGAAAGAGCCACATCACTGACTTGTTCACTGATAAGTCAAAATTAACATTTACATTATAGACTATTGCGGATGGGGGCAGTGAAGCAGTGGTCCTTAAACGTTCCCCCTCCCTCTTTATGTGGGACATCTGTGATGAGAAATATTGTCAATGAAACATATTCTGTATGTGAACGAAACAGAGATATAAGAACATTTGAGGACCACTACACTGGAAGTTGACAACTAAGACTGAAGTGTCCACGTTCGGCAAACTCTGCAATGGAAGTGGTCTGGTTAATGGTAACTGCCTAGGTGTTCCTCGTGTCATTAGACTAATCTTCAGCTAGCCCTGACAGTCTGCAAACTTTTTCTGTAAAGGAACAGATGGAAATATTTTAGTCTTTTCAGGCCACAAGTGATCTCTATTGCATAATCTTTGTTTTGCAACTTTAAACCTATAAAAACCATTCTTAACTCACAGTCCATAAGAAGCCGGTGGTAGTCCAAATCCATGGATGGGCTCTATCTTTCCCATCCCTTTACTAGAACCTAGAACACAGCAGTTACTCAGTAGCTGTTTGTAAATGAATGACCTCCATGAGAGTAATTATTAACGCTTCTACTACATTGAATGAGAAAGACTGAAAATAAATGAACTAGTCATTAAACTGCAGGTTCCAGGAAACAAAAAATAAAACCAAAAGAAAGTAAAAGAATTTTTGAAGTTTTAAAGGGAAATTAATGAATTAGAACACAATCTCAGGGGTCCCTGGTTAGCTCAGTTGGTTTAGCACCCAACTATTGGTTTCAGCTCAGGTCATGATCTCGGGGTCATGGGATTGAGACGTATGTTGGATTCCACACTTAGCAGGGAGTCTGCTTGAGGATTCTCTCCCTCTGCCCCTCCCTATACTATCTCTCAAATAAATAAATAAATTTTAAAAACCTGTCCTTCCTGCTCATGTTCTCTCTCAAAACAATAAAAATAAAATCTTTAAAAAACCAACAGCTTCAAATCTATGTTTGATTTTAAGATCAAGAGTTGATTCTTTGAAAATCTAATAGAATAGACAAACACTCACCCACTCTAGTGAAGGGAGAAAGAGAGTGAAAGACCCCTCCCCTAGAAGATAGATAGGATAACTAACCGCTTGTTTGCTTTTCTGTGAACCGCTGGCTTTTAGGCGTAAATTAGGTTATTAATTGCTTATTAATTGCTCTCTTGCCCTTCTGTAACTGCTTGGCTTATAGAAATAATAGAAGACGCCATGATGGCATTCCTACCTTCCCCCTTCTTGTTCCCCCTCCCTGCCTCTCTCCTCCCGCGCGCGGGCCCTCAGAACCAATCAGCTTGTTCCCCCTTCCCGCCTCTCTCTTCACGCGCGTGGGTCCCCAAAGCCAATCAGCAAACTCCACGTATGCCTTTTTCAAAAGTTCTAACTGTCAACCAATCAGTTGCGCCCCACCCAAAACTTGTTTGTACCTGTCTATAAAAACCCGGCACCACCCCAGCCGGGTGTGCTCAGCTAGCAGGAGCTGCTGACCACCCGCAGGCGCGCGCTGACCACCCGCAGGCGCCTGCGTAACAATAAAGAACCTCTTGCTGATTGCATCCAGTGGCAGTGTTGGATTCTTGGGTAAGGGGATCCGCGGGTCTTTCAAGAGAAATATGTGTGTATGTAGATAATGCTCTATGACACACGTGGGGAGACACAACTCGAATGTATACATTCACATTAGCTACGGGTAATAGAAAATGAGAATACTGATGCTCAGATAAGGAATGGAGAAGATAGCTAAACATCTAGCACTCAGAAAGACAAAGCTTAGTGGCATTTCTACCTAGCTTTGATTAAATGCATGATTACTACACTAATGAAGCCAGTCTAGACCCGCAAGTTAACAGGAAAAGATGGAAACTTTCCTACTTTATTTTCAAGTTTAATATCACTCTCATGCCCAAACCTTGTAAATAGAGCTCCTGGAAGAGGTAAACCAATTTTACTGATTAGTATAGATGAAAAATTCTAAATAAAATGTAAGCAAAATGAATCCAGCTAAGTTGTTAATGATTGGTACACTCTGAGTGGGATCCTACCAAAGATGACCTTCCATGATGTAAAGACTCCCATCAGACCTGATTTCAGGCTGCTGATGGAATGTCATGGAATGCTACTAGACAGCCCCAGCAAAGCACTGGGAAATCTCTGGGAAAGCTACTCTCACTTTGTAAATGTGATAAAAAGTGTTTGTTTAAAACTAACAGTGAACATTAAAGAGTAAAATATGGGATCCATTCACAGTGAAGTCAAGAAAACATAGGCTTCTTTGTTTTATACATGGGTCTCTGTGTGTGTGTGTTTCTGCATATTAATCACAAAAGCATTTAGAGTGACTGCTCTTTCCTGTTTACCAGGTCCTGCCAGCGTGAACCAGTATGGTATTCTGGGGGATGTTTGGAGTCCCCAGGGGTCCACATTACAATAAAGAACAAGGGAGCTGGCATTGTCCAGAGACAGGAAAGGTAAAGGGAACACTCCTGTTCCCACCTTGTAAATGCAAATCTATTATGATTTTGCTTATCAATGGGAATGAAGGAAAAAGCATTCTCTAGGTCGGTTTTCCATCTGTACCAGGTGCCTTGGGCTATGCTAATTTGCTCCAGAGAAGAGACCGCATCTGGAATTGAAAAGTTCTTGTTATCACAGCTGACTACATTTGTGGTGTCTGTCATTTCTCCATGATTCATCTGTCTCTTAAAAGTGGCTGAAGAGGGGCTCTCAGGAGGTTAGAGCCTGGCTGGTGAAGAAACTATTCCCGGTGCAGTCACTGAATGTGCAGAGTCACTTTTCTGTGCAGAGAAAAGATGACTGCCTCAGAGACTGGTGGTTCTCAGCCTCATCCAGGTGTCAGATCTCCACTTCTTTCCACCAGTAACCCTCCTCACTTTAGCGTAACAGACCTGATGGGCTGGGCCATTTAATTGTCACTGCAAGTCTGCAGTTCATAAATTCAGCCCTTAGACCTGGTCTTAAGTCTAAGTATCTGTCTATAAGCACAGGATACAGAAGACTCCTCTAGAACACCATGGACGTGTCCTGATTCTCCATATACGTTCATGTATGTTCATGTATATTCATGTATGTTCATGGGTGTTCTTGTGCATACTGTGTAATTTATTTTCCCCTATGTATGCCATAAAAAGAAGGGCTAAGCAGGTTGACAGGTCACTCTACAATCAGCTGATGCCATAGTTCTCACCACAGTGACTAAATGCCTCTGTCAGTTGAGTCTCCCATTGTCTTTCTCACCATCTGTAACTCATCCCATAGTATTGCCGCTGATGCTCTGAGAAACTGTGATACCACCACATGCAATCTGCTCCCCGAGGAAGGAAATCACACCTGTATTCCTTGAATATATTAGCAACATAATCCAGAATTCCATTCTGAAGGTATTTCCTTAGGGCTGATTCTGGCATTAATTACTGTGTAAGACGGAGTTTGAACAAGAAATAAGGAACTACTCCAGTTATAATAATTTGAGAGAAGTTTGATAAAGGGACCCAGTATTGCCATCCCTAGGCCTAGTGCTTTATAAAAATGACCACAAATTCCTTACATTCCTCCCACTGAGAAGTGGGGTCTCTGTCCCTTTCCCTTGAATCTGGGTGGATGTGAAACCCTCATGCTGTGCGATGCTCAGACCTCATGGAAAGGCCATAAGGAATTGACCTGGGACAGCCCCAGATGCTGTCCTGGCTAAGGCTGGTCTGCACCAACTACCAGACATGCAGGTGAAGATGCTTCTAGATGCTTCCAGGCCCCAGATGAGGTCCTGGTTATTGCGGAGCACAACCAACGACCTCTACTGCACTAGAAGTCCTAACCCATTGAATCCCTGAACCAAAGAGAAGGGTTGTTTTTAGGACATTAGGTTTTTTTACTCAGTGATAGTAACCGGACCAGGGAAAGAAAGTCACTCTGAAGGCAGCAGTGACCTTCAGTGGAGAGAAACAGCCAAACCCTCTACAAAGCAGGGCACCAGGAGAATAAATATCATATGTATATGATATCATATCATATAAATCAATATCAATATCATATATAAATAAATACAGTAAATAAATATCATATCAATAAATATCTCATATATATGATATATAAATATCATATATATATATTTTAAAGTAAACTCAATGCCCAATGTGGGGCTTGAACACACAGCCCCGAGATCAACTGAGCCAGACAGGTGCCCCAAGAATAAATGTTTTGATCTTACTCTACTTCCTTCCTCTGCTCTCTTGCCAGTACTTTCCAAAAGCTAAAGGATAAGGTAGCCTGCTGCTGTACTCCACACAGGTCAGACAGAAGACCAAGAAGCAGGGTACAGAAGCAGGACCGTGGATCTAATGGGCAACACAGGAGTTATCTTGCCCCAGGCCATCTGAGGACTTTGAACTTAATTCTGAAGAGAAGAGGAAGACACTGAAAGGTTTTAGGCAGGAGACTGATAAAATGATTACCCAAAAAAACGATGTGCAGCTTTTATCAGGGGAGAGACTAGAGCCAGAGATGACTAGTTAGGAATGTAGCGTAACAGATGCAGAGTGAGGTGAGGGGGACTCAGGCAACAGTGGCAGCTGAATAAATGCAGGAGAAGCCCTTCAAGAGGAATTACAAAGAAAGAACTGCTGGACTTGCGGACCTGCGCATCAGGAGGCATGAAATAAGGGAGGAGTAGACAATTATAATAACGTTTCAAGCCTGTTTAACTTAGTGTCTCGTGATCATTTCCCAAGGCTTCACCCATTCTTTTATGTGGAAGAGACAAATCTTCATATCCATTCCTGGTTCTGCCCCCCTAAACTCAAGTCTTAAATCTCGTGCCTGCTGGAGTTCAACCTAATTTCCCTGCTATCATCTCAAACTCAAAATATCCATAAGTAAACTCATAATGTTATCAATCCACTCAGTCCTAACCACAGATTTCTGTCAACAGAACATCTCTTCATTTCTATTATCTATGAGATCTTTGGTGCTATTTTTTTAACAAATTTTTAAGGTTTTATTTATTTATTTGAGGCACAGAGAGAGAGAGAGAGAGAGAGAGAGAATTAGCAGGGGGAGAGGCAAAAGCTGACTTCCCACCCAGCCAGGAACTTGACGTGGGGCTCCATCCCAGGGACCCCCGGATCAGGACCTGAGCTGAAGACAGACGCTCACCTGACTGAGCCCCAGGTGCCCCTGATGCTACTACTTTTCCTCCCTATGTCCATAATCACTCCTTTGCCCATAAGTTGAAATATCTTTTTTGGAATTAAGTTCATAGAAGCTAGGAGTGTTTGTTCCATATCTGCAATCTTTGTCAAAAGCTCTTTAAAAGATTCGTGCATTGTCTTGGAAGAACTAATTACATACCATTAAGGTCCCGGTAGAATTCCCTCGATAACTCTGCCACTTCTTTCCATCAAGACTATACATGATGATAAACTGAGAGATGTAGAGGCTGGAGAACTTCTGACGGGCACCCTGGGTCATGATGCTGTGAATAATCATTGGCACCAACAGATCCACCTGCCAGTTAAAACAACACTTTATTTTAAATGTGTGTACCACCTTCTGGAATTAATTATTGGCTTAAGAAGAGGCCACACCAATACAGGCTACTTCCTGACAAAGCAGACCACTTTCAAGTCAATGTGCTGCACACGGAGCCACATAAACCTAGTGCTCTGCCCACACTTCAGCCTCAGCCAAGTCAGAGCCCATTTCTTCTCCTCTCCCCTCCCCAGGCCAGTCCCCTTCCCTATCAGCACTATAAACTGCTGTCCCTCCTTCACGTGTGAGTTCAGAAACTCTTTTCTGACTCACCCAGACAAATTAAGTGCTGCTTTCTCTATGCTTCTGCTTCCCTTTGTGTACAGTCAAGCAGGAACAGGACAGAGAGCAGCAAGGTCTTCAGAAGCTACAGCACATCTCAGCCCATTACATGCTACACCCAAATGAAGAAACTTCATTTTTGCTCATGGTGTTGTGGTGCAGACAATGGAAGTACCAGGTACACCAATTCTGTGGCTTGTTGAACTGACTTGTACTATGTCCTCATACAGTATGTGCGAGGTCTTTTTTTAAAAAAATATTTTATTTATTTATTTGTCAGACAGAGATCGCAAGCAGGCAGAGAGGCAGGCAGAGAGAGAGAGAGAGGAGGAAGCAGGCTCCCCGCTGAGCAGAGAGCCTGATGTGGGGCTCGATCCCAGGACCCTGAGGTCATGACCTGAGCCAAAGGCAGAGGCTTAACCCACTGAGCCGCCCAGGCGCCCCATGTGTGAGGTCTTTAATGAAGTCTTGCCAGTGTTTCCCACCTACATTTTATAACTGATGAATTCTTGGCAAAGTGCCAATCTAATCTACTTCATCTTCTTCTTGTGCCTTGACTACATTATGACTGGAATCTTGGAGAAATCTGGCCATCAGAAAGTCAACATTTTCACCTGTGTATGCAGCCATGTTTGACTGTGACAGCAAGACACATCTCTGCACAGGGAAGTAAGCAAAGTGGTGAGAGTCACTTCGTGTGCCAGCGGGAGCACTACAGCTGCGCTGCTCTCATCACCTCCCTGGCTCCCTGGAGCCATTGCTTGCTTTTTGTTTTGTTTTGTTTTTTGGTAAGTCACTATAATTCTTTATTTCTCTGGGGTATTTATTTTATAAAGTTACCAGAACAAGAAAACGTATACCTGGGCTTTTTAGTAGGACAGATGGTTAAAAAAAAAAAAAAAAAAAAGCTCCTTGAGAATGAGGAGATTTAATACAGATTGGCTGATAATACAATTAGGTGGATTTGTAACTGGTTCAATTACCATAAGCAAACTGTGGCCGTTAGTAGATGATTATCAACCTAAAGGGGGTTCTAGAAACAGCAGAGTATAACAATTACAAATGAGGCCTCTGGACCCCAACGATCACAGTTTGAATTTTGGCTCAACCACTCATTGGCTGTATGACTTGGGGCAAGTGACTTTTCTTTGCTTCAGCTTTCTTATCTGAAATGAGGTTGACAGTAACAGTGTGGTGAGGATTTGTTAAAAATACTTGGACTTGTTTAAAGCACACAGTAAGGAAGCCCTGTCTTCTTCAATATATTTATCGTGAATTAGCTAACGTATAAAAATGTTTACTGATCAAGCAGTAAATTCAGTGAAACTGGGAAGACTAAGAAATTCTTTGGGAGATAGAAGCTTGACAAGCTGGAATAATGGGCCAGATCTAGTGTGTGGGAACTGAACATGGTGTACGACTCGGGTTCTTAGGCTGGGCACGGAAAAGGCACTCTATTTACTAGTCTCATTAGGTTGTAGACAATGAAGGACATATAATTCCCCAAATGGAAATGACAATGCTATCACAATAAATAAATCAATGGAACAACAGAGGCAGGACACACAAAGAGATGACAGTGTCCGCGACCCAGGGATATACATAAGGTTGAAAGAAAAGCAAGGTCAGAAAATGGGGTTGGACAGCTTCCCAAGAAACAAAAATTCTCAGGAATTCGTGAGTAGTCAGTTCAAACTGAGTCGTAACTAGCAGTCTTTGGGCAGTGAGTACCAGAGGCGGGGGGCACACTCGGGCTCTAGAGGCAACCGACTGTCGCGGCGAGGCCTCATGTAGCAAGTCCCTGTATGTTCGCCCTTGAAGGGGTCAGAGCCATGAGTGAACCCATGTTCACTGGATAAAATCTTTGGATATGTTGGATGAAATATAATATATTATTAAAATGATTTTCACATGTTTCTTTTTAAATGTGGCTATTAGGAAATATGAAATTACACATGTGGTTTGCATTTGTGGTTTGCATTTGTGGTTCAGATTATAATTATCATATTGGACAGTGCTTCTCTAGAGGAAATGGGAAAAGGAGAAAATCTGAAAGAGCTAGTCATTTAGAAAAGAAACAGAGTAACCTTAAAGACAAAAAACAAGCAGAAGCCACTCTGTTCTTTCTCTGTCGGTTACCTGGAGTTTGATAACAATAACTTTTGTTTTGAGCTTGCAAGAGGAATCATGACACGACTGAGTGTGATGCGCTTTCTAACCTTGATCCAGGAGAAGGGATCCTTGGTGCTCCAGGCATTGACTGATCCGGAATAATGAAGTCTGGCCAACTTTGGGGCCCACTGTCCTTTGCCCAAGAAAGGAAAAAGAGATTAGATTCAGCTGTGTTGGTCCTAGATACTTAGGAATAAAATTGCTTTCTCTTTTCTTTTAAGATTGTATTTATTTATTTGGGAGGTGCAGGAGTAGGGGAAATAGGGGAGGGGAGGGGCGGACGGAGAGGGACAAGCAGACTCACAGGCCTGAGATCATGACCGGAGCTGAAATCAAGAACCAGTTAACAGACTGGGCCACCCTGGTGCCCCTAAATTTGATCTCTTGAGAAAGGTTAAACGTAGCTGAGGAGAAGATAAAGGCAAAAAGCACAGTAGTATTTAATTTTTTAAACTTAATAATTTTGTTTATTCTTAGCACCGCTAATTAGGTGGTACTGGAATGTATTACAAGTATTATAAAATGCTATCATTACTTCTTTATTACATAATGTATGTTCCTTCTAGAAAAGTTAGTTAATGAGAAATAAAACGTAAGTAAAAATGAAAGTTAAAAAAATCATCCTTTTGGGGCGCCTGGGTGGCTCAGTGGTCATGATCAGGTCAGGTCATGATCTCAGGGTCCCAGAATCGAGCCCCGCATCAGGCTCTCTGCTCAGCGGGGAGCTTGCTTCCTCCTCTCTCTGCCTGCCTCTCTGCGTACTTGTGATCTCTCTCTCTCTCTCTGTCAAATAAATAAATAGAATCTTTAAAAAAATCATTCTTTTGCCTACAGACAAATAATATTATTTTGGTAAATAACTCTCAAGCTTCGTTTTCTTCTCCTTAAAGATTTTATCAATAGCCAAACTATGGAAAGAACCTAGATGTCCATGAACAGGTGAATGGATAAAGAAGATGTGGTATACATATATACAACAGAATACCATGCAGTCATCAAAAGAAATGAAATTTTGCCATTTTCAATGATGTGGATGGAACTAGAGGGTATTGTGCTGAGCCAAATAAGTCAATCAGAGAAAGACAATTATCATATGATCTTACTGATATGAGGAATTTGAGAAACAAGACAGAGGATCAGAGGGGAGGAAAAATGAAACAAGACAAAACCAGAGAGGGAGATAGACCATAAGAGACTCTTAGTCTCAGGAAACAAACCGAGGGTTGCTGGAGTGGAGGGGTGTAGGAGGGATAGGGTGGCTGGGTTATGGACATTGGGGAGGGCATGTACTATGCAGAGTGCTGTGAACTATGTAAGCCTGATGATTCACAGACCTGTGCCCCTGAAACAAGTAATACATTTTATGTTAATAATAAATAAATAAATAAATAAATAAATAAGAAGAGTAACTACTACAGGTCTGGGATTTATCTGCTAGAGAGAGAGTGAGCGAGAGTGAACAGGCAGGGGAAGGGGCAGAGGGAGAGCGAGAAGCAGGCTCCCTGGATTCCAGGTTCTGGATTCCAAGACCCTGGGGTCATGACCTGAGCCAAGGGCAGATGCCTAACCAACTGAGCTACCCGGGTGTCTCATCAGGCCTTGTTTTCAAATGGCACTTTTTTCCCTCTAAAACAGGGTTGACAAACCTTCTTTTGTAAACAGCCAGATAATAAATAATTTAAGCTCTGCCGATCATTTGGTTTCAGCTACTTAACTGTTGTGGTAGAGTGAAAGCAGCCACAGACAACTGTAGGTCAGTGGGGCTGGCTGTATGTGTCAGTACAAGATTCTAGGTACAGACGCTGAAATACAAATTTCACATAATTTTCACATGTCATGAGACATTCTTCTTCTTTTTCCCCCCAATCATTTAAAACTAGAAAAATAATTCTTAGTTTGAAGTTTACATAAAAACAAGTGGTGGTGCTGGGGGTTGGGAGAGGGTGGTGGGTTATGGACATTGGGAGGGTATGTGTTATGGTGAGTGCTGTGAACTGTGTAAGCCTGAAAATTCACAGACCTGCACCCCCGGGGCTTATAATACATTATATGTTAATAAAAAATAAAAAAAATAAATAATTGGTGGGCTGGATTTTGCCTTTAGGCCCTAGTTTGCTTACTGTTGCTCTAAAACAGTATCTGGGAGTTGTCTGCAGATCCTGCTCAAGCTTTCCTGTCGCTGCTCATAGCAGAGTGAAAACAATGGACTCAAGGGGAGCACCAGGGAATGCAGGTAGGACATGTAAGGAAGTGGTCATGAGGAGTGATAGTAGCTTGAACAGTGGCAATCAGAGGAGAGAAAATGGATTTAAGATGCACTTGTGGAGTTGACGTAATAGAAGGATGGAGATGGATGGGTTATCTAACCCAACAGAAATGAAAAAGATACAGTCGTCAGCCCAGTTCTTGGGAGACAAAATACTGGTATTTACCATATTGTCCTGAAGCTGTAATCTGAAAATCTCGGATGTATCCAGAAGCCATCCCCAGCGGAGTCTGACACTCTGAAATCAAAGGAGAGGGGCGTGACAGCTAGCGGTACCTAAAATTCAGCCTTCACAAAGGCAAGCCAGTGAGAATGGGCGAATACCAAGCAATGGTCTATAGTTTCTATTGTTTACCATGTCATTTAATTCGCTCTAATAGAACCATCCACATTCTGCAGCTGCGGAACGAAGTAGACCAATGGTTCTCTGACTTGTTTATGGTTGAATCTTGAACTCTTCCAAGCCATATTTGTAAGTTATCTTTGGCAACCGAACCAAAATTCAGTTTCAAATTTTGCTCTTGGAGATGCTGGAGCTTCACAAAGTTGTGAGAACGAAGTTATTTTTAGCACCAGTTTGTTAAATACTTAGAGCTTCAGGTTCGCACATATTTGCTCTTCCCTGAGGACTCTGATAATTTCTGCCAGCAATGTTCATTGTAGATTCGTTAATGACTGTGAGCTTGTATTTATTTCTTGATAAAAGCAACCGTCCTAGGAAGGAGGAAAGCTACTTACTCTTGTTGTACACCAGAAAAAGAGTGCTCATCCCCGCTTGTAGGTGCTCGCCAATAAGGCATTCTATCCGCCAAATTCCAACTTTGGATGGTAGCATTTCCACAGTCTCAAAAACACCTTTTCAAAAACAGAAGGAACAAAAATTACTTCTTTTTACTAAAAAATGAGCATGAGATACATTGTTTCGTGCAGAACACCCAAGGAGAGCCACCTAAGTCAGTTCTACCACTCTTGGCCCCCTCAAAGCCAAAGTGCTTTGCTATGTGACCCCGCCAATTTGAAGGTGAGCTCCCTGGCCTTGAGGGCCAACGCAACCCAGCAGTAAGAAGCTAGAGGGGTACCGAGGGGCTGAGGCACGAGTCACAAGTGACTCCCTAGAATAAAGGTGTCTGTCGTAAGTAGATAAGAACTGTCCTAGCATTTAACCTTTACCATTTCCATGCTGCAGTTCAAAGCAGCAGCCACGAAGGGGTTGGGGAGGACACACAATAAACGTAAGGCAGAGGAAGAGAAAGCTCAACCACACCTTCCTTCCCTTTCAGAGTGCACCCAGCAGTTCGGGGCTGGAGGTGTATGTGTGACATGAAGCGGCCGCAGGAGAGTTTATTACTGAAGAGTGAGCAGGAAAGTCACTGAAATTCTTGGAATTTTAACACAGAAACAGGGAAAGTTTGCTCCCACTATTAAACCTGTTTTAAAGGGGGCTGGTGGAGACCTAGAATAAAGCTGTGTTTTGATCAACACTGTGAGTCATGCTTATACTGGTTATGGACATAAACAATTCACCCCATGGAGAACTACTGGTGCATTTGAGACGGTGGAAACCCTAACCCTAACCCAGGAAAGTGCTGCAACATTAATTATTCATTTATTCTGTTCTATTTCCTTTATAGCACGTTATCTGTATCTGAAATTATCCTGTTTATGGGCTTATTTATTTATTTGTTTTTAAAGATTTTATTTACTTATTTGACAGAGAGAGATCACAAGTAGGCGAGTGGGGGGTAAGCAGGCTCCCCGCTGAGCAGAGAGCCTGATGCAGGGCTTGATCCCAAGACCCCGAGGTCATGACCTGAGCTGAAGGCAGAGGCTTAACCCACTGAGCCACCGAGGCACCCCTCTGGGCTAATTTATTTATTATGTTACTTGAAAAAGTAAGTTACCTGAGATCAAAGAGTTTCTTGGCTTTGTTCATGGATTGCTTCCCCAGTGCCTGCACCATGAAAAGTAAGTACTCAGTGCATACAGCAGGTAGACAAAAAGGGCAGAAATTAGCTCATACCTGGGTAGAGGTTGTAGACTGCCATTTTATACTCCTCTTTCTTCCGTACTGTGAACACGTGTCCACTGAAATGAATAGAATGGATGTTTTCACTGCTGCCCATGCTGAGCAGATACCATCGAATCTTTTGGTCCTGAGCCATTACTAAGCCAGGCTGTGTGTCCATCACATAGCCATTGACTGCTAGAGGAGAACACAGAGAAGGCTATTGCAATCCATTACATAAGTTTCTTTCCCTCTCCTCCAGTAAAAAATATTGATTCCTACAAGGATTCTACTCCTATACACACACTCTCAATTCACTGTCCAAGCCTCAGCCCGAGTAATAACTGGCGGTGGGGTATGTTACCATGGAAACGGTAATTTTCTTTAAGAGTGGGATCCTCCTTCTGGATATTGCAGGGAGCTCTGCAGTTCCTTTCCAGGTTTTCAGCGAAGTACCAGCTCTTAGTCTCATCAAAAATAGTGAAAAACAGAGCGAATTCCTGCACTGTCACTTGTCGCCCGTGAGAAGGGTTCAGTGTATCGCTGCGGCAGATCAGAAGGGGTCCAATCAAGCCTGAGTGCACATCCTTCTCCTGAGAGAAAAGACATCAATCTTATGAATGTGAATGCCCTCGCCTATGAACCAAGATAGATCTCTTATCAACTTCCATGCCACTCCAAACCAATCCTGATCTGGTAGGTTCCAGAGTGATCGTTCTCAAACACAAATATGATGGCACCTCCCCTATTGGAAGCTTCCCATTAAGCTTACAGTAAATAGAAAAATTCTCAGCAGATAACATGAAGTCCATTTCTTCTAAACCAGTAAGTGGGCAATGCAATGTCCATCTGCTTACCAGATCAACATCAGAAAAATAAGCCCAGGCTTTGCAGTCAAACTCATCTTTAGTGGGTGCCATATGCTGCTGCACTGTCCAAAAGTAAATTCTGGTTTCATTAGGGTTGACAAACTTTCTTCTAGGTTCTGCTCCTTGCCTCTGATCTTCCTCATAAGAAATAAGGCTAGAATAGAAGGAGTAGGGACGAGAGGCCTGGTTTTTGAAAGTTACCTGCAGAGAAAAAGTAAATACAAAATTTAAAAAAGAATTTGAGTATCATGTTTTAGGATCATATAAAGTCCTTAGCTTAAGGTTTATATCCCTAACAGCAATGCCTATTTGGGGTTTATCCAAGTTCTTAATGCCCGGAGGAAGTGGTACAGAGGATGGGTGTTATCAGGACCCAAACCTCAGCTCTATCTACGGAAGAAACTGAGGTATTTTTGAACTCTAAAATCTTTAAAGCATGAGCTCAAAGTTGCAAAAGAGAAAATTCCTAAATACTGAAAAGCTGTTCAAAAGTAAAAGGGAAAATATCACCCCAGGGTTTTCAGAGACCGTAAGCCCAAGAATCAACATGTGTGGTTCTTATGACAAATTCCAGGAATTTTTGGCTCACACAATGCACCAAAATAACTTGAAGTCTACAGGAATTACTTATGGGTTAAAAGGTTAAGTGTTAAAAAATAAACAAATAAATAAAATAAAAGGTTAAATGTGAAGCAATTAAACTGTAAAAAACAAAGTTGAATGTATAAGTGATTTTAAGAAAAAAATCTTTGTATAGGAAAGGATTTTTATAAACATAAAAGCTGTGTGTCACAAAAGAAAGATTTATGGATTACTATCAGTAATTCAAACCTGTTTTATTTCAAAAATCATTATAAATAAAATTAAAAGATGACAAACTTGGGAAAATATAGGGTAATATAAACTGATAAGAAAAGTTCTCCCTCAAAAGGTCAAATGTGCAAAGGACATTAATAGATAATTCTTTAGAGAAAGTCTTAAAATGTTCATGTATATTGTACTTCTGGAATTTTACCCAAGGAAAAGGGTGTGACTGCAACATTATTGAACTAGTGAAAACATAGCAAACTATTTAAAAGGTTGTTCAAAGTAAATGTTTAAGTAAACCATAAATTCACATAATAGACTATTATGCCATCATTAAGACAAGATATTTAGAAAGTATTTCTAATGACACAAGAAATATTGACAATATGGGGTGCCTGGGTGGCTCAGTGGGTTAAGCTTCTGCCTTCGGCTCAGGTCATGATCTCAGGGTCCTGAGATCGAGCCCCACATCAGGCTTTCTGCTCAGCGGGGAGCCTGCTTCCCCCTCTCTCTGCCTGCCTCTCTGCCTACTTGTGACCCCTGTCAAATAAATAAATAAAATCTTAAAAAAGAAGAAATATTGACAATATGCTATTTAGTCCAAAACGAAGAGCTGTGATCTTGGGGTTGTGGGATTCAGCCTCACATTGGGATTCTTTCTCCTCCCTCTGCCCCTCCCACTCTTGCTCTCTCTTTCTTTCTTCCTAATATAAATAAATAAATAAATCTTTTTTTTTTTTTTTAAAGAAGAGGTAAAATTATACGTTGCATAATTTTGAGCACATAAAGAAAAGAATACATAGGACAAAGAGAACATACACCAAAATGGTAGTTATGGGATTATTTTTCAAATTTTTGATTTTCTATACTTTAAAATTCTCAGAAAGTGAAAATACATTATTTTTATAAATAGAGACAAAAAAAATATATAGGATTAATTTTCTTATAGCTTCATTGTTCTAAACTCACCATGATATTGTCTTCAACTTCCGCTCTTATATATGGCCCCAAGAGTCCCAAGTGTTCGTTTAGTTCTCCACGGTATAAGGGCTGAGTAAAAGACCCATCAGTAAATTCCTGGAAAACCACCTTCTTGAACTGAGGGACATCCCTACCTTGAGCCCTGGGGGAAAGAAGCAGAGAAAAAACAGTATCTTCATGGATCAGGTAGGTAGAAACACCCAACATTCTTGCCCTCCCTGTACTGGAGACACTTCCATAGAGTGATGACGAGCTGGAGCGAAGAAGGGGTTAGTCCAGATAACCTTCAGGTTTCTGATTTGGGCAAGTGGCTGGACAGTGATGCAGCTCACTGAGATGGGCAACCCTGGAGAAGTAGGTGGGGGTATAGAGTTTTAAACACACGGGACATCTATGTAAATTAAATTGGCAAATACAGAGGTTGAGAGCTTATAAAAGAGATCTAAATGAAGATCATGCAAAATTGAGACACTATCCAGACCATGTGAGTGGCTTATTACAGCTGATAATTAATTTTGTTATGTCCTCATCTTATAGGACAAGCAAGCAACATGTTGCATAGGTAACCACTCCATCTTCCTGACATACTCTCTCCAGGCTTCACTAGTGTAGAAGTTCCTAGAAAGCAGGGGTTTTGTCTGTTTTGTCCACTGCTGTACTGCTGTATTCCCAGCAGCTGGAACAAGTGCCTGGCACATTGTAGGTGGTCAAAAAGTATTTGTTGAATGTTAAATTCATGTAGGACTTATAAACAAATTCTGAATATTAAACAGCCACCAGGTTTCAATCCTTGGACTTCTTCCCTTTACTTAAAAAGAAATCTGGGGGTGCCTGAGTGGCTTAGTAAGTAGAGCCGGTGACTGTTGATCTCGGAGTTGTGAGTTTAAACCCCACGTTGGGTGTAGAGATTACATAGACAAACAAAAACAAACTTTAAAAAAGTTAAAACATCTGTTAGGGGGCACCTGGGTGGTTCAGTCATTAAGCATCTGTCTTGGGCTCCAATCATGATGCCAGGGTCCTGGGATCGAGCCGCGCATTGGGCTCTTTACTCATAAGGAGGCCTGCTTCTCCCTCTCCCACTCCCCCTGCTTGTGCTCTCTCTTGCTATCTCTTTTTCTCTCTGTCAAATAAAATCTTTTTAAAAATCTTCTGGAACTGTGAACTAAAATTATATAACAAAGTACATAAAACCAAAGTGCTTTTGGTATAAAAATGCAACCACTATCCAGATCAAGAACATTACCAGCAACACAGAAGGCTCATGGCCTGTGCCTTTCCAATGACATTCTTCCTAACCCTAACTCCCGTTGTGATATTTATGATGGTTATCTCTTTGCTTTTCTTTATAATTTTACCACTATGTATATATACTTCCCTAAAGAACACAGCTGAGTTTTGTCCATTTTGGCAAACCATGTTGTATACGTTCTTTTGTTTCTGGTTATGTGATATAGTTTGTATTCTCTTGTGCAAATATACCAAAATTATGAACATTCACTTCTAATTTTTGCTGCTTACACGTAGTCCTGCTCCTGCTATGAATCTTTTTTCCCCCAGCTGTGAACCTTCTTATACACATCTTCTGGTGAATGCATGCATGCATTTCTGCAGGGCACATATCTAAGAGTCGAGCTGCTGAGCATTTGTATGTTCTGCAGTGTTCCCACCAAGCAGGGGGTCCGATGAGGGTCTTGATCCCAGGACCCTAGGATCATGACCTAAGCCCAAAGCAGACACCCAACCGACTGAGCCACCCAGGTGCCCCAGCAGTCTTTTACTATTAAGTTTAATAGCCAATCGAGATTGTTCTGAGATAGTTTTTCCACCACTGATTAAGACTGAGGTCACTGTTATTAGGGATTACATTCATTTAACTTTTTGAGCAGACTTGGTGACCTTCCTAGCCACAGAAGTCTTTGAGACACCCACAGCAATGGTCTGTCTCATTTTGTGAAGAGCGAAATGGCCCAGAGGAGGATATCCAAAGAAGCACCCAGTACATATGCACTTGACAGGAACTGGAATTCAGGGTCATCTTCCAACTTCTTCCCAGGACACTGATCAATCTTCTTCAGCTCAGCAAACTTGCATTGTGAGGTGTGTAACAATCCAGCACACATGCATAGCCAGCAATGATTAGGCCCAGACAGTTCAGGGTAATCACCAGCTACTTTCACCGGCGGGTCATTTTTGCTGTCACCAGCCATACTGCTACAACAAACGTCTTTAACAGATACATTCCTTTTTTTTTTTTTTTTTTTTAAGATTTTATTTATTTATCAGAGGCGGGGGGAGAGAGCGAGCACAGGCAGACAGAATGGCAGGCAGAGGCAGAGGGAGAAGCAGGATCCCTGCTGAGCAAGGAGCCCGATGTGGGACTCGATCCCAGGACGCTGGGATCATGACCTGAGCCGAAGGCAGCTGCTTAACCAACTGAGCCACCCAGGCGTCCCCGAGATACATTCCTTTTTAAAAAATTTTTAAATCTTCTTTTTTAAAAGATTTTATTTATGTATTTGACAGACAGAGATCACAAGCAGGCAGAGAGGCAGGCAGAGAGAGAGAGAGGAGGAAGCAGGCTCCCTGCTGAGCAGAGAGCCCAATATGGGGCTCAATCCCAGGACCCTGGGACCATGACCCGAGCCGAAGGCAGAGGCTTTAACCCACTGAGCCATGCAGGTGCCCCAACAGATACATTCTTTATTTTAAGATTTTATTTTTAAGTAATATCTATACTCAACGTGGGGCTTGAATCCACAACCTCAAGATCAAGAGTCACCTGTTCCACTGACTGAGCCAGCCAGGCACCTCTGACAGATACATTCTTAATATCAAAGCCCACACTGTTCCCAGGAAAAGCTTAACTCAAAGCTTCATGGTGCATTTCAACAGACTTCAGTTGTAACACGGACCGGACTGGAGCAAAGCTTTGAGGACACACCTCCACTCGGCTCACAGGGAGAGTACCAGTACCACCAAGTTTGTGCACGTCCTCGTGGGGCAGACAAAAGGCCTTGTCAGTTGGATGATCTGCTGACAGGAGGCCATCTAGAGTTTCAAGCAGTTCCACTGGCATAGCCATCTATTTATTTATATTATTTAATTAACATCTAATGTATTATTTTTTCAGGGGTACAGGTCTGGGATTCACCAGTCTTACAAAGCTATCTTTGTGGGCGATGTCTCATTTCTTGTTAGGATTTGGCTCCAGCATTTTGTCATCACTCCAGCCAGAAACTGGCACAAATGCTACTGTGCTGGGGTTGTAGCCAAATTTCTTAATATATGTGCTGGCTTCCTTAACATATTCCTTGTATCTCTTCTGGCAGCAGGTGGCTCAGTGGAATCCATTTTGTAAACCATTAGCTGTTTCACACCCAGTGTGTCAGCCAGAAGGGTCATGCTCATGGGTCTGCCCATTTTTGGAGATGCCTATTTCAAGTTCACCAACAAGAGCAGCAATAATCAGGACATCACAGTCAGCCTGAGATGTGCCTGTACTCACATTATTGATGAATGCTCTGTGTTTTGGGACATCAATGATACTCACATAATACTTGCTGTTCTCCAGTTTCTAAGGGGAGATACCAAAAACCACCACACTCACTTTTGGCCGTTTGTCTGACACCCTGGCAGACTTGAAGGAGCTCTTTGCCATCTCAGCAGCCTCCTTTTCAATGGTTCTTAGGTCGATCCCACCACATTTATAGATCAGATGGCCAGGAGTGGAGGATTGGCCCAAATTTATGTGCCCAATGATGATAGTGTTGATATTTCCAATTAAGAGGTGGTTTTCCTTTCTAAAATAGGGGTGGTTTTCATGACACCTGTGTTTTCACCTGTGTTTTTTATATCTTAGAACTCATAAAACATTTTGCCAGTTTACACAAACAATATTTTTATTTATATTTACCCATATATTTACCCTTTCTTTACTTTTTTAGTCCTTCTTGCCTTTCACCTCTTTCATTCAGTATCATTTTCCTACTGTTTCAAGTACACCATTAGAATAGTTTTGGTGGGTTTTTGCTAGGGTGAAGTTTCTGTTTCTGTTTGTTGGAAAATGTTCTATTTTGCCTTGATTTTTTATTCATATTTTTGATGGGCAGTTATTGCATTTCAGTGTCTTCTAGATATCATTCCTGTTTTCTATGTTTAATTAGCACTACTGAAAAATCACCTTTCTGTATCTTGTTTAAGTGTATGCTGTCTCTTTTCTTTGCCTGCTTTTAAGACTTTTGGGTTTTCTGAAGTTTCACTTTGATGAAACATGCCTAGGTGTTGATTTTTTTAGTTCATCCTATTTGGGATTTGTTGAGCTTCCTCAATCTGTGCATTGATGACTTTTAAAAATTTTTAATATTTAGTTTCTTCTTTAATCACTTTCCTTTCCTTCTGATATTTCAATTAAAAAGAAGTAAATCCTTCACACTCTATCCTTTAAGTCTCCTCTGGTTATCTGTTGCTGTATCACAAACTACTTTAAAACTTTAGTGTCTTAAAACAACAGCCATTTAATGATACTTGTCAATTCTGCTAAGTCAGAATTCCAGCAGTGCTTGGCTGGGTCAGTTGACATTGAGGCTGGTCTGGAGGGTCCAAAATGGCTTCACTCATGTGCCTGATACCATGGTGGAGAATAATGGAAACCTGGACTTGCTGAGACTCATGACCATAAGGCCTACATGTGACATTTCCAGCATGACAGCACCAGGGTAATTAGATTTCTTATACAGGACATCCCAGGAGAACTAGATGTAAGCTACATGGTATTTTCTGAACCAGCATCACTTCCACCACATCTATAGGTCACAAATTTCTGTTATATTCTTTTGGTCACAAATGAGTCCTAATGCCAGACCAGACCAAGAGGAGGGGGATTACATTTTACCTCTTGAATGGGAGAATGTCAAGGTCATATTGTACAAGAGCACATAGGACAGAACATATTGGCACACACACTTGTGGAAAATACAGTTGGCCATAGTCTTTTATTATCTCTTTTATATTTTCCATTAAAAAAAATCTCTGCATTTTTTCCACATCCATACATGTTGCATTCATTTTACTTACCTACTCGTTCACCAATTCTTTCTACATGATGTATAAGTGTTTTAATAACTGTCTTAACTGGTCTCCCTGCCTCTATTCTTGCCCATGGAACTTGTGTTACCATTTAGTTGGTACTCTCTGGAGCTCAGACATACATAAAAGACCTGCTCTTGCTTCCCTACAACAGTAAGATATCAGAGGATGAGACACAAAGTACACAGGCCTACAGAGAGGTATACATTTGTTGCATCTGAGGAAGAGCAATGAAGCCAGTGTGGCTGGAACATGGTGAGCAGGAAATAATGGTATGAGATGAGGTCAGAGGTTTCAGAGGGTCAAATCTCTGAAACTTTAAGGCCATGGTGAGGGCTTTGGAATTTACTAAGGGGGAGATGGAAATCCCCTGGGACGTTTGGAGCAGAGAATGAGAATCAGAATTACAATTTGAAAATGTGTTTTAGCTGCTATGCTGGAGGCTGCAAGTCTAGTTCAATAATTTGCATGAGAGTTGAGGATGGTTTAGACTGGATTGGTAGCCACTGAAATGGGGAGAAGTAGCTAGACTCTTTTCCACATATTCTTTCTTTAAACCACTCGAAAACGTCTTTTATTTCCATTATTCCATAAAAACTACATATTCAAGGTCACTGTTGGTCTTTACATTACTAATTCTCAGTATTTGATAGTTGATGACTCCATCCTTGATGTGTGTGCTCGGCTAGTCTCTCTGACACCAATTTTCCTTCATTTTTCTACTAACCTCACTGCCAATACTTCTCTGTCAGCTTCACTGGTTCTTCATGTCCCTGACCTTTAAATGTTAGAGTGCTCTGGGTATCAGTTCTTTAAACTCTCCTACTTTTTGTTTACACTCATTCTCATGATGGTCTATTCTTATGCAGATAAAATCCAGTTGTATATCTCCATCTCAGATACCTTCCTTGAACTTGAGATTCACATATAAACTCCCTACCTTACCAGGTACAAAATTAGTCTCTTAATTTCTGTCCCTTCCAAAAACCTGCTGTTTGTCTAGCCTTTTCCATGGCAGTCAATGACCATTCCTTCTTTTTAGTTCCTCAGACTCCAAACACTGAAGTTATTCCTAATTCATCTTTTTCTCTCACAACCACACCTCTCCATCAAATAATTCAATTGGTTTCATTTAAAAAACAACAACAACAACAACAACAATCAGAATTTGACTATGAACTGAGTATTGGGTAAGATGAAAATGAACTGTAATGGAAAGCTGGAGATGGTTGACTAGGAAACTGGAGAGGTCAGCCTTCGGTGCATAGTGCAGGATATGGTTACAGATGTCAATAAATGTGTTGGAAGTCTGGAGGTTCATTGCACAAGCATTAGCTATGAATGAGAAGGGCTGTTGGAGAATGGATAAAAGGGGCTGGAGATTTAAGGAAAAAGTAGAAAATGCAAGACAGGGGTCCAGGACAGTGGGAAAGTCAGCAGACTAGGGCAGCACTCTATAGTTGCTATGCAGAAAGAAGGGCCCATTTGAGGTAGAAAGTGTTCTTTTTCATTCCTTAGATTTGTTCCATTCACAGGGCCTTTGCATTTCCTATTCTCTCTGCCTAGAAACATCTCTCAGAGCTCCATCAGCTATCCTCTTATCATCATTTAGGTCCCAGCATCCTCAACCTCTTCACCTCACACTTCACTTCTTCCTCTTGCCTCTCTCAGAACCTTTTCACAAGACCAAGACTATTCCTACAGCTCATAAGGTTGACTTTCTACCTGCTCCCCACTGATGATTCCTGACCCTGATTCCTATACCTTTTTATAAGCCTCTTTTCTTCTCCATCTCACTAGAGTAAGAGTTTCATACCTTCTGGATGTGCTATCCTCTAACTCTTATTGTGGGTATCATCATCTAACCATCTCTTTACTCCTTGGCTTCCTCTAGACTTTGCTACCTGGATCTCAGGGTTCTCCCTTCCTTTATAAGCAATCTTTGGAGTCTCATTCCTGCAGATAATCTGTGCCTTTTTCATTATTTCAGCACCTGGGAAAGTCAAATGTTGCAATAGCAGGCTAGAGGAATAATCAATGCACCCATACCTGTTTCTTAGTAGATTATGGGGAGATCTACTCACCCATAATCCCAGAGACGCTCCACCGCAGCAATGAAATAGTGTCGTGTTCTCTTCTGAAAGCTGCGGAGGCCCTGATTTTCATCTTCGCCATAGATGTCAAAATCTTCTCTCTTCATTTCAATCGAGAAGGTGTCATCATACTCAAATTTGTCTTCCTCTGGCTGAGGAGTACTAATGGGTATTTCCCTTTGATGGCGTTTTGAGACTGGTGGGTTTTGAGAGCACAACCTTCTAGTTCCTCCTTGCTGTGCCCAGGTGGCTTCTCTTTGGGGCTTATCTTGTCCTTCATTTATTTCTGCTTTTGAATGATTATTTTCACAAGGGCCCAGGGACAAAATGGTGTCCTTTCTCCTAAACGCTGTGTTTTTCTGTGACTTCTTTTGGGATGTCCACTCTTCTCTTGGTATCTGGGTAGCAGAGTGGTCCTCCCAAGCAAGGGGACCCAGCAGCTGGGAGGGAATCTTCTCAGAGCTTTCTGTTGATTCCAGAAAGGGCGCTTTTCCAGGTCTGTTTGTTTTATTCAGTTTAACAGGTCTCTGGGTTTTCTGAAGAAAGATCTTTTCCATGAGATCCAGGTGGCCAGGAGAATCATTGCTGGTTTTTGTAGCCAAAGAGTCTTGATGAACATGAATTTTAGGAAGTAATTCAACTTTGCCAGATGTTTTATACAAGTCTGGTTTTAAGAGAACAGGGCTTTCAAGTTTCTTGTATGTGGGTTGGTTTACGGCACTTTTCCCCATGGAGCTGAACTTCCCTTGACCTCTAATCATTTCTAAGGTTAGGAAGGCTAAAGAAAGGTTATTTCTTCTGGCTTCTTGTAAGAAATGACTGCTTTCTTGGACCCCAGAACTCCTCTCCCTAAAGGTATAATTATAGGCTGATGCTGGAAGATGAGAGGAGTTGTCTTGGGATGAGATCTTGGTCAGATCTGTATGTCTAATTGATGGAAATGCTGATACTCTTGCAAAAGGTAACGCAGAGTCATTCATTTGCATGAGGCCATGATTTCTCATAGAACAATCTGATAGGAGGGACTGAGTGGTGGCTCTTTTTTCTTTCTCATTGTACTCTATCTGTGTGAGGGTGCCTTGGGTCAAATAGGTCATGTTTTTGGACCACTGTGTTGAGGTGTCATTCAAAGTTACCCTCCTTTCAAACTTTATTTCTCCTAGTGAGAGTTTGGGTTGTTTCAAAGCCCGCTTACCACGATGAGTAATAAGATGCTGACCTGGATTAGGAGAAATCCTTGTAGGGCTTGGAAACCTCTCTACCATTTGATTTGTTTGATTTCCCAGACCTTCCAAGTTTGCTTCTTCCCTTATTTTTGAGAAATTGGCCATGTGACTCCCTTCTCTATGTGCAGAGTCATTTAATGACCTGGTGTCTTGAAGTGCTGGAGTGTGTGGCTGCTCATGTGAACCTTCTACATTTTGCTTTGTGTTTAGTGAGAAAAGGTTTTTCAGGAAATTCTTAGTGCCAATCACTGTATATACCTGAGGCAATGCCACATTCTCTTGGGTTAATTTTTCCTTTCTTTCTATCTCTTCCTGAGATTTCTTTTCTTGATTGTATGTATCATTTTCTTGGACATTAGCCAAGTTAGTAAAAAATATGCTCTTGTTCTTTGGAAAAATCATCTCTTTGAGTCCAGTGTCCTTTGTAAATTCATCCTCTCCTATTACCACCTTTTCCTCTGACAATAAATTATGATCTTTCACAGATTCTTCTGATCCTAAAGATGTTAACTGCTTTGGACTGGGCCTTTGCTCAGAGCTTAGGGAGTTCTTGCCATGGGTCTCTTTTATCCAATTTGCTGAATCTGGCAAGAATGGTATCTTGAAGAATGATAGATCTGGATTTTCCATACCTAGTGGCATAGAGCCCTCTTGTTTTTGGTGGGCCATTTCCACATTTTTTGATGAAGTAGTTTTGTTTGACACATGATTTAGCCCCAAAGCTGTAATATTTCTCTCCATAAATGTTTCATTATGAACCAAAGAAATCACTTTTTGAAACTCAGTATTACTTTCTAATATAATGTCTTGCCAGACTGATGTACTGTTCTCAATAAATAGTGTTGAGACATCAACATGAGTCTTTCCATTAGTTGTTGAGTTAATTGATGTCTTGTTCATCTTTACCAAGGAGATATTAACTTTGAATAAAGCATTATCTTTGACTAATGAAGCAGGTCCATGAACTCTTTCTTCTTTAAATAACCTATTACTCTCCATTGATAATACATTTTCCCCCAGTGAACTTTCTTGACTATTCATTAAAGCTGCTTCTAACAACCTGGGATCGTTATCTCCTTCACTCAAGCCCAAAGGTACACTGGACTGAATAAGGTGAGATGAATTTACAATGGTGCCTAAATGACTATTAAAGTGAACTGACATATTTGGAGGTTCTAAGGAACTTGTCTTTTCAGTACCTGCTGCCAACTTCTCTGATGAAATTGTTGGTGAAGTCATTAGAGTGTCTGATGAACTAGAAATTTTTAAATCAAGTTTATTCACCTCTACTGTTGCAGGTGTCTCCAAATTCGCATTTAATCTTAACTGCAGTTCTGGCTTAGGAGTAAATACTCGGTCCCCACTGTGATGGAGCTCTGGTCTCAGACTTGCCACTTCAGATGCGCCCTTGTTTCCTTCTCTTGCTCCAAGTAAATGATCCTCAGCTTCATGTGTGGCTTCCTGGAAATCAGGTAAGAATAAATGTGGAGAAGGGTTCTGTCCCAACAGCATTAACAGATCACTAGAGGAGACACTTTGTGCTTTAAGTAGCTGCATTCTTTCTGCAGACTGAGGCTCCATCTTCCCTATGTCATTTTCTGGGCTTGTGGTGGCTTTGAATTGCTTCTGCTTAGTGTTAGGGTGCCTTGAATTCTGGGAGAAGCTTCTGGGTCCAATGATGTTGTTTTCATTCAGCAAGGAAGTTGGAATATCTTCATATGTGTCCTCATAATAATCACCAGTGTTCCCGTTACAACTAGAAACCTTCAGTAAGGCTGTCATGCCTCTGTTTCGAAAGTCTGAATTGTGGCACCCCAGAACCCACAGACCTGGAGATGAGGAAGAACAAGACTCTGGTTATTTACAACCCAGATCCCAAGCAAGTTATGTATTAGTTGTTCTCTTCTATTCCCAGATAATGAAAAAATACTAGTCAGTACCATTGTATTACAGGTCATCAAGTTAAATCCCTGGCACATAAACAGTCCAACAATGGTAGTGAAAGTGGTTTTTACACTGCCACTATTGTGGTATATCTGTCTGTAATCACAAGAAAGGTCTGTGATTAAAAGTTAATAGATATCACGATAAAAATGGAGAAATGTAATTAGCACACACAATAGTGGAGAGTCTTTTAAAGATTTTATTTATTTATTTGAGAGAAAGAGGCAGTGAGAGAGGGAACACAGGCAGGAGGAGTGGGAGAGAGAGAAGCAGGCTTCCTGATGAGCAGGGAGCCTGATTCAGGGCTCAATCCCAGGACCCTGAGACCATGACCTGAGCCAAAGGCAGATGTGTAACTGACCGAGCCACCCAGGGGCCCCCAATAGTGAAAAGTCTTAAGAGTCACATAGAAATCTTTTTTAAAAGACTTATTTTTTTATTTTAGAGAGAGAGAGAGAGAAAGTGGTCATGTGAACTGGAGGCAGAAGCAGAGGAGGAGGGAGAGGGAAGGGGAAGGAATCTCAAGGAGGATGCATGGGTCTGGGAGGTCAGATTCTAAGTAAAATAAATACATTGTGTGATAAAACTCTTGGGAACAAAAAGAGAGTAACTAAAGGGAAAACATAATAAGAACCGTAAAACAAGTAGAAGTTTCTATAAAACAAGTCATAAAAATAAGAAATGAAATCTTATTTGATTCCATAGTGAATGCAAGTTTGTGGATTGGGAGCCTAATTTCATAACATTTAAAGGATATTTTTGATGGTGTAAAACAATGTTAGGTCACAGGACACAAGAATACAAATTCAAGGGGCTACATGTACCCTGATCTTCACAGCAGTATTATCAACAGTAGCTAAACGATGGACAGAGCCTACATGTCCACTGACTGACAAATGGATAAAGAAGACTGGGTGTATATATAATGCACTATGACTCAGCCGTCAAAAAGAATGAAATCTTGCCATTCACAATGACGTGGATGGAGCTACAGTGCATTATGGATAATTGCAAAAAACTCATTATTGAGTTCATTTCCTCTGGCTACATACTCAGACACAGGATTGCTGGATCATTCTATTTTTAATTTGTGAGGAACCTCATATTGTTTTCCAGAGTGGCTGCACTAGTTTACCTTCCATCAATAATGCATCAGCGTTCCCTTTCCTCTACATCTTCACCAGCATTTGTTATCTCTTGTTTTTTTTTTAATAGGAATCCTAACAGATGTGAGGCGTATCTCATTTTGGTTTTGATTTAGATTTACATTTCTTTATAATGAGTGATGTTGAACACCTTTTCATATACCTATTGGCTATCTGTATGTCTTCTTGGGAAAAATTTAATGGTATCCCTTAGGTTCACAGATCCTTTTTCTGAGTTATTTCACTTTCTTCTGTTTGATTAAGTCAGAGGAAGAAAAATACCATATGATTTCACTCATCATTGTATTTTTTAGCTCCAGAATTTCTTAAATGATTTCTCTTTTTTGAGCTTATTTCATTAATGTACTATTTTCCTAGTTTTATTGAATCGCCTGCTTGTGTTCTCTTGTATCTTGCTGAGCTTCCTTTAAAGAGTAAGTCTGAGTTCCTTCACAGGCAACTTGTAGATTTCCATGTCTTTGGGATCAGTTGTTGGAAAGTTACTGTGTTCCTCTGGTCGCATCAGTCTCTCTTGCGGCCCTGCACTGATGTCTGCACATCTGAGGGAGCAATCACCTCCTCCAGTCTGAACGGACTGACTTGATTGGGAATGACTTTCACTTGTGGGTGGCTCGGTGTGTGCTGTCTGGGGTTCAGCAGCTCCAGGTTCAGGGAGGGCACAGCAGCATCATTTCTATGCAGCTCTGTCAGCTGAGGTCAGTGTTGGTGAAAAATGGAGGGGCGGGGGGTCCTTGGTGGCCAGAGCTGTGTCTGGTAGCAGTGGTCGTTAGAGCGGTTGGACTCCCAGGTGTTGTCCTTTTCACCTGTCCTGGAGCCAGGAACATCCTGGAGCCGGGTCTAGCATGTGAGTGTTCTGGGGCAGAGGGGTGTGGGCAGTAGCGGCAGTGCTGGGTTTCAGGGTGCAGACACGCAGAGTGGCAATGGTGTCTGCTGTGCTGGTGGCAGTGGCCAAAGCTCAGGCAGGCACAGATCATCCATCCCTAGGCCCTGGTGAGTGGGGTGACCTGGTGGCTTGGTGCTTGGGCCCCAGGGATGATGGGGAACTGTAGGGGTGCCTCAGGCCCTGAGAAGCAGGGCGACATTAGCCACTCAAGTCCTGAGGCTGGCGGGTGCTAATTCTCAATTAGATAACAGTAATAGTTGTAAAACACGGTGAATATGCTACAAGCCACTGAATTGTGTACTTTCAAATGGTAAAAATGGTGAATTTTACCTCCAAAAAATAAACAAAAGGGATCAGACTTGACCACATTGAACACAGGAGATCTTCTCTAGGGGCTGCAGCTTCAGCTTTGTAATTAGTGATGCTCTATTAAAATTTTTTCCTCAAGACACATAAATCAGAGTTTTAATTTGTCTTTAGAATTTAAGTGATCACCAAAATAATCTAGAAGCTTTTCAAAATGTTGATATTTAAAATATTTTCCCTGTTTATACACTCATACACATACAGACATTTTTCTCTTTGATCTAGATTTTGACAATTACAACATACTATACATACTGCTTCATAATCTTTCATAATCTTTTTGTACTTGGTTCATTCATTAGTGGGAAAAATATTTATTAAACACCTATTATAGGCCAGGAACTAGAAACTTCAGAGATAAGGTGATGAATAAGATAAATGAGGTCTCTGTTCTCAGAGAGTTTGCAAATCAGATATAAAACAGATAACAAAGACATACACATGAATATAGAAGCTACTTTCAGAGATGTTTTTGGAGTTCTTCTTAACTCTTCTTAACTCTTCTTTACTCACTTCCCACACTACTTGAAGTAAGATAACTTTCTGGGTATGTTTGTATATGAGATTGGCTTTTATTGTTTAGAAACTCTCCCATGACAGTTTATCTCCAGAAAAGCCTTCCGTGCAAGAGAGTGACTAGAACATGCAGTAGTTTCGTGTGCTATCCTCTGCAGATGACAGAGGTGGGAGCGACCTGGGTGTGGAGTGGGCTGGCACTTGTTGATAAATGGTAGTAAGGAAGCAACAATCTGTGTTGGATTTAGGCCAGGCCACTGTTCTTCCTGATCACAGGGCTGGTGCTTTGACAGGCCTTGTACTGCTTATGAAGGGAGAGGGAAGATGGAAACTGCCAGTCACATTTGTCCTGATGGGTTTCCAGGAGTGTGAGGGTATATGTACGAAGAGAGGTGGCACTGAACTCCCAAAGTCTTCTGTGGTATTTATTCAATGTTCACAAAGCACATACTTAGTTCTACATGTTAACTGTGTCATGATCTCAGGGTCCTGGGATCGAGCCCCACATCAGGCTCTCTGCTCAGTGGGGAGCCTGCTTCCCCCCCAACCCCTGCCTGCCTCTCTGCCTGCTTGTGATCTGTCAAATAAATAAGTTAAAAAACCTTTAAAAAAAAAAGTATACTCACCACTATAGGTTAATAAACACACTTATAATTTAGGCTAATGGTAAGTAAAAGGACTTTTTAGAGGAAAAAGTTAAATACCTGACAAAGTATTATCATGAAAATGCTTTGCAATACTAAGATCACTTGGACCATTCAGTATTTGCACACATATGAGCATACGCATGACTAGTGAAGTGATCACAGCTGTTAGTAAAAGAATAATATCAATAACTCTTGGTTTCAGCTCAGGCCCTGATCTCAGGGTCCTGGGACCAAGCCCTACGTTGGGCTCTGCATTCCGTGCAGAATCTGCTTAGGACTCCTTCTCCTTCTCTGTCTGCCCCTCCCCGCTGCTAGCTCTCTATTTCTCAAATAAATATGTAAAAACTTTAAAAAGAATAATATAAATAACTAACCTGGGTTTTCCATCGACATGAAGACAGTTTCTCCTGAGAATGGGAATAGGGTAAGTGTGTCTTCATAGACCATTTTGTGTTTGAAGGTATATCCAGAGAAGAAGACAGACAGGAAGTCAGTCTGTGCTCCAACACTTAGAATGTACCAGTATGCCACCTCATGCAAACAAACTGACAGCTGCAAATTGTCAAAAACATAGCCATTGATGCCTGCAGAAGAAAGAGGGGACAAGGGGTTTTAGCAGTATCCAGATTTACTACTTGAAGCTGTCATGAGAGGATTAGAAATAATTACATGTTATGCCCATTACCTGATTCCCAAGAAGACATGGCATTATGCTTTCAAAAAAAACTAGATTATTAATACTTGATTAGGTCCCAAACCAAAGTGAGAGGAATCATAGACCTTGACTCTTCATAAACTAGAGGGAAGAAATCCTAGGAAACATGGCATTGATTGATTTATACAACTGGAATGTCGGCTGCCAATTAGATAAATGTTAAATTTTCTCAATTTCATAACTCCAATTTGGTTTTGTAAGGGAATATCTGCATTCATAAGATATGGACAATGAAGTACTAAGAGATAAAAGCACAACCTGTTCTCAATTAGAAAATAAGTAATAAAAGTAAGTATATAGAGAAAAGAGAATGATAAAACAAATATAGAAAAATATTAAAAATTAGTGAATCTGGGTAAAGGGTAAAGGGAGCTCACTATCCTATTCTTGCAGAACTTCTGAAAGTTTGAAGCTATTTCTAAATAAAAAGGAAAACAAAAGTAACTTTGACTTCAGTCTATAAAAGGAATTGTTTCTGAAAGCCTCTACCCTACATCTATCCATTCATCTATTCAATAAACATTTCTCTATTTTGTAGAGCGGTGGTCCACAAATCAAGTAAGCAATGCTCTAACTCTAGCTTAGTGCAACTAACTGTGAATCAAATTTTCTTGCCTTACAAAGCACTACAAGATATTATAAATCTATTGTAATTAAATCTGTGGTAATATGCAGGTATAGATGAGTATACCAATCAGAATACAGAATCCAGAAAACGATATAGATAAATATGGGAATTTAATATATGATGGTAAAGGCAGCATTTCAAACAGGCAGCAAAAGAGAATGAGCTACTGGTAAATGCTAATGGAAAAGATGGTTATTCATATGGAACCACAAAAGACCTCTAACAGCCAAAGCATCCGGAGAAAGAACAAAGCTGTAGTAATCACAGACATGGCATGAAAACAGACACATAGACTAAAGGAACAGAATCCAGAGCCCGGAAATAAATCCTTAAACACATAGTCAACTAATATTTGATGATGTAGTCGAGAATGCTCAGTGGGGGAGGGCCTGTGTGGCTCAGTGGGTTAAGCATCTGCCTTTGGCTCAGGTCATGATCCCAGGGGCCTGCTCCGCCGGGATTTTGTTTCTCCCTTTCTTGCCCCCACCTCATGCTCTCTGTCTCTCAAATAAATAAATAAATAAATAAAATCTTAAAAAATGTTTAGAATAAGTTTTGTATCAACATGGATAGGACTGGAAGAGATTATGCTGAGTGAAATAAGCCAAGCAGAGAGTGTCAATTATCATATGGTTTCACTTATTTGTGGAGCAGAAGAGATAACACGGAGGACATGGGGAGATGGAGAGGAGAAGGGAGTTGGGGGAAATTGGAAGGGGAGGTGAACCATGAGAGACTATGGACTCTGAAAAACAATCTGAGGGGTTTGAAGGGGCGGGGGGTGGGAGGTTGGGGTACCAGGTGGTGGGTATTAGAGAGGGCGCGGATTGCATGGAGCACTGGGTGTGGAGCTTAAACAGTGAATTCTGTTACACTGAAAAGAAATTAAATGAAAAGAAAGAAAGAAAGAAAGAAAGAAAGAAAGAAAGAAGATACTCAGTGAGGAAAGGGTAGTGTCTTCAATAAATGGAGTTGGGAAAACTGGATAACCACATGGAGAAGAATGAAATTGAACCCTTACATTATACCACAAACAAAATTAATTGAAATGGATTAAAGACTTAAACATAAGGCCTGAAACTGTAAAACGCCTAGAAAACATAGGGGAAAAGCTCCCTGACATTGGTTCTGGCAATGATTTTTTTTTAATATGACACCAAAAGCACAAGCAACACAGGAAAAATTAATAAGTGGGGTCATAGCAAACTAAAAAAGCTTCTGCACAGGAAAAAGAAACAATCAACAGAATGCAAAGGAACCTAAGGCATAGGAGAAAATACCTGCACATCATTTATCCGATAAGGGGTTAATATCCAAAATATATAAAGAACTCTTACAACTCAACAACCACAGATCTGGTTTTGAAAAAGGGCGGAGGAACTGAATAGAATTTTCTCCAAAGAAAACATATAATTGCTCAAGAGGTACATGAAAAGGTTAGGGTTAGGGAAATAAATCAGATAAAGAAAGTCAAATACTATAGGATTCCACGTATATGTGGGATCTAAAAAAGCGAACTCAGAGAACCAGAGAGTATAACGGGTGGTTACCAGGGGCGGGGGATAGGAGAAATGGGTAGATGTTGGTTAAAGGATACAAACTTGTAGTGAGAAGATGAATAAATTCTTGGGATCTAATGTATAGCATGGTGATTATGGTTAATAATATCGTATTACACAGATGAAAGTTGCTAAGAGAGTAGATCTGAAATTTACCATTTCTTTTTTAGAAAAAAGAGATGGTAATGATGTGACATAGTGAAAGTGTCCGCTAACACTATGGTGGTAATCATTTTGCAAAATATGTGTATCAAATCAACAACTTAAACCTACACAATGTTATGTGTCGACTCTATTTCCATAATTCTGGACCATACAAAATCAATAACAACAAAAGACTTGGTGTGAATGGCAATATTTCAAGAACAATCATCTTCAAAATGAAATAGAAAAGTTCAGAAAAAATAGGAAACACAAAATAAGATCAGACCATACATGCCATGCAGATGGGCTAAATGTCCCTCTTGAGAGAGAGATGGTCAAATGGATTTTAAAAAACAGAAAATCTCTTCTTCTCTAGACTCATACTGCCATACTCTTTTTTGATATAATTTACATAATTTTGTTCTTTAAAAAAAAAGATTTTATTTATTCTTGCGAGACAGAGAGATGGTGGGGGGCAAGGGGGGGCAAGGAGCAGGGAACTTGATGTGACCTGAGCCAAAGGCAGACACTTAGCCATCTGAACCACCAGGTGCCCCATAATTTTGTTCTAGAAACAATGTGGGAGTAAAGTGCTACAGATGTGATTAGAAATACTGAGGAAAGACCCCTAATCCAGAGTAATCAGAACATACCACTCTGTCTTGAAACCATATCACTTTCTACAGAGACATATATATGTACCTATGGTTTCCCTTTTGTGGTCATTGTTTATTTTACAAAAATGAGATCATATTACATACACTTTTTCTGCACCTACAATACATTATTCAATAATACTTCACAGAAATTGCTTTAAGTAGCTGCTCTAATTCATTCTTTTTTAAAGAGGATTTTATTTATTTATTTATTTATTTATTTATTTGACACAGAGAGAGAGAGTGCACACAGAAGCAGGGGGAACAGCAGAGGGAGAGGGAGAGGCAGGTAGGAATGTTGGATCAAAAGTATATATAGGGGGCGCCTGGGTGGCTCAGTTGGTTAAGCAACCCCCTTTGGCTCAGGTCATGGTCCCGGACTCCCGGGATCGAGTCCCGCATCGGGCTCCCAGCTCCATGGGGAGTCTGCTTCTCCCTCTGACCTTCCCGCCTCTCATGCTCTCTCTCACTGTCTCTCTTTCAAATAAATAAATAAAAATCTTTAAAAATAAAAAAAAGTATATATAGGTTTGCTGGGGCACCTGGGTGGCTGAGTTGGTTAAGCCACTACCTTTGGCTCAGGTCGTGATCCTGGAGTTCTGCAATCAAGTCCTGCAGTGGCTCTGCTTCTCCCTCTGACCTGCTCTCCTCTCGGGCTCTTTCTCACACTTTCTCTCTCAAATAAATAAAATCTTTTTTAAAAAGTATATATATTTAATTCTAAAAATTTACATAGCAGGGGTACCTGGCCGGCTTCCTTGGAGAAGCATGTGACTTGATCTCAGGGCTGTGAGTTCAAGCCCCATGTTGGGTGTAGACATTACTTTAAAAAATAAAAATAGAAGTTTAAGAAGTAAAATTGATTCTTATTTGGTGCACAGTTTTATGAGCTTTAGCACATATGTCAATGTGTGTAACCACAAGCACAGTCAGGATACAGAACATCTCATTCGATATAGAAAACTCCTGTGATAGCCAGTGTTCTAGTCTCCATGCCTATACATTGCCTTCCCCAGAATGCCTTGTAAATGAAATAATACGGTATGTCACCTTTTGAGACTGGAAGCTAAAGGTAAAGGTGGGAAAGGATAGGTTTCCTTTTTTCCTTTCTCCCTCATTGTATTTTCCCCAAGGGATAAAAATGGCATGGACCTCAAAACTTACCCAAATAAATTCCCCCAAAACTGCGTTTCCAAAAAGTTATGGTTTCTTAATTCCTCATAGAAAGGGGGAGGGTGGGGTGCCTGGGTGACTCAGTCAGTTAAGCATCTGCCTTCAGTTCAGGTCATGATATCCAGGTCCTGGGATCGAGCCCCACGTTGGACTTGCTGCTCAGTAGGGAGTCTGCTTCTTTCTCTCTCTCTCTCTGCCCCCTGCCCTTCGACATTGCTCATTTGCTCACTCTCTTTCAAATAAATAAAATCTTGAAAGAGAAAGAGGGGAAGGAACTTGTGGGAAGGAAGTCCCTGGTTTGGGGGGAGACTCCCCTAGTTTGGTGGGACACCCCCCATGTCAAATGGCTGGCCCAAATGGAAGAAGCTTGGGGCTAGAGCATTCAAAACCTCCTCACACCCAGTTTTATCGAAACCAAAAAATCTCTCCCCCACCTCACAAAACACAAACACATGCATACGTATATGTATTTGTTCTTTCTTACAAAGCAAATAAAAATTCGAAGGCATTAAGCTTTAAAGTGAATCTAGAACAAGGGAATGTGAAGTTCCCTCCTGCTCCTCTCTTACTGTGGGGTTAACTGGTACAAGTCCAGCAGAGGAACCTGCCCCAAGGGGATGGCAGAGGAAAAGGACACAATGGAGCAAAGGATGGGGATGTCCCCCAAGCCGACCAGCAGCCAAGCAGCAGACATGGGCATGATGCCAGTGAGGACACATTACTTGGAATTTTCCAGTTGGGATGGGAAGTGGGTAAGAGGCATTCTCGTGTAGTCTTCAGCCAATTTCAAGTCAAGTCAGGACAAGGAAAACAGGGGGATGAGTGCAGTGTGTGGAAAGGAGAGACTGGATCTTCTGGGGCCCTGTGGTCAGAAGGAGCGCTGCTTACTCAGCTCCTGGACAAAGAGTTCAAGGACTTCCTCATCACTGGAGCTGGGTGCAGAGGGCCGAACCTCAGAAGTGTCAAATGAAGAAGAGGACCTCACCCTTGGCAACAAGCATATGCTGCTCTCACAGGGTCTGCCTACAGTTTCACTTGGGGCTGGGACTCTAGACTCCGGCTCGTCCCGGCTGGTCACTTCATCCTTGAGGTACTTCTCCCCTCCAGGTAGTGCTCCAAGGGCAGGCTGCATGACCACGGGTGAGTGCTTCTGGGGTACCCCCGGCTCAAGGCTCAAGTTGTCTGTTTCCAAGTTTTACCAATGATGGATAGAGCGTCCATAAACCTTCCCAGGCAGGTTTTTGTGTGGACATAAGTTTTCATTTTTCTCAGGAAAATATCCAGGAGTGGTCCTGCCGGATCGTACGCTAAGTATATGTTTAACTGTCTCCCACCAGCACTGGGAAGGCTCCTACTGCATATTTAATTTAGATGTTTTATCTCAGCTATTAAAATAGGCATGGAAGGACATCTCACTGAGGCTTTTTAAGCCAGGTGTGGAACCCAGTGTGGGGCTTGAACTCACAACCTTGAGATTAAGACCCGAGTGGAGATCAAGAGTCAGATGCTTAACTGACTGAGCCACCCAGGTGTCCCCTCAAGAAATTCCTTATGTTTAGTGTCCTTTCAGTACTTCTTTGCCTTACATATGTCTTCTTTGGGTGTCTGTTCAAATCTTTTGCCCATTTTTAGTTTTTTTTTTTTTTTTTTAACTGCTGAGCCTGAGCATTCAGATACGAGATTTGCAAATATTTTCTACTCATCTGGGACTTTTCATTCTCTTTAACTTTTCATTCTCTTTATCTTTTGTACAGTAAGTTTTAAATTTTGATGAAATTCAATTTATTAATATTTTCTTTCTATGGATTTTGATTTTGATGTCATTAATCAGAAGTCTTCTTCTAGTTCTAGGTCATGGTTTTACATTGTACACTTAGATCTATGATCCATTTTCAGTTAATCTTTGCTAAGGTGTGAGATTTAGGTCAAGGTTCATTTTTTTTTTCATATGGATGACCAATTATTTTAAAACTATTTGTTGAAAAGGCTATCCTTTCTCCACTGAATTGTGTTTCCATCTTTGCCAAAAACGAAGCAGCCATGTACGTGTGGGTCTATCGCTACACTATTCTGTGTCCTTGATCTTTGTCAATATAATGCTATCTTGATTGCTGTAGCTTTATAGACAGTCTTAAAATGAGGTAGTATGAGTCCTCCAACTTAATTTTTCTTTTTCAAAATTGTTTTGACTTATTCTAGTTTCTCTGCCTTTCCATATAAATCTTATAATATGCTTTTCTCTATCAAATTTTACTAAGATTTTACTTGCTGAGATTTTACTAAGAATTGCATTAAATTTATAGCTGACCTTCACTCTACTTCTTCAATCTGTGATCATTGTATCTCTCCACATTATGTCTTAAATTTTCTTGCAACAATGCTTTACAATTTTTCGTGTGCAAATATTGTACATTTTGTTAGATTTATGCCTATTTTAGCTATTACAATTGGTATTTTCGTAATTGTGTTTCCAATAGCTTGTTGTTGGAGTATAGAAATATGACGGACTTTTGTATGTTCATCTTGTATTCTGCAATGAAGCTAAACTCACTTATTAGTTCTTGTCGAGTTCTTGAGATTTTCTATGCAATGAACATGTCATATTTGGTTTCATTTCCTCACTTTAGTATGAATGCTTTTTAAAACTTTCTAGCTTCCTTCCCCAATTTACCTGCTGGCAACTACTTTTCAGGGTTCTCAGATAGCTACTTCATGTGTTCTGTTAGAAATTTTTAGGCATTCGGTGGGATAGACAGGGTAACATGTGCTTATTCGATCTTAACCAGAACCAGAACTCCAAAAGACATATTATTTTTAATTTTAATGGTTTCAATCATACTGGTTTCAAAATGCTGCACTAGTTATCCAGTAGCATGGTACTGTAGTGAGATTGAACATTTTTGAAAAGATTTATATCGTTATTTTAGGGGTGGGAAGAAGGGGCAGACTGTGCACTGAGCCCAGGCTCCACACCTAACACAGAGCCTGATGCAGAGCTTCATCTCATGACCCTGAGATCATGACCTGAGCTGAAATCAAGGCTTGGATGCTCAGCTGAGACTGAGACACCCAGGTGCCCCTACGACTGGTATATATATATATATATATATATATATATATATATATATATATATATATGAATTTGTGGAGGGGAAGCAAGATGGCAGAAGAGCAGGGAATCTCATTTCATCTGGTCCCTTTAATTTAGCTAGGTAACTATCAAATCATTCTGAACACCTATGAATTGAATCTGAGATATAAGAAAAGAACGGCTGGAATTCTACCAATAAAAAACCGACCAGTTTTTGCAAGGTAGGGGTTGTGGAGAAGTGAATCTGAGCCAACATACCGAAAAATAAACCACGGGGCAGGAGGGAGCCTCCATCAGCCAGCTACCGGAAAGTGATCCAGCAGTGGACTGCAAAATCAGAACCTTTAGAGGTCTGCTCCGGTGAGGGACTTCCCTGCCTGAAAGGCACTCAGGTGGTAAAGTGGGGCAGAATCCTAGGTGGGACTGTGTGGTCTCAGGATCTCAGTGGTCACAGAAAGAACAGGGTTGCCTGAGCTGGCAGAGTTCCTAAGCATTGCAGCAGGCAACCAGTTACGGCCAATGCTTGGGTTGCCATAAACTATGAACCACTGTAGGATCCGGCGATTGGCCTCTGTGTGCAGGACTTGCAAAGGGCAGAAACCTTGCCACCCTCTGCCTTTCCCTGGGAGGGTGTGTGCAGGTGCACACTGCAGGAATCTGTAGACTTTGGCACACAGAAGTGAAGACTGCTTATTCCTGAGGGTTTACTGATGAGAGGGGACCACGATTTTTCAGGTCTGGGGCTGGAGATCAGGAAGCGGCCATTTTTACATTTATCCTCTAAAGAGGCACAGAAAGCCTTCAGGGAACAAAAGCCACAAACATCAATCTGGAGCAGCTCACACTGAGCGCTGACAAGGGTAGTGCAACTCTGCCCAGGCAAGGACATCAGAGAATCAGCACAACAGGCCCCTCCCCTAGAAGACCAGCTGGAACAACAGGCAACACCAAGTTCACAGATCACACAGGACTGCAAAACTCCAGTGCCAGGGGAGAACAGTACACAGAATTTGAGGTTTATTCTCATTATACCTTTATCTTTCAGTTTAAAATTTTCCATTGTTTTTTCTTACACTATTGGTGGGAATACAAGCTGGTGCAGCCACTCTGGAAAACAGTACAGAGGTTCCTCAGAAAGTTGAAAATAGAGCTACTCAGCCATCACAAAATGAACTCTTGCCATTTGCACCGATACAGATGGAACTAGAGGGTATTATGCTGAGTGAAATGAGTCAAGCAGAGAAAGACAACTATCATATGGCTTCGCTCATATGTGGACTATAAGAAGTAAGAAGCAGTGCAAAGCATAGGGGAAGGGAGGGAAAACTGAACTCGAACTCATTAGAGAGGGAGACAAACCATAAGAGACTCTTAATCACAGGAAAGAAGCAGGGTTGGTGGAAGGGAGCGGGGAGAGGGAGAGGTAACGAGGGTGCGGGATGTCATGAACACTGGGTATCATATGGGTTGCTGAGCGCTATGTCTGAAACCAATGAGGTACTCTATGGTGGCCAATTGAATTTAAACTTAAGTAAAGCATATGAAATTTATACCCAGACATGTACATGCACAGAGGAAAGACCACGTGAGGACACAGGAAGTGGCTATCTATAAGCCAATGAAAGAGGCCTCAGAGGAGACCAATCCTGCTGAATCTTGATCTCAGACTTTTAGCTTCCAGAACTGTGAGGAAGTAAATCTCTGCTGTTGAAGCCACCCATTGTTTGGTACTATGTTATGGCAGGCCTAGCAGACTAAGACTACGTGTGTGTGTGTGTGTGTGTGTGTGTGTGTGTGTGTGTGTATGATTATATAATCATGTAGAAAATTTTAACATGGGTTAACACTGGACATGAAAAGGTTAGTGGAAGGTGTAACACGGAAGGAAACAGAGAGATAAAAGGGAGGAGGCAGCCAAGTAGACACAAAAAACATCATGTTGTACACCTTAAATATATACAATTTTTATTTGTCAGTAAAGCTGGGAAAAAGGTGTGTTTTTTTTAATGTAAAGTGTGTTGATTAATTTGACTTGAGTTGCTATAGTTGGCAATTGGTTTATATGTGTAAAATTGCATTCCCTTTGTATTTTATGTGTAACTTACCAATTGAGTGCATTTAAAAGCATTTTTATTTTTATTTATTTTTTAAAAAGATTTTATTTATTTATCTGACAAACAGAGATCACAAGTAGGCAGAGAGGCAGGCAGAGAGAGAGGAAGAAGCAGGCTCCCCGCTGAGTAGAGAGCTCGATGTGGTGCTCGATCCCAGGACCCTGGGATCATGACCTGAGCCGAAGGCAGAGGCTTTAATCTACTGAGCCACCCAGGAGTCCCTTAAAAGCATCTTAAAAAAGATTTTAGTTGAACACCCAATAAGCAGTTCAAACTTACAACTGTGAGTTTAAGAGTTGCACATTCTACCAACTGAGCCAGCTAGGAACCCCGAGTGCATTTTATATCAGGTATGGACTATGTGTATTTGGGTAAATGAAAGTTGTGTCTCATTTTATTTACCCTTTGAAATGCCTTCTAAAAGAAAAAAATATATGCAGTATATGATTATATTTAAGCCTTTAAATAAAATTGTACACATTCATATATATCAATTTTTATTTTTATTTATTTTATTTTTAAAAAATGATTTTATTTATTTATTTGACAGAGAGAGAGAGGGAACACAAGCAGGGGGAGTGGGAGAGGGAGAAGCAGGTGCCTGGCTGAGCAGGGAGCCCGATGCGGGGCTTGATCCCAGGAGCCTGGGATCATGACCCAAGCCGAAGGCAGATGCCCAATGACTGAGCCACCCAGGTGTCCCTAATTTTTAAAAGATTTATTTATTTGAGAGAGAGTGAGAGAGAGAGCTTGTGTACAGGGAAGGGGCAGAGGCAGAGGGAGAGAGAATCTCAAGCACAGTCCCTGCTGAGCACGGAGTTGGACACAGGACCCGATCCCGTGACCTAACTGGAAACCAAGAGTCAGATGCTTAACTGACTTCGCCACGCAGGAGTCCCCAGGTAACAGTTTTTAAGGAAATAGGACTGTCGCACAGCATGTGAGTTAATGTGTCACCTGCACTCGAGCTCAGCTTTACTTACTGTGCATGATGTTAGAGACCTGGAAGTCTGGGTCACGGTGCAGTGCAGCGTCTGTGCTGGGGAGGAAACGCTGCATATTCTCTGTGAGGTACCAGCTCCGATTCTCATCAAATACAGAAAACAGGATGACATTTCTCTTGTCTGACATCATCTGTTAATGACACATATTGAAAGAAAGAAATGCTATCAGTATTGTTGCCTAAGAATTAGTAGTCTGCGTGGAAACGATTAATAAATACTGAATAAATACTGAATCCCTCAGTTCGGTTCCAATTTCCCCGTCGCGCCACTGTTACACACATAACGGGGCAGGGTGTAGGCGTGGCTGCTACCAGCAGTGACTAACCCTTTAGAGCAAACGTGGCCTCAGGGCGAGAGGGTGACTGGACCCACTAAACCTAGTTTCTTCTGGATCCAAGGCCATATGCTGGTGGATTTTCTGGTACACTCTGTAGCCTTATTCCCTCCATGTTCAGATTACAGGACTTTCATTCTTTAAAGACCCAAGTGATTACTCAGTGTTTTTCTTGAACAAGTTAGTCAAGTCAAGTAAGATTAATGCCTTTCCTAAACTTCGATCTAGCAAGAGCCCTTCCTATCTATAGCTTCCTATCCTATAGCTCCCAATCTATAAAAAATTAAAAACAGAAAACAGAAATCAAATAACAAGTTAAGATGGGCCATGAAAAGTTAACTAACACTAATATCTAAAGTTTTCTGTTAAAAAAGTTTAAAGTTCTTTTTAAAAGAGAAGTTTATGCATGAACCAAAGTTATGAATTAGTTACTTGCTAATTGATTCTGTTAAGATGTAATGTATAAGCTTCACTAATATGCATAAATTTCAGTTTGCATAATCTGGCACTACAGAAACCAAAATGTTGAAGAGAGGACATTAAAAAATATAGAGTTACATTTCAGTCCTCTTCCAAAAAATTGGTGGAAAAACTATAATTAGGAAAAAATTTGTCAGGAAAGGTACTTTCCCAAGTTTATGCTTTTTGGGTTTGCATGCGACAGGTTTTAAAATTCACATGCTTTACTCTCTAACCCAAGGAAATGTTCTCAGACTAGTAAAGATCCTATGTAATAAATAACCAAACTGACATGTGGTCCAGCCTCAGCAATACAGCCATGAGTCATTCTGATCTAAGCAATGAGCTTCTGCAATTGGTTCAGTAGGCTTCTTCCTTTTTTAAAAAAAGATTTTGTTTTTTTGTTTTGATGGGGGAATGGCAGAGAGAGAAGGAGAGAGAGAGTCCTAGCAGACTCTGCATGAAGCACAGAGCCTGACATGGGGATTGATCTCACAACCCTGAAATCATGACCTGAACCAAAGTCAAGAGTTGGATGCTTAACCAACTGTGCCACCCAGGCTTTCCTTATGCAGAGAATTTAGCTTTCTTTTCTCAAAGCAGCATAAGTGGTCTAAATTCTTTAAACATTTCTGAAATATTTTATATCTTTCCCTGTATTTTTCTCAACGAATCCTTATTGAATTCCCACTACATGCCAAGCACTGTGCTGGATGCTGCAGATATGTTCATTCTGAGGTGTCTCTGAGTCACCCATCATGAGCCATCAAGGGAGAAGTCTAGACTCTGACACAGATGCATGGGTCATCTAAAAATGAGTAGTAGTTCAGCATGTAAAAACAAGCAAGATAAGTTACAGAAAGTGGAATTTTAAATTTTTTAAGTTTTAGTTATAATATAAGTAATTACTACATCCAATGAGGGGCTTGAACTCATGACCCCAAGATCAAGAGTCACATGATCCTCCAACTGATCCAGCCAGGCACCCTAGAAAGTGAAATTTTAGACTGTAAATGAGTATTATAGAAATATAATAGGACAGCCTCCCCTTTCTATCCAGCAGGCAAGTTTATTAAACCTAACTAAATTCAGAAACAGCTATGAGAAACCCAGTTTGTTTCTTTTATTGGCCAATACTGCAGACTACTAAATTTTCTGCAGACCACAGGGGGGCATTACACTGAGAAAGTATAGGAAATAGCTGGAAGTTCATATGCGTCATCAGTCCATCAAACCCAGAACTTGGTAAGACAAGAACCCACCTGGTTTCCTCTTTGATCTACAGATTCTTTGTAGCAGATGAGGAGAGGGCCAATGAGTCCTGAAGCTAGATCTCTCTCCAGATTAATGAAGCTTGAGTAATATCGGGTCAGGCACCGAGGATCCGATTTCGTTGGCCCATCTTCTACAGTCACTGTCCATTTATACTTGAATATCTCTCCTGGCAGAATTGGCATATCTTTCAAATGTTTCACACCTACCCACACCCAAACCACAAAACACCATGATTCGAGTGTAACAAGCCACATATTGGTAAATTAGATAAATTGGTAGATTAGAGTGTAACAAGCCACATATTGGTAAATTAAATTGGTAGATTAGAGTGTAACAAGCCACATATTGCTAAGTCGTGTTGTTATTTCAAGGGATTTACAAATTTATATGTACATGTGAGGCTTCTCAATAAATTGAAACTAAATTTGCACCTATTATAAGTTGAATATTCCCACATTGTTTTGCAGTTAAAGTGTGTCGAGGACTTCAAGTTGTATTACAAAGCTGTAGTGATCAAAACAGTATGGTTCCAGCATAAAAACAGATACATAAATCAATGGAACAGAATAGAGAGCCCAGAAATGAACCCTCATCTCTATGGTCAGCTAATCTTCGACAAAGCAGGAATATGCAATGGGAAAAAGACAGTCCCTTCAACAAATAGTGTTGAGAAAATTGGACGGCAAGCATGCAGAAGGATGAGACAGGACCATTTCCTTACACCACACACAAAAATAGACTCAAAATGGATGAAAGACCTCAGTGTGAGACAGGAATCCATCAAAATCCTAGAGGAGAACACAGGCAGCAACCTCTTGGACCTCAGCCGCAGCAACTTCTGCTTATATACATCTCCAAAGGCAAGGGAAACAAAGGCAAAATGAACCATTAGGACTTCATCAAGATAAAAAGCTTTTGCAGAAGAGAAAAGTCCAAGATGGTGGAGATGTAGGAGTCCTCAATTTCATCTGGTCCCAGGAATTCAGCTAGATAGCTATCAACCCTTTCTGAACACCTGTGAACCCAACCCGAGAGCGAAGGAAAGAACAGCTGCAACTCTACAAACAGAAGAGCAACCACTTTCTGCAAGTAGGGGGTGCAGAGAACTGAATGCGAGATGATATTTAGGAAGACCAACTGTAGGGGTGTGGGGTGCAGGCAGGGAGCCTCTGTCAACCAGCTCCTGGCAAGTGATAGACCAGTGGAGGACAAAATCAGAACTTTTAGAAGTGTGCTCCACTGAGAGATGTGTGACCCCCGCAGGCTCACAGGAAGACCAGGGGTGCCTGAGTGTGGCAGAGCTCCCAGGTATTGGACCGGGAAAGCCGGCTACAGAGATGGAGCTGAGGAGTGGGCTGCAGGAGTTTGCTGGGTTTGGAGACTCCAAACGGGGTCATGTGCCACAGGTAGAAATGCTCGGTCACAGGCCTAGTGAGCACAGAGTGTGGACAGAGGCCAGGGAGACACAAATGAGGATTGATTGCTTTTCTGTGAGGGCACATTGAGGAGTGGGGCCCTGAGCCCTCAGCTCCAGTGCCAGTGATTGGGAGGCCACCATCTTCATTCCCGTCCTCCAAAGCTGTATGGAAAGCGTTCAGAGAAAAAAACTACCTAAAGAGAACCTGCGCAGAGTACTCAGCCTGGCCCCAGGCAAAGACATTTGAGAATCAACAACAGGCCCCTCCCCCAGAAGATCAGCAAGAACATCCAGCCAAGAACAAGTGTACTGACTGATGAGAACTGCAAAACTTCAGAACTATGGGAATACAGCACCTAGAATTCATGACTTTTCCTTCCATGATTCTTTAGTCTTTCAAAGTTAATTTATTTTCTTTCCTTTTTGAGCCAATTTCTTATCTTATCAACTCCTTTTAAAATCTTTTTTAATTTTCATTTTTACAGTTACATTTTATCCCTTCATTGTATTTAATCTTATTTATTTTTGTATATATATATATATGTGTGTGTGTGTGTGTGTGTGTGTGTGTGTGTGTGTGTGTCTATATATATATATGTAGAACTTTTTCTTTCTTTACAATTTTGGGATGCAGTTTCTTCTAACAGACCAAAATATACCTAAAATCTAGTATATGGCTCTGTTCTATTCATCTGTCTGGTCATATTCTGCTTTTTGTTGTTGTTTTTTCTTTTTCTGCATCTTTTTTCTGTTTTGTTAAAGTCTTTTTAAATTTTCATCTTTATAGTCACAGTCTGTCCTTTCAATGTATTTAATTTTAGTTTAATATGTATAAGTTTTTCTTTCTTTATGATTTGGGATGTAGTTTCTTCTAACAAACTGACCAAAATATACTCAGGAGATAGTGTATTGCTCTGCTCTGCTCTTATAATGCTTCCTTTTTGATTGTTGGGGTTTTTTTCTTATCTTTTAATTTCCATTTTTACAGTTATATTCTATCCTTTCATTGTATTTAACTCTCTTTTTATACATATATAATATTTTCTTTCTTTATAGTTTTGGGATCTAGTTTTCTAACAAATAGACCAAAATACACACAGGGTCTGAGATATTGCTCTATTCTGTTCACCTGTCTAATTATATTCTCTCTCTTTCTCTCCTTCTTTTTTATTTCAGTTTCATGTCTCTTCTGATTTGTTTAGTGTATATTTCTCAGGGGTTGTTGTTGCCATTTTAGTATTTTGTTCTCTTGCTCATCTATTCTTCTCTGGATAGAATGACAAGATGAAAAAAATCACCTCAGAAAAAGAACAAGAGGCAGTATGGACTGCCAGGGACCTAATCAGTATGGATATAAGTAAGATGTCAGAACTACAGTTCAGAATAATGGTTATAAAGATACTAGCTGGTCTTGAAAAAAAGCATAGAAGACACTAGAGAATCCCTCCCTGGAGAAATAAAAGAATGAAAACATAATCAGATCAAAATTTAAAAGGCTATAAATGAGATGCAATAAAAAATGGAGGCTCTAACTGCTAGGATAAATGAGGCAGAAGAGAGAATTAGTGATATAGAAGACTAAATGATGGAAAAAAAAGAGGCTTAGAAAAAGAGAGACAACTACTGGATCACAGGGGGAGAATTCAAGAAATAAGTGATACCATAAAGTGAAAAAATATTAGAATATTTGAGATCCCAGAAGAAGAGGAAAGAGAGCAGGGACAGAAGGTATATTTGGAGCAAATTATAGCAGAGAACTTCCCTAATCTGGGAAAGGAAACTTGCATTAAAATCCAGAAGACAGAGAATCCTATTCAAAATCAATGAAAATAGGTCAATGCTCTGACAGATAATAGTGAAACCTAAAAATCTCAGAGACAGAAAATCCTGAAAGCAGCTTGGGACAATAGGTCCTTTTATTTTTTTTAAAGATTTTATTTACGTGACACGAAGAGAGGCAGCCAGAGAGGGAATACAAGCAGGGGCAGTGGGAAAAGAAGAAGCAGGTCTCCCGCTGAGCAGGGAGCCCAATGCAGGGCTCGATCCCAGGACCCTGGGATCATGACCTGAGCCAAAGGCAGACGCCTAACAACTGCACCACTCAGGTGCCCCAAGACAAGAGGTCCCTAACCTACAATGGTAGAAACATTATATTGGCAGCAGAACAATCCATAGAGACCTGGCAGGCCAGAAAGGACTGGCATGATATATTCAGGGTCCCAAATGAGAAAAATAAGCAGCCAAGAATACTTTACCCAGCAAGGCTGCCATTCAGAATAGAAGGAAAGATAAAGATCCTCCAGGACAAAAAGAAACTAAAAAAACTTGTGATCATTAAATCAGCCCCACAAGAAGTAAAAAAGGGATCCTATAAGCAAAAAGAGAGCCCCAAAACAACACAGACCAGAAAGGAACAGAGACACTATACAGAAACAGTGACTTTATAGGTAATACAATGTCACTAAATTCATATCTTTCAATAGTTACTCTGAATGTAAACGAGCCAATCAAAATATAAAGGGTATCAGATTGGATAAAAAAGCAAGACCCATCCATATGCTGTTTGTTGGTAAGAGACTCATTTTAGATCCAAAGACACCTCCAAATTGAGAGTGAGGGGGTGGAGAACCATTTATCATGCTAATGGACATCAAAAGGAAGCTGGAAAGCAATACTTCTACTTAAACCAAAGACTGTAATAAGAGATGATGAAGGCTATTACATCATAATTAAATGGTCTATCTAACAAGAAGACCTAACAGTCGTAAATATGCCCCTAATATGGGAGCAGCCAACTATATAAACTAATTAATAACAAAATTAAAGAAACACAATGATAATAATACAATAATAGTAGGGGACTTTAACATCCCATTCACTGAAATGGACAGATAATCTAACCAGAAGATCAATAAGGAAATAAGGGCTTTCAATGACACACTGGACCAGATGGACTTCATAGACACATTCAGAGCATTCCATCCTAAAGCAACAGAATACAGTCTTCTCAAGTGTAGATGGAATATTCTCCAGAACAGATCACATACTGGGTCACAAATCAGGTCTCAACTGGTACCAAAAGTCTGGGATCATTCCTTGCATATTTTCAGGCCACAATGCTTTGAAACTTGAACTCAATCACAAGAGGAACTTTGGAAAGAGCTCAAATACATGGAGGCTAAAGAGAATCCCACTAAAGCATGAATAGGTCAATCAGGAAATTAAGGAAGAATTTTAAAAAATCATGGAAACAAATGAAAATGAAAATGTAACTGTTCAAAACCTTCAGGATATAGCAAAGTTGGTCCTAAGAAGGAATGATATAGCAATAGGAACCTTTCTCAAAAAAATGAGAAAGATCTCAAATATACAAGCTAAACATACACCTAAAAGAGCTAAGGAAAGAACAGCAAATAAAGCCTAAACCCAGCAGGAGAAGAGAAATAATAAATATTAGAACAGAAATCAATGAAATAGAAACCAAAGAACAGTAGACAGATCAATGAAACTAGGAGCTGGTTCTTTGAAAGAATTAATAAGATTGATAACCACCTGGCCAGACTTACCAAAAGGAAAAGAGAAAGGACCCAAATTAATAAAATCATGAATGAAAGAGGGAAGATCATAACCAACCCCAAAGAAAAACAAATAATTTTAAGAACATATTATGAGCAACTATATGCCAACAAGTTAGGCAATATGGAAGAAATGGATACATTCCCAGAAACATACAGACTACCAAAACTGAAACAGGAAGACACAGAAAATCTGAACAGACCCAGAACTAGAAAGGAAATTGAAGCAGTAATCAAAAATATCCCAGTAAATAAGGCCCAGGGCCAGAAGGATTCCCAGGCAGTTCTACCAAACATTTAAAGAAGAACTAATACCTATTCTTCTGAAGTTGTTTCAAAAAACAGAAATAGAAGGAAAACTTTCAGACTCTATGAGGTCAGCATTACCTTGATACCAAAAGCAAAGACCCCACCAAAAAAGAGAATTACAGACCAATATCCCTGATGAACATGGATACAAAAATTCTCATTAAAATATTAGCCAACAGGATCCAATAGCACATTCAAAGGATTATACACCATGACCAAGTGGGATTTGGGGTGCAAGGCTGCAAGGCTGGTTCAACATCCAGAATCAATCATTGTGATACATTACATAAATAAAAGAAAGGACAAAAAACCATGTGATCCTCTCAATAGATGCAGTAAAAGCACTTGACAAAGTACAGCATCCTTTCTTGATTAAAACTCTCCGTAGTATAGAGATGGGGGAACATACCTCAATATCATAAAAGCCATATATGAAAAGCAAAAACAAACAAGCCAAAAAACCCAGACACATGAACTACTGGACTTCATCAAGGTAAAAAGCTTTTATGCAGCAAAGGAAATAGTCAACAAAACCAAAAGACAACCAACAGAATGGGAGAAGATATTTGCAAATGACATATCAGATAAAGGGCTAGTGTCCAAAATCTATAAAGAACGTATCAAACTCAACACCCAAAGAGCAAATAATCCAATTAAGAAATGGGCAGAAGACATGAACAGACATTTCTGCAAAGAAGACATCCAGATGGCCAACAGACACATGAAAAAGTGCTCCACATCACTCGGCATCAGGCAAATACAAATCAAAACCACAATGAGATACCACCTCACACCAGTCAGAATGGGTAAAATTAACAAGTCAGGAAACAACAGATGTTGGCGAGGATTCAGAGAAAGGGGAACCCTCCTACACTGTTCATGGGAATGCAAGCTGGTGCAGCCACTCTGAAAAACTGTATGGACGTTCCTTGAAAAGTTAAAATAGAGCTACCCAATGACCTAGCAATTGTGCTATTAGGTATTTACCTCGAAGATACAAATGTAGTGATCCGAAGGGTAGGTGCAACCCAATGTTTATAGGAGCAATGCCCACAAGAGCCAAATTATGTTACGAACCCAGGTGCCCATTGACAGACGAATGGATAAAGAAGATGTGGGGTGTGTGTGTGTGTGTGTGTGAGAGAGAGAGAGAGAGAGAGAGAGAGCGAGTGTGTGTGTGTGTGTGTGCGCAAGCGAGCAATGGAATATTAGACAGCCATAAAAAATGAAATCTTGCTATTTGCAATAACATGGATGGTACTAGAGGGTAGTTAAGTGAAATAAGTCAATCAGAAAAAGACAATGATCAGAGGCGGATTTTAAGATAAGTGAAATTTTAAAAACAAAAGAGCGAGGATCATAGGTGGAAAGAGTGAAAAGTAAAACAAGAGGAAATCAGGTAGACAAACCATAAGAGAGTCTTAATTATAGGAAACAAACTGAGGGTTGCTGGAGGGGAAGGGGTGTGGAGGGACTGGTAACTGGGTGATAGACATTAAGGAGGGCATATGATGTAATATAACTGGGTATTATGTAAGACATGAATCACAGGTCTGTACCTCTGAAACCAATAATACATTATATGTTAATTAATTGAATTTAAACTTTAAAATGTTTTTAAAAAGATAAAAAGCTTGTGTATAGCAAAGGAAATGACAAAACTAAAAGAGAACCTACTGAATGGGAGAAGATATTTGCAAATGACATATCTGACAAAGGGTTAGTATCCAATAGTTAGAAAGAACTTATAAAACTCAACACCCCAAAAATGAATCATCCAATTAAAAAATGGGCAGAAGACCTGAACAGATATTTTCCAAATAAGACATCCAAATGGCCAATAGACATATGAAAAGGTGTTCATCATCACTCATCATCAGGGAAATGCAAATCAAAGCTACAATAAGAGATGACCTCACACTTTAAAATCAACAACACAAGAGACAGCAAGTATTGGCAAAGTTGTGGAGAAAGAGGAACCCTCTTACAATGGTGGGAATGCAAACTGATGCAGTCACCCTGGGAAACAGTATGGAGGTTCCTCAAAACATAAAAATAGAGCTACCCTATGACCTAGCAATTGCACTATTAGGTATTTACTACAAAGATACAAATGTAGTCATCTGAAGGGACACCTACACTCCAATGTTTATAGCAGCAATGTCCACAATAGCCAAACTGTGGAGCAAGCCCAGATGTCCATCAGCATATGTAGGGTGTGTGTGTGTGTGTATACATACACATATGGAATATTACTCAGCCATCAACAAGGATGAAATCTTGCCATCTGCAATGACATAGATGGAGCTCGAGAGTATTATGCTGAGCAAAATCAGTCAGAGAAAGACAAATGCCATAGGATTTCACTCATATGTGGAATTTAAGAAACAAAACAAACAAGCGAAGGGAAAAAGAGAGGCAAACCAAGACAGACTCTTAACTACGGAGCACACGGAGGTTACCAGATAAGACAAGGTGGGGGGATGAGTGAGATAGATGATGGGGATGAAGGAGGGCACTTGTCCTGATGAGCACTGGGGGTTGTATGGAAGTACTGAATCACCACATCATACATTTGAAACTAATATAACACTGTATGTTAACTATATTGGAATTAAAATTAGGAAATAATAAAAAATAAAATTAAAACAGCATTGAGACATCACTTTTCACCCACCAGATAGGCAGGATTTTTAAAAACTGTCAATGTCTAGGGACACCTGGGTGGCTCATTTGGTTAAGTGTCTGCTTTCAGCTCAGGTCATGATCCCAGGGTCCTGGGGTCAAGCCCTGAGTTGGGCTCTCTGCTCAGCAGGGAGTCTGCTTCTCCTTCTCCCTTTGCAGCTTCCTCTGCTTTTGTTCTCTGAGTCTCTGTCAAATAAATAAATAAATAAATAATCTTTTTAAAAAAACTATCAATGTCTAGATATCAATAATATGGGAAATTATACTTTCATATATAGGAGTATGAATTATAACTTCATTTGGGGACAAAAGTGTGGCTATCTATTAAACACGGAAATACATACACTGTGACTCAGAAATTCCAGTTTGAAATCAGTGAACTTGAAGATAGGTCAACAGGAAATATCCATTTTGCAGATAAGATCAAGAAAGAAAAAAATATGGTGAAAATATTCAGGCCTGTGGGACAATACCAAAATACCATTCATGTAATTAGAGACCCAGGAAAGGAGACAGAGAACAGGGTAGAATTTTTTTTTTTTTGAAGAAATAATGACCATGATCTTTCCAAATTTGTAAAAATATAACTTTATGGATCCAGGAAGATCAGCAAACCGCAAATAGGATAAATATGAAGAAAATCACAGTCAGAAAACAATAACATACAGGGGAAGAATAATTCAATGAAATCTAAATTTAGCCATTATGAAGGCCAGAAGATAGTAAAATAAGATTTTTCAAAGTGCTCAAAGGAATAAAAAGCCCTCTCAACCTAGAATTCTCCATCTAGCAAAATTAGCCTTCAAAAGTGAGGACAAAATAGACACTTCCAAATAAAATAAAACTAAGAGAATCTATATCTAAGCATACTTGCACTACAAGGGATGCTAAAGGAATTCTTTAGATTGAAGAGAAGTGATCTGAATGGAAGTGATGCCGGATGGAAATCTGGATCTTTAGGTAGGCATAGGAAGCATTGGTAATCGTAAATAACTGAGTAAATATGAAGGAGTATTTTCCCCCATATTTTTCTAAAATTATGTCACGGTTTAAAGCAAAAATTATAGCATTTTCTTGTGTGTATTGTAAAGTATCAGCACCAAGGACAGTGACCATCCAGTACACACCAACTGTGGTAAGGCCCATTATAACTTTAGTGCTCTTGAGACCGTGACCTCATATATATCTACAAGTCAGTAGGACTTAATAAAACTGATCTACCGCTTACCTTTTGGCAATCTCCCTGAGTGCAAAGGACTGACATCAGTGATCCCATGAGGGTAGATGTTATAAGGCCGGCTTGCTTGATTCTTAAATATTATCTGAAAGTATAAATGAAATACACGATCAAGTCCTCAAGCAACTAGGACTGACAGGAAGAGTGTAGATTATCTATCTTTGGAAGACAAAAGCAACTTTATATCCAGATTATAGGGGTTTGAGCCCAGAGAGACTTTCCATAACATTGCTCAGACAGCTACTTGTTAGGTGTTTCATTTCCATTTCCTTAAAGTTATTTCAATTGTTTCAGGAAGTATCCCTTGCACATTCTCAAACTAATTGAAATTTGAATGTCTGCTGAGGGCACCGCTTCCCCTCAGTCTTATTCCACCATTTGGGTACTAAATTCCCCAAGAGTGAAGAGGAAAACAGTGACTCAGGTGATAAAATCTTCACTGAACAGGCAGGCATGACCAGGATTACACGTTTAAGGATGGCTGGCAGTCAGTGTTATCTGATTGCATGAGCTTTAAATGGGAGGAGTGCCGGAAGAGTAGGAACACTGGATACATCAGAGCAGTCCCTAGATCTGAGGCTGGGTACAATATGAGGAGGAAAAACCAACTTCCAACTGCATTCTTATCTTAAAACCCACTCACTTGGTAAAACCCATTAAAGAGCTGATTCCTTGCCTGCAGTTAGGCAGCAGAATGATTTAGAAGAAAAATCACGCAGCTCTGCAATCAGCCTTTTAAAATTCATGATCACAAACATCAAATGATCACTCAAGTTACTGAGGTATCCTGTTAGGGTTTCCTAGAAATTAATCTTCCCACTTCCTTAGTTGATTAATATTTGGTTTCAGAGTCTCACTCTTGGATGCTTCTGTTTTCACTGAGAAAGAAAATTCCTTGTCCTCCTACCATCAAATCAATCCACCTATATGCATGTGAGAATCAACTCCTAATGCCAGCATCTCCTTTTTTGTGCAATAAAGTTGGAGCATCTTCCATTTTAACAACTTCCCTTTGAACAAAATATAGAGCCCAGAAACAGATCCATACAAATACGGTCAAATGACACCCACATGCAAAAAAAAAAAAAAAAAAAGAAAAGAAAAAAGAGAGAAAGAAAAAGAAACTAGACACAGACCTTACACCTTTTACAAAAATTAAACCCAAATAATTACATACCTACATAATTTTTTGTTTTTTTTATAAATATTTTTATTTATTTATTTGACAGAGAGAGATCACAGGTAGGCAGAGAGGCTGGCGGGGTGGGGGTGGGGAAGCAGGCTCCCTGCTGAGCAGAGAGCCCGACGCGGGACTTGATCCCAGGACCCATGAGACCATGACCAGAGCCGAAGGCAGCAGCTTAACCCACTGAGCCACCCAGGTGCCCCCATACCTACATAATTTTTTAAGAACTCTTCTGAATGTGAGCTGTCTCTACTTCCCCATTTATTTGCCTGTTTAACCATTTACTAATATTAGTAATGATTCATGGATATTTATTTTATACTTTGGGGTTTAATCCAATACTACTTTATTTTATTGTTCAAATTCTTCCACCTTGGCCATTAGAAACTTTGTAAATTGACTCCTGTGTCCTTTGACATTGTCCTATTCTTTTATTTTTGAGTACTTTTTAAAAAAACATTTTATTTATTTATTTGACAGAGAGAGAGATCACAAGTAGGCAGAGAGGCAGGCAGAGAGAAAGGGAAGCAGGCTCCCTGCCGAGCAGAGAGGCCCAAGCGGGTCTTGATCCCAGGACGCTAAGCTCATGACCTGAGCTGAAGGCAGATGTTTAACCCGCTGAGCCACCCAGGCACCCCTTATTTTTTGAGTACTTTCTTATTATACTCAGAATTATACCGATGTCTCCAACTCTAATCCAGAATCACATGATTTATTCTAGTCTGATTTTATTATTTTTAATATTTTATTTTTATTTATTTATTTGACAGAGAGAGATCACAAGCAGGCAGAGAGGCAGGCAGAGAGGCAGGTGGGGGGGGAGCAGGCTCCCCACTGAGCAGAGAGCCCGATGAGGGGCTTGATCCCAGGACCCTAGGATCGTCACCTGAGCTGAAGGCAGAGGCTTAGCCCACTGAGCCACCCAGGCGCTCTGGTCTTATTTTATTATTACCCTTTTCAGTAATGAGAAATCTGATTCCCACCAAGCGTCATCCATTTACTTATTCTTCAAACAGTAACAGTTTTGTCTATTTCTTTCCAATCTGAAAACTCTATTTTTTCTCCTGAGAACACTGGCTAGGATTTCTATTAAAATATCAAATAGAGATGTGTTCTATCCTGACCTTTAACAGAAGTATTTACCCCAAAGATACAGATGTCATGAAAAGAAGGGCCATCTGTACCCCAATGTTTATAGAAGCAATGGCCACGGTCACCAAACTGTGGAAAGAACCAAGATGCCCTTCAACGGACGAATGGATAAGGAAGATGTGGTCCATATACACTATGGAGTATTATGCCTCCATCAGAAAAGACGAATACCCAACTTTTGTAGCAACATGGGCAGGACTGGAAGAGATTATGCTGAGTGAAATAAGTCAAGCAGAGAGAGTCAATTATCATATGATTTCACTAATTTGTGGAGCATAACAAATAACATGGAGGACATGGGGAGTTAGAGAGGAGAAGGGAGTTGGGGGAAATTGGAAGGGGAGGTGAACCATCAGAGACTATGGACTCTGAAAAACAATCTGAGGGTTTTGGAGGGGATGGAGTTGGGGGTTGGGGAGCTTGGTGGTGGGTTTTAAGGAGGGCACTATTGCATGGAACACTGGGTGTGGTGCATAAACAATGAATCTTGGAAAAGAAATTAAATTTAAAAAAAAGAGTAGGATTTCTGAGTTTCACTACCAAGTATAATGGTGACTATAGGTTTTCCGCACATCTTTATTAGGATAAGGATGTCCCTTGCAATCTCAATTTCTTATGACTTTTTATTATGTATTAATCATTTTCTACATATAAGATCATGTCATCTGCAAATAAAGACAGTATTATTTCTTCCTCTCCAATCCAAATGTCCCTAATTCCTGTTTTTATTGTTGTTGTTGTTGTTGCTGTTGTTTTGTTTTTGGCTTACTGCACTAGTTTCCAATACAACATTAAATAGAAGTGACAAGAGTAGACCATTAATTTTTTTCCCCAGTCTTGGGGGGAAAACAATCTTTCACCATATAATAAATTTTTAAAAATGTTCTTCATCAAACAAGGACCCTACCTTCTGTTGCTAGTTCACTGGAATATTTTTCATCTTGAATGGGTAGTGGATTTTGTCAAACTGTTTTTCTTCACTTATTATGTAATCATGTGCTCTTTGTTCTTTATTTGATTAATATGGTATATTGCCTTAGTATTTGTATATTGAACCATCCTGCATTATTGTGGAATAAATCCCACTTGATCATGGCATATATTCTTGTAAAATTGTTGCTAGATTTGGTATACTAATGTATTGTGCAAGATTGTTGCATCTCTATTCATGAGGGATATTGCATTATAGTTTTCTTTAGAATTTTGAGACTTGCTGGGGCACCTGGGTGGCTCAGTCGTTAAGCGTCTGCTTTTGGATAGGGTTATGAATAACCTATAAGTATAAAGAATAAAATAGACTATTTTTATTCTCTGGAGGTGATTAAGGCATTCCAAGGCAGAAATCATAAATGAAAGATACCCAGAATATTATAAATAAAAAGACTGATAAAAGATCTTGAATACTATAGGGGCCCCTGGGTGGCTCAGTCAGTTGAGTCTCTGTCTTCAGCTCAGGTCATGATCCCTGGGTCGTGAGATCAAGTCCCACCTCAGGTTCCCTACTCAGAGGGGAGTCTGCTTCTCCCTCTCCCCATGCTTCTTGCCCCTGCTCATGCGTGTGCGCGCTCTCTCTCTCTCTCTCTCTGTCAAATAAATAAATAAAATCTTAAAAAAAGAAGATCTTGACTGTATAAAGACTAAAAATCTTTGTAGGACAAAAGTGCAAGGGACATACTGAGAAAATTTTTGAAAAATAACAACAATGTGCCAATATCCACATTGTATAAAGCCTTTTACAAACATGTAAGCAAGAGACGACCATTCTAATAGAAAACTAGACAAAATTTCAGGCAATTTGCAGAGGGTGTCATGTAAATAGTCAACAAACAAACAAACATGAAACAATATGCAATTTCACTACTAAGCAGAGAAATGCAAATGAAGACAATATATAAATACTTACCTCATCAAATTGGAAAATTTTCTGAAGGCTTATACTAGATACTGTCAATGATGTGGGGAAAGCACAGTAAGACACTATTGGTGAGGGTATAAATTGCGGCAGAACTGCTGAAGGCACTTTGGTAGTATCTAACAAAACTCCACACTGAGTTTTGTGTGAAGGCACAAAAAGGCAGTCCTTGTGTACAGTCTTTGGACCCCTACATTGGGGTGTTGTGTAAGAACGGGCCTGGGCCTGGGACACCTCCTTACCAGGCCCTGACTTGAGCCCCCATGGCCTATGGCCCGCTTATCACCCTGCTGGATCCGTCTCAGGGAGTAGTACTCCTTTGTTCTGCTTAGGCACAGGCATCAGTGGCCCGCAGGCAGGCCCTCAGCTTTCAGTATTTCAGTATTTCAGACTCCCTGGGGGAGGAGTTGGGATCCTTCTGTCTCAGCATAAGAGGGCTACACAGAGGCCAACTGCCCTTCGCTGGCTGCTGAGGGATATCTGTTACCAAGATGCTGTGGGCAGAGTGTTTGGATTTCTGTTCCTAGCACTGGTACTACTCCAGCACTGGTAATAGTTTCATGGTGTTCTGCTCAATACTCCATGTATAATGATCAGCGTCCTTCACAACATTTCGGAGCGGCTGAGTTGACACAAACAACCCTCTATCTCCAAATTGATTGTGAAAAAATAAACCTCTATTTTTTTTTAAACCAAGGCTTATTGAGTTTCCTGTTCTTTGCAGCATAAGCCTTCTTAATACCTTGTATCAGGGGTCAGCAGACATTTTCTGGATTTTCCAGATTTCATGAGCCATATCTAGTCTCTGTCACATGTTTGTCTTATTCTTACTATTCTTTACAACTCTTTAAAAAGGTAAAATCCAGGGCACGTGGGCAGCTCAGTGGGTGAAGTGTCTGCCTTCGGCTCAGGTCATGATCACAGAGTCCTGGGATCCCTTCAGTGATCCAAAAGCATACTATGAGCCAAATTAGGCTCATAGGCCATAGTCTGCTGATTCGTATACTACATGATTAGTGGGAAATAATTATATAAGGATATGTATCCAAGACCATGTACTGTTTCAAAGGGGTGACATGTTTAATGGGTGGCATTACATTTGTATTCTACATACTCCTATTTTTAAAACAAATGTATAATCTGTATTTATTTGTATAATATTTATAATTTTTAGAAGATCATATCCATTGAAACACAAGGCTCAATTATGAAGCTTTTAGAATCTCAGAATTCTCCAGACTTTGTCTTCATAATCACCCAATGTTATTTCTCTTCAACTTACCACCAGTGTGTCTCCAACTTCTCCATATAGTAAAGGTCCCAGTATTCCTGATTCATACTGAACAGCTTCACGAGTCTTAAATGTTTCATCTGTGTATGCCATAAATCGGACTTTTTTGTACTTCCTACCAATCCTCTGAGGACCATTGTTCAAATACAGATCTTTATAACTTCTGCATGAGACACAAACAGATGAGATGTTGGGATGGAGGACTCTAAGTAGAGGAGGCTAAAATCCAGCTCTAAAAGAGCTGAAATGATTTAATCGGTGGAAAGGCCTGAGAAAAATACAAGTCTGCCTGACGCTTAGCTACGTTAGTAAGGCTGTCTTATTCGACCCCGCATCTATCCCTAACCATAAACACGGCTTGAAGATTGGTCGCTTTGAATAATTGGGAACAACCTTTTAAAAATGAGGACGAGTTCACACCCAGTGTTACGAGGTGCTTACCCATCGCTGCGGGCGGGGTCTGAGGGAGCATAGTCCCAGTCCTCCTCTTCGGCAGCAATATAGTGCACCCAAGTTTTCGGGTGCTTCTTGGCAACTGAGCGGATGTGCATGAGAGGAGAGGAGTTGTCGTCGTCAAAGCTAATCACGTCCATGTCAGAGTCATACAGATCTTCATCATGATTTTCCTCTTCCTTATTTTTCATCCGTAGTTGGGGCTCCTCCGGGCAGCTATCTACTTTGACATAAGCTTCCATACCACCTGGGATCAGACAAACCCAACAATGTCAGATTCCTATAAGACTTGCCTTAGCTTCTACAACTTTGTTGTCTCTCACCGGGCCTAAGTGTTCCCTTCCCCACGCAAATAGCCTTATCTTGCCACTCCCCCATAGCTGCTACTTTCGGGTTATGATCTTTGCACTCATCACTTCCCTTCTGCCTGATTCTCCTCCATTCTATGTTTTATCCCTTTTTTAAGACTCACTCATGTGCTCTTATAATATATATATATATTATAATGATTTCTGTATGTATTCCACTGAAGTATGATACAAACCATTGGTTTAATAGGTTTATTAGGAAAAGTGTCATTGTACCTATAAATTTTAAGACATTCCAAGCTCATAAAAACATGAAAAGGTACAACTTAACAGTTAAGGAAATATAAGTTTAAGGTGGTACCTGGGCGGCTCAGTTAAAGCCTCTGCCTTCGGCTCAGGTCATGATCTCAGGGTGCTGGGATCAAGCCCCGCATCAGGTTCTCTGCTCAGCAGGGAGCCTGCTTCACCCTCTATCCCTGCCTGCCTTTCCACTGACTTGTGATCTCTCTCTGTCAAATAAATAAATAAATAAATAAGATCTTTCAAAAAAATATATATGTTTTATATATATATATATATGTTTTGAAAGATTTTATTGTATATGTTTTATATATATATATATATATATATTTTGAAAGATTTCATCTTTTGAGAGAGAGACCTCCTCAGGATCATGACCTGAGCCGATGGCAGTTGCTTAACCAACTGAGCCACCCAGGCATCCCATATGTTATATATTTTAAGAGCATGTCTGCCTGGGACCAGTTGCAAGCCCTACAACAAGTCTACTCAACACTCAAGTTCACCTTTGGCTTTATACTATGTGGAGATTAATAATTCCCACCCAAGCTATGCTATAGGGCTATTTTGAAAATCGATACTAACACAGACCTTACTAGATGATGGGGAATATGGTAGATTTCAGGAGGGGCAAGCAACTAGTCTGGGGTTCATATGGCTTTAAACATCATTCATTCTAGATCTAAAAATGTCTGGGGTCCAATAAGACAAAACATTTTTCTGAAAAATGAAGATTAAAATCAGTGGGAAAAAGTCAAAGCAATAAAACATTAAGTAAACTCCTCAAACTAGGTAATGACCAACCTGCATCCAAGTAAATGAGTTATTCCTCTGCAACTTTAGGATCAACTTCCTTTGTCCTCTAACATCTTGTCAAAATCTTCATAAATATTATACAACAGATGAGGAAAGAGGCCCTACTCTTCATCACTATGGGGAACTATAAACAAGGCAACATTGCTCATAGATCATAAGGGGAAAATAGTGGAGACAGAGCCAGATCAAATCTCTTTTCCAAGGCAAGGAATTTGAAGACTGCTAGAACAAACAAGTGCTGTTACACATGACATTTTCCTCCAACAATCCTCATGGGCCACCGCAGAGGAGAAGATGAAGAGGGCTGTTAGAATGGGCCAGCATAAAGAGTTAGCAGAGTAAATACACAAGAAGGAAAATGGGGGTGGGGTGATCGTGTTACATGAATTTTCAGTCTGTAGCTACAAATGAGGTCACATTAACAACAGTTTGAAACTGTATTGTTGCCCCAACTTGCTTAGACAGGCCCTCTAATCCTGTGCAAAGTCCTCATGAAGAAGTCTGAAAGCCTCACAGGGTGTTTCACATACGCTCACCAACTTCCACTCCCACACTGCTTCTCCCAGGGTCCGCTATTCCTGACAGGCTCTTTATTTCCCATGTCTCTCACCTCCTTCCAGGTAGTGCTGGGGTGCCTCCGTGTTTACCTGTAGTCTGGAGTTTCACGATGCTGCGATATCCTCTTGTCTTTGCTATTCATTGCTCTGGACATCACTACCATCACTAAACTAAAAATTCCCCAGTACTACTAACACTCAAGCCCTCTTACATTCAAGGTACAATAGACAGTAAAAGAAGAGCTGAATATTTATAATACTCATTTTCAAGATCAACAGATATTACCATGTTGGTGGGAAGGGATATGACAAAATAGTAGAAACTGGCCGAGGTCCATCAGGAATGTCTGAGCAGTCAGGAAAGTTATCGGTGAGATCTCCAAGGAGGCCTGGCGATGGTTTCTCACAAGAAATGTGTGACCTTCAAGAAAAATTGAGTGTACTTCGGGGGTGGTGCCCATTCCAATCACATGCCAATAAATTGATCTTTTGTGACATCCAGTCAGACCTATAACATAGGAATAAGACAGTTATGGTCAAGAAGTAGAGAACTTGAAATGGAAAACACGTCTCTAGGATAGGATGGACAAATTGACCTTCAAATTTTATTACTGACTGGAACCCAACTTTCCAAGGATGCTAGGGTACTGCCCAGCTAAAGCGCTTGCCAAGCTCTTTTGTCCTTGGCCTCTGTGCGAACACCTCTCTGGGTTTTTCCCCCTATTGTTTGGATAGCTTCTTCTTTTGCCTCCTTTCCTGACCTTTCATCAAGTAATGGATCACCTAGGACTCAGCCCAAGGCTTATTCTCATTAACAAATATTTTCTCTTTAAACAATATCAAAATTATGCAAGTGAGAGTTATTCTTCTCACCACTCTCACTTCTTAAGTCCAGTATGATACTAATTACAGCAATATAATTAATATTTACTGAGCACTTGCTTTAGATCAAGCACTGTTCAAATGATTAGCTATATGTTTAGATCTCACCCCGTTAAATACTAGGGCACAGCTGTCTCATATTTTGGCTCCTGAGGCTTTCAAATATACATATTTTTCACCATCATTACTACCCGCACCATCTTAATTCAAACTAGCTACCATTATCTGTTGTCTGTCTCAAGTCCAAACTCTCTAGTAAGGCCTAGAAATCCCTGAATGGGTCCTGTTTCTTCCAATGGAAGCTTTTACATCTTCTCTTTGTTCTCTGAAATTCCACAATCATAATTCTGTGGGGGGATCTTTTTTTATTTATCCTGCTGGGAAATTTGAATATGAAGACTCAAATATTTTCATCCTTAACACTTCTCTCATTTCTTTGGTTTTTAAAATCTGTTTTAAAGTGTATTCCAAGGGTGCCTGGGTGGCTCGTGGGTTAAGCCTCTGCCTTCAGCTCAAGTCATGATCCCAGGGTCCTGGGATCAAGCCCCGCATCGGGCTCTCTGCTCAGCAGGGAGCCTGCTTCCTCCTCTCTCTCTGCCTCTCTGCCTAGTGATCTCCCTCTCTCTGTCAAATAAATAAATGAAATCTTAAAAAAAGCATATCGGAAATCTTGTTTTACTTTCTGGGAGATTTTCTCTATTCTAACTACCTTCTATTGAGTTTGTATCTTTTTAAAATATTTTATTTATTTATTTGACAGACAGAGATCACAAGTAGGCAGAGAGGCATGCGGAGAGAGAGGAGGAAGCAGGCTCCCTGCTGAGTAGAGAGCCTGACACGGGGCTCAATCTCAGGACCCTGAGATCATGACCTGAGCTGAAGGCAGAGGCTTAAACCCACTGAGCCACCCAGGTACCCCTTGAGTTTGTATCTTGACAATCATATTCCTAACTTTTGTGAGCACACTCTTGGTTTCTTTTTTACAGAATCAAATTATTACTTGATTGATGTAGTATCTTCTTGAATCTTCATGAAAATACTAAGTAGACCTTTCGACAAGTTCTCTTATAAGTATTTCTTGTTTTCTTCTGGGATTATTATTATTTTTTGTTTATCTTTGCATATCCCTGTTATTTTTCAGGTTTCCCCTAAGTATTTGTTCAGCCTTGCCTGTCCACATATATTTAAGTAAGAGAAATCTGTGAGCTCTATGTACATGGGAAGACCTTCGTGTTTAGGTGACTAGAAGAGAAATCCGCCACGTCAGTTTAAGACCCCACCAGATGCCCGAATTCAGTGGGCTTTCCTCTGGGACACAGAGTTGTCTGAAGAGACGCAGAGAAGAAAGTTCTCGTGGTAAATGCAGATTTTTTTTTAAGATTTTATTTATCTCAGAGAGAGGGCAAGAGAGTATGTGTGGAGGAAAGGGTGGGGGAGGGAAAGGACTTCAAGTAGACTCACTCTTGACGGCAGCGCACAAAGCAGGGCTCCATCCCATGACCCTGAGATCATGACCTGAGCTGAAACCAAGAGTCAGATGCTTCACCGACAGTGTCACCCAGACGCCCTGACCCTGCAGATTCTGGAGCAGGTGAGTACGTACCTGGCAGAGACCTGTTTATGTAGCCATTGACTGTATGCATTTCACGCCGGGCCTGAGCAGAAGCCAGATAAGAAGACTCATTTGTTTCTGAGTGCCAGCTTTTCCCTGATGAGAGAGGAGGCAAAGACAGGGCCAGTTAAGTAAGTCATGAGTCACCCTCCCTCTCTGCTTCCCTCCCATGGGGCAAAGACTGCTCACAGCTTAAGCATTTTTGTTAGCACAGTAGAGTTAGGGTTAGCATCGATGACTTGTGCTCCAAGTCAGTAAGACAAAGGCAGAAGACAATTACCAAAAGGCAGACATTTCTTGCTCAAACTGATTATCTCTCCCTATATTTGTCCACGCCAGTAGATGGGAAGGGTTAGGGTTAGAATATTGGTGAGTTGGTGCCATGAGGACTTCATTCTATTCATTCACGGAGTCATTTAAAAGGAAGCAAATGAAAATCATCTTAGAAAAGGGCTCTCAGTCCCTGTCCTAATTGCTTCACTCAGGTTGTAGTAATGAAAACTCAAGAACATGAAAGCTTTCCAACCTCCTCCCTGAAATGAGTAACAGTGAAAGCGCTGTAAATATTATTATTGGGTAGCTGTCTGCCTGAACTTGGCCCTTTGTGTAAAGGGCTGACAGCGAATGCTGAAGGTTTCTTAAGCACCCAGCTAGACACATCTACTGAGCGCTACTGAGTGCTAGGCACCGAGGACAGAGACTATGCCTTCTCTGCTTACAATTTAGCTTGACTAGAGAAACTGACAATTATAACAGAGTGAAGAATCATGTAACAGAGATTAGACACAGAAAGGGGAAGGGACTTCACTCTACTTGAAGAGAAAGGGATGTAAAATCAAACAAGCAGGCAGTGATGGTTTTGTGTGATAAGGAGGAAACTCCAGGTGCTATGGGAACATATAAAGAGGCTTCTAACCCAGACCAGAAAGAGAAGGGAACACTTCACTTTCTAGGCAGAGGTAGCAGCATGAACAAGCAGCGCACAGCATATTTCAGTGTGACGTAAACTGTGCCCCAGGTGGCTGGGGCCCAAGCGGTGAGGCAGGGAGAGCAGCACAGTGAGGCCGGACAGGTCATCAGGAAGAATGGAGTGTCAGGGGACACAAAAAGACAGGGGGACTCATCAGGAGAGGGAAGATGCCTCTTCCAAAGAGGCAATGTGGGAGGAAAAGATGGTACAGGAGTAGGTGGCAGAAGCTCTGTGCCACATCATATTCTAAATTACTTAACTTAAATCACTTAATCCCCACCACTGTGCTACGAAGAAAGGACTATTATTACAGTTTTCAATGTGAGGTTTAAGTGACACAGTGCAATGCTGCCTGCCAGGAGCAGAGGGGTGGAGGAAACGGGAAATTGCTGTCTAAAGAAAATACAATTTTGGTACTTTTAAAAAGATTTATTTAAAATTTTAGAGGGGGGAGGGGCAGAGACAGAGGGAGAGAAAGAATCCTCAAGCAGACTCCCTGCTGAGCGCGGAGCCTGACACGGGGCTTGATCCCAAGACACTGAGATCAAGATGAAGCCAAGAGTGGATGCTCAACCGGCTGCACCCCTCAGGTGCTCCCAAACTTTCCATTTCAAGATGAGCCAGTTCCAATAAGATCCCACTTCACACCCAGAAAGGCTAAAACTAACCAGTCAGGAAATGACAGGTGTTGGTGAGTATGCATAGAAAGGGGAACCCTCCTACACTGTTGGTGGGAATGCAAGCTGGTGCAGCCACTCTGGAAAACAGAGTGGAGGCTCCTTAAGAAACTGAAAATTACTGTGATCCAGTAATTCTGCTTCCAGGTATTTAGCCCCCAAATATAAACCCACTAATTTGACGGGATATCGGCACCTTGTGTTTACTGCAGCATTACCTACAAAAGCCAAGACACAGATGCAGCCCGAGCGTCCATCAACAGGCAGACAGATAAATATAATGAAGGGCATGAGCCCAGCCTGTTATCCAGCTCCTCCATCTTCTTACCGGATAGCTCCCAATGGAACTCAGGCTGTACTTTTTCTTGAAACTCAGTTTCATCCCCATCTCCTTCATTCCTGAACAGTAGTTTATGATCTTTCTTTATAATCACTTCCTCTGGATAACAGCAGCCCTTATTCTCAAATACCAGATTAAATTAACATAATTAACATATCCTACTTTTTCAGGAGCCCCAAGTTCAGACTGCAGGTCACTAACCTTCATCAAACACAGCAAAAAGCAATACAAATTCAGGCAAGTCCTGTGTCCTTTCTCTGGCCAGACTCCCTGAAAAAGAAGTGAGAACATTCACCTTCTTTTGAGAATCCTCTCATGGGAAATCAACACTAGGAGAATACATCACTTCACGTACTGCTTTGTCTCTTGGGTTAACCCTAACCCTATTAACTTGACCACAAGTTAACTTGCTTCTTTGGTGTCAGGTGTCCTATACCAGTTCTTCTAAAACTATTTGGTGTAAATGACTTCTTTTCACTTCAGATTTGTTGCAGACCAGTACTTATATAAAATATAAGAAAAATGAATCACTCAGAAAATGAAATTAAAGAAACATGCAAAATACAAGCTCATATGATCATATGTCATATATATAAGCAAGTGTTCAGAACAAATATAAAAGAGAAAGATTATAAAAACTGTAAATACTGTTCAAGGAAAGTATGTATATAGGCAATTAAATATAGAAAATTTCTATTATGCTTTTAACTTTTTTTACTTTTGCAAAGTATTATGACCAAAATAACAATAATCAATATTAAACACCTATAATCACACTTTAAGTGAACACCATGTATACCAACATGCTTTAATTATTGAATTTGTTGGTTGTCTTCATTTGATTGGGAAATTTTCTTACTTTAAGCAGGAAGATTTTTGTTTATGTTCTCCTTTTTTCTTGTACTCTTGACACTTGAAGGTAAATCTTTGATTGGATGAAGAAAGTAACTCACCTATACAAATTTAAATTACAGGAAAAGCTGTCTGAAAACATTTGGATTCTTTTTATTTTTAAAATCACCAAATAGTGAAACTGACTTTTACTTTTGGTGTTTGAGCCTATGGGTCTTTTTTTTTTTTAAAGATTTTATTTATTTATTTGACAGAGATCACAAGTAGGCAGAGAAGCAGGCAGAGAGAGAGGAAGGGAAGCATGCTCCCTGCTGAGCAGAGATCCTGATGTGGGGCTTGACCCCAGGACCCTGAGATCAGGACCTGAGCCGAAGGCAGAGGCTGAACCCACTGAACCACCCAGGCGTCCCAAGCCTATGGGTCTTAACACGAAACCACCAACCATCAGGACACAGGACGGTTCCAACATCCCTAACTGTAACCCGTGGCAACTACTGATCTGTTTCCCATTGCAATATATTTGTATTTTTGAGATTGTCATATAAATGGAACCATTCAATATATACCCTTTTGAGACTGGCTTGTTTACTTAGTATAGTGCCTTAGTGATTCATCCATTTTGTTGTCTGTATCAGTATTTCACTCTGTTTTATTGATGAGGAGTACTTCATGGTATGGATATACCACAGTTTGTTTCAGCATTCACTTGTTGGAAAACATTTAGCTTGTTTCCAATTCTCAGCCATTACAAATAAAGCTGCTGTGAACACTAATGTACATACAGACTTTTATGTGAATATCAAGTTTTCATTTGTCTAGGGCAAATATTCAGGAATGGAAATTAAGTGTATATTTACCTTTATAAGAAATGGCCTGTAATTGTGACACCAATTCCAGTGTATATGGGTTTTTCCCTACCACCAAGCAATTCTGTGACGTCAGCTGGGTACCCTACAATTTAACTTAATTCAGAAACTATCTACCCAGAGATGGTGTAGATTCCCACAGTTTAACCTGTAAATGTATATATCACATTTAGAGCTATAACTAATTTTAAGTTACTCTTTGTATAACTATAAGGTCTACGATCATTGCACTATTTGTTGACAAGATGCTTCCTTTGAGTTATTTTTGCACCAGATCAATTGGGCTTATTTGTGGGGATCCATTTCTGGACTTTTATTCTATTTCACTGATCTATAGGTCTATTCTGTTAACACATGCTATGATTACTGCGGCTTTGTAGTAAATTGTAAAATTGAGTAAGATTATTACTCCAAATTTATTCTTTTGCAAAATCATTTTAGCAAATCTAGTAAGTACTTTTGCCTTCTCATATAAATTTCAGAATCAGCTTGTTTGTGACCACATAAAAAGCTTCCTGAAAATCTACAGACTGGGGAGAACTGAGATCTTTACTATGTTGAATCTTATAGCACAGAAACAGTATGTCTCTCTGGTTTCTTTTACTTTGTAGTTTTCACCATACAGACAATGTACATGTTTTGTTAGATTCCTAAACTTTCAATTTTTGGAGCTATTGTAAACATTCGTTCTTACATTCTGGTTTCCAGTTATTCATTGACAGTATGTAAAATACACATTTAAAATTTTTTAGTTTTCATTCCAGTTAGTTAACATATAGTGTAATATTAGTTTCAAGTGTACAGTAGAGTGATTCAGCAGTTCCATACTGCACCCAGTGCTCACCACAAGTGTCCTCCTTCATCCCCACCACCTATGTAACATTCTCCCACCCAACCTCCCCTCTGGTAACCATCACTGAGTTCTCTATAAGTAAGAGTCTGTTTCTTCGTTTACCTCTCTGTTTCTTTCTTTCTTTCTTTTGCTCATTTGCTCATTTTTTTTGTTTCTTAAGTTTCATGAGTGAAATCATATGGTACTTGTCTTTCTCTGACTTATTTCACTTAGCATTATACCCTCTAGTACCATCACTGTTGTTGAAAATAGCAAGAGTTCATTCTTTTTATGGCTGAGTAATATTCCATCATATAATATATTCCTACACACACACACACACACACCACATCACAACTTTTTTATACATTCATCAGTCAATGGATGGATGGCCCCTTTCCATAATTTTGTTATAGTAGATAATGCTGCTATAAACACTGGGGTCCATGTATGTCTTTGAATCTGTATTTTCATATCCTTTGGGTAAATACCCAGTAGTGCAATTGCTGGGTTGTAGGGTGGTTCTATGTTTAACTTTTTGAGGACCTTCCACCCTATTTTCCAGAGTGGCTGCACCAGTTTGCATTCCCAAGAACAGTGCAAGAAGGTCCCCCTTTCTCCACATCCTCACCAACACCTGTTGTCTCCTGTGTTGTTACTTTTGGCCATTCTGACAGGTGTGAAGTGGTTTCTCTTTGTGGTTTTGATTTGTATTTCCCTGATGCTGAGTGATGCTGAGCACTTTTTGACATACTTGTTCATCATTTCTATCCTTCCCCCCCCCCCCGAAATACTATTTACATCCTTTACCCATTTGGGGAATACTGAAGGGCAATAAAAACAGAAATTCCCTGCCAGTTTGGTGGTATTTTAAATTCTGATGCCTTTCCTGACCTGTTTGTTCTATTTGATTTTTAGGATTCTCAAATGGCTGGGCTATGCATTTTGTCAAGGTCCTATAGTTGCTCAATGGGAGATAAAGGCATTATGTTTCTTTCATCTTATCCAGACTAGAATATCTGTTGACTTTTTCAAAAGATTTTACTTTTTAAAAAATTGATTTTATTTATTTTGTTTTTTTAATAAGGATTTGATTTTTTTTTAATTTTTTATTTTTTATAAACATATATTTTTATCCCCAGGGAAGGATTTGATTTTTAAGTAAACTTTATACCCAATGTGGGGCTCAAACTTAGAACCCCAAGACCAAGAGTTGCATGCTCCACTGCCTGAGCCAGCCAGGTGCCTCTCTGTTGAATTTTTAAGTCAATTTTCTGCCAATTAATTCTTTTGATTTTAAATTTATTTGTTTATATTTTATATGTAAACAGTTTTGATTATTTATTTATTTATTTATTTACTCACTCACTCACCCCACGTCCAGTGTAGAGCCCAACATGGGGCTTGACCTCATGACCCTGAGATCAAGACCCAAGCTGAGATCAAGAGTTGGATGCTTGGGGCGTCTGGGGGGCTCAGTCAGTGAAGCATCTGCCTTTGGCTCAGGTCATGATCCCAGGGTCCTGGGATCGGGCCCCACGCTGGGCTCTCTGCTCAGCAGGGAGACTGCTTCTCCCTCTCCCTCTGCCCCTCCCCCTGTTTGTGCTCTCTCTCTCTCAAAAAAACAAATAAAATCTTTTAAATAAAAACATGCTTCACACATCACATATTACCATGGAAATGCAAATTAAGGCAATTTGATATCACTACATACCTATGAGAATGGCCAAATTCCAAATCACTGGCAATACCAAAAGCTGGTGAGGGTGAGGAACAGCAGGAAGTCTCATTCATGCGAAATGACAGAGCTACCTTGGAAAAGAGGTTGGCGGTTTCTTGCAAAAGAAAGCATACGCCATACGATCCAGCAGCTGTGTTCCTTGGCATTTACCCGAAGAGCCTGAGAACTATGTGTGCATACAAACCTGCACATGGATATTTACAGAAGATTTATTCATAACTGTTTAAAACTTGGAAGCAACTGAGATGTCCTTCACTGTGCGTGGATAAACTGTGGTCCATTCAGACAACAGAACATTACTCAGTGCTAAAAAGAAAAACACTATCAGGCCATGAAGAGACATGGAGAAAGCCTAAATGCATTACTAAGTGGAAGAAATCAATATGAAAAGGCTATGTACTGTATAATTTCAACTATCTGACACTCTGGAAGAGGCAAAACTATTGATAAGATAATTTAAAAACTCAGTGGTTGCTAGGGAGTGGGGCAGGAAAGAATGAAGAGGTGAGACACAGAGGATTTTTAGAATAGGGAAACTATTCTGTATGATACTATAATGGTAGATATGTGTCATTCTACATTTGTCCAAACCTGTAGCCTATAAACCAACAAGAGTGAACCCTCGTGCACAGTAGGACTTCAGGCAATAACACTACGTCACTGTGGGCTCACCAGTTAGAGCAAGCATACCGCTCGCTCTGGTGCAGGATGCTGACAGTGGGGAGGCTGTGGGTGGTATTGGAGAAATCTCTACTTTCTGCCCAGTTTTCCTGTAAACCTGAAACTACTCTAAAAACTACTACTCTAAAAACTACTCTAAGACAAAGTCCATTTAAAAGGAAAAAGACTTCTGGGTACCCTCTATCTCCCATGCTGAAAAGACCCTGTGGAAAACTATTTGAGTTTTCCAAGCCTAGATGCCAGACATGTGAATAAAGGTTCATTCAGGATGACCTTGGCTCCAGCTCTATCTGACTACAGCCTCATCAGAAATCCTCAGACAAGAGTACTGCACACCCGGCTGCCATTCTGAGAGGTAAAGCAGCTCATGCAGAGTCTCCAGTCTGGCCAGGGTTCTGGTGCCTCTTCCTGCTCTTCTCTTCCTCTTCCAAAGCCAAGTCTTCAAGAAAGGGACTAGAAAGCCTTGGGAAGAGTCTAAAGGGCTAGAGCATTTTGGGGCACGTGGGGGACTCAGTTGCTGAAGTGTCCAACTCTTGGGTCCTGGGATCAAGCACTGAGCTGGGCTCTGTGCTCAGCATGGAGTCTGCTTGAAGATTCTCCCCCTCTCCCTCTGCCCCTCCCTCCACATGCGTGCGTATGCCTGTTCTCTCTCTTCAATAAATAAATACACAAACAAATAAATAAATAACTGGCTAGAGCATTAAAAAAAATCCTGAGATAGACCACCAAATAAACATACTCCCAAATTCCATGAGAGACCCACAAAAACCATGAGAAATGATAAATGATGATTGTAATTTTTAGCCACTAAATTGCGGTGACATGCACTGATAGTTAAAGGAGAAACAAAAGTCCCATGAAACTGATTTCACTTAAAAACTTAGAATTAAAGAAAATTCTACAATGTTTACTTTCCTAAATTAGTGTATACTCTTAAACTATAAAATAAAAACAAGTTTAATGAAAAAAATTTTTAAAGATTTTATTTAGGGGCATCTGGGTGGCTCAGTGGGTTAAAGCCTCTGCCTTCAGCTCAGGTCATGATCCCAGGGTCCTGAGATCGAGCCCCAAATCAGGCTCTCTGCTCGGCAGGGAGCCTGCTTCCCGCTCTCTCTCCCTCTCTCTCTCTGCCTACCTCTCTGCCTACTTGTGATCTCTGTCTGTCAAATAAATAAATAAAACCTTATAAAAAAAAGATTTTATTTATTTGATAGAGAGAGAGACAGCCTGAGCATAAGGAGAGGCAGAGGCAGAGGGAGAAGCAGTCTCCGCACTGAGCAGGGAGCCCAATGTGGGACTCCATCCTAGGACCCCAGGATCATGACCTGAGCTGAAGGCAGACGCTTAACTGACTGAGCCACCAAGGTGCCCGAGGGTTAATTAAATTTAAGATGATTTTTAGAACATGGGCGCGTGGGTGGCTCAGTGGGTTAAGCCGCTGCCTTCGGCTCAGGTCATGATTCCAGAGTCCTGAGATCAAGCCCCGAATCAGGCTCTCTGCTCAGCAGGGAGCCTGCTTCCTCCTCTCTCTCTCTGCCTGCCTCTCTGCCTACTTGTGATCTCTCTCTGTCAAATAAATAAATAAAATATTTTAAAAAAGATGATTTTTAGAACAACAAGTTACAAATGTTTACTCTTCTCCGATTTTTTTTTTTTAAGTAGGCTCCACACCCAGCACAGAGCCCAGTGCAGAGCTTGGTGTGGGGCTTGAATTCACAACTCTGAGATTCAGACCTGAGCTGAAATCAACAGTTGGACTTAACCGTCTGAGCCACTCAGGTGCCCTGCTTTTCTACAAGTTTTAAATGCTTTGGGGATACAAATGACACAGATGGATGTGTTTATCTCCAGAAAGCTTTCAGGAAACTTAACACAAAATTTACAAAAGGAACTACTGAGACAGTCCATAGAATGTAATATTTTCTTTCCACGGGCATGTTGCTAAGGAAAAGAAACCTCTTTTAGATGAAAACACAGATGCTTTAATAATTGACCCTTCCCTGCTTATTTCATCTGAGTCCTACCCTCTCTCACACTTACCTTCTTTGCAAACCAGCAGGGCTCCAATGAGGCCTGAATTCAGGTCTTTCACCAGGTCCACATGAGAAAAATATGAGTAGGTGAGACATGGCGGATCAGAGGCCATTGGCGCGTTCTCTTTAAGGACCTGCCAGACATAGGTATGGCTTTCACCAGGAATGACTTTATCATCTTCCTTCTCCTTTTGGCTGGTCTGATCCTCATATCCAGCACCTAAAGCAAGAAGAGATAACACTATCCTTTCCATATGCATTGTTCACTCAAGGAAATATAGCAAGTTTATTGTTACCAGTAGATTCTACACAAGAAAGAGACTTTCTGCAACTTAATTTGGAAGACCATCAAGCAGCCTCATATATCCCGCAGAAGTTGTAGACCACTAATGCAAACGTGAGGGGTTGGGTGGTTCTTGCTGTGACCTCCAGGTTCTAACCAATAATACTACTTCTATCATTGCATCTTTTTACCTAGTTCATATCAATTCAACTCAACAGACATACATTGGTTATGTACTTTGTCCCCAACTCTTTAATGAGCACTGGTGAAGGTCACAGAAAGATGAGATACAGAGATTTTCAAAAGTATTTTTTAGAGAGGGGGAGGGGAATGAGAGCAGAGGGACAAGGAAAAAGAGAATCTTAAGCAGACTCCACACCCCACACAGAGGCTGACATGGGGCTCTGTCTCACGATCTTGAGATCATGACCTGAGCCAAAATGTAGAGTCTGACACTTAACCAACTGAGTGACCCAGGTGGCCATTTTTAGAAATGTTTTTAACTTGGCTCTTCTCTGGAGGAGGAGATCACATCAGGGGCAGATATTTTCTAGCTGTCTCATGCTTAGTGATGTTAAAATTAACCCATGGATTAGTTTGATACCTCGATTCTAAATTGAGCACTATCTAGGTTCACTGTTAATGAAGTGTCTTTGCTTCTAGGTCATTTCAGTGGACAGAAGTAGAGAATATTTAAAGAAACTGACATAATGCCTTATGCTTCTACTGAAACACTTTTCTAGCAACTTCACCATAACTTCCTGGGTTCGTAATGGTCTCTGGAGTTGCAGAGCAGCCCAAAGCACTGAGAGGGCTCTTCGTTTATACCTTATCTTATCCCATCACATCTATACATCTGAGAGCGGGACCTCACCAAGAGAGCAGTACAAGAGACCTCTGCACTGCCCCTATTCTGCCTTTACTTTTACTACAGACTTTCAGCAGCCAAAGGCTACCTCCAAAGTACAGGTTGGTAGTCCCCACTCTAAAGTGAGCCTCTCTGGCGTATATTGACACCCTCTTCAGTGTGCACTAGATACTACTGGCTTCATCTAGAAGCAACATCAGGCCAACAGCTGCACTTGCCAGAGAGTTGAAGACATTTTTAAAAACCTGAGTTGGCCCCTGGGGATGGAGCGTGTGGTTAAGGTGCCTGTGTGATCATGGGCTGATATTAAATTCTAGAGAGCAGATACATTTGGATAGAGAGGAAGGGAGCCTGAGGGGTTACATAAAGGGATTCAACTATATAATGTTTAATTTCTTAAAGCAAAGATGGCAAAATTTTAAGATTTGGCAAAGTGATGGGCACCTGGGTGGTGCAGTTGGTTAAGTGTCCAACTCTTGGTTTTGGCTCAGGTCATGATCTCAGGACCATGGGATCGAGTCCTACAATGGGCTCTGTGCTCTCTCTCTAATAAATAAATCTTTAAAGAAAAAAAAAACAAGATTTGGCAAAATAAGGTGATGGTTATGTGTTTGTGTGCTATATTATTTTCTGTACCTTTCTTTGTTTGAAGCATTTCATTAAGAAATGAATATCCTTTTTCCTAATGGTAGTATCTGGAAAGAGGTGTGGGAGGTCTGATAAGAGGCCAACAATGTGTAAAGCTGTCTTGGGGTGAGGATGGCCAGGTAGCACTGAGGTGATGTATTATGAACTTAGTGAGTGCACCATTCACTAGCTGTAAGACCTTTATCCCTGAGATATAGGAAAATAGGAGGGCATTTGACTCACCTTCGGAAGCTTTCCAATAGGATACACCAACAGCATGAAGACTGACAGGATGAGAAGCCATGTTCTTAAGTATGACAACCACTGTGTCATAAACCTCAGCCTGGATGGTAGGACCCAGCAGACCTGTGAGGATGAGATGCCCCCTAAAGGTTACTTTGAGAGTGGTACTCCAGAAAACCTGCTATTATGAAAGTGATGGCCAAAGTCACAGTGGAAAAACATGCACCTGTGATTACTGATAAAAAGCAGTAATGGACCGAATAAATGCATAAACTGCTATCACCACCTCAGTGTCATGGTTGTTGTGAGGATAGATTTCTGATAATTCACTCAATGCATTCATTCATTCAACTCATAGTTGAGTTCCTACTATATTCTAGGAATTGCCCTAGGCACTGGAGATGCAGTAGTGAACAAGACAGATCATGGAAATTACATTCTAGAGAATGTAATGAAGCACATAAAGAAATAAACAAGAAATATTCTGATTGTTGTAAACGCTATAAAAGATGGTGGTGTGCTAGAAAGTTATGAAGCAGGAGATGGAATCCTTTAAACATAGTGGTCAGGAAGGGCATCTTTGAGGAGGTGGCATTTGAGCAGTGATTGGACTAATTGAAAAGAAGCAAGATTTGTAAATACCTAGTAGAATAATATCCAAAGCAAATAAAATAAATGGAAAAGTACTGAGACAGGAGTAATCTTGACATAGTTGAGTAACGTGTGAATGAGCAGGAGAATAGCAGAAAATAAGGTTATAAAGGCAGGCAGGGAACATAACATGTAGGACTTTGTAAGCCACAGGAGTTTGCTTGCATTTGGAACTTACAAGAGGAAAGCAGACTTGGGACTCATTTTAGATGAAGAGTCAACAATACTTGCTGATGGACTGGAAGTTAGAGAGCAGCCAGGAAGAATCGTGGCCACGATTCAGAAAAGTAAGAAAATCAAAACTTCCGACTTCCGGACATATTAAGTATAAGATGCCTACAAATAATTTATTGAATGAAGTAGATTCAAAGGGACAAAAATATGAAAGAGATTTATTTTTCATAGATTCTAACTGTGTTATGTGGAGGGGCTCCTGGGTGGCTCAGTGGGTTAAAGCCTCTGCCTGTGGCTCAGGTGATGATCTCAGGGTCCTGGGATCAAGGCCTGCATTGGGCTCTCCGCTCAGCAGGGAGCCTGCTTCCTCCCTCTCCCTTTGCACTGCCCCCTGCTTGTACTCTCTCTCTTCGTGTCAAATAAAATCTTTTAATTTAAATAAAATCTTTATATATGGATATTTAAAGATTTTATTTATTTATTTGACAGACAGAGATCACAAGGAGGCGGAGAGGCAGCCAGAGAGAAAGAGAGAAAGGAGGAAGCAGGCTCCCCACGGAGCACAGAGCCCAATGTGGGGCCTAATCCAAGGACCCTGGGATCATGACCTGAGCTGAAGGCAGACGCTTTAACCCACTGAGCCACCCAGGTGCCCCAATAAATAAAATCTTAAAAAAAAAAAAAACCCTGTGTTAAGTGGAGTTTCCCCGCTTGCACTTTGAACAGTCCCAATTTTTTTCCAGTAACCACCACATATTAGCAGTATCTTATCAGTCCAGTGATACTAGTCTAACTTAATATCAAACATTTGGTGTGTCCTGAAATTTAAGGGTCCCTCCCTCCTCCAGCTTTCTCATCTTCTTATCCTAATCCACCTCCCCCACTCACCTTACTGCCTCCTGGCCTTTGAAGCTTGGAGCTAGTGAGAAAAGGATCACAGAAAGAGGCACAATGACAAGATGACAAGATGTTTCTTGGAAAGAAGAGTGATAATGTGGCTTTGTTAGTGCCTGGTTGTGAGATGTGCCAAAATTCTGTTTCTTTCTTTCTTAGGGAACTTGTATGAGTTCTTTGGAGACTAACCCTAACCCTAACCCTAACTCTAACCCTAACCCTTCCCAACCTTCCCTTCTCCAGCTGTCCCTTGTCTCTCTCTTACCACTTTCTGCTTCTGGCAATACAATCAGAGACGTTTTCTATTGGGGTCACCTAGCCCTGGCAGGAAGACCTCTCAGACAGGATCCTCTTCTTCTTCTTCTTCTTTTTAAATTTCATTTATTATTATACAGACAAAGATCACAAGTAGGCAGAGAGGCAGGCAGAGTGGCGGGGGTGGGGTGGGGAGCAGGCCTCCTGCTGAGCAGAGAGCCTGATGCGGGGCTTGATGCCAGCACCATGAGATCATGACCTGAGTGGAAGGCAGAGGCTTTAACCCACTGAGCCACCCAGGCGCCCCATTAGACAGGGTCTTCTTGAGACAAATCTTGTTCTATGACCTTCCTCATCTCACACTGCTGTAACCTACTATCCTTATTATGCCATCAGGGGAAGTTCCTCCAATTCTCTGACCTTGAATGTTTTTTCAGATAAAAAGCAGAAAGTAGTCAGAGTCTTATGAGCTCCACAGGTCTTATGTCAAAACTTCTACAAGGTTCTCCTAAAGCTTCCCTCACTACAGCTTGGCATGAGAGTGAAAACTCCCTCCCACTGTGGGGAGGCAAACATACAAATCACCAAATATGGTTAACAAAGAAATCCTCAAATCTAAATTATTTCATAAGTGCCTATCTGCCTTTTACTTAGGCTTGAGGTACAAGATGGGCTGAGGGTTGCAGGACCAATTTTGGGCCACCACCTGAACAAATTTTAATTCAGATTCTAGTTAGTTAACATACAGTAGAATATTTGTTTCAGGAGTAGGGGCACCTGGGTGGGTTGCTTGGTTAAGTGTATGACTCTTGATGTCTGTTTACGTCATGATCTCAGGGTCTTGAGATTAAGCCCTGCATCAGGCTCTGTTTTGGGTGTGGAGCCTGGGAGTCTCTCTGCTCTACTTCCTCCTTCTCTCTCTCTAAATACATATATATACACACATATGTACATTTATAAAAAGATGTGTGTATATGTATGTATGTATGTATGTATACACACACACGTACATACATACATATACTAGTTTCAGGAGTAGCATTCAGTGATTCATCACTTCTATACAATATCCAGTGATCATCATAACATGTGTTCTTCTTTTTTTTCCCTAAGAATTTATTTATTTATTTCACAGACAGAGATCACAAGTAGGCAGAGAGGCAGGCAGAGAGAGAGAGGAGGAAGCAGGTTCCCTGCTGAGCAGAGCCCAATGTGGGACTTCATCCCAGGACTCTGAGATCATGATCTGAGTCACAGGCAGAGGCTTAACCCACTGAGCCACCCAGGCGCCCGACATGTGTCCTTCTTAATACCCACCACCAATCTAGCCTGTTCTCTATTGTTAAGAGTCTCTCATGGTTTGTTTCCACCTCAATAAAATTTACTTCCTTTTTCTTACTCCAAAATTTCAAACTGGGTAAAACTAACCTTTTATAATATTTTAAAATAATCTCTACACCCAACGTAGGGCTTGAACTCACAAACCCAGGATCAAGAGTCACATGCTTTAGCAACTGAGCCAGCTAGCTGCTCCCAGTCTCTCTTTAGAATTTGGGGATATTTGTCACCTATAATTCTCCAAAATAATTCTCAGGTAGGAGATGTCTCATTCTGATATCCTGTTATATGCTTATGTGACATCTGAGAGGACGTATCAAGTCTGCACTGAAGATCTAAACCTGGGAGTGACTGGCATAGAGATGTCTTAAAATTGTGAGACTGGGTGAGATCAGCTGGTGATTGAAGGTCAAGAGAAGACAGAACAAACCCAGGTCCAAGACCCAGAGCACTCCAACGTCCAGAGAACAAGCAGAGGAGGAAAGCCCGGCAAAGAGACTGAGACTACCAGCAGGTGGTAGTAAGGGAGGCCTGGGGGATCCTTGCTAGAGCATCAGATACTCTGTTCCATAATAAACAGTCAATATTGTTTATATTACCCATCCACGGTGGCCTGGGTTTGGCAATGTTGAAAAGGTCATCTGTAAACTCTACAAACACAGTCTTTTTGTACATGACTGACGTGTTGAATGGCAAAGAACTCGGCACCCTAGGAGAAAACCTGTGTGAAGAAAAGAAAAAGTCATTCATTTTGGTGGACCTTCTTTGAACCCACTTTTCAGCAGCTGGAAGTAAAGCTTCCATTCCACCTTCCTCCACTGTTAACAAGGCAAACTGGAAACTCTATAAATCCCTTCTATAGACGGGTTCCCAACATTTTCCCCTCTCTCTACCTGACAAGTGGTCATTATACTTAAGAACATGGCTTCTCATCCTGTCAATGTCCTTGCTGCTGGCCCAGGTTTGAACCCTGAGCATACCCGTCACTAGCTGTGAGACTTTGCATTCAATTTTCCTTTGCCCCTGAGATGACAGAACAGGAGGACACTAGACTCACCTTCAAAATGAAAAACTCTGTGCTAGGACAGAATATTTAAAATGAGTACATCTGAAAACACATCCAGAATATATACAGAAGTCTCAAAAATAACAAGACAAACAGTGTAATTTCAAAATGGGCCAAACTCTGAACAGACAGTTCATCAAAGGAAATACAGGAACAGCCAGTTATACATGCAAAGATGCTCAGAATCTTTAGTCGTCAGAGAAATGCAAATTAAACCTACAGTGAAACTGGTTTAGGTTGGTTTAGGTCATGCTAAGACCTACCACAGACTGTGCTAAGATGAAAACACTGATACATTAGGTGCCATATGATAAAATAAATCACAAATCATGCATGCAAGTTCAACTGATCCCCCTTTCATTCTCCATTTAAAATCCAACCCTTGCTTTGTAGTAACACCAGGAAGGAAAGAGTGGCTGGTCCTTCAGAGCAGGATGGGGGAAACCACCTAGTGGGTGGGTTCTCCTTATATCGTGGTTTGTATGGCAACATTTGTTTTGGTAAATAGGATAGAAATGGGTAAGAAGAGAGTAGAGGGCCTCGTTATAAAAAGACACACGGATGCAGTTCAGTGCCCCAGGTGGTCTGAACTGCTGAGCTAGTAACCCTGTACATTCTCTGCCTGGTTACTGCCAAGTGTCAGGGTCTAGAATCTGACAGTGGACAGCAAGCTCAGGCACCACCCAGCCAGCCCCTTCCAGTTTCTGGATAAGGACAAGCTTCCAGGAACCTGGATGAATGGCCAGACAGGGACCCCCACCCTTACTACTTGGTGTCAAACCCATTTCCTGGTCCTCTGCATAAATTTTGGGTCTGTGAACCAATGCTTTTTCAGTCTGACTAATGTCAGAAACAATTAGGTTTTCATTTACATGTCTCCTCTCAACATTTGTAGATGTGGTTGTAATTCCAACAAGGGCAGTTTTCATCTGTCACTCCCCTGAAGCCTAGTGCACTCATTTCAGAGCTCAGCTCGGGGTGAAGGTGTCAGAGGGGCTCTAATTAGTGTGGTAAAACACATAAAACATAAAATTCACTCTCCAACATGTTGAAGTGTAGAGCTCAGTGGTACTAAGTACAACCATCACCACCATCTAGCTCTGTAACTCTTACCTTGCAAAACTGAAACTCAATACCCATTAAACAACAACTTGCCCTTCCCCGCTCCCCTCAGCCTCTGAAACCACCATTCTGTTTTCTGTTGCCATGATTTTGACCATTCTAGGGACCTCATATAAGTGGGATTATAAGGTATTTGTCTTTTTGTGACGGGTTTAATGTCCTTAAGATTGATCCATGTTGTAGCAGGTGTCAAAATTCTCTTCCTTTCAAGGCTGAATAACATTGCATTGGATGAATAGACCACATGTTGTTTATCCGTTCATCCATAGACAGACACTTGGGTTGCTTCTGCATTTTAGCTATTGAGAATAATGCTGCTGTGAACATGGTTAGACACGTATCTCTTCAAGATCCTGCTTTCAATTATTTTGAGTAAATCCCCAGAAATGGAATTAATGGATTATATGGTAATTTTCAAAAAGTTTTTAAGAGTCACCATCCTCTTTTTCACAGGAGCACCACCATTTTATATTGCAACCAACAGTGCAGAAGTGTTCCAATGCGTCTACATCCTCACCAACACTTATTTTCTGGTTTTCTTTCTATAATAGTCATTCTAATGTGTGAGAGATTCTATCTCTTTGTGGTTTTAATTTGTATTTCCCTAGATGAGTTTGAGCATCTTTTCACGTGCTTATTGGCCATTTGTGTACATTCTTTGGAGAAATGTCTATTCAAGTCCGTTTTGTCCATTTCTGAATTAGGTTGTTTGCTTACTTTTTCTTTTTAAGATTTTGGTTTTTAAGTGATCTCTACTCCCAACATGGGGCTTGAACTCACAACCCTGAGACCAAGAGTCCCATGCTCCACTGATTGAGCCAGCCAGGCACCCCTTCCTTATTGAGTTTTAAGGAGTTCTCCATATACAGGTTTCCCCTGCTATCCAAAAGTAGAACATGCCTATGAAACCTTTTGTAAACTGAAATGGCAGAAAACAAAGAAGCAACTTCCATTCTGTAAAAGGCCCAATCCTCTTCAGATTTTTTTTTTAGTTAGTGAAAACAGATACTAAAGTAGGTAGTTTGTAAAAGCAAAGCATTGTAAAGCAAACTTTCAGATAGTGGGGGAAATGTGTATTTTGGATATTAATCTCTTAGTATTTTAAAAGAGATTTTAATACAAAAATAAAAATTAAAAAAGATTGTATTTATTATATAAATAACAAAGTTTTTTTTTAAATAAATGGGGAAAGGGGTAGAGGGAGAGAATCTTCAAGCAGACTTTCTGCTGAGCATGAAGACCAATGTCAGTCTCACGACCCTGAGATCATGACTTGAGCTGAAATCAAGAATCAGATGCTCAACCAACTAAGCCACCCAGGAACCCCAAGAGTCCCTTTGACAGACTCATGAGTAGCCTGGATATGGCTAAGGAAGGAATCTCTGAGCTTGAAACTATGACCACAGGAGCTTTTAAACTTAAAAGCAAAGAGAAAAAAACAGAGTGATGAAAACCAGATTAGAATATCCAAGCACTGGGCGCCTGGGTGGCTCAGTGGGTTAAGCCGCTGCCTTCGGCTCAGGTCATGATCTCAGGGTCCTGGGATCGAGTCCCGTATCGGGCTCTCTGCTCAGCAGGGAGCCTGCTTCCTCCTCTCTCTGCCTGTCTCTCTGCTTACTTGTAATTTCTCTCTGTCAAATAAATAAATAAAAATCTTTAAAAAAAAAAAAAAAAAAAAAAAAGAATATCCAAGCACTGTGAGACAACTACAAAAGTTGTAATACATACAATAGAATAGCAGAAGAAAAAGAAAGAAAGGAAGGAACAGAAGTAGTATTTGAAGCAATAATGAGAATTTCCCCAAATTAATGTCATTCACCGACACACAGATCTAGGAAGCTCAGAGGACACCATGCAGGACAAATGCCTAACCCTAACCCCAAACTATTTATTTCTAGACAAATCATATCCAAACTTCAGAAAATCAAAGGTAAATAAAACATCTTGAAAGAAACCACAGGGTAAACACCTTACCCAAAGAGGATCAAAGAAAAGAATTACATGCAACTTCTCCTCAGAAACCATGCAAGCAAGAAGAGAGTAGGGTGTTGTATATCTAAAGTGTTGGGAGGAAGAAAAACAACAACCAACCTCGAATTCTCTACCCTGAAAAATTATCTTTCAACAGTGATGGAGAAATAACAACTCCCACACACACATAAATGGAGGGAATTTGCTGCCAATAGAGCTGCCTTACAAGAAATATTACAACAAACTACACAGAGAGAGGGAAATTAAAATTAAAATTAAGAACTCGGATCTACATAAAGAAAGGAAGAGCATCAAAGAATGAAAAAGTGGAGAGTATCCACCACAAAAAAGGCACCAAGCCTCAGTCACTGCAACTCCAACCCTGCCAGAATGGACATACGAATGGAAGAGCCACGGTGGAGCCTGCTCGTGGACATGACATCACAGACTCACCAAAGCTGTTCCAGCGACTGCTGCTGGAGTATCCACCTTGACAGCCACAGAGACCAGCACTGAGCCCCTGATACGTCACAACAGCCCAAGGAAACAATTCAGATATTAGTGAGCCTCGAAAGTACCAATAAACTTCCTGCGTGCCTGCACACACGCACAAAGAGAAAAAAAGCAGACATCCTTTTCTTTTTCTTTTTTCTTTTTCATTTGTGTGCTTAAAAAGCTACAAAATCACTCAAGGAAGCACAGATGTTCTCATTATTTGAACAATGTTTGCTGGAAAGAATGTTTCTTATCTGCATTGTTTTTGGACATTCTGCAGCAGCTGTGAATCTGTGACAAAGCCGCCGCCGGAGGTCAGCGGACGACGTCAGCAGGACACCGCAGGGGACTCCCGAGAACTTAGGACTTGCTGAGGTGCTTCCCAGTGGAAGCGCAGCTAAGAGCCCGGAGACCTCTTTGGAGAGGCACAGGGTGACCCTCCAGCCACTGAAAGAACCTTTGCACCTGTGTATCAAGTTGACCCATAAAGCTCAGGTTTTTTCCTCTACTAGCGGCTGGTCATCAGGGCTCCCCTACGTGACCCTGGGTGTAATCTGAAGTAGAGGTATGAATCTTCACATTGTACATTAATGCCACCAGAAAGCATCGACCTTGGACAAGATGACTGGCAATTAACATCAGCCAGCCTCTGTATAGGCCACCCCAGTGTTGGCAAAATGTGAGGTAAGTGGTGCTTCAAGATGGATCAGGATGGAGACGGACAAGGCCCACCACAGCCAGCCCGACTTGGGACGACTCAGAAGGTCACTCCGGCTCCACAGCTCCCTGCGGGGTCAGCCTGCACCGCAGCCCAGCTTCTCCCTGGGCCCCCCACCCCCACTTCTTCCCTGTCCTCCCCTTCCCGGGTGCGGGTCCTCTGAGCACTCTCAATAAACTCCCCGCACAGCCATCTAACCCTCACGGTCCACTTCCAGGGAGCTCAACCCCATATTAATTCATATTTAAATGTGCTCTAATTTCATTCATCTCTAAAACTTCCCATGGCACTAGCCTTGGCATAAACCTACATGGCTTGTAGTCACTGAACAATATCTGGTGCCCATATCATCAATCGAACCCCTCTGTTCAGTCCACTTGTCTCATCTCCCAGCCACTTTGAGAACTATGCCCTTCCACACTCATCAACTCACCCCTTTTCCCATTTTGTCTCCTTGGTTCTGCAGAGTCTACTCCACCCAGTTTTTCCAAAGCTTCCACCACTTTCTAACAAAACCGAGACCCATGTCAAGAGACAGGTATTTTGATGTCCAATAGTACTGTACTTCCACTTTAATATTTCTGACTAAACTGAAAATGTAAGACATACAGAATGTTTACTAGAGGAAACAGGATCCAGAGCACACAGAAACACTTCTTTTCTCCCTCTAAGGAAAGAGGCAAAAATCAGAGGCAAAAGAAATAAGCTTGCGGGACAGAGAAACAGAAAGACTAGGCGCTATTCAAGGGGCCATTCCTAAGAGCATCAGCACCACCCAGGTCTCTGATTCAGTTCTGAGATGTGCATATTTAGGACCTTTTCTGTTAGAGTGAAGAGTTTCCACTGGTGCAGAAACACGTGATGTATGTGCCTGAGTCAGTTTCACAGTAATCTGCACAGTAAATGACAAAATGTTCCAGGGTTCATGGGTTTTACTCCTTCCTAACTTCTGTGGGATTTTTGTTTATGCATTTCCCTTGGGATTTGAAATTTAAATCTTGCCAAATCTATTTAGCAACAATGTCCTTCACATGAACTGTTCTTTCACATTTTACCTAAAAAGAATCGGAAAACCTATTATATTCCCTGACCTTTGCTTAGAAGAAGTTGAGCAGCTGCAGGAACAGATAATATAAAACTGAATTTCCCCAGATGTTTATTTCAAAACTTGGCAGAGTTTGTCAGGATGTGTCCAGAGTCAGCTTATCCCGTTAATCAGTATCAAAATAATCCAGGCTATAAAATGGCATCATCAAAATAAAAATTCTATCAACTTCTTCCCGGTAAAAATACATGTGACTGCTCACACAACAACAGAAAGCCAGATAACAAATAAATAATTTTCTCCATTGAATTCACTATAGCACAGGCTGTATGCTAGATGGAAGCTATAGTACAAAATATAATGTAGTAAGTACAATTATTTTAATAATTTTTAACAAGACCTATGTTAATGGATAAGTGGCTGATTGTTCAGTTAGAGATCAGGCTACTGACCATCTGGGCCTCTACTTTAGGGTCATTAACAACTGCAGGGTATATAGACTATAGAAGGAACTTGAATCCATTCCTCATACTAATAAAAATTAATTCAGCATATCCAAGGCCTAAATATAAGAGCTAATACTATAAAACTTGTGGGTGCAAATATAGGCATAATTCTGTGTGACCCTGGATTTGGCAACAGTTCCTTAGACAAGACATAAAAAGCACAAGGAACCAAAGGGGAAAAAGAAATAGATAAACTGGACTTCATCAAAATGAAAAACTCAGTGCTAGGATAGAATATTTAAAATGAGTACATCTGAAAACACATCCAGAATATATACAAAATTCTCAAAAATAACAAGACCAACAATGCAATTTCAAAATGGGCCAAACTCTGAACAGACAGTTCATCAAAGGACATACAAGGGGGCACCTGGGTGGCTCAGTGGGTTAAGCTGCTGCCTTCAGCTCAGGTCATGATCTCAGGGTCCTGGGTTGGAGTCCTGCATCAGGCTCTCTGCTCAGTGGGGAACCTGCTTCTTCCTCTCTTTCTGCCTGCCTCTCTACCTGCTTGTGATCTCTCTCTGTCAAAGAAACAAATAAAATCTTTAAAAAAAAAAAAAGGACATACAGGAACAGCCAGTTACACATGCAAAGGTGCTCAGAATCTTTAGTCATCAGAGAAATGCAAATTAAACCTACAGTGAGATACCACCACAGAGTCATTAAAATAACTAACGTAAATACTGGCAACATCAAGCATTGTCCAGGATGTGTTGCAACTGGCACTGTCATGTGTAGTTGGTGGGAATATAACATGGTTATATTGGGAGTTGGCGGTTCTTATAGTTAAACATGCATTTCCCGTATCACCCAGCAATTTCATTCTTAGACATCTGATTGAGATAAATGAAAACAGATGTCCACACAAAAGCTTGTACAGGACTGCTCACAGCAGGTGTTTTTCTATTAGCCCCCAAACTGAAACAATCCAAATGTCATGTGGCAGTGAATGGACACACCTATTGTGATATATTCCCATAATGAAGCAGCAATCAGCAACACAAGGAATAAAACTACTTTGTGCTACAATCTGGATGAATTTCTAAATCATGATGGTAAACATAAAAAGCCAGACACTGAAGAGTGCATACTGTATGATTCTAATGATATATAAATCTTAAACAGTCAAAAATGAATCCAGAAAGCAGCCTGTTGCCAAGGGCCAGGTCAGGATAGGGAGACTCACTGGAAAGTTGCGGAAGGACTGATATAAATGTTCTGTGTATTGATTAAAGTGGTGGTGATGTAACTTGTACACATTTGTCGAAACTTACCAAACTGCATCTTAAAAATCTGTGTGTTTTACTGTATGTAAATTATACCTGTGGTAGGCAAAATTTTGCTTCTCTTTGTCTCTCCCCTTTGGTGTTATGCTCATGAATATGTTATCTTACACAGCTAAAGAAACTTTGTGGGTAGAATTAAAGTTGCTAATTAGCTGGTCTTGAAAAGGAGAGATTATCCTGATATATCTGGGTGGACCCAAAGTAATCATAAGGTTCTTAAAAGTGCAACAGGAAGGCAGAAAAGTTCAGAGAGATGAGGTAGAAGTTGAAGTCAGAATGATTTAAATCTTGAGAGAGACTAGTCTGAGGATGAAGGGCCCTACGTGGAACTTCAGAGAAGGAGATGAATTCCAGTAACAATGGCAGCCTTGTCAACAATTTGATTTTGGTCTTGTATGACCCTGAGTAAGGTGCTCAGGCCAGCCTGCCTGGCTTCTGAGCCACTAAAATCGTAATAAATACTTGGGTGGTGTTGAAAGCTGTAAAGTTTGAGGTAATGTGTTACACAGCGAGAAAAAACTATTATAATACTCAAAGTTGAACCAAATACTAAGAAATAACTGACAAACAAAAATGCTATTAAAATTCATGCTCCTAAATGAAGCTGGTTCTTTGGAAAAATTAATGAAATTGATAAAGCTCTAGCCACACTTATTAAAAAGAAAAAAGATCCAAATACATAAAATCACAAATGAGAGGGGAGAAATCACAACCAACACCACAGAAATACAAACAATTGGAAGTGAATGTTATTGAAAACTACACGCCAACAAATTGGACTACCTAGAAGAAATGGATACAGACTAGAAACACATAAACTACCAAAACTGAAACAGGAAAAAGTAGAAAACTTGAACAGATTCATAACCAGTAAAGATAATGAATCAGTAATCAAAAAATCTCCCAACAAACAAAACTCCAGGACCAGATGGCTTCCCAGGAGAATTGTACCAAACATTTAAAGAAGAGTTAATACCTATTCTTCTCAAACTATTCCAAAAAATGGAAAAGGAAGCAAAACTTGCAAATTCAATCTATTACCCTGTTCCCAAATGAGATAAAGACCCCGCTAAAAAAGAGAGCAACAGGCCAACAACCCCAATGAACATGGATGCAAAAATTCTCAGTAAAATACCAGCCAACCAAATCCAACAGTACATTAAAATAATCATTCACCATGACTGAGTGGGATTTATTCCTAGGTTGCAAGGGTGGTTCAATATTCAATCAATCAATGTGATACACATTAATACAAGAAAGGACAAGAATCATATGATCATTTCAGTAGATGCAAAAAAAGCATCTGACAAAGTACAACATCTATTCATGATAAAAACCCTCAACAAAGTACGTTTAGAGGGAACATGCCTCAACATAATAAAGGCCACCTATGAAAAACCCACAGCTAACAACATCCTCGATGGGGAAAAACAGAGTTTTCCTCCTAAGTTCAGGGAGCATAACAGGGATGTCCAGTCTCACCACTTTTGTTCAACATAGTACTGGAGGTCCTATACACAGCAATTTGACAACACAAAGAAATAAAAAGCATCCAAATCCACAAGGAAGAAATCAAACTTCAACTATTTGTAGATGACATGCTACTCTATGTAGAAAGCCTGAAAGAGTCCACCAAAAAACCTACTAGAACTGAGACACAAATTTAGTAAAGTTGCAGGATATACAACATGCAGAAATCTGTTGCACTTCTATACAACGATAATAAAACAGCAGAAAGAGAAATTAAGGAATCAATTCCATTTACAATCAAAATTATAAGTACCAAAAATAATAAGATGAAAAGAAGATAATAATAAGATAAAAATAATAAGATACCTAGGAATAAACTTAACCAAAGAAGTTGAAAGACCTGTACTGTGAAAACTATAAAATACAGATGAAAGAAACTGAAGAGGACACAAAGAGATGTAAAACAACAACAACAACAACAACAAAAACCAACCAAAAACAAAACTCCATGCTCATGGATTGGAAGAACAAACATTGTTAAAAATGTCTATAGCATGGAGGACATTAGGGGAAGGAAGGGAAAACTGAAGTGGGGGGGGGAATCAGAGGGCAAGATGATTGTAAGAGACTATGGACTCCATACTCCAGGAAACAATCTGAGGGTTTCAGAGGGGAGAGGGGTGGGTGGATGGGATAGCCCGGTGATGGCTATTGAAGGCACGTGTTGCAATGAGCAATGGGTATTATAAGCAAACAATGAATCATGGAACACTACTAAAAGGCAACCTACCAAATAGAAGATAATTGCAAATAACATAGCTGATAAAAGGTTAGTAAAAGTTAGAACTTATAAAACTCAACACCCAAAGAATGAATCATTCAATTAAAAAATGGGCAGAAGACATGAGCAGACATTTCTCCAAAGAAGAAATCCAGATGTCCAAGAGACACATGAAAAGATGCTCAACACCACTGATCATCAGGAAGATGCAGATCAAAACAATGAGATCCCACCTCACACTAGTCAGCATAGCTAAACTCAACAACACAAGACACAGGTGGAAAAAAACAGAAAAGGAAGCAAAACTTGAAAATTCAATGTATTACCCTGTTGGTGGGAATGCAAACTGGTGCAGCCACTCTAGAAAACAGTACAGAGGGTCCTCAAAAAGTTAAACACAGAACCAATGTACAACCCAGCAACCACACTACTAGTTATTTACCCAAATACAAAAAGACTAACTCAAAAGGATACATGCACCCCAATGTTTATAGCAGCATTATCTACAGTAGCCAGATTTGAAACAGCCCAAGAGTCACTGACTGATAAGATGTGGGGTGTACATATATATACATTACTGAGCCATCAAAAAGAATGAACTCTTGCCATTTGCAATGGCATGAACGGAGCCAGAGAGTATGATGCTAAGTCAGTCAGAGAAAGAGAAGTACCATATGACTTCACTCATATGTGGAATTTAAAAAACAAAACAAGCAAAGAAGAAGAGAGATAAACCACAAAACAGACTCTTAAGAGAACAAACTGATGTTTACCAGAGGAGAGGAACATGGGTTAGGGTTGAGGAGATTAAGGCCGAGCACCAGGTGTTGAATGAAGTGTTGCATCACTGTACTGTACACCTAAAATGAAGTAACCCTAACTGAACTGTTAGTAACTGGGATTTAAATAAAAACTTCAGAAAAATAAAGAAAAAAAATTATGTTTCTAAATGAAACCCAAGACAATATTATAAACTACTGTAAATAATGAAAACTTCGTATCATAACCTGTGTGACATGCAAACATTGTTCTCTGAGAAAAAGGTACAACTTTAAATGCCTTCACTATTAAAAACCAAGGCCAAAGGAAAAATTACATCACTTTTCCTAAGGTATTAGAAAAAAATGGGGCGCCTGGGTGGCTCAGTGGGTTAAGCCGCTGCCTTCGGCTCAGGTCATGATCTCAGGGTCCTGGGATCGAGCCCCGCATCGGGCTCTCCACTCTGTGGGGAGCCTGTTTCCTCCTCTCTCTCTGCCTGCCTCTCTGCCTACTTGTGATCTCTCTTTATCAAATAAATAAATAAAATCTTTAAAAAAAGAAAAAAATGCAGCACAGTAAGCCAAAAGAAACTAAGAGATCATTGACAAAGATAAAACCTAAAAATAAACATTAAAAAATAACTGGGGTGGGTGGCACAGTGTGGCACAGTTGGTTGAGTGTCCAACTCTTAGTTTCAGCTTGGGTCATAAGCTTAGGGTTGTGAGATCAAGTCCCATGTTGGGCTCAGCGATCAGCACTGAGTCTGCTGCAGATTCTCTCTCCCTCTCCTTCTGCCCCTCCTGCTTGTGCTCTCAAATAAATAAATAAACCTTAAAAAAAAACTGGGCAAAACAAAGAAACTTAGAAACTCATTGTTTGAAAAGAGCATCACCAACAACAAAATAGACAAATCCCTTGCAAACCTGTTTGTGGATAAAAAATAAATACCAAATATACAGGAATTTAAGAAAAAGAAAGGGCACACATCTTAGATAATGTGGCAACAGAATTGAAAAAATAAAGTGATTACCTGTACAGATATAAAATTATTAAAACTGACTTCAAAAAAAGTTGAAACTTGATTTGTGTAATTTTCACAGAAGAACCTGAAGAGATTATTAAAAATATTGCAAATGTCACCTGGAGCAAACAGACTCATAAATGAGCTTTATCTTTTAAACAATAGGCAATTCTAATGTCATTTGAGCTATAAAAGAAAAAGATGGAGCACTCAATGATTCATTTGATACAAGCGGTAAAACTTTAATACCAAAATCTAGTAATAGTAAAAAGTAGAGCTATAGATCGATCTCACATAACAAAGGCACACAGTGTTTATACTTCGACTGTCCTCTGCTCTACCAGCTGAGCTGCCAAAGGATGATATGAAGGCATACAGCATTCAAAGAAACTAGCACATAGAACTCAGCAATAACCAAATTGTAGTATAGATTGTAGTCCAAGAATGTAAGGGTATTCAGTGTCAGGAAATCTATAAACATAATCCATCTGTCAATCAACACATTAAAAGTAAAACTTAGGGGCGCCTGGGTGGCTCAGTGGGTTAAGCCTCTGCCTTTGGTTCAGGTCATGTTCCCAGGGTCCTGGGGTCGAGCCCCACATCGGGATTTCTGCTCAGCAGGGAGTCTGCTTCTCCCCCCTCCTTCAGCCTTCCCTCCACCCCCCAGCTTTTGTGCACATGCTCTCTCTCAAATGAACAAATAAAATTCTTAGGGGGAAAAAAAAGAAATGCTAAGAAAGGTTAAAAAAAAAAAAAGAGCAGTGAGGACTGATTTCACTTACCACATAACAGAAGATAAAATAGACCCATTGTAATCAAATCAGTATGGTACTGACACAACAAGACAAAAGCAGTTCAATGAAGAAACATAATGCATCCAAAAATACACAGTAGTACGCATGAAAATTTTATATGATGAATGGGTTTATTCAAATCAGTAGTAAAAGATGTATTATTTCATAAATGGTACCATTGCCATAGGCTACTGATCTAGACAGAAATTAAACGACCCAGATCCCATTTCTATACCATATACAAAAATAATTATCAGATGAATTGATGACAAATGAAAGAAGCAAAACAATAAAAATCTTGCAAGAAAATCTGGGAAATACACATACAACACTGATATGTGGAAAACATTTTTAGCCAACACTGGCCACTCTGAAGATATGAAAGAAAAGATAGATACATTCGACTATAAAATTTTTTTAAAACTTTAGTGAAAGTTACTAAAGTCAGTAGACAATAGGTCTTGGGGGGAATCACACTATACATTAGTATGTTAATGCAGTATAACAAATAGTTAACATTTGTGATAATAAAAGGGTTTTGTAATAAAAAAAATGAAAGAGCGCAAAGAAAAATGGGCAATACCTATGAATAGTCAAATCTCAAAATATAAATGCAATAGCCAACAGGCATTTGAAAAGACGTTCACCTAAGAAATAAAAGGAATGCAATTAAAGTGGTGATGCAGTATCACTCTATAACTAAGCTGGCAAAAAATAGAACAAGATAAAAGTTATTGACATGGGAGCAGGAAGAAGGGTACTCGCATACATTGATAGCAGAAATGTTTGAAGAGCTCTTGCCTTTCTGGCAATTAAAACCAAATAGAAAATATTCCCTTCATTCCAGTGACATCCCTCTTGAGAATCTGTCCCATAGGAATAAAGCACCAGTACGTAATGATACAGCATACAATGACCAAAAAGCGGAACTGATACAGAATCTTATGTAGCCATTAAAATCAATGAATTGGGGCGCCTAGCTCAGTGGCTCAGTTGAGTGATCAACTCTTGATTTAGGCTCAGGCCATCTCAGGGTGGACACTAGGCATGGAGCCTGCTTGAGAGCTTCTCCCTCCTCTCCGCTCCCCTCCTGTCCCTCCCTAAAATAAAAATAAAAGTGAACTGAAGCTATGCTAACTGACTTAGACAAAATTCCGCTAGGTGCTAATGAGAGAGAAACGTGTGTGTAATATCCCATTTTTGTAAAACAAGCAATGACCAAGAAAACCTTTATGTGCATATATGTGTGTGTGTGTGCATCAGGATATATAACCATACTAGGGTTATTTGTTTGGGGATAAGCAAGAAGGGGGCTAATGTCGAAGGCAGATGGGGAGCCAAACAGAAAGAACAAAAAAAGACTGTCATGTATGACATGATCGTATTTAATACTAATATTGCCATCATATATGTACTGGGGATAGATCTGTATAATATACATTTAAAGAAAACAAAACAAAATTTAAAATAAATGATTTCAGCATTCAATTCAATAAGCAAAATTAGATCAGCAAAATGAACCAAAGGAAATCAGGAAGATGGAATGAATTAATGAAAGAAAAAGCAGAAATTGATAGAAACAAAAGACGTTTCCTGACAAGATTAACAAAATTGAGAAACTTCCTAGAAACATTATTGTAAGAGAGTGAAAGAGGACATACACATTATAAGAACGAAAAAGGAAATATCACTACAGACACAGAATAGCTGAACAACATCAGAAGACTAGTATATGACTTGATACCAATGGATTCTTAAATCCAGAAAAATCTAGATTGCTTTGCAGAGAAAAATATATAACCAAATTTGACTGAAGAAGAGGCAGAAAAATCCAAATAAATTGATGATCGTAGATAATATTGAAAACATCACTTAATACTAGTCTCCCAAAATGCACTGGGACCCAAAAAGATGAAAAGCTTCTGAACTCAGGGCTAATACTCTTCTTAAACTGAAACTGGGCAAAGGTACCCAAACCACACCACATGTATACAGAACTACACACTAAAGTTGTACATAATACTGATGGGATCTCATTGTTCTGCCTCTCTTTAGGGAAGCATGGAGGCAGGCTGAGGAAAGTTTTGTTTTCTCTTAGGGTCCTTGTCTAGTTTCCAAAGTGGCAGCATGTGACTGAGAGAAGCAATGGACAAAACATAAAAGCATCAATAAATAGTTGAGATCTGTGAACCAGATTGGCCATAAGCACGAACACCTTACCTTTCTCAGTGCTTTTTCAGTGCTTAACCACCATCACAACCATCCTAGCCTGAAGCCTGCACCTGCGTCCAAGCAGTCACCTGCTCACAATCCCAACAGGACCCTACAGAACGTGCCTTTACCTTGCGTCCACGTGCAGTGCGCTGAGCAGCTCACTTTGCATATAGTCCCAGGACAGTTCCACTGCACCCAGGTAGTATCTTCTGGTGGCACTAAAGCTGAGCGGCAAAAGGCACAGAAAGAAGCAGGTGGAGAGTTCTATTTGCATGGCTTCTACTGCTAGAAAATGTTTAACTGGGGAGAAACAAAACACTAATTCTTCTGTAAAATATTTTCAGGTCCCAGAAGAAAAAAGGTGAATTTTCTATGATTTAATTAAAAGTTCCCAAATTTTTGCTGGGAATTTTAGGGAACTTTACCTGCTGGATGGTACAGCAGCATAGCAGTAAGCAGTAACAGATAAGATTGTTTCCTTTTTAGCAGCGGGAAGCAGGCACAGGAAGAACTGAATAGGAAAAGAGGGGCGGAGCTGAATCTTAACCCATTCACTTTTGAGAGTACTCGGTCCTGAGAATGCTGCTTTAATCAGAACCTTTAAGGAAAGGAAGAGTGAGACGGAGAGGTCAAGGTGAAGAGGAGCTTTAATGTGTATCATATTCCTAGCCTATTCCAACCTCTTCCTTAGTAGAAGCAACAGGAAAGGCAGCTCTGGATGTTGTTGGAAATTCTGGCATCCGCTTGCACAAAGAAGAGTAAGCCGTATTTTAATAGTCTCCCTGTGTCTACCTTTGCCCTTCACACAGCTACCACTGAGTGACTTTAAAACCATAAAGCAGATCGTGCCACTCATTCACTCAGAACCCTCCACTGGTTTGACTTCACTCAGAGTAAAATCCTAAGTCTTTACCATGCTGGATTTCCCATGGTCTGGGGCATTTCCCATGATCTGCATGTCCCTTTCCTCTAGGCCTCTGTGGTCTCATGTCACTATGGCTACTGGCCTTCTTGTTCTTCCTTAAAATACCAAGCACACTCTTGCACCTGGACCTTAGCACTTGCTATCCGTTTTACTCGAAATATCTTTCCCCTAGATCGCCACACATTTCCACTTCCACATCTCCTTCAAGTCATGGCTCAGGTCTTGCCTTCTCAATGAGCTTAAATGTGGACTACCGCATTTACACTGCAAGTTCTCTACTCCCACTGACACTATTGATGTCCCTCCTGGCTTCATTTGTCTATGTAGCACTCATAACTATGCAGTATTCATGTATTTATTTATATGGCATTGCTGTTGTGTGATGCTTAAGGTCGTTTGCATTTGTCCCAGGTACAGGCTATATCTCCTTACATCAATACGTAACCCTGCTGAGCTCAAGCAGAGCCCCTACCCAGATTAATGTTTATCAGGGGGAGTGAGGACCTCAAAGTATAGGAGAAAACAAGAAGAAACTTGATCAGCGTTGCTATAAGAAATGTTATCACTGAGAGTACAGTTTTGCACAGTATGGATGTGACTGAGAGCAGCTGGTGAGGGGTTGTACAGCTTGGAAACAAGCAGGAAGAAATCCCTTTGGCAAACATTTGCTGAAGCCTTCTCTCCGGCAGGTACCTGGATACAGAGGTGATAGCTGGCATGTACTGATTAGGAACTGGTGTAAGTAACTTTAATTTAGCTGCTATTCTTGTCTTTATTTGTAAAGTGATGAAAGTCAAGCATAGAGAGGTTCAGCAACTTGGCGAAGATTACAAGGTTTGCAATCAGTAGCGTTCCAACCCCTGTAATCCAACTCCATACTTAATGGTCCAAACTCCTACGCTATGCTTCTAAGCGCGAGGTACACAGCATTGAAATATATAAGCAGCTGATATAATTAATACTTACCGAACGTAAGTCCGTCATACAGTATGTTGTGAGGTTAAATAAGTGCTGTGAACAAAAGGAAAGCTAGCAGGGGAAGGAAGGATGTAGAAGGTTACAATTTTAACGATTTCCATGGGAAATCTGAGTAGGTTACAGTTCATCGAAAGGAGTTTGGCTTCTCTACTAAGGGCAACAGGGAGACATGGTAGGCTTCTGAGTAGAGGAGGGCTGTGATAAGAATCAGCTTTTCGACTGGTCTTTCTGGCGGGGAGAGAACAGACTTTCGGCAGAAAAGGTAAGGAGCAGGTCGACCTACTCACTTCGGGCAAGAAATGACTGATTGTAAGTTGGGCATTGGAGGGTGAGAAACTGCTGGATTTCCTGTGAAACGGTATCTATGAGGCATTGAGAGAGGCGTTCAAAATTAAGACCAAAGTTTTTGGAATTGTGAACTTGCCATTAACTGGGAAGGCGCGAGAGCGAGACGACTAGCGCTCTGGCACGGAAACGGCTTCACAGGCTTCTCACTGCCATGGTTTTGTAAGCGTCTTTGTCTACTGGGACAAAGCCAGGCACATACGAGCACTCATAAATACGTGCTCAACGTCGACACTAGTCAGCTTTACTTTTAATAAAGTAACGGGTAAAATAGGCTTTAGTAGGGACGGCGAGGCGATGGCCCGGTCTCAAGAATCAGCCCTGCAAGCGCCTCCCTCGGAGCCGGCTCTCGCGCACGCGCGTCTCGGCGCAGCCGCTGGGCGGGGCCGCGGAGCCTTGTGACGCAGCCCTGCACGGGGGTGGGAAGTGCCCGTCAGACGGCCGGCCCGCCCCCTTCCGCCGCCGCCGTGGGAATGGAAACATCTGCCCTACGTGCCGGAAGCCAGCTTGCGGCGATGACGGCGCGCCACTCCGCGCCCTACCGCGCCGAAACCCTGCGGGTGTCATCGCGAGACGAGCTCGCCGAAATGGCCGCGTCCAGTCAAGGTAGGGGCGGGCGCGCGTCGCGCCGGCGCCACGGGGAGCCGCCTTTCTGGGCTCCGGAAGGGGAAGGGCTGCGTGCTCGCGGGTCTCGGCGGAGCGCCCCCGGGAGTTCTGGCAGCGCGCGGACCGGGAGGGCGTCCCGGGCTCGCCCCTGACCCTGCTGCTCCAAGGGTCCGGCCAAGGTCAGGCGCCAGGTTGGGACCGAACTGCCCCGGGGTGTGGTCGAGTTGGGCTCAGTGAGCCTTCCGGCGCCGCCCGGGAGACGTCCTGTCCTCTTTCTCGGAAGCGCCGCGCCACTTTCAGCCTGCGGCGACGGCTTTGTCCTTTTGCCGGTCGGTTCAAACACTTGGCAAACCTCTTTCTGTATGCAAAGGAACCTCCTGTTGCGCTATTGATGGTTTTGAAAGAGTAGTGCACGTGGGGTGTACTTGGAAATCTTTTTTTTTTTTTTTTTAATTTAGTCCGTGTACTCAAAGAACATTATAATAAAATACACGGAGGAGCATCGCTTTAAGTCACGCTTCTTTCCCTACTAATTAATTACCTTGCTTCACGTCATACTCATTTCGGTACTGGATCACAAGATCCCATTGCGAAACACGGCCATCTTCGAAAACCCAATTATATAAACCTAAAATTACATTAATTATATTGAAAACAAAGGCAGTGAAGATACTCAGAATTCATGACTTTTTGATTATCTGCTATGCTATGCTCTTAACTATACTCTTGACGTTATTTACATATATGCTGTGTGATGGAAATGACAGTATAAGATGCTCCTCTGCACATCTCTTTCCAACCCTGCGTTCAGTTATGTCACAGTTCCATGATGTCACACTCACGGAGACTGAGTATCTCGTGGAAATTGATACACCCTAGAGATCACATCCAGCCAGTTGTTAAACATTGACCAGAACCCTACCGAATTTATATGACCAAAGGGTGGAAATACACAATGTAATTCTTTTCCTTGACCCGTAAACAAGGCTAAATGACTTTTGTCTACATACTGGTTAAGAGTGTTCGTTGAATAACTGAGTGAAGCTACAGGAACTAAACGTCTCTGATTTGATCCCCCTTTTCACTGGAGCCTCCAAAATTATGTTAAAAGAAAACTTAGGAGCACCCAGATGACGCTGTAGGTTGAGTCAGACTCTTGTTTCAGCTCAGTCCCAGGACAATGAGATCATGACCCAAGCCAAAGGCAAAGGCCTAACCCACTGAACCACCCAGGTGCCCCCCACTTTTTTCATTCTTGTTTTCAGTGATATTGTTTAACACAGGAAGAGAATTTCTTCAACATAGCAGTAATGTTTTACTGTTCTTTTGTACTGGTGTCTAATGTTACATTAGAAAAATAATTTTTGTGTAACTGTTTGTAAACCCATGTAATACCTACCTCTTCAAACATCCATATTTTGGTTCTGTTAAATTGGGATCTATGATCCATGTTGAATTATATTTTGTATATGATGTAAGGTACTGATTACATTTTTTTTAGTACAGATACCTAGTACTTCTAACACAATTTGTTAAAACACTCTTTCCCTGTTAAATTGCCTTGGTGACATGTTCTTGAAAATCGAATGGGTATGTGTACATCTGCTTGTGGACTCTGTGTTCTCTTCCATTCATATTTGTGTGTTGGTTCCACACTGTCAAATATGATAGCTTTATAAGTCTTGACCTTAGGTAGCTGTATTCCACTGTAGCTTTGTAAGAAGTCTTGAAATTCCTTGAAGGTTGATTCCCTTATTTGAGAGAGAGAGAGAGATCATGTGAGCAGGTGGGGAGGAGGGAAAGATGGGGAAAGAATCCCAAGCTGGCTCCTCTCTTGACTTGAGCTGAAACCAAGAGGAGAAGCTTAACTGAATGGGCCACCCAGGTGCCCCAAACTGTTCTTTTCCCCCCAAAACAGTTTTGACCACTTGTGGCACGTTGTATTTTCCTAAATGATTCCAACAGTATCTTTCATTCCACCTGATCTTAGTGTGACTTTGACACTCCTCCCACTCAGTGATGTGATCTACATATTCCCTCTTGAATCTGTGTGGGAGTTTGTGACTGCTTCTACAGAAAGTGGTGGAAGTAATACTGCTTGGCTTCCGGAGCCAGGTCTTAAATAGTTAACAGCTTCTGCTTAGCCTTCAAGCTGCCTCCCTGCTCTCTCACTGTCTCCCTTGGAGTGTACCCTTGAGCCCAGGCACCATGCTGTAAGGAAGTCCAGATGAACCCACATAGAGAGGCAGCCTGTGTGTGTGTGTGTGAGTGTGAGAGATAATTCCAGACCTTCTGACTGTAAGTCTTCCAGCTGACTCCTCAGACATCACAGAATAGGAATGGACTGTAATGCCCTATCCTGTCTGAATCCTGACCTGCAGAATCTAAGAGCATAATACATTATTGTTTAGCTCCATGAAGTTTTGGGGTAATTTGGCACAGGACCTAGAACACTACTCCAGGTGAGTGCTTCCATCTCCATGTAGATTTTAGAACCAGCTTGTCCTCTTCTAGGTAACAATGTACTCTTTGACTGGGATGGCATGGAGTCTGTAGATGGAGAGGGAGAGAGGGAGCATCGTAACAGTATGGCCTTTTGCAAAACAAAGGATTGCGTCAGTTTCAGTTTCCGTCATCTTCACTTGCTCTCTGCAGCTTCTTGTTCTTTACAGTGTAGAGGTCTTGTGTCTCGTTCATTAAATTTATCCCTGCATTATATAACCACAGAAAACGGAATTAGACATTTTGTTCACTTTTTCCTTTCTTGGACAAATCACTTAACCTCTGAGCTTCTGTTTCTTAATTATAAAGCAGGGTAATAAATACTAACTTGGTTTGTACCTACTGTGTTCTGTGGATTTAATTAGGTATATATGTTTATTGTTTAGCACATTGCTTAGTGAATAGTAACAGCTCAATTGAACATTACCTTTTATTTTTATTATCAATGGAGATCCATATAGTGGTAAAAATTTGTGAATTTGTGGGCTAAATAGTGTTGTATTCTTGAAAAGGAGAGGCAAGTGAAGAAAATCCGTTTTATTTAGGATAATTATTATTATTATCAGGTTTTGTACAGCCATTGGTTGTTTTTAAATTTGAGAGGAAAAACTAGGCTACTAATTCTAAATTGTTTAGTCATTTTTTCCTCTAAGACAGATCATTATTTGTTGATTTTAGTCTGATTTTCAAGTCACTAGCTACAATTTCAGAGTTAATTTGCCATGTAAAATAGAATATTTGCAGGTTTTTACTACAATACCCACTTCCTTAAAAATCTCTTAAATCTAGTTGAGAATTGTGATTTATTGTAAAAGTAAATATTTTCTTATTCAGTATCTTAATTCTTGTAGGAAACTTTGAGGGAAATTTTGAGTCACTGGACCTTGCAGAATTTGCTAAAAAGCAGCCATGGTGGCGCAAGCTGTTTGGGCAGGAGTCTGGGCCCTCGGCTGAAAAATACAGCGTGGCAACCCAGCTGCTAATTGGAGGCGTTACTGGATGGTAAGTGATGAGAACGATGTCCATTGTCTTTTTTGCATGATTTAGCTTTGCAGTTACACGAACCTTCTCCTTAACTAATGAAAGCACATTGACTTTTGTGACATTGATCACTTAGTGTGTAGCATTCATGTAAACATAGTAGTTAATACATGCCAGGCACTGTTTTGAGTACTTAAATATTTCATTTAAGTGAAAATGAGGACAGACAATGCAGTACCAATTTCAGAGTTTTTGAAATTTCAGAGTTGTTGCATTGTCTGTCCTCATTTTTCTTCCAGTTTTATTGAGAAGTATTTTTAAGGTTTGATTTACATCTGCTGTGAAATGATTACCACAACAGGGTTAGTGAACATTCATCATCTCATACACATATAATAAAAAGAGAAGAAAAAATTTTCTTCCTGAGATGAAAACTCTCAGAATCTACTCTCTTAACTGTTTCTTGTACACCATACAGCAGCGGTAGCTATAGTCCTCATGTTGTACATTACCTCCCTAATACTTCCTTCTAAGTGGGAGTTTGTAACTTTTGACCACCTTCATCTAATTCCCTCTCCCCCAGCCCCCCGACTCTGGTAACCACAGATTTGATCACTTTTCCTATGAGTTTTGTGTGTTTTTGTTTGAGATTGCATATATAACGGGGATCATACAGTATTTGTCTGCCATTGTCTGACTTTTCACTCAGTATAATGTCCTCAGGGTCAGTCCGTGTTATCACAAATGGTAGGATTTCGTTTTTGGATGGCGGCATAATACGCCGTGGTGTATGTGGGGCATGTGTGTATGACACGTTTATCCGTTCATCCACTGATGTATCTCAGGTTGTTTCCATGACTTGGCTATTGTAAACAGTGCTGCCGTGAATGGGGGGTGGCAGATATCTTTTTGAGTCGGGTTAGAGTTCTTTCCTTTAGATAAATTTCCAGAAGTGGAATTGCTGGATCCTGTGATAGTTCTATTTTTAGTTTTTTAAAAGATTTTATTAATTTGTCAGAGAGAGAGAGAGGGGAATGGCAGAGGGAAAGGAAGCTGAGCAGGGAGCCCGATGTACAGTTGGATCCCAGTGAAGGACCCCAGGTCAGAACTATAGTATAGCCTATAAGTTTTAACATTCTTTTTATAACCAGCTCATGCTAACTAAGAAACTGTGGCTAGCTGACCATAGATAAGGGAGTCAGCAAGCAGCATAACAGGATAACGAATAGCAAAAATCTGTGTTTACCCCAGCTGTTTCTGGCTTCTGTATAATAATGCTTCTAATGCTTTGCTAAGAAATGAAAAATTGCTTAAACCCTCGTTCGCTGTGTAATCAAATAAATTATACCCTTCCCCTGTTAAGAATTTCCCCTACTACTAAATAAAATTGATAAGGGTTGTCTCCCGTACCAAGGCCGGAGACATACGGTTCAGCACGTACGCTAGCTGGAGACGAGCGGTTCAGCACGTATACAGATAAAGGTTAGAAACGTGCAATTCAACACGTACCCTCTACTGTACACTACCTGAACGGTGACTGGCCAGAATGTATGGTTGGTTTTAAAGGATTGGCTACCTATGTAGGCCTTACTGTAATGCTTTGAAATTACTGGCTAGAAAAGTGAGGGCTCTGATGTAATGGACTGTAAAATTCTATATTAAGGGACTCCCGAAACAGATCGGGGCTCTCAGACACTGACCCATGCCTCGCGGATTTCGTGGTCAAGTGTCCCTGGGAGTCCGAGCATGCCCGAATAAAATCCTCTTGCTTATTGCATCCAGTGGTCTGTGAGTGCGTCCTTGGGTGCAGGTCCTCTAGGGTCTTTCACCAGGACCCCGGGATCGCGACCTGAGCCAATGGCAGATGCTTCACTGACTGAGCCACACGGGCACCCTATTTTTGATTTTTTGAGAATCGTCCATATTGTTTTTCACAATGGCTGTACCAATTTACAGTTCCACTAACAGTATACAAAAATTCACTTTTCTCTACACCAAGAAGTAGAGGGGAAGTGGGGAAGTGTCTGCCTTTGGCTCAGGTCATGATCCCAGGGTTCTGGGATAGAGCCCCCAATCTGGCTCCCTTCTCCCTCCCCCCTACCCCTCCCCCTGCTTGTACTCTCTCTCTCTCTGTCAAATAAATAAATAACATCTTATAAAGTATACAGTTTGATGGATTTATATGATTTATACATACGTATAAATCATAGCCACAGTCAAGGTAATGAACACATCCATCACTCTAGAAGTTTCTTTGTACCTCTGCCTAATCCCTTTCATGCCCCACTAACCTCTGATCTGCATTCTATCACTGTAGACTACTTTGCATCTTCTAAGAATTATATATAAATGGAATTATACAGTATGTGTTCTTTTTTTGTCTGGCTGCTTTCTTCTGGTATTTATATAGATACTTCATTTCCTTCTCACACCAACTCTGACATTGGTATTGTAATTCTGCTCATTTTATAGGAACTAAGGCTTAAAAGGCCCAGGGCCATATGGATAGAAAGCGGTATAATTAGGAGCCAGCCAATAACTTCCTCAGTTGTGACACAGCTTATGGCTTCATTTGTAACAAATTCAAGGCATATATAAGGCATCAATCTCATCTCTACTTTTTACATTTGAAAACGTTATTGTAGGGGCGCCTGGGTGGCTCAGTGGGTTAAAGCCTCTGCCTTCGGCTCAGGTCATGATCTCAGGGTCCTGGGATCGAGCCCCGCATCGGGCTATCTGCTCGGCGGGGAGCCTGCTTCTTCCCTCTCTCTCTCTCTCTCTCTGCCTGCCTCTCTGTCTACTTGTGATCTCTCTCTATCAAATAAATAAATAAAATATTTAAAAAAAAGAAAACGTTATTGTACAAGATAATGTAAGTACAGAATAGTACCTATAATATGTGTACACTTTAATGAATACATATAGAGCAGACACCTATGTAACCACCACACAGGTAAAAAAATGTAACTAGCACTCCAAAAACTCTAGAGATAAATGCTGTACTGATAATTATGTAGTTTTTTCTTTGTAGTTTAACACCAATTCTATCAGTAACTAATATACTGTAGTTAACCTGCTTTTGAACTTTAAGTAAATGCAATTTTGCTCAATTTGTTTTGTGTGTAGTTATAGTTTCTTTGTTTTCATTTGTATATAGAATTTCATTGCATGTTATACCATACTATTTTTATCCAGGTGATGACTGACATTTGAGTTGATTCCATTTTTGGCTAATTTTTTAATAGATTTTATTTATTTATCTGACAGTGAGTTAGAGATTCTAGCACAGCAGGGGGAGCAGCAGAGGGAGAGAAGAAGCGGTCTTGCCCCGAGCAGGGAGCCCGATGTGGGGCTCCATCCCAGGACCCTGAGATCATGACCTGAGCTGAGGGTAGATGCTTAATGACTGAGCCACCCAGGTGTCCCCAGTTTTGGGCTAATTTAAACAATGCTGATAGGAACTCTGTACAGTTAATTTCCTGGTGTGTATATATGCACATTTTTGTATGGTCTGTACCTAGGAGTTGAATTGCTAGGTTATGGGACATAAGTATCTGGCTTTGCTGGGTAAGTCAAACTGCTTTCCAAAAGTAGTATTAACAGTTTACCCTCCCAGCAACAAGGATTGAGTGTTACTGATGTTCTCCATTCGTGTGAGCACTTGATTTTGCCAGACTTAAATTTTTACTGGTCTGATAGTTGTATCTCACATGTTTTTCATTTATACTTTGCTAAGTAGTGGTGACATTGACTAACTTCTATGTATTGTTCTTGACCATTTTGGATCTCTTCTTTCTTTGATAAAGTCTCATTTTTAATCTTTTGTAATTTTTCTGTTAAGTTGTCATTCTTTTTCTTACAGAGTTACAACAGTTCTTTATATATTCTGAATAGGTGTCCTTTGTTGGTTGTATGTTTTACAGGGATTTTTACTCATTCTGCATTCTGTGATATTGTCTTTTCATTTGCCTTTTGGTATCTTTTGATGCACTGATCTTATTTTTAATATGGTCAGTTTTACTGATCTTTACCTTAATGGTTAGTAATTTTTGTGTCCTGTTGAAGTAATCTTTGCCTACCCCATATGCTCGAACTTTATTTCTTTACCTTTCACATTTACATTTATAGATCCACCTGGAATTGTTTTTTGTGTTTGGTTTGTGGTAGATTCCTCTTTCTTTTTTTTCATGTGGAATACCCAGTTGTCCCAAGTCAGTTATCCTTCCTCCATTACTCTGCCACACTCTCTCTGTGTGTAACTGCCATTTTGATTCCCAGGAACTTTTTGGCTATTCTTTATTTTTTTAAACAGTTTAGTAAATAAATTGCCAAATCAGAAGTATAAACAAGTATACAATTGTTTAAAAGTACAATTTAACTTACTTTTTAACTTACTTTCTTTAACTGTTTAAAAGTACAATTTAAACAAGTTTACAGTTTGAGGGGCGCCTGCGTGGTTCAGCTGGGGAAGTGTCTGCCTTTGGCTCAGGTCATGATCCCAGGGTTCTGGGATAGAGCCCCCAATCTGGCTCCCTTCTCCCTCCCCCCTACCCCTCCCCCTGCTTGTACTCTCTCTCTCTCTGTCAAATAAATAAATAACATCTTATAAAGTATACAGTTTGATGGATTTATATGATTTATACATACGTATAAATCATAGCCACAGTCAAGGTAATGAACACATCCATCACTCTAGAAGTTTCTTTGTACCTCTGCCTAATCCCTTTCATGCCCCACTAACCTCTGATCTGCATTCTATCACTGTAGACTACTTTGCATCTTCTAAGAATTATATATAAATGGAATTATACAGTATGTGTTCTTTTTTTGTCTGGCTGCTTTCTTCTGGTTAGCGTACTAATTTTGAGGTTCATCTATGCTGTTTCTTTTAAATCAGTAGTTCAGTCCTTTTCCTTGGTAAGTAGTAGTCTGTTGTGAGGAAGAACCATTTTGTTTATCCTTTACCTTTGGTGGATATTGGTTTGTTTCCACTTCGGGGCCAAAACTGCTATGAACATTTGTGTGCGAGTCTGCATGAACATACGCTTTTCTTTCTTTTGGGTCAGTACCTAGGAATAGCATGGCTGGGGGTTGTAAGTGGAATGCCTTAACTTCTTAGGAACCTGGCATACACTTTGTGAAATGCCCGTACTGTCTTATACCTCTGCCAGCAACGTAGGACAGTTCCGGTCTTTCCGTCTCTTCACTAGCTCTTGGGCATTATGCCTTTTTGATTACAACCATCAAGTGGTATCTCACTGTAGTTTTAAGTTGTATTTCCCTAATGATTAATGATATTAGCATCTTTTCATGGCCTTGTTTTTGCCATCCATCTATCTTTTATATCAGATATGTGCTTTGCAAATATATTCTTCTACTTTTTAGCTTTTTATTCTCCTAACAGTAAAGAACGGAAGTTCTGAACTTTGAAATGTAACTTATCAACTTTTTTTTTTGTAGCTCTAGCTTTCTTTTTTTTTAAATTTATTTGACAGAGAAAGAGACATCACAGGTAGGCAGAGAGGCAGGCAGAGAGGGAGGGGGAAGCAGGCTCCCCACAGAGTGGAGATCCCCATGCGGGGCTCGATCCCAGACTCTGAGATCAGGACCTGAGCCAAAGGCAGAGGCTTAACCCACTGAGCCACCCAGGCGCCCCTGTAGCTCTAGCTTTTGATGTCATGTCTGAGAATATTTTCCTAATCTAGGATCACTAAGACTTTCTTCTGTATGTTCTTCTAGACAATAAATAGGTTTAGATTTTTCATTAGGTCCATGATTGATTTTGTTTTACTTTTTGAATATGTTTCAAGGTAGGAATCTAAGTTCTTTATTTGCATATGGTACCTAATTGTTTTGATGAAAAGACTTTTGTCAAAAATCAATTGACTAGATGTCTGTTTCTGAACTCTTTTTTTTTTTTAAGATTTTGTTTTTAGGTAATTATCCCCGATGTGGGGCTCAAACCCATGAGTTCTGACTGAGCCAGCCAGGTGCCTCTGTTTCTGAACTCTTTGTTGTTGTTGTTTTTAAAGTATTTTTAGTTTCGGTTTTAGTTTTTAAGTAGGCTCCATACCCAGTGTGGAGCCCAGTTGTGGGGCTTAAACCCACAACCATGAGATCGAGACCTGAGCTGAGATCAAGAGTTAGATGCTTAACGGACTGAGACACCCTGGCACCCCCTGGACTCTTTGTTAAGTGGTTTTGTCAATCTTTGTGCTAGTATCACACTGTATTTATCACTGTAACTTTATAAGTCATGAAATCAGGTAAATCTTACAACTTTGTACTTTTTTTAAGTTGATAGGACACTTCTGGGTACACAGCATTTTCATATGAATTTTAGAATAAGCTTGCTTCCAGTTTCTGCGAAAAATCTGATGAGATTTTGACTGGGATTGCATTGATCCATAAACTGTGTTTAGGTTTCTTTCAGTTTCTCTCAGCAATGCTTTGTAGGTCTTGCACATCTTATTTTTTGATATTATTATAAATGGTATTTTTAAATTTCAACTTCTGACTGTTCATTGCTTGTATATAGAAACGCAGTTGGGTTTTGTAAATGGCTCTCGCCAAAGTCACTTACTCATATGCAGAGCTTGGGGGTCCCCTCAGGTTTGTTAATTTCCTGGGAGGATATTTGCCTTCATGGTTTCCCCCTAGAATTCCTTCTCCACAGTGTAGCCAGAGTCATCTTTTAAAGTGCAACCCAGGGGCGCCTGGGTGGCCGAGTTGATTCACTGTCTGCCTTCAGCTCAGGTCATGATCCCGGAGTCCCAGGATCCCTGCTGGGCAGGGAGTCTGCTTCTTCATCTGCCCCTCCACCTGCCAGTGCTCTCTCTCAGATAAATAAATACATAAATGTTTAGATTTGCTCAAGACCACAAAATTAGTAAGTGGTAGGTAGGTAAGATTTGAATCAGGGTCTTGGTGAACTCAGAGCCTCTGCTCTCTGCTGATACAGCCTAAGAGTGGGAAGGAGCTGGGTCATCCCAAGGTAAGTAGATATGAACATTGTTAGATGTACATGTACGTGTGCACTCAACAGCCTGTCCACTTGTCTGACGTTGCTTTGGTTTTTGTAGGTGCACGGGTTTCATATTCCAGAAGGTTGGAAAGTTGGCTGCAACAGCCGTGGGAGGTGGATTTTTTCTCCTTCAGGTCTGTATGTGAAATGTCCCCAGATGTTTGGAAATCCCCCTTGCCCATGAGGAATGCGGTATGAGGAGCTGTCACATAGTCTTGGGTATATTATTCTAGAATAGCCCTTGCACTTATTTTCAGCATACTATTTGAAATGCTAGTGACCATTTGAATCAAATTTCACCAGTTAGTAGTCACATTTTGCTTTGGAATCTGTGACATGGGGACATAGGATATATTCCATATCATAGCTCCCTTGTAGGGTTTTTAAGACCACTTGAAATATTAAAGAAATGTGATTTCAGAAATATGAAGTGTTATGCAGGGCCCTGTGGTAGGGTTTATTTTACACAGGGAACACTGATTCCAGAGCAGTCAGATGAGCCAGAGTTAATTTCAGAACTATGAGGTATTGGTTTGCAAACTTGACTCCATGTTGGAATTACCTAAGGAGTTTTAAAAAGCGCTTATGCTTGAGGCCTGCCTCCTGCCCTCTCCCCACCTGATTTCATAGGTGGAAGGTCTGCTCACACATCTAAGTGTTTTTTTTTAAAGGTTTTATTTATTTATTTGACAGACAGAGAGCACAAGCAGAGGGAATGGCAGGCAGAGGGAGAAGCAGGCTCCCGCCGAGCAGACAGCCCGATGCGGGACTCGATCCCAGGACACAGGGATCGTGACCTGAGCTGAAGGCAGACGCTTCACTGACTGAGCCCCCCCAGGCGCCCTCACATCTAAGTATTTTTAAGAGTCCTGAGGTGATTCTCATGTGGAGCAGAGTCAGAACCACTGCTCTGTAGGAGCCATAACTTGTTGAATTGTGCCCCAGTCTCTGAATTCATAGCCCTTCGTGTCCTGCAGTCGACGGCCCTCATTTTAGCAGGGTAAGTGCTACCTTTGAACCGCAGGAGGAGTGAGTTTCCCACTTGGGTCAGGCGAAAGTTCAGTGTGTGGGAGGAGAAGGCTGGTGACTGGCGGGCCCGGCTGGTGGCCGGGTTAGGGCATGGTGTTGCCACACAGCAGATTCCCTCAAATACGAAGCTCGACATAACCACCATTTTATTATCTCTCACAGTTTCTGTGGGTCAGTAATTTGGAGAGGGTCAGGTGGGTGCCTGTGGCCGCGGGTCTCGTGGCTACAGGTAGGAGGTGGCTGGAGCTAGATAGGCAGAGCGGGCCGGGGCAGGTCTGGGCCTCTCGCTGCCTCTCTGGCAGGTCAGACTCCCTGCGTGGCAGCGGCCCTCCTCGCACCTTTTCCTGTCCTTCTAATTCGCCCTTCAGGGTTAACCCTTGGTTAAACCCTGTGGTTTCCCCTACACCCTGCTCTAGGCTTGACTTTGTAATTATCTTAGTGTTGCTTTGAAATCGCTTTTTAACTTTCATCTTAAACTTTTTTTACTTGAAGTATATTTGACGTACAATAGTAGTTTCAGGGTACAACATAGTGATTCATTATTTATATACATTACAAGATCTCTTAATCTCTGAATTTTGGGGGCCCTGACTGACAGAAGCAATTGCTACTGAAAGGATCACCAGGAAAGATTCTCCAAATGGGATTCTGGTATTGCATGAGTCAGGTAGTCAAGGAGTACAGGGCTTCCTCCTGGCTAGGGGAGGCGGGTGGCACCTGGGGAGTCCATGCTGTGCACTCAGCTGTTGGTCACCAGAGGGATGTGGTGGCCATAAAGTAAACGTGGGAAGAATTAATCTCTTTTATGATAATGAGTCATCTGTGAATATGTGCTTTCTCTCCATTTACTTAGGTCTTTAATGTCTTCGCATAGGCTTTAAAATGTTTTTTCATATACATCTTCTACACTGTGCCTTGATTTTTATCCCTAGATACCTCACACCTTCAGTTACGCGTGGCCTTCCTTGGCCACACGCTCAGCCCCAGTCAGCTGGACTCATAGGCTTATTTGCTATTCACATAGCCTTTTTATGAATGAGACAGTTTTTTAACCCAGCATTTGTTCTAATGTTTTTTTTTTTTTTTAACATTTTACTTATTTATTTGGCAGTGAGAGAGCGAGCACAAGCAGAGGGAATGGCAGGCAGAGGGAGAAGCAGGCTCCCCATTAAGCAGGAGCACGATGTGGGGTTCAGTCCCAGGAGCCCGGGATTGTGACCTGAGCTGAAGGCAGATGCTTAGTGACTGAGCCACCCAGCGCCCCTGTTCTAATGCTTCTTGTTGGCAGCTGCCACCTGTCTAGCAATTCTGTCCAGATCCCTCTGTCCCTGAGCTGTCAGTTCACAGCCTCCGTCTTGGTCCTTTTCCTCCATTTTTAGCCCCACTAGACCTTGGAGGACCCTATGGAACATGCCTTTGGAGCCCCTGCTGAAGTGGCCCAGAATGACACCATGTCCCTGACGTCCCCCATGGATCTTGATCGTGGAGAGGAAGAGCAACAATGCCAGAGGAGACTAGAGAGGAGTTTCAGTTTTAGATATTTTGAGAAGTTCAGATAGATATGACTTCCCAAAACTTTGGTGGAGAGAAGTGACACGGATGGAAGATTGACTGACGGGCTGTAATGAGCCTCTAGTTCGTCCGGTAGCAGCATACTGCAGTCAGTTTTATCCTATTCACACATTCTCAGTGAAGGTGTTTTCACTGAGCTTTAGTGTTTGTGCCTGCTGTCTTCACTCAGGGAAGTAGGCGGATTCTATGCAGTATTTAGATGTGTTTCCCTCAGTACCACTGACATGAAGTTGCTCTGGAGGGACCTCTGTGGGGCCGCACACTAGATTTTCTGAGCTGATAGCGATTATGTTGGCTGAGGTCTGTAAGGTTTCTTCACCTTACATCTTGACTTTCAATTCTGATTTTCTTCTTACCATTTTATATTTTTAGGCTAACTTACAAGTTTGTAGAGAGGGAGAAGAGTATAAATAAGGGTACAAGGATTGCCAGGAGCAGTTGGAGGTCGGTCTGTTGATGTACATCAGGCATAGGCCCTTGCATGTTGGGTGGATACCGAGTAGATGTGGAGTGAATGTCATTGTCATGCAATGAATTAGATGCAGATGTCTCAAGAAACGTAGAGTCAGAAGGGTTTTTGGTAACGTACTTCAGTGACTCCATCGTAATGAACAGAAATAACAAGCCTGTGTTTCTTGTTCTTTGCCGTCATTATCGAAACGATAGCTTGCGAACCATACTGGGTACATCAAGGTTGACTGGCAGCGAGTAGAGAAGGACATGAAGAAAGCCAAGGAGCAGCTGAAGATCCGTAAGAGCAACCAGCTGTCCACGGAGGTCAGAAGCAAAGCGGAGGAGGTGAGGCTAACCCTTGGCGCGCGCTTAGAGCTGGTAGTTGACGTGCCAGTGACTTCTGTCAGGGAGTGCGAATGCGAAATGATCATTTATGTATGTGGTTTGGTCGTGCCTTGAATTCGTTTTGCAGCAAGTGGGACGCAGACGGTTTTGCATCACACTTTGTCTCCGTGCGTGTGCTCCTCTGAAATGTGTGCCCTGGGCGTGCTCACGTAACCAGCAGGAGCTTCGACCTTCAGAGGTCGGCAGCCTGTTCTTTGTGAAGGGCTGGGTGATAAATATTTCCAGCTTTGTAGACCCTGTGGTCTCTGACACAACTCCTGAGCTCCGGTGTTGCAGCGAAACTTCATTTAAAAAATAATGAATACTGTTTTTCTGAAAATAAATAAATTATTTCATAAAAATAAATAAATAAATAAATAAATAAATAAAATAAAAATGGGCAGCATTTGGTGCAGAGGCAATGTCATTCACTCGCCTCTGCTCCAACACATGAAACCAGGTTAGGTTATACTGGCAGGCACTTGGGAGGGACAGGAGAAGTCCTTGTTTTTTAAAAGAATTTTGCTACTTTATTACCTTTGGAAATATGTTAAATGTGCCGAAGAAATAAGTGCTCTGAAGTGGGGAGAAATAAACTTGGTCAAGGTGTCAGGAAGGTTCTGGGTTCACAGAAAAAAGAGACGGAATAAGTGCAGAAGAGGGATTCAGGAGGAAATTGAAACAGGCCTTGAAATGTTGCCAAGTGATGGCAACAAAATAAAACAGGTTAAACCCACAAGGACCAAGAGAACAGGAGAAAAATACCAGAAGACCAGAAATGTCAGCAAGTTTCTAGAAGTTGGAAAACAGGTAGGTGAGTGGTAAATACTGGTCCACCTTGCCAGGTACGTAATGACAGTTGCTGTGTGGTGGTGGGTGGCAGGCCAATGCTGGTCCTTGGCCCAGATGGATGGTGGCATCTGTGGGCGCCCAGGAGTGCAGATAATCCTTCCCACTTCTCTCCCCCTGCCTCAAGCTCAGGGTTATAAAAGTGACAGTTTTTTCATTTTGCCAGAACGTGACTATTCACATAATAACAAAAGTAATACGTGATTGTTGAAAACTTCTTCAGTGACATGGGAAGTAATGTAATAAACTGTTGAGTCACAGAGGGAACTTGTTATAAACTATCCAGGTTTGGAATTAGTTCATTCCACAAATATTTGTATTCCTATTTGTGGCCTGGTACTGTCACCGGCTCCAGGGATAGTGGCTGGTTCCCCCCTTAGAGCCCATGTTGTTACTTGGGAAGCCAGGGAATGAGGGTCATAAATTCAGTGTTCAGCAGTCAAGTCATCAGTGACTTCAGTGACAACAGTTCTGGCCAAACTGTAGCAAGTTGAGGAATGAGTAGGAAGTAATACAGTAAAGATAATGAATGAAAAACAATCATTTTAGGAATTTGATTTTTTTCGTTCCCCCTATGAATGGTAGATGGCAAAAGACAGTACCTCAGGTAGGGAAATGTGGGGTCCAGTCAAGTCAAGTCAGAGAGCCAGTGAAAGGGACATAGGAAGTCATAGGTGTAGTGGGAGTGAGGATGCTCAGGGACTGGGCAGTTGAGTGGAGCAGGTCGGGGTATGAGTGGCTTAAATGGTTGGGACATGAAGTCACTGCACTTGAGTTCAAGAAATGATGAACTACATTTAAATACAGCTTTAATACAGCTTTTTTTCTTTCCCCATAATTTCCCCCATGAACTCTGTCCTTCCCTGTTCCTCAGTGAACTCTCGGGCAGATTTCTTAGCTCTCGAACAGACATAACTGAAGACAGATTCCGAGGAGTTGCCTTTGGCTTCTCCTCCTTATCCCTCACATGGCCAGGCATCCGATCAAAGTCCTTGTATCATTTCACATTAACATCCCTGCTACCATTTTTTAAAATGTAATTTAATTTTTTCAGTGTTCCAGAGCTCATTGTTTATGCACCACACCCAGTGCTCCATGCAATCCGTGCCCTCTGTAACACCCACCACCAGGCTCCCCCAGGCCCCCAACCCCCCTCCTCCCCAAAACCTTCAGTTTGTTTCTCAGAGCCCACAGTCTCTCATGGTTTGTCCCCCGCTCCGATTGCCCTGCTACCATCTTGACCTAGAGACCCAGTGGTGAAGGGATTGACATTGTTAAGATCGCATAGGTAATAGAGATCTGATTCCTAAGAATATCCCTAGCAAAATAACCCACTTTTGCTATCTTCTGTTCCTAGGTAGTGTCATTTGTGAAGAAGAACGTTTTAGTGACTGGGGGATTTTTTGGAGGCTTTCTGCTTGGCATGGCATCCTAAGGACGACAACTTCACTTCTGTTACTCCTGTTTTTTTCCAGCCAGCAGCCTCTTCACTCCATCATAGGACATCAAGTTTGTCCTACTTCTTCCATGACTTCCTCCCTGCTGTGGCATATCTGAATGGCTTCTGTAGGCATCTGTCGTTGCAAGTTGATACAGCCCTATTATGAACTTGATGGCAGCGGAAGAGACCATAGACATTAGCTCTTCTCCCCACTTGACTAATCTGTAGGTCAGCAGAAATGTTCCTTCCCCTTAGCCCATGTAAGATACTTAACAGACCATGGTATATGAGACGGCTCGCCTTGGAGGTTGGGTGGATCCTCAAAGGTTGTCCCAAACTTGATTTGGAAAAGAAATCACAAGCATAGAGATACCTTATGTGCTGCATGGAAAGGAACTGAATACATATGCCTTTAAGCATGAAAGACTTGGTATCTGGTGTCTACTTTCTTTTTAGTTGGTTTTAGATTACAGAAAGAGAGCTATTTATATACCTGCTATAATTATCCTGACAAAAATGGCAGTATAAGCACTACAATTGAAAAATCCAAATATGGAATGAACTTGTGCTAAAGGGATATATATATATATATATATACATATATATATATATATATATATACATATATATATATATATATATATATATACACACACACACACACACTGAGCTAAAGGTATTGTGTTCAGTGGAAAACCAACTAACAGATACATCATCTGATGGTCAAATTTAGTGAATCATTATTTAGGGGCATTAAGATATTATCCGGGGATGTTTTCCACCATAAAGCACTCACAGCCATTTCCAAAGGGTTTTTTCATGGTAAAATAAGTGACTATAGTTAGGAAAGGGAAGAAGCTCTTGGATTTTTATTTCACAGAAAAGGTTTTAAGCTTTGAAAGGTAAAGTATTATTTACCTCTTGTTGAAACATTAGGGGTAGCCATAGCTCCTTTGTGCCAATTCTGTTTTTTTATCTAATTGGTATGAAATACCTCACATTTCAGCCAGAGTTTTAAAGAGGTGGCATTGCAGGCGTTCAGAACGGAGAAGAGTAGCAATGGCATGTGTGAAGTAAATTACTTCCATCATCACACGTCCTGCTGTCTCACAGTGGCCCCAACTCTTAGAATTATTCTTTAAAGTAAAAGTTTATAGACACACATAGATGTGTGTAGAATCTTAGCACAGTTTGTCTGCAACCTCAGCTGGAATGTCCGCTTGTGGAGGGGGTGGCTGTGTCTTCACCACTACAGCCATGGAGCCGAGCACTTACTAGGTATCCAGGGTTGATTGAGTAGCTGAATAATGACCTCATGATTATAAATGTATCCAGAAAAGGGACTGATCCAAAGAATTATTTGAGACTGTGAGTTCTGAGAATGAGAAAAACAATTAATTCTTACACTTGTAGGTGATCTCTGCAAAATGTATGTTTTTTAAGGCCTTCTTTTAATATGTTTGCCTTTTAACTTATCTTGGGAAAAATGGATTGAATTTGGAAATTGTAGCTACCAGTGGATGCGTGGAACTTTTTAGAATTCATCCATCTGCATTTTTCTCTCCTCATTTTAAGGCAACAGAAGCTATTTTGCTTACAATATGTATGAACCGTCCCCCAATCATAATGGTATGAGCCTCTGTATTGCATATTTTTGTGTAAGAACTTAAAAAAAGGTTTTCACTTTTTATTATGGAAACTTCCAAACATATCTAAGAGAAAAAGTACAGTGACCCTCATATATTGATCACCCACCTTCAATGATCATCAAATTGCTTTATCAGTTGTTTTGGAAACAATTATAAAATGTATCCTTTCATTATATTTTAGTGTGTATCTCTAAAAGGTAAGAACTGTTTCTAAAATCATAAATATAATATTCTACTCTCATACCAAAAAATTAATAATAATTCCTTAATATCATCAAATATCTGGCCAGTTTTCAAAATTTCCTGTCTCTTAGAGTTTTGCATTTGGTTATTTGAATCAAAATCCATGTAAGGTTACCCACATTGCATTCAGATGATCTCTTACATCTCTTTTAATCTTTATGTTCTTTTTCTTCTTTTTTTTTTTTGGCCTGCAGTATAGTTACTGAAGACACTGAGTTGTTTGTTCCTTTTAGTTTTCTACATTCTGCTTCTGATGCAGGGTCCCTGGGTTAGGTCCTAGACGGCAATCGAGGCTGTAGCTCTTCGATGACTTGACCCACGTCATTCACCCAGACCAATAGAATGGTGACTGTAAAACCTAACTCATGTATTTTAACTCATCTGTATTTTCCTGTGATTATTGGTGAGGACAGTAGGTCATTCTAACCTTTCATCAGCTTGTAATAGATAATACCAAAATAAAACCTGTAAGTTCCTTTGGAAGTTTCTTCCAAGCGTTCTGAGACCCTGAAGTGAAGGTCAGGGTTGCAGGTGGGCCTCATGCTGCTGCGATGAGAATGGTCCTGAGTTCTGTCCACCAAGTAGGGCCACTGCTGTGCCAGTGCAGCGTGCTCTGGTGTATGTGTTGGATTTCAGCAGGCGTTTAGGGAGCTTCCAAATTGAGGCCCTGTTGCCAGAACTTTGTTTGAGATGATGACGGGGAAGGTAAGATCTCTCCCAAAAGAACAACTAGCAGCGGACCCATCATACAAAACCAAGATACCAGGACCAGGCAGTTGCACACATGATGATATATTTTTTTTTATTAGTGAGACACATACTTTTCTCCAGAACCCGGAGTCCAATAATGTGCTGGGCTTCTCTCTGAAGAAACTCGATTTTCTGTGAATGACAGAGGAAGCCAGCATGTTTGGGAGTTTGGTGCCCCCTGCTGGCAGGGATGTGGTAACACCATACTCGGGGCTTCTCTACCTGTAGTTTGGCCCAGATTAGGACAAACTGCTGTGAACGTGTCTCAGTCCTGCCCAGTCCCATCACGGCAGCAACAGTTCATCAAAGGGTGGCTCAGGGTCACAAGGGCACCGGGAGGGGCCGTGGTGGCCTAGCAGGGGACAGAAAGGGCACAGTGGGTTGCACGGGGGCAGGGTGGCAAAGGGGAGAAAAGCCTTGCAGGTGTTTCAGCCTCAGGTGTGGAAATGTGTCCGTCACACAAGGTCACAGCAGTTTCTCTATAATGCTTGAGTTCCTTCTCCCCGAAGTTCGCCCTGGTGTCCAACGAGACGTGAGAGGGACCCAACTTTCAGTTTAGGCTGCTGCCTTCTCAGGCTCAAAAAAATAAGACTCTACTGTTGTCGGTCATCGTAAGGCTCTGTGTCCTCATTGCTGAGCAGCGTCATTGTCATTAGTGTCACTGTCATTGTCATTTTCCTCCTGCTTCCCATCTGGCCCTCATGTTTGCTCCGACTTCTTAACACTCAGCCTGGGGACGTTCATCAAACAGCGGGAGTCCTGACTCCCCCCACCTGCCCTACCACTTGGTAAGAGTCCTTACTGGACCTGGGCAGTTACTGCCTCATGGATGCCGGCAGAAGACAGGACAGGAATTAAGTTGGAGAACAGTATTCGAGAAGCAACGAACCTTACATAATTCTGGCTGACATACTCTGGTAGGGGATGCTTAAGCTATCAAAATGCAGTTACTGTATGGTTAACTATTGTAAGACTGTTGTCTCCATCCTTTTGTTTGTTAACTTGTCGGCCAAATGGGCATGACTAATGGTTGGGCTCTTATCTGAGACCTCTACTTTTCTATGGTTTCGGAAAATACGAGAAACCTCTGCTTGAAGAAATGGTGTAGAGATGGATTTGAAATTGCTGAATATCATTAATGTTTCGCGTTCATCTCAGTTTCTTCTCTGATGGAAACTCACTTAAGGCGAAACTAGACTGCTGCCCTCTCTGCTGCTTCTGCGAATTACCAGCTTGGTTTCCGTCTTGAAGTCTGGGTACGGGGCTTTCTTCATTGTTTATACAATGTTAGTGTGATCTCTCGGAGAATTGGGCACAAGATACGTATCTTATTCTGGACCTGATTACCCAGAAATCATGTTCTGTGATGTTTGGTTCTTCTCAAAGAATCATGAATTTTAAGAGCACTATTTTTCTGAAGAAAATTGACAGTGTTGCACTTTTTTCACATTTAAAAAAACCTGTGAAGTCAGCTTATTGACTCACCAAAAGTGTCTACCTTTCTGAATTTAAAATGGTAAGAATGCCATCAGGATTATTGGGAGCAGTGGAGTTTTACAAACTACTGATACGCTCTCCTCCTACAGACGGAGTTCACTGGACTGTGGCACCTTTGGGTGTTTCCACTGACCACCCAAGGTGGAGAGCCACTGAAGCAGAGTTGGAAGCTGTGCTAAAGTTGTTATAGTTCTGCTGTTAACAAGTGACCACTTGGGGCGCCTGGGTGGCTCAGTGGGTTAAAGCCTTTGCTCAGGTCCTGATCCCGGGCCTTCTGCTCAGCGGGGAGCCTGCTTCCCCCTCTCTCTACCTGCCTCTCTGCCTACCTGTGATCTCTGTCAAATAAGTAAATAAAATCTTAAAAAAAAAAAACCAAAAACAAGTGACCACTTAACAGGCCTTTAAAGCCTTTTATGTTAAGTGCCATGCAACTTTAGATGCCTTCCAGATACCAAACACAAGCGTACAGATGATTAAATGTTAGGAGTTTTGGGGGGTGGATGCGGGGAAGGGAGTTGTCACACCAGCATAACTGCAGATCAGGAGCTTCTCTCATCAGTGGATGCTGTAGTTTTCGGATGAAAAGTAGTGAGATACGGCCCTCCCCACTGAGGTCTTTTAGTTACTAGTTAACCAAGTGATTAAACTTAGCACCACCAGCCCACTTACAGACTTTTTAGTCTCTAAAAGAGAGATCATAGTTCTCTCCCTCCCAGGTCCTCCCTAGAGACTGCGACTCAGTGCTGTGGTCCCTAACACGGAAAAAACATTGGATGAATGTTGAGCTTTTCTGATGGCTGTTCTACTTTGCTGTGTCTCATCATAGCAGAGAAGAATCCTATTTAATGTCTGCCAATAGATGTTGACTTCAACTGAGACAGGACTGAGCTTAAATATAGGAAGGAACAATTTATTTCAAGTTTTGAGAGTCCCAAGTAAAGTATACCCTAGGGAAAAAAATTTAAAACAGTCTGAAACTTGAGTAGTTAACTCAAAAATGATTTTGTAATAAAGCATAGTAAAACTATGTATTTGATCATACAGTGATTCCTAGTATAAATCCTAGCACTGCTATCAATTGATCATTTTAAATGTAACTTACATGTGTATGTAATGTAAACATAGTTGTAAAATGTTTTATTAAATCATTTCACTGTTCACACAAGAGTTCATTTATTAAATCATTTCACTATTCACACAAGAGTTCATTTAAATGATTTCATGAGAACACAGCACAGTCACCCTAGTTTGTGGACCAAACCTCTCTAAGGCAGCGTTTTCTCCAAGTCTCTGGGGAATGTTCAACCTGTGAGGGGCAGTCTGCAAAATGGGGACATTGTCAAGTTAGTCCTTTTCAAAGAATCATAATTTACAGTAACATACTGAAAGCTTTGAAGCCTTAGAGAAGAGAAACCTGTTGACTTATGTCTAATGTAACATTCCCCGAACTCATCTGACCACAGAAGCCTTTTGTGCCCTCCCCACCTTTGACAGCAATTCCTAGAAACACTTCAGGGAATGCTGCTTAAAAGAACAGTTGGTCTCAAATAATAATGGTATTTGACTATCTCAGACTATTTTACATTAGTCATTCATGGCAATGTAGGATCCTCCCTGTTCTGGACTGAATGTTTGTGTTCCCCAAAATTTGCGTTGAAATCCTAACACCCAAGGTGATGATATTTGGAGGTGGGTCTTTTGGGAGATGATTAGTTCATGGAGGTGGAGGCCTCATGACTGGGATTAGTGTCTCTATTGAACAGACTCAGGAAAGCTTGCTCGCTCCCCTCCTGACATGGGAGGTGCCTTGAACTTGGACTTCCAGCCTTAGAACTGTGAGAAATACATACATGTCTGTTGTTCATAAGCCAGAATGGACTTACAGCAGCCCGAATGAACTAAGACAGGGACATATCAGAATTTTTGTTTCTGCCTCTGCTTAGAAAGTCATCTTTTTCTTCTGGGGGCAGGCTGGAGTGATGGTGGTTCTAGCACCTGTTTGAGGAAAGCAAATGGCCTGTTTGATACTGTCACTCTACCACCACCACATGAAGTCACTGACAACTGTCAACAGGCTTCCTACAGCAGCCTTGTATTAACATGAGGGTTCACTGTAACGTTTTGATTATAATAGATAAAACACCTAAGAATTCTGTTGCTGCCTGCCTTCCAACGAAGTGTTTTGTTTGTTTTGTTTTTTCAGTTTTCTCATGATAAATTAGGGGTTGTTAAACATTACAAGAATCATTTCTAGGCCTTTCCTACCACCCTTTGAGCAAATATTAAGTGTCTTCTTGCTAGGCACTGCAGTGGGGAGATAAAAGTAGAAAGAAATGCTCTCACTTGCATCTGGAAGGACACTGTGCTCTGAATTACTGGAAATTCAACAGCATGTAGTCTGAACGTGTCATGGTTGTGGCACTGGAGGGGTGTCTTTTCACCTGACACAGGACGAGTTTTATGAATGGTACTAGTAGTCCAAATTCAAAGGCTAAAGACAACTCATTAACATCTATATCAAGCAATTCTCCAATTCCCAGTGGACACTGACTAGGTATCCTACAAAATTGTTAGGGCGCTATCTACTTGGAATTAGTGTCAGATCTCCCAGGTTAGGGGCTCAGTCTAAAAGACTGCACCAAATTCAAACACCTATTGCTAAGTCCAGATTGTTACCTGTCCTCTGCCTCACTGGCTATAAATCTGAGGTTCCCAAGGACATCCTCCTTAGGTTTGATTAATTTGCTAGAGTTAACTACAGAACTCAAAAACATTTACTTCAACATTTGCCAGCTTATTATAAAGGATACAGATAAACAGCTAGATGAAGAGGTATAAAGGTCAAGGTCCCACATACAGGAGTTTCTGTATGGCTCCATTTCAGTCATGGCTGATTAAATCATTGGCCATTGGTGACTGATTTAACCTCCAGTCCCTCTCCCCTTCCCAGAGGTAAGGGGAGTGTGGGATTGAAAGTTCCAACCCTCTAATCACAGGGTTGGTTCCCCTGGCAACCAGTCCTCACGCATAGGTTACTATGCAAAAGTCACCTCAATAATGTGACAAGACACCTTTATCACTATTATCACTTAGGAAATTCCAAGGGTTTTAGGAGCTGTGTACCAGGAAAGGACAAAAAGACCAAATATATATTTCTTATAAGTCACAATATCGCAAGTACCAAACCAAAATTTTTCACTTAACAGGTTTATTTTAGCAGCTCAGTTTTATTACATTCTATATATTTAATATATTTCTATCTGTTCTGCATAGATGGCATATTCATTAACTTTTATAGTTGACTTTTTAATTTGATATGTGCTGCTACCTGGCCCAAAGAAAGAGGGAGACAAACTTGCTTGGTGGATACATGGTGCAGCATTTAACTTTTCAGCAGAACTTCACTTTGATGTCGGCTTCAGTGTCAGCTTTTCCTCCTCCTCTCTTTCAAATCCCGAACAGACGAGAGATCTTCCCTTAGGATATCGAGCGCAACACTTACGCAGTTCTTGGATGACAGCCTGACACTTAGATTCCATGTAGTTGTTGGCTGCAAAACAGACAGGCAGACCCTAGTCATGATCTCATAGAACTCAGATGCAGGGAAGTTTAGATCAGTGCTTCCCACTCCTTTTCACTTCATTTTATCTACAGACCTGGAAGAAAGAGGTAATTCTTTCTGATGTACAGACCAGTCAACAGGACAATTAGGGGGGAAAAAAAGCATGATTTAAAAGTGGTTGAGGGGCACTTGGGTGGCTCAGAGGGTTAAAGCCTCTGCCTTCGGCTCAGGTCATGGTCCCAGGGTCCTGGGATCGAGCCCCGCATCGGGCTCTCTGCTCAGCGGGGAGCCTGCTTCCTCCTCTCTCTCTCCGCCTGCCTCTCTGCCTACTTGTGATCTCTCTCTGTTGAATAAATAAAATCTTTAAAAAGAAAAAAAAAATAAAAGTGGTTGAAAGGTATTTTTACATATAAATTTCCTTTTCTTTCAGGTTAATAACTTACATACCCTTTTCTAGGACAGTGGTGGCTGTGGGATGTCCCTACCAAGTCTGTGCAACAGAGAGGGGGAAATTGCAGTCTCTGGATAGGGAGCTTTTTTACAGCTATGAGCTAAGAATGGTTACATTTTACAAGGGTTGCAAATACACACCCACATTCCCACCTACACTCTCTACAACAAAGACCTCCGGGCCTCCAAGGCCTAAAATATTTCCTATTTGGCCCTCTACAGAAAATATATGTAGAGCTCCTACTATACACAGACCTTAAGTCAGGGAGAACTTGACCTAAAGGTTCTAGGTCAGCTGCAGTCGATCCAAGTCCCCCAGTGCTAAAATGGGGTGCATGGGAGTTAGTCCCAGATTTTAAAAAACAAACAAGCACTAATTCTGACTAGAAAGAATATAGCAAAGTGGCTGAGTCCAAGTTTGGAGTCAAACCAAAAGGGTTCAAACCCGCACTGCACCCCTTACTAGACAAGTTATCTGACTTCTGTGTCAATTTATCCATCTATAAAACGGAGGTCATAGCAGCATCCACCTCATGGATGAAAGGACTAAATGACTTAATATGTTTAAAACACTATGGCTGTGCTTAATGCTAACTCAGTCCTGATATATATACATATATCCATATGTTGCTAATTCAAATAAGGTAAGAATTTATTTGGGAGAAGAAGCTGTGAAAAACATTTTCCTTTTTCTTAAATTTGGAGGAAAGAAAAGGATGAATAAAGTAGCATTACTATCATTATACATCAACATTGTAGATTAAGATTTTATGAAATACTGCTCACATCATAAAATGAAAAGTCTAAGAATGAAAGTTAAAAGGCGAAGGAAGTAGACAAACAAGGGTTTTCTTTAGTAGTGAATCTTTGGGTAAGTTCTTAACATTTTTCCTTCAGACCCTTCTCTATTACTTTACTAATGGGAAAAGTTAACAAAAACATCAGTGTTGAAGTTCAGAAAGCTCTATAGCTTTTCCATCTGTTCTTCTGCCAATAATCATTCACTGATTAAAAAAAATCCTCTAGCACTTGGTCAAACTTATTGGCCAATTTAGAACCAAATTAGGGGGAAAATCAAGTGGACAAATCACATCAAATATGCTTTAGTTGAAGTTTGCTTTTTTTAAAGACTTAGTTGCTGACTTGGCAGCCTGAACTCCGATTGCATTTTCAACCCCCATTTCTAATCTGATCGCTTTTAAAAAGTGGGTTTTCAGCCACAGTGAAGTATAACCAACCCATTTAAAACTAATCTTTTTAAGAAAGAACTTTGCTCACTCAGCTTAGTAATTTTTAACTCTGGCTGTACATTAAAATAACCTGGTTAGCTTTTTAGACTGATTCCTGCCCAGAACCCGTTTTCAGGAAGTCTGATTCAATTGTTCTAGGCAAGAGCTTTTTTTATAAGTTCTAATGTGTTTTAAAGATTTTAGTCTAATGTAGTTTAAAGATTCTAACGTATAACCAGGATCGCGAACATGAAGCTTGGATCATATCACTTTGTATTTTCTGCATCTTTGTTGAAACAATGAGAAAAATCTTCAGGATAATTACAGAAATACTACTTTTGAGAGGAGCTCATATCATTTGCTGATAAAAAGAAAAGCTGGTCTCTTGTAGTTGGTTCACAGATAAAGTGGAAAAATATAAAAAAGCATTTAACATACTACCTTGTAAACATTTCTGTATTTCACAGGCTTGTTTCTGGCACGGATCCTTCTGCGGCATATCCAGAAAACTAAAATAAGAGAAACGATTTTTATTTTGTCTTTTATCCATAAAGACTTGAAAGCCCCTCTAGATGGGATTTTCTTCTGAGACAACCAGGTATGCTAGAAAACAATTGCACTAAAAAATACTCTTCCCATTCATAGGATGAATCAACTGTATTTTTTATAATATCCATTTCATTCAGTTTTGAAGACATAAATAGCTTTACATGAAAATAAAACCTTGAATTCAATCACCTCATCTTGAATATCATAAACCAATTGCAGGTTAAAGGAGCCGATGCCACAGACCAATAGGCTTGCCCACTGCTCAGATATATCATTCGCAGAACCACCCTTGGTAAATGATTAAACTCCTTGAGCCTTTTTCCTTATTATTTTTTTCCGTATGATTTCCTTATAATTATTATTATGTAAAATGGGGGCCATCCCTATGTACCTCAAAGCATTAGTGGAAGGCTTAAGTGCACAGAATAGTCTAGCCGGGAAGGGAGGCAGTAATACAAGATTTTTTAAAAAAATAAAACCTTACTTTTAATGTACATAAACAGTTATGACTACTTTAACTCAGAAAATTCTTTATCAGGTAGTAAATGGTTTCCTAGGAATCAGTAATATTTGGTGCTATTATTACTTCCTGAGAAAGGTGCTAGTTAAGCAGCTAAAATAATTTTTTGAGCTCTTATAGAAACCAACTTATTTATCTGTAGCCAGAGAATGAATTTAAGTGCCCACGATTTTGATTAGCAACCTCTAAAAATTTGAAGGCACAATTTCAGAAAGGAAAAAGGCCCAGAAGCCTTTGTAGCCCATTTCATTAATTCAAATAACCTCCTCTTTTTTCAGAGCCCCCTAAGTTCTCCGTAAGATCCGAGTTAGGTCAGTACTGGGAGGGGAAACACTGGAGCAAAACCTGGGATATTTACAGGACGGGAGAAGGAAAGGCAGGTGAATTGCGCAGGGCAAATAAGCGACACATAGATGTTGATGCTGCTAGGAGCTGCTCTCTTCTCTCTAAACCAGTACCAAGTCCTTGGTGATCGGGGCATCTGTTCTGTAGCAGGTGCTGACTTTTGTGGGACTCATCAGATCCCAGTTCCAGCTGATGATGTCCATTAATGGTTCTATGGCAATTTCCAAAGGAGTCAATTTCAAGTTACATGTCCTGACTAAGTGCTTTTTTGACTTGCTTTCTGCCTGTGTGACCCCCTCTCTGCAGTTCCACTTGTGGTGTTCTTCATGACCCTTCCTAAGCTTCTGTGTTCTTGAGCAGTTTTTCAACCCAGTCCCTCCCCCCAGGCCCACAGGTGGGTGCACTGCAGTGGTGGATGAAGTGATTGCCTTATACTGAATAGAACAGAGGAGCATATCTTCCTAGAATCCCAGCACCTGGAAAACAAAGTAGATCATTAAAATCACAACCAAACAAACAGAGTGAAAAAGAAAAAGGGAGAACAGGGGAGAAATAGAAATACATACCAGGTTAATCATCAGGCAAAAGCTTAAGCAACAGCTCCTGTACTCCCCTGACCTGTCAGAAAAAGAAAGTTTATAGAGTTCTCTGTTGTAAGAGCCCCCAGTACAATGGAAGATGATTAAGCAACATGGGTACCATTAAATGATGCTGGATCTGCCACAAGCGAGAGTTGTTATCCATGTAGCGCTCCTCAGGGTAGAGTTGCCACATGAGAGGTAGCTGGGAGGTAAGAAGGTGACTTGGTCTAGCTGCGTCACCTAAGGGAACCTGAACTTGCTGGACTCGTGCCCTTAGGGAACTCGTCTCCTAATGGAAAAAAATGATCAAAAATAAAAGCAAAGATTTCAGAATTTTGAGACTGGTTAGAAACCAAGTTGCTTAAAAGCAAAATCAATTTAAAAAAATAAGCAAAATGTAAACACCTACCTCTTCCACGACGGCCACCCACGTGCGCTGGTATTCGTCGCGGTAGATGCCCTCTTGGTGAACCCAGAGGTGATCGGGTGGAGCCCCCACATCCTCTCCTGCCATTCTGGGCTTTGGGTTCCAATTCTAGCCCTGCTTTTCTCCACCTAAGCCTGCAGCACCCGCGCACAGGACACAGGTGTGACTTTTCGGGTTTGAATGAACTCACCAGTGAGCAAGGTGACCTGGAACTAGCAACCACCAACCAGAACAAAAACTCTTACATGTCTACTTGCACAGCCTGCGCGGAGCCGAGGCCACCTTATCAAGACACTCAAGTGCCACTCCGCAGAGCCTCAGGTCGCGCTAACTCTTGCCTGTGAAGCACTCAGCTCCCGAGCTCAGTGGGGAGCTCTGTGGAGATGTAGGACTAGCACCTCAGGAAGCTGGGCAGTGCTGTCAGTCTCTGCATTCACAAACTGAATGCAGTTAGCGATGGAGTGTGCACACTTACTTGGGCAGCGATGGATGCGTGTGCCATATTCCCCAGGTAAAAGCCCCTTTCAAGCAATTCCATTTTAAAGGACTGTGAAGGCTGAATTATGTGCATCGCTTTCTAAATTAAAATTCAAAGTTTGTTTTAAGGACAAACAACCTATTTATCAGCTTACTTAGAAAGGTTACTGATAGCAGTTGGGCATTTCCAGAAGGGGGTTTTCATGTTAAGGAAAATATTTAAGGTAGCATCATGGGATTCTGAAGCTGCAAAAGACTTTGGGGATCATGGTGATTGGGAGCGGAGAGCAAATGATGGTTATCCATCTAGGTCCTTGTTTCATTTTAATAATGCTTCAGGATGTCACTGGAACCCGTTTCTCCACAGAGGTGTGCATTTTAATTCTGATTTCACAAGTCAGAAGGCCAGAAAAGGCCTCCACCATTTGAGAGGTGTAAAGGAAGCAAATCTCCTGGGCAAACTCTTTCCATAACGCAGAGTCGGCTCTAACCCCATAAGGGTTTTCTGCCTAGCTCTGGATCTCATTTCAGGGCCTTGCGATTACTTGACCTGCATTTTGCAGGAATGAATAGTTTGTACCTGGCTCCTAGCATCATGGCATGGTTTCACTGTATTTCTTCCTCTGACAGAGCAGATACGGCATTGGGGGATCTGCCCCACTGAACAAACGCCTCCTATTCTCACTAGGTGGCCTTTAGGCAGGAGAGGAACTGTGGCACATCTCTGAAGGTTGCTGAACCATTACTGAGATTGCCAAGAGCAAATGAGATGCCAGAACACGGTATGATACAGCCAAGGAAAAGGCCTGAAAGAACTAATTGAGCCAAACCAAGCCCTCTTTTCAAGGACAGAAGGTTTTTTGTTTTTGTTTTTTTTCTTTCTTATCACTGTTAGTTCTCCTTCCCTAGTAGTAGAGGAAGATGTGTTTTAGAGATGTACTAAATGGTCTGATTTCAGAGCATCATAGTTGCTTCACCCATTGTATCCTGAATGGAATTGGCTCTGAGCCCATGGTAAGGCTCTCTAACCCATCTTACTGGGCTCTCTCATCACAAACTCATCTAAAGAACCCCTTCTCCTTCACCAAATCCCAGTTCTCTCTAGGGTTCCTGATTTCGCAGACTCAAAACTTGCAAGTTATCTTGGACTTCATCCTCTTCTTCGGTTGCTGCATCCTATCTGTCACCAATTTGAGCAAGCATCACTGCCACTATATTTGAGACAAACTTTCCCCTAAATAGTAGGTTCATTTCTAGCTCCAAATCCTTGCTTGAGCTTTCTACTTGCCTAACATGCCTCCACAAGCCATTCTGCCTATCTCAATACTATTATGGCAGATGCAGGTGCCTGCCTTCTCTAGGAAAACTTCGGGTCTCCTAGGACTACTGCAGCGTTTATGTCTCAGCTCAAGCTCATATTTTGGCCTCTAATTATAAATTGCCTTTGCACATTTGCTCTGCTTATTTCACAAGCCTTGTCTCCCCTCAAATACAGTATTATAAGGTCTTCCATAAAAGGAATGATATAGTAGTACTGGGCACCTGAAGTGTCCATACTAGTCAGTGTTCCTGTGCACGAGGAGTGAGTAGATATGTACGCGGAGCAGAGAGGGGAAACAGATAGAGACCACATATACGTGGGTGGAGACAGATTCTTTAGGTATATTATACAACCATATATTCTGTCAAAGTCATTTTTTTTCCATTTAGCAGATACAGTTGTTCTGCCTCTCCTTTTCCCCAGGGCTGTGGAAAGGAGAGATACAAACAAAAATATATATATATATTTTGAGTACAAAAGAAATAAGTATGGCCATTAAAAAAAAATAGAAACCAAGTATTAAGAGTTTCACTACCATCTCTCCTTCACAGATAGTCAACAACTAATATATCGACATTTAAGCTTGTTTTGAATGAAAAGCAAAATTTTACTGGTTGCACTGACATCAAAATGAAATGATTCCAGTGATATAGAGGGCAGATAAATTGGAGATGATAGTCTCAGTTACTATGAATTACAACAAAGAGGCCTATGAGTCACTACAAAATATTCTCAGAAGAAAGGCCGTGTGATGTGCTGCTGGGACCTAAAGGCCAACATGCTGGGCATCTGTAGGATGAGCCGAGGAACAAATTCCCACTCGTGACCCTGCACTTATGTGTGTCACCACTCACGGTGAAGCTGCTGCATGAGCACAAGCCAAAGGCTGAAGGCCTAAGATTAAGATGAAGGATCATACAATCACAGGTTGTATAAATTGGAAACCATTTCCCTAAAATGTCCTTCTTGGAACACTTGCCTCTAACTTTTTCCTTGGTCAGATACATTTGGGAATCTTATAGTCACAAGGCTCATAAGTGTGGTAAAACCTCTGGCCAGTCACACAGTAAAGAAACCTTATTTTAACATTTCCCAAATTCATTTGACTAGAGAACATTCTTCTGCACATGAAACTTGTTCACAAAATTCAGAACATCTTGAACTAAGATGAATCTCTAAAATCCTCAAGATAAACTCAGGTACAATATGCAATATAATACCTAATATAGACCTCCTCCACTCCAAAGGAATACTACCATCTGCAAATTCAAATGGATTCAAAAAGTGCTTTTATGGCTTTATCATCCATTAAGGCACTAAAGCAGATAGTCCCCATGGGGGTCACCTTGATGTCATGGCCAGAGACCACACTGGCCTAGACACACTATTTCCTAGTAAGGAAATAATTTCATAATTTCATTTGGAGGAAAAATTTAATAAATTTCATGTTAAATGGATGATAAACGACATAGAAAGCCTTCCTTATGAAAAGTATAATTTACTTCCATTTCCAGGTGTTTGAACAATTTGTAAACACTAACTGGTTGAACATAGTTATTTTCTTTGAAGTGAATTAATCAACTGATTTAATCACAATGGGTGAAGTTACTAAGAACACATGCCCTGATTTTGCTACTTGCAGTGGGAATTGGGACATGTTAACGTCTCTACACTTGTTTTTTGAGGTGTAAAATGAGCAATAAACAACGTATTGATTATAATGGTCAGCATTTACTTATTTTATGTTTTATGGATACTGTTATTATGGCCACTTACAGATGAAGGTAGTAAGTAAGGTACAGAGAAGTTAGGTGACTTGTATGAAGTCAGAACACAGGTAGGAATTGTACAGTCTGATTCCCATTTGGGTAGTTTACATGGAAAGGTAGCAAAAAAATAAGTATGCTGTAATAGTCTTTTTCTGTACTCTACTTAAACATTTAGAACTGTAAAATGTAGCCACGAGCATTATAAAAGTTAGAGAATGTTGGTATAATATTTGAGATTGACGAACACCAGCAAGAAAAATAAGGTGTTTTTGTTGTTGAAGGTGCCTAAAGGCACTTTATAAAGTCAATACATTCCATTGCTAAAGATAATAATGAGAAGAGCCGTTGTTGTCCCATTAAGGCAGGGCGTACAAGTCACAAACAGTAACTAATATATGTGTCACAAACATAACTATTACATGGTGTAAAACCGAGACTTAAGAGAAAATTTTGATGGGTCCAATGTAATTGCACAATTTAAGTTTTGCCCAACGTTCATCATTACCAAGATGAATCATGGAAAGAGGTGCCGTGTGATCCTTTTGCGTTAGGTAAAAATGGGGGTTGCCGGTGTATCTGTCAGAGATAATATCATTGGATGTGGACCCTGTCTGTGGGGGGATTTGGGTTGGAACTGAGTTGGGAGAAAAGAGCAAAGCATCAACACCTCCTCAAGGAGCACGTTGGGAATGTTCCCTTTCCAGTACTGCCATGCCTGCCTGGTTTCAACACTGCGCAGGGAAGGGAAAACAGACATAAACACTCTGATTTTGCACGGTTCCTACAACCCACGTGTAATCCCTAGTCTTGGGAGTTGAAAGAGCTGTACTTTTACCCGTGGCACGTTTGACATTCCTGAAAAGAAAACCTATTTTCCATGGAATTTCACCACGTCTGATATGGAGACAAGAGGAGCTGAGGAAATTGACATTGTGGATATCGACCGCGAGACATCCCAGACCTTTAATACAACTGGAGGCCCCCATTCCCGTGCCCTGCAGCGAACGCGTAGGAGCCCTACGAGCCTATGTAGAACACAGCAGCAGCCAAGCTTAAGAGTGATACTTTTTCAGATACAGTGTAGCACTGTTTCTGGAAGAGGTTACTCACATGAATATAATGTTTCTCGGGCTAATTAATCCGCCTCAGGAGCAGCGAGGCTAAAACTTCCAGGTTTCCCCGCCCTGGGCCACTCAAGCCGCGATCGGGACGTGAGCCCGGGGCGAGCCGAGGGGCATCCCGGGCCGAGGTCACCCGAACCGAAGTTAGGAGGCGAGGGCCGGCGACCGGAAGCGGTCCAGGGAGAGTTGTACAAAATTCAGGGCCGTAACTTGGAAACCGAGCGAAATAAAATAAGACCTGAACTGTCTTAGGACCGAATTTCACAGGAGCGTGCCTCTGGCTCAGGAGGCCGGCGCGCGCGGCGAGGCCACCTCAAAGGGCTGTCCCCGGAGCGTGTAGGCCGCGTACGGCTCTCCTCAGCGGGCGGGCAAAATGGGCGCGGGCGCTCCAGAGGCGCCGGCCCCGCCGCTCGGGCGCCGCTCTCAGAGCACGACGGCCCGCGAACCGCGAGCGCCGCCTCCCTGCCCTCCCCGCCACCGGGCCTGACGCCCCGACCGCGGCCGGTTACCGCCCTGCGCCCTACGGCCACGCCTGCCCCAACCGGCGCGGGCGTCTCCCAGGTGCCGCCGGGCCGGCCCCGCCCCGCCCCCGCGCGCCCGCCTCGAGCCCCGCCCCTCCCCTCCCCGCCCCGCCCTGCCCTGCCCGCGCTCCCCTAGCCCCGCCCCCGCGGAACCCGCGCGCCGAAGCACCCGGTTGGCCAGGCCCGGATTGGGCCCGAGGCGGACGTGAGCAGGGTCGGACCAAGATGGCGGTGCAGGTGGTACAAGCGGTGCAAGCGGTTCATCTCGAGTCGGATGCTTTCCTAGTTTGCCTCAACCACGCTCTGAGCACCGAGAAGGAGGAGGTGATGGGGCTGTGTATAGGGGAGGTGAGTAGGTCACTTAGCCTGACCGGAACCCTGCTGAGCAGACGCAGCGTGTCCCCGGGTTGGGTGTCGGCGGCGCCCAGGGCTGCGGAGGCTACGGGAACCTCTGACCGACACCCTTGGACCGAGACTTGGGATGATCAGGTAGTGCAGGCCCCGTGCCTTCTGTCGCTGAACCCGCGTTGAGTCTCCTGCAACGCCACAGCGATCTGCATAATCCTCTGGGTGGGCCTTGCAGTTTCTCCAGATCGAGTGATTACCCCATTGACCAAAACCGCGAGTCAGGCCGCAAAGACACTGTAGTATAATGAGGACGGGAGTGTATCAGGAAGCAGCCAACCACGGTTAGGGTCCCTGGCCTCGACTCCAGTCTTCTTTCTGGGACGCCTTCTAAGGGTATCAGAAAACCAGACAGAGAAGAGGGTTCCAAAGACGCAAAGGTTTCCACGGGGTTAAGTGTTGCAGAGAGGAGAAAGACGATGAGAAGACATACCTTGGTTGACTATAATCCGAAGTAAGAACTCTCCAGCCTCTCATGCTGGTATACAGGAACACATGACCCACGTTTCATAGAATCTCCATCCCTGTACATCAGACGGGCGTAATGTGATCAGTAATGTTTTCTGCTTTTTCCCACTCTAGTTGAATGATGACACAAGGTAAGAATATATTTCTTTACTCATATCTTTTAATCTATATCTTACTGTTAACTCAAAATGATGACAAGCTTGGCAGTATCGTGTACAACTTCTATTTTAACTTACCATTATGAGTCCGGAGCTCCCTCACTGACACACTTTGAATTCCACCCCAACTCTGAAGGTTGGTTTCCACCTTACTTCCTACTTGGAGAATTTTCAGTTTGATATATGTATGATCTTCTGGAAAAAATATGGGTAGTAATACCAAGATCATGAGTGAACCTATGAAAGCTCGTACACATAGAATTTTGTATGACTTGTATACTGCTGTTACATTCCATTTTGTGGCTTTATGTTCTGTCTCCCCTGAAATGACAACGAAATACAGGTAATTTTCTTTGCATCTAAACTGTCAGTGGCTTGCTCCTTCCCTCTGGTGGGCTCTAAAATGATCTCATATGGCCAGAAACTTGAGTGCTTCAGGAGGCAAAAGCTTTAGGTGATGTTTATTTAAATTTCAAAGCATAGCAGAGTGTGTATTTCACAAGCCCACCTCTTTAATACCGGGTATTCTAGGAATTTCACATTGCCACTGAACACATTATGTACTTAGGCACTCTTCCTTTGTTTCTGCTAAGAATTCACTGCAAATCTTGTTACTTTGCTTTAATATCTTTTTATATTCCAAAATTCAGTTCCCTTTTTTCCCCCTAATTTATCCCCAAAAGGAGTGACTCCAAATTTACGTATACTGGAACTGAAATACGCACAGTTGCTGAAAAGGTATGTATGCTAGAATTTTGCATGATAGAAACTTGCAGTTGGGGAGGGATTTCTTTCCTACTCTGATGATCTCAGCCCAGGATTAATCCGATCTGCGCAGGCCTGCACTTATGGTTGGGTAGGATGTTCTCTCCAGTAAAACCAGATGAAGAGTGTACTCACTGGGACTGGAACCCAATTTTTCTGTTTGCAGCAAATTCAGATGACGAATCACTCCTTGCCGTTCTCTGCCTGATCTCTGGCCCTTCTCCCTGCTTCCTTGAACTTTTGCTGGTTTTGCTTCCTTGAGATCTGTGAATTCCTTCACATCACTGTTACCTCCTTATCTCAAGTCCCAATTCCTGTTTTGGCAACCTTTTGCTGTAAGCAAACTATGCATAACTCATACTTCTTAGTTTATCGTGACTTTTTTCCTGTCTACAATCCTGCCTCACCTTTTCTGGCATGCTCTAGCCTTCATGGTCTAGTAGAATGCTTTTCAACATTCACTTTTTGGTTCGTTGTGTTTCCAATGTGTTGCAGGCCACTGCTTTTGTAAAATACAGTAAAAATAAATTATGGCCTCTTCTCTGCTAGGCAGATGATGGGCGTGATAAAAACTATCAGGCCAAACAACTCCATCTAGTTTTTACCCCTATATCCAAACTTCTCCATGTTAACCACTTTGCCTCCTTTCTTCCCATATCAAGGAAAGAAGTTTACTTCCTATCCAGAGCTCTTCAAAAAACTCGTTCATCAAATATCCTCTCTTCTGAGTCTTCAACCTTTTGACATTTTTTCCCCCTTAGGATACAGATGTGCTTAAATTACTCTCATTTTACAAAGGAAAGAAAAATAACTTTTCAATCCCTGTAGTTACTAGAATCCTTTGAATAATCAGACCTCTTAAAAGAATAGGCTACAATCATTATAATTTCTTTACCTTCAGTAGTCACACATACCAAGTTCTGGTTTCCAGTTCCGTCTCTCCAGCCACCTCCCCATAGCTGTATCAGTGGATTATTTCTTGGTGCTAATCTTAAATCTTTCTCCTTGGAACGCTGAACTGTTGGGGGTTTTCTGTTTTGTTGTATCTCCCTATTCCTCTTCTCTCCCTCCCGTCCATTATGGTCTCCTCTTCATCCTCCGCATTAAATATTGGTATTCTCCAAGTTTTTGGCTTGGCCTCCTTGCCTTCCCAGAATGTCTTCTGGGCAACATTACCTTCCCTATGGCTTTAGCTACAACATTGAAGTTCAATCTCGCTTCAAATCTTTCCTCTGATACTCACTGTGGGACTTTGGGCATGTTACTTAACATCTGTGAGCTTTGATTTCTTTGTCTGTAAAACAGGGATAATGACAGTGACTAACCTCATAGAATTGTTGGGAGAGTTGAATTTGGGTAATATACGAAAACACTCATTTGTGAACTAGACACGGTAATAGAACCAACCTGTCCACTGGGGAGTTATTTTTATTTAGATAGTTATTTTTAATTTCAAGTTTTAATTGAAATTCCAGTTAACATGTAGTGTAATATTGGTTTTATGAGTCAAATTTAGTGATTCATCACTTACATACAACACCCAGTGCTTATCACAAGTGCCCTCCTTAATGCCCAGTACCCTTAATGCCCGGCCCACTTCCCTCTATCAACCCCTAGTTTGTTCGCTATAGTTAAGAGTCTGTTTTATGGTTTGCCCCTCTTTGTTTTTTCCCCTATGTTCGTGTTTTGTTTCTTAAATTCCACATATGAATGGAATCGTATGGTATTTGTCTTTCTCTGATAGACTTATTTCACTTAGCACAATCCACTCTAGCTCTGTCCACACAGTTGCAGATGGCAAGATTTCATCCTTTTTATGGCTGACTAATATTCCTACACACACACACACACACACACACACCCCACACACACACCATATACCTCCTTTTCCTTAGCCATTCATTAGTCTATGGACATGTGGGCTCTTTCCATAATTTGGCCGTTGTTGTAAATATTTACCAAGTTAATAAATGGAAAGCACTTTTCCAGGTGCCTGACACATGGCAGGTAGCCAATAAGTATTTTGTTAATATCTAGTAGATAATAGTAATATCAATTATCCCAAGCTCTAGAACTTCATACTCTACTGCCTCTTTCAAGTTTAGCTGGACAGAGGCATCTTAAACTAACATGTTCAAAACTAAACCTTCCCTCTTGCTCGAACCCACTCCAACATTCCTCCACCACAGTAGTTCCCAAGCCTGGGGGTGCCTTGGAATTACCCAGTAAGCTTACGAAATCCTGATGCCAACTCTGTTGGTCTGGGGTGAGACCTCGGCGGCAGGAGTTTGAGAACTTCCCCAGGCGATTCTAACACGCAGCCGTGTTTGGGCACCACTCAAAGCCATTCACAACTGTAGTTTGCTTCCGTTTTATTTCCAGCACCTCATCCCAACTGCGGCCACCTTATTGGAGGTCCTTGTCACTTCTGTTCTTGAACACTTGCTATCCTCTCCCCAGTCTTGCCTCCAGTCTCTTGCCTCTAGTCCTCTCTTCTGGTTGCTTAGGGTATGATCTTTTGAGAACGTAAGTGTGACATAAGTGTGCTTAAAATTGGTGCATTTCCCATTACCTTTAGGATGAAGCTCCATTAGTTAAGCATTCAGGGCCTTCTTGATATCATTTCTGTTTATTTCCAACTTCTAACCATGGTAAATTACAGCATTTTCCAGGTTATGTTGTACTGTTCCATTCGTTGTATCTGTTGGGTTTTATGCTCGGACTGCTTCCCTCTCCTCTGCTTGGTTAACTCCTTATCCCTTGCAGCTGCCACCTGTCTCCTTTAAGGAATCTGCCCTGACCCGTAGGCTAGGTTAGAAAGGGTTCTCTGTGCTCCGACTGCTCCTTGAGTGCGTGTGTGCTGTCCTCGAGCTGTTCACCTATCTCTCTTCCTGGACATGACTACTGTATCCTGTTCATCTTTCTGTACTTAGGCCTTCATGCAGTGCCTTACGTACAAGTATATAGTCAATAAACATATGTTGTACGAATGAACATACATTCCCTAAAATAGGAAATTAGTGTTTACCTGCCTGTGAGCCATGGAGAGGCATGCCAGGGGCCTCAAGGTCCTATAAAGGGCGTGATGGTAAATACATACTTTGTTGCAGTTACTTAGCTACAATACATAAATGAACCAACGTGGCCAGATTTTGCCCAAGGGAGGCTGGGCAGGCCAAACTTTGCTAGCCCTTGTTCTGTACCAAGACAGAGGAGCAAAAGCAACTGGGTTTTAGTACTTGAGTTCCAAGAGTGAAAAGGCGTGGGGCCAGTCTAGCTAAACTGGAATATTTTATGTGACTAGGACTGTAACAGAGTTAGGGTTAGGGTCATTCCTAACCCTAACCTTAACCCTAACCCTAAGCCTCAAGCCCGTCAACTACCTGTGGCTTTCAGGGACATCTGTGAGTCCTTTGTGGCCTTTATTTATACTTGTCTTATTTTCTTTTTTATCTGTGTCTGGGCTGGTCTTGCCATCCTATCCTGAACTTCTTTTCCTCCTTCCTCTAGGCACTGAAATCTTATCTTACAACAGAGAGAGAAAAAAGTCACCCTGGGCATCAACTCCTACTAAAATACATTGCCAGTCTTAATGATGTAATTTTATTTTTCAGGAGTCCATGCCCTCATCTGGAATTCTGTATTGATTTGTACTGGTCAAATAGATACTAAACTTCATGAATTCAGTGATCTTATCTTTTTAGTAGATGTTATCATGGCTTATCTTTGCCATCCTTTTATTTTTGGTCTTTTTGTATACTGATATTTAAAGTGTGTTTTTCTTATTAGCAGCATTTAGTTTTTTAAAAATCTAGTCTGATCACACTCCAATTATATTTAATGTAATTGTTGATATATGTGGGTTATGGCTTTATCTTTTTGCTTTGTATTAGACCGGCTTGTTTGCTTTTTCTCTTTTTCTTGGCTTTTGAGTCAGTCAGATATGCTTTATTATTATTATTATTTATTATTATTATCTCACTGGGAGCCTCCCGGTTGCAACATTTTTTTTCACTTTCCTTCAATATGCATTCCTGATTTGTTCATTTTCCTGATAACTATTTCCTGATAACATTTCCCTGATAATGCTAGAACCTTAGAATACTTTAATTTCATCCTTTAGATTAGTTGTCACATACTTTAATTCTACAGATATGTTAAGCCCCCTGTGGCATTGTTACTACTGTTTCGTGTGGTTAGTATTCATTTATATTTACTCACATATTTTACCTTTTATAGTGTTTTTCATTTCTTCCTCTGTATCTGGGGTTTTCCTTCTTCCTGAAGAGGTCTCTTTAGTACTTCTGTGCCGATACTGAAATCTCTCAGTTTTTGCTTCTGAAAATGTCTTTATTTTGCCTTCATTCTTTGAATATAGAATTCTTGGTTGGTGGATCTTGTCTTCATGCACTTAATATGTCACTACATCCTCTCTAGGCTTTCATAGTTTCTGTTGAAAACTCAGCTTTTTGTCCTGTTGTTCCTTGTTTCTATCTCTGCTTTTGATTTTCTTTATTGTGTACTCTGTGCCTGCCAGACACTGTACCGTTGATGGGGATAAAAATATAACTAAAACATGATCCTTGCCTGCCCTTCCAAAGCTTATGTTCTGTAGAGGAGAAAATTATGTCTACATGCTATAAACTATAGTGAGACGTGTGTATTATAAAAACAGTTGTACGGGAGGGGAGAGTGAGCAGGGAATTTGAAGCTGTGAAAGACTTCACTTGGTGGAAAAAGGCAAAAAGCTGACCACATGTGCCTAATGGCTGCCTAATGGTGCCTTCATGAGTCTCCTCTGTGATTTCACATCTGCCAATGCCACACCTATGTTTTCCCATGAAACTTGTAAACCATATTTCTAACCCTAACCCTAACCCTAACCATCTCATACTTCTGATTTTCACTCCTCTGTCTTCCTTTTTGGCTCTTCTTGGTCTGCCTCATCTGAAACATTAAGTTGGGCCTGGACCCCTGCTCCCTCTCCCTGCTCTATTCCTTGACTCTTATTTACATCTTCTTATCCTAGATCAGCTCATTTCCTTCCCTCCTGATCCTTTTCAAACTTAGATCTGTCTCCTGGGTTTCAGTGAGATTCAACCTTGAAATTTTAGAGGTTATCCTTATCAACTTCCTGTCCTCTATCACCCAGGGCCATTAGTTACCAAATCTTGTGGATTCTGCCTTCGTAATGAATCTCAAATCTGTTTCTTCTGTCTCTTCAATCCAAATCTCAAATCTTCACATCCAGGCTTTCTGAAACAGTACCCTTCCTTCCTGTGCATCCTGCCGATCATGGTGTCAAGGCCCCATACATTTTTGTCCTGATCTTTCTTGGTCTTACTGTCTGCCATTCCATCTCAAGTTCTGTACTTAAAGCAGTTGGCCAACATGTCTCCCAGACATCTTACTTATATCAGTTTGGCACCTACAGAAATTCTTTGTGTTTGTACACACGCACACACACTCAGAGCAGTCAGGAAATAGTACACTTGTTGGCGAGTTTTTTCTAATCAAAGTGACTCCTTTCCTCTAAGCTCTTGTAGCATTGATTTACTACATGATTTCATTATCGTTTCATGTATGATACCTGCTGCTTAAGCAGACTGATAGCATTTTGAATACTTGGACGTCAGCCTCTGATTGTCAGCCGTGGATTGTCAGACTCTGACTCTTGTTCTTTTCTGTGAGAGTATCCTGCACGTAGTTGTTAATCAAATGGTTATTAGTTATCATTCAGAACACTGTTCCTTCATCCAAATGTTAGCCTTTATGTTTTTATTTTGAAATGCATATATTGAGGTTGGATGTCTTCTATTTGACATATTCTATTATTCATGAGAAAATCATCCGTTTTCTAAATGCAGTTTTTAACCTGATAATATAATACAATACATGTGTTATGGGAGAAAGACAGAATTAAGTATTTCTGTGGCTTTCCCTCTAGGTTGACACCGTCAGAATTGTCCACATTCACTCTGTCATCATCTTGCGACGTTCGGACAAGAGGAAGGACCGAGTGGAAATTTCTCCAGAGCAGCTGTCTGCAGCCTCCACAGAGGCAGAGATATCCTTACTAGTCAATAAGAAGTTTGGACGTGCTCTGGAACTTCTGGGCCAGGCTCCTCCATTTGCTGCCTTAGCCTGCTTGTGGAAATTTCGCAGGTTTCCTTCCTGGTGACTCTTTCCCAGTTTTCATATTTACCTGACAGGTCCAGTTGTTTGATTAATCAGATTTTCTTCCCATTTTTCCTTTTGAGTGGCTTTTATTAGAAAAATTAGAAATTTCTAACGTTCCTGCTCTTAAATGCGGGAAGATCCCAAGGTCAAACCTGTGGCAATGAACTTTATGGGGGAGTTCCCTCCTCCTTCCTTTCATTCCCCCACTGCCCCTCTCCAGCTCCCTCTGTCCCCCTCCCAAGTTTTCCTAATATGATTTCATTTCTAGGCCTTAGATGATCTTGGTCTCCATACTTTGAAGAGATTTCCTTTTGAGGCTGCCTCTCAAAAAATGCATTGCTGAAAACCGAATGCAATATTCCCTGTTAAATATAACCAAAAAAGTATCAAATGCGACATTTGCATAACTAACCCTATGATCGGGACTCCATACCTCAGCTATAGCAAGTTAAAGTTGCATCAGTGGCTTTTAGTAATTCAGTGTTTTTTTATTATTAAGTTTATCTTGTCAATTAAAAGTAACTTTTAAAAATAGGCAGTTTACATGCTCAGTACAAACTTTAAAGGTACAAAAACATGTACAAAGTAAGTGTTTCTCTCCAACCTCAATGCCTCAGTTCTCTCATGGTCTGTCCCTGGACATAACTAGGGTTCTCAGGTTTTCATGTATCCCCTACCGTTGAATTCTGAGCATATGGAAATGTACACGAATATTTTCCATTAAAAAAAACTAATATATAACAGCTCATGACTTTGTTTAACAGTGTGTATCCAGACAGTTGTTCACATTGTACTTGGAGGTGCAGAATATAACCCTGGACGACTGCTTTGTCCTTGTGCAGGTGTTTAGGTTGGCAGGAGTCCTTTCCTGTGCTGCCGTGTAACCTTACACCTTACCCGCAGTTCACAAATGTGCACTTGGATCTGTACGGTCTGGTCTGAGAGCTGGAGCTGCTGGAGCAAAGGTTGTGTGTGCTTGTAGCTGTAGCTGCTTAGCCAGCTTTTTCTCTGGCGGTATTCAGGGGTGCCTGGTGCCCTGCGCCTTCGTAAACACTGTGGGTTATCACAAGTTTCTGTTTCTGTGCTCCCAGGCCAGGGTATGTCAAAGGTATCGATTTTTGCCAATCTGAGTGGCAAAAAACTTTATCTTATTTCTTGTCATTTTAGTTAGTATTTTTCTGATTATGACTAAATGCGGTCAGCTTTTAATTTTTAAGAATCATTTATATTTTTCAGAATTTTTAAGAATCATTTATTTTTTTCAGAATTATCATTTCTTTGCCCATCTTTCTGTTGCTTTGGAAATCTTTTCCTTAATAATTTGTAGGCACTCTGTGTTAAGTGTTAAGGAAATTAGCCCTTTGTGATAAGGATAATGATTCTACTCAGATTATTCGTGGTGTGTATGTATTTCTCCAATCAAATTAGTTTCACATTTTTTATATAATCACATGTATCAGTGTCTTATAGCGTGTACCTTTTGCATCTTTTACTCAAACTCTATTTTGACAGAATTATAGATTCCTGGGAAGTTACAAAAATAGTATAGCAGGGTTCTTGTACCCTTGACCCAGTTTCTCCCAATTGCTACATCTTAAATAATTGACAGTACAATATGGAAACCAGAAAACTGACATTGATACAATGTGTGTCATTCCATTGCCATTTTGTCACATGTGTTAATATATGTAACCAATACAGTAGTCAGGATGGCAGAATTGTTCCATCACCATGAAGATCTATGTAGATCTGTGTAGATCTACGAAGATGGCCCCTGTAGAAATCACACCCACTCCCTCAACCCCTGCTCCAGCCCCTGGCAGCCTCTAATCTGTTCTCCATCTCCCAGAAAATAATTGTATTATTGTTATTATTGTGATTACATATTACAACTTCAAAATGAAACTAGTCCAGTCCTATAATGGGGGATGGCTGGAAACACTGTTGAGTGTTACTGCACTTGGAAGTTACAATGACTATTTCTTAAGCGTTTCAGAAAGGTCTTGTGCGGGTTACTGCTGCTCAAAGTGGAATTTCCCCAGCCTGCAAGCTGAAGGAGTGGGTTTAGAGAGGTTAAGTAACCTCTTTTGGCATTCAAAAAAGTTATTTAAAAGCTTATCTAAATCTTTGGAATTTAGGATTTGCTATATAGAAAGGATTATTGCAGGTTTTTTTTTTTCAATCATTGCGTTTTAATGTAAGTAATTTGCAGGGAAACAAACCAGCGTCTCACAAGGGCAGCAGAAGGGGCAGCTTCTTATCTCAACTCAGAGCCTCAGGTAGAGTTATGGGAACTTTTTGATTCCGGATCAAAAGAAGAAAATACTCTTTGGTGGTGTACTTCTAGACACATGGGGAGACCAAGGTGGGTCCCTGGTCATTTGGTGTCTGAAACCATCCCAGTGGCCATCGTTGACACTGGCGGGCTGCCAGAGAGAAATCAAATGAATTTTTTAAATCTTGTATTTCTTTTTCAAAACTGTGACTAGGATGGAGCTAGACAGAGGATAGAAGATATTAACTCAAGTTAACAATGTAAGTGAGTTCCAAAAATTTAGATAAGCTTCTTTTCCGATAGCGCAGTGATGAGCATTTACCTGATCAAATGTTGGCTAATTGGATTAAGAGGATATAACTATATACCTTAATGGAAGCCAGATGGATTCTATTTTTTTTATTTTAACTGATTAATTAATTTTTAAAGTAATGTCTTCACTCAACCTGAGGCTCAAACTCCCAACCCTGAGATCAAGAGCTGCATGCTGTGGCGCCTGGGGGGCTCAGTGAAGCGGCTGCCATTGGCTCAGGTCATGATCCCACGGTCCTGGGATCGAGCCCCGCATCGGGCTCCCTGCTCAGCAGGGAGCCTGCTTCTCCCTGTCCCTTTGCCTGTCCCTCTGTCTACTTGTGATCTCTGTCTCTCTGTCCAATAAATAAAATCTAAAAAAAAAAAAAAAAGAGTTGCATGCTCTACCAACTGAGGCAGCCAGTGCCCTAAGTTGATCCTAGTTATAAAAAGAAACACCTTTGGCTTTAAATGGGAGGTCTGGGAAAGTCTGGGTATTGACCTTATTTCATTCTTTGATTGAGTTAAGTTGTAATAGGTTTATTTAAAACCTCAGGATGCTTTCTGAGCCCTCATTAGCATCACAGATTTTCCCCCCGCAAGTTGGAAATCCCTTGACAGACACACAGGTTGGCTGAACTAACGGGTCGTCCCATGAGAGTTGTGGGCTGGTACCATTCCCACCCTCACATCACTGTTTGGCCTTCACATGTTGGTAAGTATTATAGCCTTGTATTGTTTGTTATTTTTATTTATTTATTTTTAAAGATTTCATTATTTTATTTGAGAAAGAACAAGCGGTGGGGAGGGGCCAAGGGAGAGGGAGAAGCAGCAAGAGGGGAGGCTCCTGGGGGGCTCGATCCCAGGCCTCTGAGATCATGACCTGAGCTGAAGACAAACACTCAACCGACTGAGCCACCCAGGTGCCCCATGTTTGTTGTTCTTAGAAATCAGTATCGTCTTTGTCTGTTACATGAATGATGGTTATTTTAAATCATACTTTAATTATCCTTAAACAGGTGCCCTTGTTTTTATTTTGCTATGTTTTAAAAGTAATGATTTATTTCATACTATTTTTAATAGAGGTATAATTTCTGCTTCCCATTTTCAATGTCTTCCAGACAGACACCATTACTAACTAGAGCCTGACAGTTGGCTGACATAAAAAAACATTAAATTGTCACTGAACCTTGGTGACTGCTGAATACCACCATCTAGTACACTCCCATTTGGAAGACTCGAAGGGGTGAGGGGTGAGATTTACAAAACTGAGGTTTCACACATATTCCTTCTGAGCTGTTGAGGCTCTAACCTAACCTCCTCACCCCACTAATCCGTACAGCGTAACAAAATGGTTTTCTCTCTTTTTATCTTTACCACTTTTCTGAGTGCTGGTCATTTTGTTGTTTCTGCCTGACTTCGTGAGAGAAGTAGAGGAACTTCGCTTAGGGAGAGTGAGCTAACATTGTTTGGCATATAACCGTTTGCTAATGGTTCGTGAATGTTTTCTCCTCCAGTCCTCAAAGCAGCCATGAGTTAGAGATACTCCCCGCAGTGTACTGATGGGTAACCTGAGGCTTACATGGGTTAAGTTCACTTTTCACTGTGGTGTTCTTTTTCCAGTCTAGGGGCTTGAGATAATTGTAAATTCTGCATTCACCTGCACCACGGCGCCAGTGCCAGAAAGGCAGTAGCAGCGCAGTGTGGGACTAGAATGGCAGATGAGTGGTCCTCTGGGTTGATCGTGGTGGGTGGGGAGGGAGGCCTCCCAGAGTCACGTGGGAGAGCTGCTGCGAGATGCGCCTGTCTTAAATGCATCTTTCCCACCTGGGCCTGCTATAGTAGTCTCTGGGGTAGGTCCTAGGTGGGTATGTTCTTTTCATAATATACTCCTCAAAGAATTCTGGTGTGTAGTCCCAGTTAAATACTGGTACAGAGTAAGGGAGCGAATAGACTTGCTCGATTTCTTGCTGACAGAAATTTACCTGACCTGTGGCTAACATTAAGAGTGACATGCCGGAGCACCTGGGTGGTTCAGTGGGGTAAGCCGCTGCCTTCGGCTTGGGTCATGATCTCAGGGTCCTGGGATCGAGTCCCTCGTCGGGCTCTCTGCTCAGCGGGGAGCCTGCTTCCCTCTCTCTCTCTCTCTCTCTCTGCCTGCCCCTCTGCCTACTTGTGATCTCTCTCTGTCAAATAAATAAATAAAATCTTTAAATAAAATCTTTAAAAAAAAAAAAGAGTGACATGCCTAGGATATCTTGTGTCAACAAAAAATATATCATCAAGAGAGTTTTTTCAATTGGAAAACAAAAAAGATTGAAGTGGAGCTTGCAGTAACAATAGAGGTGTTCTTAAACCTATGTTGTTTCAAGCTTAAAGTTGATAAATAATACACAGAATTCCTGAATCTCTTGCCCCAGATTCACCACATTTTCTTCTGTTCTATGTTTGTGTGTGTGAGTATGTTTTATCTGAAGTATTCGAAAATAAGTCACAGCCAGTATTCACCTTAACTCCTGAATAATGTTTGGTATGAATTTCCTAAATGCAAGGATATTCTCTTACATAATTACAGTATATTTATGAAAATTGAGAAATTAATATTAAAATATTATTATTTAAGTTACTGACCTTATTTAAATTCTTCAGTTCACTAATGTCCTAATAAGTGTTGTTTTTATAGCTGTGAATATATTCCTGTAAAACCTTAATATCACTGAATAAATTCAGTGTTTGGTTTTATCTAACTTTTACTAAAAAATAATAGCAATTTTTTCCTGCCACCATTAACACTAAAATCAGATTTGCCTCAAATTTCTCCCATAGTAGTAGCATAGCCAGAGAGAAGTAAGTACCAAGCACCAATGAAAGGAAGGTTGGAGTGTATTTATTCCTGAACAATATCGTCGCTATGGTAATGAGTACAATGGAGAATTTTCTTGCAAAAAAGAAACTCTTAAGAACTTGGGGGAAAAAAAGCTTTATCAGTCTCTGGATGTTTTCTTCAGCTGTAAATAATGCGATGATTAAGAAGCCAAAGGAAAATAATTTAACACAAAATAAATTTGGAGACTAGAGCATTGAGATCTTACACTGAAAAAAATAGTAACACCTAACTGGGTAAGGAAAGGGAATAAAGAACAAAATGGAAAGCTCAGAGTTCTTACAGCATGGGGGCTGGGAATGGCAGCTTTACGTTCTGTCAGGGAACAGGTGTGCTAGAATGTCTTTTCAGTCCCTTACAGGTTGGGAAGATCTTTTAACTCTCTGTGCCACGGTTTCCTCACTGACAGAAAATCAGAATATGTGAAATCCTGTATAAGATGTTCTGTCCCATGCTTATTAGCACAGTAGCAAAGCATTTATCTGTACAACTCGATGTGGAGAGAGCACGACTAGATATCTAAAGTTGAAGGGCATGGGGCACCTGGGCGGCTCAGTGCATTAAGCCACTGCCCTCGGCTCGGATCATTATCCCAGGGTCCTGGGGTCAAGCCCCGCATCGGGCTCCTTGCTCGGCAGGGAGCCTGCTTCTCCCTCTGCCTCTGCCTGCCGCTCTGCCTGCTTGTGCTTGCTCGCTCTCTAACAAATAAAATCTTTTTTTTTTAAGATTTTGTTTATTTATTTGACAGAGAGAGATCACAAGTAGGCAGAGAGGCAGGCAGAGAGAGAGAGGAGGAAGCAGGCTCCCCGCTGAGCAGAGAGCCCGATGCGGGACTCGATCCCAGGACCCGGAGATCATGACCTGAGCCGAAAGCAGCGGCTTAACCCACTGAGCCACCCAGGCGCCCCTCTAACAAATAAAATCTTAAAAAAAAAAAAAAAAAAAAAGTTGAAGGGCAGACAACACTGGAAGATCTCCAAACTGTAGATAAAACTAAAGAAAAAATCCTCTCCCAACTGAACTGCTCTTCACAATGGCTAGATTGGTTAGCAAGTAGCTACACGATTCCTCACATTGGACTTCCAGAGCCTGAGGAATCGTGTAGCTACAAAGATATGTAGCTCATCTCCAAATGGCTGTTGAAGAGTCGAGTCAAACTGGTGCCCTGTGTTAGCAAGTCTTGGGAAAAAACATGAGTGATGATTTAAAGTGTGTACAGGAATTATGTTTAATAGGAATGACAAGTGGGGTGCCTGGGTGGCTCAGTGGGTTAAGCCGCTGCCTTTGGCTCAGGTCATGATCTCAGGGTCCTGGGATCGAGCCTCGCATCGGGCTCTCTGCTTGGCCGGGAGCCTGCTTCCTCCTCTCTCTCTCTGCCTGCCTCTCTGCCTGCTTGTGATCTCTGTCTGTCAAATAAGTAAATAATAAAATCTTTAAAAAAAATAGGAATGACAAGTGAGAAGGAGTGAAAAGTGATTAGTCAACAAATTTATAATGGATGCAACAATGTAGTCACAGTTTCTGCTGGTTTGGACCTTATGATTTTATGAGGAAGAAAAACAGTTAAAATACTAAAGGGGAAATAAAGAGTAACTACAATAAGGAATACATAAAGAGCATTTGCACCAGCAAATTAAAGCAGCAAATGTAAAATAAAAGCCTTAGGACTAAGAAATGAAACAAGAAGAAAATGTCATTAAAGATAAGCTTTACAGAGAGGGAGACAACCATAAGAAACTTAATCTCAGGAGACAAACTGAGGTTGGTTGGGGCGGGGGAGGGACAGGGCGGCTGGGTGATGGACATTGGGGAGGGCACGTGCTATGTGAGTGCTGTGGAGTGTGTAAGCCTGATGATTCACAGGCCTGAGTCCCTGAGGCAAATAATACATTATGTGTTAATTAATTGAATTTAAATTTTTTTTAAAGAATTAAGGACAGCTTTAAACTTAGACTTTAAATTTAGAAAAAAAAAATAAAGATAAGCTTTAAACCTAAAAGAGTAACAGGCTAGGTTAGCTCTATAGAGAAAAGAAAAGTCACAGTTACATCATTAGTGAGAGAACATTCTGTAATGAAAGGCACAAACTCCAAAATGTTAAATTATGTCCCCCCCGCCATAGCAATAAGATGTGCAAAGGACAAAGTTTTATATGTAGGAAAGAAAGTGGAAACTAGTTTGGAGCAGAACTTGATAACCCACTTCCAGGATCTTACTCCTTCAAGAGTATAATGTGAGTCTTTTGGCTTTGGATTGGGTTTTGCCGTGAAGGAGCAGGGATATAAAGTATGTGAACAAAGGATGGTGTGGGTCAAACAGACCTGCTAATGCTTTGGAACTTGATTATGAAAGGATTTCTGACTTACAGAAAAATTACAAAAACAGCAGAAAGAACCACATTCAATAATTGTTAACCTTTTGCCACATTTGCTTTATCATTTTCTCTATAGACACAATTTGAGAGTAAGTTGTAGACATGATGCTCCTTTATCCCTAAATACTAAATTGTATATTTCTCAAGAACAAGGATATTTATTTCCATAACCACCGTGCAATTACCAGCATCAGGAAAGTTGACATTGATAGCATCCTTTTATGTGATCTACAGAACTTACTCATATTTAGCCAGTTCTCCCAATTCTGTCCTTTGTAGCAGTTTTTCCTTTCCAGTCCAGAGCCCGTTCTCAGATCATGCATGGCATCTAGTATCATGCATGTCCTTTTAGTTTCGACATGGACCAGTTCCTTAGCTTTTTTGTCATTCCCAAACCTCTGAACTCACTTCTTCTTTCACATTGAGCAGATAATACTGCTTCCTACTTTATTTATTTATTTTAGAGATTTTCCTTATTTATTTGACAGACATTACTTTTTCATTAGAAAGGAATTTTCTCCATTTCTCTTTACTCACCTACTTCTCACTGGGCTCACCTTCTCCTTGTCCGTCCTCTTAGCTAATAGACATCCTGCCATTCTGGCCTCCTATGACTTGAAGAACCTTACACTCTTCATTGTGCTTCTTTCTCCAACACTGCTTTATCCCTGGATAAACTGGATTTTCCCTATCATTTATTTGTTCCTTCAAGAAATAAATTTGAGTGTCTCTGTGTGTCCAGCCCTCCAGGTGCTGGGAATAAAGCAGTGAAGGAGAAAAACAAGGCCTCTGCCTTCATGGAGCTTTACCTCATGTTTAAGAAAAGGCACAACAAAAAAAATACTTGCCAATCCCAATTCTCCTTCAGGTCAAAGACATTTCTCACTTTTCATTTGCACTCTTCACCCTGCTCTAGTCTGCCTCCCAGTCCACTGAAAGTAATCAGTGACATCCATTGAAAATCTAGTAAACATTAGGGGCACCTGGGGGGCTCAGTCAGTGGAACATCTGACTCATGGTTTTGGCTCAGGTCTTGATGTCAGGGTCCTGGGATCGAGCCCCGTGAAAGCTCCATGCTCAGTGTGGAGTCCGCTTGAGATCAACTCTCTCCCTCTCTCTCTACCCCTCCCTCACTCACATGTGTGCTCTCCCTCCAAAAAACAAAAACAAAAACCAGAGAGAAAAATCTAGTAAACATTTTTATGTCTCTGTCTTCTGTAGCATTTGATACTACAATGATTCTACTCCTTAAAAACACTTCTCAGTTAATGAGGAGTGCTTGGCTCTTAAGGATAGAAACTGAGCTGAGACTGAGAGTTGAAACACCTTGTCTGAAACCAGAGATGGCTCGTAATGGGTGGAAGCAGCATTTGAACTATTTGTATCAATAAGGGTTAGTAGGAATGCTGTTTATGAACATAGGAAATGGAGGAGGAAGTGTCGGTGGAGGAAAAGGTAGTTGAAGTCATGTCATACCCACACCACTAACTTACCAAAATGTTATCTATACGTAGTTTGCAAAAGAGAAAGGAAAGGGATTTAGATGGTGTAGGTTATTTCATAAATCTCACGAGACTTTATTGTCCTTGTAAGTGTGTATGAAAAGGAGAAATATGCCTGTAGCTATACTCCTCATTTTAAGATCTGCTCAGTTCTTCTGGACTGAGGTAATTGGCACTGCAACAAACAGTGATGTATTAGGTATTCTACCACCAGCGTTGGATTGGATCAATCTCCCGTGACAGATACAGGTTGCACTTTGTTTAAGCTTCCAACCAATCACTGTAACAAATTACATTTTCCCAAACAAGCATTCTGTTCTAAAAGTTACTAGTCAGTTCACTTAGGAAGACAAGGGGGAGAAGTCCCAGTGTTTAAGAATGTATTATTGCCAGGGGCGCCTGGGTGGCTCAGGTCATGATCTCAGAGTCCTGGGATTGAGCCCCGCATTGGGCTCTCTGCTCAGCAGGGGGCCTGCTTCCCCCTCTCTCTCTGCCTGCCTCTCTGCCTGCTTGTGATCTCTGTCTGTCAAATAAATAAATAAAATCTTTTTTAAAAGGGAACATATTGCCAAAGTAACTGGGCATAAGTCCACACCCTTCAGCATTTTGTTGTAATACTTGATCTTTTATATTCTTCATAAACAATGAACAATGAGGTCTGAAGACCTCAAATTTTAAAATTTAGTCTCTATTTAGTTTGGGGTACTCTTTTAACTGAGATTTTGTTTCTGCTCCCTGGAATGTTGGTTTTAATTCTGTTGCAGTCTCTATGAGAATTTACTCCATAATACTTCTACATTTCCATTCTTCATTGTCAAGTGTCATGTATGCATTTCCCTAAAAACATCCATCAAAAGGCTTATTTGAGGAAGCTTTTTGTCTACTTTCAGGGCCTTCATTTCTCTTTGAATCTCATGGAAGGAATTATCAAGTTTTGGTGGGCCAGCTGAGGAGTTATTAATCTAGCTTTTCTTATTTAATTGCACACTTCTCAATGTACTCTTCCCTTACCCAGTAAAATGTTTACACTTTGGAAGGTATATTGTCCTTAGGATATATCTCTGTTCTGCCCATAGAGTCTGACTCCTGGGAGGACTATATGCTGCTATTATCTTTAAATCTTTGTGTTTGCAAGATATAGTTTATCGACAGCAGATTTTAATTTTTGTTTATTTGCAGATGTTCGCACACAAGCCATGTACCAGATGATGGATCAAGGCTTTGTAGGACTTATTTTTTCCTGTTTCATAGAAGATAAAAACACAAAGGTATTTGTGTGTGTGTGTGTGTGTGTGTGTGTGTGTGTGTGCGTGTGTGTGTGGGTGTGCATGTGTGTGTAAGCACACACACACAGAATAGAGAAAAATCTTTGCAATTTTAATAGGGTGGCCAGGGAAGGTTTCAATGAGAAGGGTCATTGAGTCAGGACCTGAAGAAAGTGAGGGAGCAAGTCTTGTGGATTTCTTGGGGCAAGAGCGTTCCAGGCAGACGAAATAGCCAGTGCAAAGACCCTAAGGTGAGTGTGGCATGTTCAGAGGACATCAAGGAAGTCAGTGTGGCTACAACAGAATGAGGAATACCATGACCATATGTCCCAGTTTGCCTCTAGCAGTCCCAGTTTTATCCCATTATCCCAGTCTCCTTTTGATTAGGGTTAGGGTTACTTCTTGAAAGTATCCTGGTTTGGACAATAACTCATTTGGTCGTTCTACAATGAGGTCTGAAAGGTAACCAGGGGCCAGATCTCATGAGGCCTTTGATTTGACTGACTTGGGAAGCCACTGGAGGGTGAATTTACGTTTTAAGGGGATCTCTCTGGCTACTGTGTTGATAGTAAACTGGACAGGGGATGGGGGTGGGTACACGGGGAAGGAGGGAGTATGGAATCCATGGCATCTATGAAAACAGGGAGATACTGGAGTAATCTAGGCAAGAGTTGATGGAGATTTGACCATGGTGGCCGATTCTGTATATATTTTGATGGTAATAATAATTATATAATTATAATATAATAATAATGGCCACAAGTGCTGCCATTTATCAATCTGTTGTATGGTGTTTGACATAAGCATGCTCTAACCCTGACCATGGGTCTATGAGGATGAGGATTATTTATGTATTTATTTTAGAGAGAAAGAGAGCATGCATGGGGGGGGTGGCAGAGGGAGAGGGAGAGAGAATCTCAAGCAGACTCCGTGCTGAGCAGAGAGCCTGTTGTGGGACTTAATCTTACCACCCCGCGATCGTGACCCGAGCTGAAGTCAAGAGTTGGATGCTTAACTGGCTGAGCCCCCCAGGCGCCCTGAGGATTATTATCATCTGCATTTGATGGATGAGAAGCTCAGAGAAGTTGAACAGCTCAGTCAATGGCTAGTCTTAGCAATTTTCTATGTAGAGTGTTTCTGTTTGAATTCTTTGTTTATGTCAAGAGGTTTGACTATGTGTCAGTTCAAACAAAAAGAAAATTACCATTTAACATTGTAGGAATGAATTGTGCCAAAACTATCTCAAGTATGCTCTGTCCTTTAGTATCATAGTTATATGGTGAGAAGTTATGTTAATAATGAATATTGTTCATAAAGCCACTTTTTTCCAGAAACAGTAATCTTGAAGTTTCTACTTTGAAGTGATTTTGGCTTTGTCATTATAAATTTATTTATTGTCATTATAAATATTTGGATAAGTTTGTCAGCTTCCAACAAAACTGTTCAAATGCTCTGGTTCTTGGTTTCTTGGTCCTCATGTTTATAAGAAATTCTCTGCTGTCACATGAACAGATGTTTCATTTAAGGCCATTTCATGTTGACTGAGCTGAGTACATGATCCTTATGGAAATCGGAATCCCTTTTAACCTTCCACTTCTAGAAGGTCTTCGGATACCACCCATATAAGGATATGAGTATTAGGTTTGAATCTACTAAAGTAATCCTTCTCTGTGTGATCTTTCTTTCTGTCTTTCTTTCTTTCTCTTTCTCTTTCTTTTTCCTTTTTTTTTTCTTTTAGACTGGCCGAGTACTCTACACTTGCTTTCAATCTATACAGGCCCAGAAGAGCTCAGAGTAAGTATGACAGAGATGTATGCATGCATGTGTGTGTTGGTGGGCTAATTTTCATCCCAGGGAATTGACTGTACAGACCCAATTAAATAAATTATACATCTAAATAATGGAATAATATGCAGCCATTAAAAATATAAGGACATTCAGTAGTAATACAGAAATATCTGCAAGAAACATCATTAAATAAAAAAGGCAAGGTATGAGAATAGTATGTATAGTATGGATAGCATGCAACCATTTGGGTAAGGATATAGAAGAGAAATGTACACATCAACCCTAACCCTAACTTGCTAGTAAATACACAAAATATGTGGAAGGAAACACATCAGTCACCTCAGTAGAGACAAAGTGATGTTTGTGTTTATATCTCAAAATAATATACTTTTCATATTCTTTCTTGATTTACTAATTTTGGATATTATCTATTCTTAATACTTTACTTCGCCTTCACAAATGAGGATTTAGCTTACATGCCCTGCCCCATCTCCATGTCCCCAAGTGTAGTTATATTACTACTTTTGTTCTTCTGTTGATGACTTTTCTGTTCTTCAAGTTTGCCCCTTTATTCTGTCCACAACAGACAATAGACACTATCTTTTGGCTCCCTGCTGTTACTTGTATTTTTTACTATAAACCTTTATATTTTCACAGTTGCAAACAGCTGTGGTATGTGTTGCAACCATAATTGCATTTTCTGTGCCTTTTCTACTAGTTGACTCTAAGAGTAGAAAATACAGTGTTTATCATCATGATTATGTCAATATCATTATTCCATGTACAACCAAGCAGTGTAAAGTAGTATATTATGATACCATTTCCTTTCTTGAATAGCTTTTTGCTTTTCCATGGGGTGTTTCAATGGCTTTTCTCTCCTTATTTTTCTGCCTTTATCACCTCCCTGAGTTCTACATTCTTAGGAGTAATATAGAAATCTTTAGAGTCCCTGCTTTTGCTAGGATTACTCCCTGAAGCCCTCCATCTTCCTACCTTAGTCAGGTCTTGACTGACATCCTGGAACTTTCCTTCATCATTCTCCTTGGTTAGATTCACTGATTTCAGTGGATTTCATTTCAGTCCACTGTCTGGATTTTGTGTCATCTTTCTTGGTTCACTCTTTCTAAGAAAGGTATGCATTTGAGTCTTTTACCTGTCTAACTCTTGTTCTTTTATAGGGCACTTTTTTTCCTCTGACAGTTTTTGGGAACTTCTCTATTCTTGATGTTGTGAAATTTCATATGATACAACCGGAGTGTGGATATTTTATGATTCAAACTGCTGGATGCTGTCAGTGAGACAGCATTTGTCCTGCAACTCTGGGAAGTTCTGTGCTATCATTTTCTTCTGTATCCTCAGATAAAACAATCCATATATTCCTGGGAAGAAAAGATTTTATTCATAATTCAATCAAGTCCCATCATTTAAAGCTTCTTCAAGTGTAACTCAGTCTTTGGGGGATAATTCCTCATTCTTTGAGTTATTTCCCTTTTTCTCCACTTTGACTCGAATAAAGTGGCATTTGGAGTGTTGGTAAATGAACTTACACTATAGGGAAGGGAGACTTCCTGGTCTCAAGCTGGTTTAGGGAATCAGGACATGAATCCTTCTATTCATGGTTAATGCCCACCTTCATTTACCCAGTGTATTTCTCCTCTCTCATGGAGTTGAAGCCCCAACATGAAGAGAGAACCTTAATAGCTTCCTCTCCTGTGACTACCTCATTCTCCCCATAGGTTAGTAGGATCGGTGTGTCACATCATTTTCTCTGTTCTTAGATAAATCTCCCCCTTGTTTTTCCTCTCTCTTTCTAGAACTCCTATTAGTCAGATATTAAAGGTCCTAGATTGACAGTAGTGACTCTTTAACTCATATTTTCTCTCTGTTTTTTGTTGTTCTGATTTCTCAAGAATATTTTAGATTTTATCTTCCAGCCCTTTCATTTAGCAATTTTTTATATTTTTAATTCGTAAGAGATTTTTCCTTGCTTAGTGCTTATTCCTATTTCACAGTATCCTATTCTTGATTTGTTGACATGATAGTTAAATAGGAAATGTTAAATTTTCTTCTGTTTTTTCAGTTACCTGTTTCCTCTGTGGTAATTTTTTTTCTGTTTATTTTTATTATATTTATATTCATGTTATATTTATAATATATTATGACATTTAAAAACACTTCTTTTCCATCCTCTTTTAAGAACAAGCCAACAAAAACACGATAGCTCATTATTTGTAGCCTTAGCTCGTTAACTGGAGCCTTTATTTTAGGGTGAATTCATTGAGAGCTGGCCACTTTTCTCCTGGATCACCAAGTGCTGGATTTTAGGTATCCTGCTCTGGGACACCAGTCTTAACAATTGCTACAATTCCAGACACTTTATTCTCTTAGTTAGGAGAACTTTTACTCTGCTGCTATTGTTGTTAATGATGATGATGGTGATTTTGGCTTAAGAATGGAAGGCTGGTTACTAGTTCTGTGTATCCAAAGGCTCAGTTGTAGAAGAGCATAAAAGATTAACTAGAGTCCAAAATTTCTGGCAGGAAGACCAAAAAAGGGTAGCCTCCAGGAAATTACACGAAGGGAGGAGTGTGTTAACGCCAACTTCATAAAGTTGTTTGTAAATTTCTGGGCCCACTCGTGAGCCATTAATGTATGGACCTGATCTTAATTAGCATAAATGATAACTGAATTAACTAGTAGACCACCACAGAAGTCCCATACTAACCACTGGGTGGCATGCGGGCAGGAAGGATCTGAAGATCACTAGAAATGCTCTGAAAGTTGAACTGACATTGGAACCACAGCCCACTGTGGAATTTTCAGCCTGAACTTAACTGGGCAGATGGCCTGCTAAAACAAAAACAACATTCCTTGTAGAATATAAACAAGACCCAGGAGATTATAAAAAATATTCAAAATATACAGTATATAATTCAGAATTAGTATGGGAAGAATGACAAAAATCTCAACTTGCATGGAAAACAGTAGCCAACAGATGCCAACACTGAGGGGACAATGATGTGGGAATGATCTGATAGACCTTAAAGTAACTATTATAAAAATGTTTTTAAAAATCACAAATACTTCTGTAACAAATGTTTAAATAGAAAGTCTCAGCAAACAAATAATTTGGCAAAACCTGTGAGAATCAACTTTCTTAGAACTATAAAAGCTAATCAGAACTTTATAGCAACCAGGCAAATGCTTAGTCAAAAAAAAATCACAATCTCACATTTAAGGAACTCTTTGTTGAGTCATTACAGGGCCACTAAGCTAACAGGACCGAAATCTCAGTGGCCACATATAACAAAGAATATAGATTATGAAAAATTAGTTCAAGAAAGTCACAAACAAAAAATCAGATAAAACAAGCAGCAACAACAAACCCTAGGGTGGGGTAGAATCTGGTTTCCACTATTCCTGTTATAATATTCAAAACATCCAGTTTTAACAACAACAAAAAAGGCATTCAAAGAAACAAATTTGGGGCCATAAACAAGAAAAAGGAATTGATAAAAAATTCCTGGAGGAAGCACAGACATTGGAATTATAATCAATATTCTCAAAAAGCTAAAAGGAAACCATGTACGAAGAACTAAAGGAAACTATGGAAAGGACAGAGGCTATCAAATTGAGAATATTTGTAAAGAGATAAATTATAAAAAGGAACAAACTAGGAATTCTAGAATGAGAAGTGTAATAACTGAAGTGGGAAATTGATCAGAGAGGTTCAACAACAGATTTGAGAAGAAAAAAGAAAGAATCAACTGATACTATGTCTGAGGAACAGAAAGTGAAAAGAATGAAGAAAATTGAACAGAGCCTAAGAGACCCATGGGGCACTTTGAAATATTATCAGTATACTCAAAATAGGAGTCTCAATACAAGATGAGAGGGAGAAACAGGCAGAAAATATATATAAAAGAATAATGGTAAAAAAAAGTTCCCAAATTTGATGAATGGCATGAAGATACACATCCAAGAATCTCAAAGAACTCCAAGCAGGATACACTCAAGCAGACTGACATTGACTCATATTATAATCAGTGTTGGAAGCCAAAGGCAAAGAGAGAATCTTGAAAGTAGCAAGAGAGAAGTGACTCATTACACACGAGGGTTAGGGTTAGATTGAAAGGCAATTTATCATCAGAAACCAGGGTAGCCAAAAGGCAGTGGGATGAAATATTCTAAATGCTGAGAGAGAAAAAAAGAACAGAGCTACTAAGGAAGAATTCTGTATCTGGCAAAATCATCCTCTAAAATGAAGGAGAAATTGGCATTCCCAGGTAAACAAAAACTGAGAATATTGGTACTAGTAGATCCACCAAACAGTGGCTGAAAATACATTTTTCTCAAGTGCACATGGGATGTTCTCCAGGATAAATCACATGTTAGTCCACAAAGTAAGTCTCAATAGATTTAAAAAGTTTGAAATCATACAAAGCATCTTCTAAAAATACAGAATGAGATCTGAAATCATTTTCAGATGGAAATTTGGAAATTTCACAAATGTGTGGAAATTAAATAATACAGTCTTAAGCAACCAATGGGACAAAGAAAAATTACAAAAGGAATTAAAAAATATTTTGAGATTGAAAATAAAATCACAGTATACCAAAATTTATGAGTTACCAAAAAACAGTACTTAGAGGAAAATTTATAGCTATACAGTAAAAAAGAAATCAGCCAGGAGTGCCTGGCTGTCTCAGTTGGTAGAGTGTGTGACTCTTGATCTTGGGGTTGTGAGTTCTCCCTCCAGGTTGGTTGTAGAGATTGCTTAAAAAAAAGAAAGCAAAATTAAAGTTAAAAAAATAATTAAAAAAATTTTTAAGTCAATAACCTAACTTTACAGTTTAAGGAACTGGAAAAAGTGTCAACCAAATACAAAGCAGTTAGAAGGAAGGAAACCATAAGTGTTAAAGTTGAAGACGAAATAGGGACAAAACAATACATAAGGGACACCTGGGTGGCTCAGTCTGCCTTTGGCTTAGGTCATGATCTCAGGGTCCTGGGATTGGGCTCCACATTGGGCTTCCTGTTCAGCCAGGAGTCTGCTTTTCCCTCTCCCTCTGTCCCTACCCTGTGTGTGCTCTCTCACTCACTCTCTCACAAATAAAAATTTTTTTAAAAGAAAATCAATAGAATTAAATACACAAAAAGTTCTTGAAAGAGGTCAACAAAATTGACATATCTTTAGTTAGAATGGCAAAAATTAGAGAAGATACAAATAACTAAAATTTGAAATAAAAGTGGGGACACTACCACTGGCCTTCCAGAAATAAAAGGATTATAAGGTAAAACTGAACAATTACATGCCAACATATTAGATAACCTAAATTAAATGGAAAAATTCCTAGAAATACACAAACTGCCAAAACTGGTTCAAAAGGAAAGAAAACTAGAACAAACCTATAAAAATAGATTAAATCAGTAGTAAAAAACCTCCTGACAAAGAAAATTCTAAAACCAGATGACTCCACTCATTAATTCTGACACAGACTAAAAGAAGAATTAACACTAATCCTTCTCAAATTCTTCCAAAAAATAGAAGAGGAGGGAATACTTATAATTCATTCTTTGAATCCATTACCCTGATACCAAAGCCAGACAATAATATCACAAAAAAAGTAAAAGAAAAAAATTACAAGGCACTATTCCTTATGAATACAGATTCAAAAATTTTCAGCAAAGCCCTAGCAAACTGAATGCAAGAGCATAGTAAAAGGATTATATGCCATGACCAAATGGTATTTATCCCAGACATACAAGCAAGTTTTAAGATAAAATCTTTAATATAATATGAAGGGAAATACCCACATGATTATCTTAATTGGTGCACAAAAAGCATTTGACAAATTCCAACACAGTTTCATGATAATATCACTCAAAAAACTAAGAATTTAGAGGACATTCCTCAACATTTATTGACATTTACGAGAACCCCCAACTAAGATTTTACTTAGTGGTGGTGAAAGAGTGAAAACTTTCTAAGATCCGGAACAAGATAGGATGCCCACTTTCACCACTGCTATTCAACATTGTACTAGTAATTCTAGCCAAGACAATTAGGCAAGAAAACTAATAAAAGGCATCCAAGATGGAATGTAAGAAGTAAAACTATCTGTATTTGAAGATGACATGATCCTATTTATATAGAAAGTCCCCAAAAAGTCCCCCAAAGCTATTAGAGCTAATAAATTTAGCAAAGCTGTAGTGCTCAAAGTCAATATTCAAAAATCAGTATGTTTCTACATACTAGCAAGGAACAATCCAAAAAGGAAATTAAGAAAATAGTTTGTTTACAGTAGCATTCATAATAATGAAATAATGGAATACCCAGGAAAAAAAACTTAATCAAGTATGGGAAAGACTTTTAAAGTTAAAAATAGAGTATGCTGCTGAAAGAAATTAAAGAAAAACTAAATAAATCAGAAGAGATCCCGTATTCATGGATCAGAAGACTCAGTATCATTAAGGTGAGAGTACATCCCAAAGAGATCTCCAGATTCAGTACAATCCCTATTAAAATTCTAATGCCCCTTTCTGGGGTGCCTGGGTGGCTCAGTCAGTTGGACATCTGCCTTTGGCCCAGTTCATGATCCCTGGGTTCTGAGACCAAGCCATGCATCAGACTCCTTGCTCAGTGGGGAGCCTGCTTCTCCCTCTCCTGCTCCCCCTGCTTGTGTGCTCCCTCCCTCTGTCTTACAAATAAATAAATAATATCTTAAAAAGACAAAATTCTAAGGCCCCTTTTACAGAAATGGAAAAGATGATCCTAAAATTTATATAAAATTGCAAGGTGCCCTGGATAGCCAAAATAATAATGAAAAAGAACAAAGTTGGAGGAATTATACTTCCGGATTTCAAAACTTAGTACAAAGCTTCAGCAACCAAAACAGTGTGGATCTGGCATAAGTATAGATTATAAACCAGTAGAATAGAATCGAGAATCCAGATGTAAACCTGTATACTTATGGCCATTTGATTTTCAACAAGGGTACTAGTGTTATTCAATGAGGAGAGAATAGTCTGTTCAAGTGTTGCTGGGACAACTGGATATCCATATCTATTATAAACAAAAGTTAACTCAAAATAGGTCAATGACCTAAATAGAAGAGCCGAAGCCAGAAAACTCTGAGAAGAAAACATGGGGATAATCATGACATTGGATTTTTTTTAATTTTTAATTTTAATTAATTTATTTTTTAATAGGCTCCACGCTCGGTGTGGAGCCCAACACATGGCTTGAACTCACGACCCTGAGATTAAGACCTAAGCTGAGATCAAGAGTTGGATGCTTAACCAACCAAGTCACTCAGACACCCCCTGACATTGGATTTTAGATGGAATCTTAGATATGACATGAAAAGCATGAATAACGAACATAAAGTGAACTTTAAAAAATTAAAAACTCTTGTGCCTCAAAAGACATTATTGAGAAAGCGAAAGGGCAAGCTACAGAATAGGAGAAAATATTTGCCAGTCAGATAGCTACTATGGCTCTAGTATTCAGAATATATAAGGTAGTCTCAAAATTCAACAGCAAAATGACAAAAAAAAAAACCCTCTATTTAAAAATGGGCAAGGAATTTGAATAGATCTTTCTAAAGAAGATGTACAAATGGTCAATAAGTATGTGAAAAAATATTCATCAGTCATTTTGAAAATGCAGATCAAAGCTAAAATGAGATGCCCCCTCACATTTGATAAGTTGAACATAATTTTCAAAATGGAAAATAGCAAGTTGGTAAAGATGTGGAGAAATTGGAAACTTTAGATGTTGCTGGTGGGATTATAAAATGTTGTCACTGTGGAAAACAGTTTGGTGGTTCTTCAAAAAGTTAGAATTATCTTATGTTCTAGTAATTGTATTCCTAGGTATATATCCAAAAGAATTAAAAATATGAACTCAAATACTTGTATGTGAATATTCATAGCAGCAGTATTCACAATAGTCAAAAAATGGAAACAACCCAAATGTTCACCAACTGATGAACAGATAAGCTAAATATAGTACAGTTGACCCTTGAACAACATGGGGGCTAGGGGTGCCAACCCTCAGTAAAAAATACACATATAACTTTTGACTTCCCCAAATATTAACTACTAATAGCTTACTGTTGACCAGAAACCTTACTGATAACATAAATAGTCAATTAACACATATTTTATATATGTATTATATACTGTATTCTAATATGGAAAAGAAAATTTTAATAAAATAATAAGAAAAAATACATTTATACTACTATTCTGTATTTATAAGAAAAAAATATATGTAAGTGGACTCATACAATTTAAACCCATGTTGTTTAAGGATCAGCTATATCCTTTGAATGGAATATTACTCATTTGGAATATTACTCATTCAGAGAAAAGGAATGAAATGTTGAAACCTGCTACAACATGGAGGAATTACGCTAAGTGAAGCCAAACACAAAAAGTCACATATTATATGATTTCATTATATAAAGTATTCAGAATAGCTAAATCCACAGAGACAGCAAATTGGTGGTTGGCAATGGGTTGAAGAGAGGGGAGAATGGGGGAGCAGCTGTTTAATGAATATGGTGTTTTATTTTGGGGTGATAGAAATGTTGTAGAACTAGTTAGGTGTTGTGGTCCCCCAGCATCATGAATGTACTAAGTGCTACTGAATTGTTCACTTTAAAGTGGTTAATTTTAGGGGCGCCTGGGTGGCTTAGTGGGTTAAAGCCTCTGCCTTCGGCTCAGGTCATGATCCCGGGATCCTGGGATCGAGCCCCGTAACGGGCTCTCAGCTCAGTGGGGAGCCTGCTTCCCCCCTACCCCCCGCCTGCCTCTCTGCCTACTTGTGATCTCCACCTGTCAAATAAATTAACTCTTTAAACAATAAAATAAAATAAAATTGTTAATTTTATATGAATTGTATCTCAATTTTTAAAAATGGGCAAAGGACTTAAGTAGATATTTCTCCAAGGAGTGTATACACATGGCCAGTAAACACGTAAAAAGCTGCCCTACATCATTAGTCTTTAGGGAAATGCAAATAAAAACAGTAACTAACTTACCCTAACTTCCCACCCAGTAGGATAGGTCTAAGTTTTTAAAGGAAAATAACATGTTGCTGAGGCTGTGGAGACAGTGGAACCCTGACTCATTGTAGATGGGAATAGACATTGCTTCAGTTGCTGTGGAAAAGTTTGGTGATTCCTCAATAATTGTATATAGAATTAACGTATGACCTGGCAGTGGTACCCTTAGGTAACACCAAAGACAATTGAAAACAAGTGTTCAAAGAAAAACTTGTACTTGAATGCTGATAACAGCATTTTTTAATAATAGCCAAAACCCGACATATGGGCTGATAAATGCTGTAACGTGGTGGACCCTGAATACTTGCTAAGCCACATATGGTACAAAATATCCAGAAAAGGCAAATCTGGAGAGATGAAAAGTAGAGAAGAGAGGCAAATTGAGAGTACATTTGTGTGCTGTTTCAATAATCAGCAGATCAGACAAAACTGGAAAAGCTGTACAGTGAAGGAAGGATGGCATTTTCAATAAAATGGTGTTAGATAATTAGACCAGCATATACAGAATAATGTCAATCTAGTCTTATATCAAACTTTGTATATAGAAAAGATCATAGGTTCAAATAGAAAACAAAACTATGAAAGTTTTAGAGTTAAAGAGAGGAGAAAATCTGTATGTTGGGCCTGCCAACAACTTACACATAGAACCAAAAGTATTTTCCATAAAAGAAAACTTGATAAATGAGACTTCATCAAAATTAAAAACTTTGCTGAGTGAAACTTGTTTTATTTTTAATTTTAATTTTTTAAAAGATTTTGTTTATTTGTCAGACAGAGGGAAAGAGCACAAGCAGGGGGAGCAGCAGGCAGAGAGAGAAGCAGGTCCCCCAGTGATCAAGGAGCCCAATGTGAGGCTCCATCCCAGGACCCTGAGACCATGACCTGAGCCGAAGGCAGACGCTTCACTGACTGAGCCACCCAGGCTCCCCATGAAAGAAACTTTTAAGAGAATAAAAAGACTAGTTACAGAATGAGTGAAAATATTTGCAAGTCACATATCTGACTATAGACTTTGTATCAAGAATAGATAACGAACTCTTAAAACCCAACAAAAAAAGCAAACAACCCGATTAAGAAACAGGCAAAAGACATGAACAAATACTTCAAGTCTATAAGGATAGCAAATAAGCACACGAGAAGATGGTGAACATCACTAGCTACTAAGAAAACAAACATGGAACTGGAACTCATAAAATGCTGGTGGAAATGCACCGTGATGAAGTCACTTTAGAAAACTGGGACTTAGCAGTTTCTTGTTTTCTGCCGTAGAGAAATAAACATAATTTCACACAACCTTGTATGCATATATTTATAACAGCTTTATCATAACTGCCATAAAATGTAAACAACCCAAATTCCTTCCATAGGTGAGTAGATCATCAAACTCTAAGACACCTATACGGTGGAGAAATGCTCAACAATAAAAAGGAATGAACTTTTAATATAGGCAACTTGTAAGAACTGGAGGCTAAGTGGAAGAAGGCCGTCTCAAAGGGTCTCAAATGCTGTATGATTGCATTTATGTGATATTCTGAAAAATGAAATTATAGGGATAGAGAATAAGTCATTGGTTGCTAGGGCTTATGGATTGGGGTGGGGTATGAGTATAAAGGCTTACCATGAGGGAATTTTTTTAGAGTTGTTGATGGAAAATTCTGTACCCTTGTTAAAGTGGCTACTGGAGTCTATGTTAGACTTCTTTGAACTGTACTTCATGCACATTGTACTGTATGACAAAAGTGGGAAAAAAAACACATTATATGTCATCAGTACATGACTTTTGTGACAGACAAATGATTTTAAGATCTAAAGAAAGGGGTGATTTCATAGGAAAATATACCAAAGCTGATTAAAAAATAGAAAATTATTTAGTGCAGTTATCAAAGCTGAGACTGAAAATAGTGATTAAGGATCTATAATTGTAAAAGCCGTCATGTTTACATGGCTTCACAGCTGAATTCTAAGTAACTTTTGAAGGATAGGTGGCTCTAAATCCATTTACATGTTTTTCCAGACCATACAGAAAGGTTAAAAGTTCCCCAATTTTTAAAAATAACTAGAATAATTTTGACACCAAAATCTGAGATAACACAGAAAAAAACTGTTGACCAGTATCACTTAAAGATGTAAGAATTCAGAATAAAATATCAGCAAATCAAATATAACAGTGTTATTAAGGAATAATACACAATGAGCAAGTTCAGTTTAATCCAGAAATACAGGTTCCTTCAGCTTCAGGAAATCTTAATGTATTATAATTCATTACATCCAGAGATCATAGGGGAAAAACCATAGACACTGGAAAGACATTGACAGAAGTGATTGTTAATGGTAACTGTCAGGTACTCGATGTGCCTCCTCTCATTTAATTTTGCCAAAACTCCTGTGCCCACCCCCCCTTTATTGGTGAGGAAATGAACTCAGAAATTAAGAGACTTGATGCCACATCACTAGAGCTTTTCTGTGGCCCCCAAGTTAATAGCCATCCCTGTTCATAGTCTGGATCCCAGCCAGGGACAGAGCCCAAGAACAAGAAGTATATGCAGTGGTGCCTAGGACGTGTTTATGTTCACTTGCAGCCTTTCTAACCCAGAGCATTTTATCAGAAGCCAGGCCCACTTGGTCACACAGCTGGTGGTCTGCATTTATTCGGTTTGTGGGAAGCTGATCCCAGGTCCTTTCCTCGCCTTGAAGGAGAAAGGATTTTGGAAGAGACAGTATATGGTAGCAAAACCAACAAATATACAATATAGTATTTCTCATTAAATTAATACTTTTTGTTGCTTTTCTAAATAGGATTTCCCCCCTTTTTCTATCATAAATTCTGGATGGTTATTCTTGCCATATAGGTGCTGTGTATTTTTCTAGGTAGATGATCATAATCAGCAGTCAGAAGTATTCTTACTGGTACAACCTACATACAAAAGTTGAATACCAGAGTTGAGTGGCAAACATCACTGTGTTTCTGACTCTCATGGGAATACTTCTGATGTTCTATCAAATATGGGTGTTATGATTTTGTGGTAGACATCCTCTATTCCTTCATTAACTTAAGGAAGTTTCCTGAGAATTTTTAATTATGAATGTCTCTCATTTTATCATATGCCTGCTTGTCATTTCCTGAATTGATAATGTGGCTCTTTCCCCTTTTCATTAGTTTAGGTAATGATTTACATTGAAAACTCTTTAAACTGAACTGTTTTTGCATTCCTGAGGTAAACCCTACTTTCCCATGATGTATTGTTCTTTTAATACAAAGTCAATTCTATTTGCTAATATTTGGCTCAAGATATTACCTCTATGTCCATAAGTGAGATTAGCCTAAAGTATTCTTGACTTGGATTTCTCTTGAGTGGTTTTGGTTTCAGGATTATTTTATTAAGTTATAAGACGAATTGGATTTTTTTTCTCTTTTCTGGAAAGACAATTTAGCATAATAAGTAAGAACATAGCTCTGTAGCCAGATGCTTTTGTTGGAATCCTGATTTTCCATAATCTTGACTTCTAACACCATAGGTCACTTTCTCTTGTTTTTCAACCATTTATAAATGGAATCATACAATATGTACTCTCCTGTGTGTAGTTTCTTTCAATCAGAAGCTAGCTTCTGTCTTATACATAGATATTACCCTATATTCATTGCCCCAAAGTTAAAGTCAAATAATCAGAATGTTTTTATTTAGGTTCATAATATGTGTGTAACAATTTACCAGGTTGTATTAGTTAAAATTACCTTTAGTTGAGAACTAAACAAGAACTCAAAAAATAGTACCTTAAGCAAAGTTAAATTCTCCATCACAGAAAAGAAGTGAACAGGTAGACAGTAAATGGCTGTTTCGAAAGAAAATAGGCATCTTATGTCTTGTTACTCCATTTTACAAGGTCTCCAAATAACCCAAGATGGATGATAAACTTTAAGATTTACCATGATATTCTAAACAGGTAGTACATATAACTTTTTCATGTATTTCTTATTAGCTGGCAAGTATACAGTAACAGCGAGCTGTAAGAGACGCTAAGAAGTATTTTAGCTTGGAATCCATGCACCCAGCTAAAAATTAGGGCTTTCGTTTACTAGGGAAGATACTTAGGGGATATCTGGAGCAGTTTCTTTTCTACAGGATGTGTTAGAGGGAAATCAAGAAGTAAAAGCTGCAGACCCTACTCCTACTCATCTACTCCTACCTAGATTCTCAAATGTATTCAGTAATCAAGACTGTAGTGCGGCATTCAGCATTGTGATAGGCAATTTAAGGGACCTAAGAATCCATAAAGGAAAAGGGCAACCTGGACAGAAACAGAAAAATATAAGACAGGAACAGAATGAACATTGAATGAATGATTAAATAATGGAACGACTGAGCATTCTATTCATTTTTTTCCAATTGAGAACAGCTTAAAGTTATACAGTAATGCAAGGGAGTTACTTTAACATTTTTTAAAAGATTTTATTTATTTTATTTGACAGAGAGAGAGATCACAAGTGGGCAGAGAGGCAGGCAGAGACAGAGGGGGGAGCAGGCTCCCTGCTGAGCAGAGAGCCCGATGCGGGGCTCGATCTCAGGACCCTGAAACCATGACCTGAGCCGAAGGCAGCGGCTTAATCCACTGAGCCACCCAGGCGCCCCTACTTTAACATTTAATTGCTTATAATGCTGGGTTTTACTTCAGGGGCTGAGTACAAGTGTGTGTGTGTGTTGCAAACATAGAGATAGTGCATATATAAATATGTGTGTGTATGTATATGTTTATTCTTATATGAATAGCTTCTGTCTTATACATAGATATTGCCCTATATTCATTGCCCCAAAGTTAAAGTCAAATAATCAGAATGTTTTTATTTAGGTTCATAATATGTGTGTAACAATTTACTAGGTTGTATTAGTTAAAATTACCTTTGGTTGAGAACTAAACAAAAACTCCAAAAATAGTACCTTAAGCAAAGTTAAATTCTCCATCACAGAAAAGAAGTGAACAGGTAGACAGTAAATGGCTGTTTCGAAAGGAAATAGGCATCTATACGCGCATACACACACACACACATCCTTTTTGATATTTATACTCCTGTCTTTCTCAAATGGAATAACAATGGAATGTCCTCAGTTATCTTAGGGATGTTGTAAGCCATTAGTTAAAAAAAATGTCCCAATTGCACCAGATCCTCCTGTCCCTAAATGGAACATTCCTAAAGCTTCTAGGTATTACATATCTAGAGATAAAGCCAACCTCCCAGCATGCAAAAACATGAAAAAATAACTTTAAAAAGAATACTCATATCCACGAGGGAAATAACTACTGTCATAAACTGTAAATTACATGTAGAGTGACATCTGCAAGATGACAGACTAGGAGAAAAACCACAGGACCAGATGGCTTCATAGGTAAATTCTACCAAATATTCAAAGAGGAATTAATACCCTTTTAAAACAAAAGAGGGAACACTCCCAAACTCATTTTATGAGACCAGCATTACCCTGATACCAAAGCCGCGTAAAGCAAGAGTACTACAGGCAAATATCCCTAAATGAACAGGGATGCAAAGATCTTTAATAAAATACCAGCAAACTGAATTCAATAGCACAGTAAAGGGATTATACACCATTAACAAGTGTACAAATGTGATTATCCCTGGGATATAAAGATGTTTCAACATATGCAAATAAATCAAGTTGATACACTGTATTAACAGAATGAAAGATGATAAAAACCACATGATCACCTTAGTTAATGCAGAAAAGCATAAGAATTCAACAAAATAGGTATAGAAGGAACAGGGGGAAAACTGAAAGCTTTCAAGGATAGCTTTTTTTTTTTTTTTTTTTTCTTTTTTACAAGGCAGAGATACCCAGTCTTGCCACTTCTGTTCAACACAGTGCAGGAAGTCTTAGAGCAGTCATACAAGAAAAAGAAAGAAAAGTCTTCTATATCAGAAGTAAAACTTACCTCAGATCTCAGATGACATCATATATGTAGAAAGCCCTAAAGACTCAACAACAACAAAAAAAATTAAAACTAAAAAAAAAAATTAAAAAAAAATCCTTAAAACTAATAAATTCTGTAAAGTTGCAGAATAAAAAACAAATATATAAAGATCAGTTAAGTTTCTATACAGAAACAAACTACCCCGATAGGGAATAAAATCCCATTCACAATACTTAGGGATAAGTATAAAATACTTAGGGATAAGCTTAACCAAAGTCAAATACTTGTACCCTGAAAATTATAAAATATTGATGAAGGAAATTAAGGAACACAGAATGGAAGGAAATGCCAGGTTCATAGATTGGAAGAATTAATGTCCATACTACTGAAACTGATCTAAAGAGTCAATGCATTCTCTGTTAAAATCCTAATGGCATTTAAAAAACATATTTATTTATTTTAGAGGAGAGGGAGACAAACAGATTCCTCAGTGAGTCCAGTGTAGGTCTTGATCCCAGGACCATGAGATCATGACCTGAGCCAAAATCAAGAGCTGGACGCTGAACTGACTGAACCGTCCAGTCGCCCCTCCATGGCATTTTTTACGTAAATAGAAAAAATAATCCTAAAGTTCATATGGATTCACAAAAGACCCCAAATAGCTAAAGCAGTCTTGAGCAAGAATGAAGACGGAAGCATCACACTGACTGGTTTCTAAATACTATTATAAATGACTATAATCAAAAAGTATGATACTGGCATAAAAAATTGACATCTAGACCAATGAAGCCCGGAAATCAATCCACATGTTCTTCAGCAAGATTCTCAGCTGAGAATTGGCTATAACATGAATACATGATTTTGGAAAACCTGTATATCTACATGTACAAAAACGAATTTGGACCCTTTACTCACACCATATACAAAAATCAACTCAAAAGGGATTAAAGACTGAAATGTAAGACCTAAAAACATAAAACTACTAGAGTTAAAAAAAAAGCTTTTTGAAGAACTTGGCAATGATTTTTTTGGATGTGGCAATAAAGGCAAAAATAGGCAAGTGGGATTTCATCAAACTGAAAGTTTCTGCAGAACAAAGGAGATATTCAACAGAGTGGAAAGGTAGAGCCTATGAAATGGGAGAAAATATTGGCAAGCCATGTATCTGATAAGGGGTTAATATCTAAAACATATAAGGAACTCAATAACAAAAACCCAAATAACCCAATTTAAAGAAAAGTGAAAAAAATTAAAAAAAATTAAAACGTGAAGGACCTAACTAAACATTTCTAAAAAGAAGGCCTACAAAGGGCCAACAGATATTTGAAAGGTACACAGCATCACTAGTTATATATCAAGAATGATATGCATTCATGTATGTCATACATGCACAATGAGTATTATTGAGCCTTAATTTAGAAAGAAATCTTGCCATTTGTAACATCATGGATGAACCTAACCTTAACCTTGTGCTAAGTGAAACAAGCTTGACACACAAAGACAGATACTGCATTACTTCACTTGTATGTGCAACCTAAAACAAACTCACAGAAACAGAGCATAGAATGGTGGTTGTCAGGGACTGAGAGGTGAGTGAAATCGGTAGGTATTGGTCAAAGGATACAAAGTTTCAGTTATGCAAGATAGGAATAAATTCTGGAGAGCTAATATACAGCAATGTGACTGTAATTAGTAATACTGTATTTTATACTTGAAATTTGGTAGAAGGGTGACTCCCAAGTGTTCTGAACCCACCAACAGTTATACTTCAATAAAGCTATTAATTGAAGTACAAAGCACTGATTTTCTCTGAACTTTGGAGTGATTTAATAGAAACCTTTTAAGTACTAAGAACAAATTTATTTTTGTAGGATGGTGAAGATAGTGGTCTGAAAAATCTCTTTAGGAGTGCATTGTTGGAGGGGAAGCTTTTTAACTGGAAATGTTAGTGGTACCAGTGTTTCCGAATGTGTTTGTCATTACGTTCTCAATAAATGGTGCTAACCCTATAAAAGAATGCTACTGTAATGGAAGAAAACAGAAGAAGAATTGGATTCTGTCATGAGAGACAGTTACGAGGTCGAGGAGTGACTTTCAGAAATAAAGTGGCTCGTTCAAGACCATGCTCCTGGATAGATGCTTACTCTGTGTCTCCTTTTAAGAATGTCAGGGCCCAGAAATGGCTGGGGGGGCTCAGTGGGTTAAGTGTTTGCCTTCAGCTCAGCTCATGATCCCAGCGTCCTGGGATGGAGCCCTGCTTCGGGCTTCTTGCACACTGGGGAGTCCTGTTGCCCCTCCCCCTGCTCATGGCAGCACTCTCTCTCTCTCTGACAAAAATAAATAAATAAAATATAAAAAAAAAAAGAGAGAGAGAGAGATTGTCAGGGCCCAGAGGTGCCTGGGTGGCACAATCGGTTAACCATCTGACTCTTGGCTTTGGCTCAGGTTGTGATCTCATGGCTGTGGGATTGAGCCCTGAGTCGGGCTCCGCACTCAGCACAGAGTCTGCTGGACCTTCTCGCTCCCTCTGCCTCTGCCCCTCCTCCCATTCATGCTCACTTTCATTCTCTCTTTGTCTCTCTCTCTTTGAAATAAGTAAATAAATACATCTTTTAAACAATGTCAGGTTCCAAATCTATTTAACTAAAGGCACTGACAAGATCATCAAAATCATTACTAGAAGCAAATGATCTAGAACCTCCACATAAATCAGATATAGAGCTAGAATGTCATCACACATAAAATAGAGGGGAAACCCATGAACAAAGAAAATTATGGCACCCACTGAGTGTTCTGGGTTTTTTTTTTAACCTTCTTAATCTTCAAGGCCTTATTTTAGCTGCACAGTGCTATTTTTTTCTTGCTTGCTCATTTTTTAAACAGCTTCATTAAGGCATAATCGATATACAAAGAACTACACATATTTAATGTATACAATTTGATGAGTTTGGACGTATGTAAATAGATGTGATACCATACCCACAATCAAGGTAATAGACATTGCCAGTACCTCCAAAGTTTCCTTGTTTCCTTTGTGGGTTTTTTCTTGTTTGGTTCATTTTATTTTGGGGAGGGGGATTAAGAAGAGAACGTGAGATCTGCCCTCGTAACAAATTTTGAAATGCACTATACCTTACTGGTCATTCTAGGCACTGTGTTGTACAACAGATCTTTAGAATTTATTCATGTAGCATAACTGAAGCTTTATGCCCATTGAATAGCAACCCCATCCCCTGGCAATCACTACTGTATTCCCTGCTTCTATTAGTGGAATCATGCAGTATTTCTCAGCTATGGTAATTTATAGTTTCCTAGAAAATTATCCATTTCATCTGTTTTCTGTTCTTTGGACTTGATCTATGTATTTAACATATAAAATTTTTTTTCAAAAAATGTGTTTCATTTTCTTTGTAGCACTAATATAAGTTAGTTGTTCATTCCTTATTTACAGTCTCATTCCCCCCCATTAGATTTTTGTCTCCATGACTGTAGGGATGTCCTGTGTCTTGTTGATTAGCACCTAGAGCAGGGCCCGCCACATGGTAGCCATTCAGTAAATATTTCTTGAGTGGATGACTGTGTGATCTGTTTCTTTAAGTATGTCCCCTTTTCCATTGCTAATGCTGTTTACTTGTGTTTTCTCTTTTTTCTTGATTCTGTTGCCAGAGGCTTACCCATTTTGTTGTTTTTTTTTTTTTTTTTAAAGGACCAGCTTTAAGTTCTCTAGATCAATTCAGTTTTCTATCCTTTAAAAAATTCTGCTTTTTTCTTTATTAATTTCTTCCTTCTGTTTTCTATATGTTTTATTGTTGCTGCGCTGTTCTCAATGTTGTCTTCATTCTAGATTCTTGAGATGAGGGTCTCCTGGGTGACTCTCCATTAAGCCTCTGCCTTCAGCTCAGGTCATGATCCCGGGGTCCTGGGATCGAGCGCCTGTGTCAGGCTCCTTGCTTAGCACAGAGCCTGCTTCTCTTCCCTCTGCCTGCCATTCCCTCTGCTTGTGCGCACGCGCGCGCGCTCTCTCTCTCTGGTAAATGAATAAAATCTTTAGAAAGATGAATTCTTGCGATGAAAATTAAGTTTAATTTATGTCTCCCTTGTTCTTTGAATGCTATAAATTTTCCTCCTCGCTTTTGCTTCATTCCATAGGTTCCAGTGACTTTTTTTTTTTTTACTTCTGATTTATGTTTTCAGTTTTTATTTTCTCTTCAATAGAATGGTTATTTAGAAATGCATTTAAAAATTTCCAGGTTGATAGATCTGGGAGGGGGTGGATTATATTTATTTATTTATTTTTGTTACATTAATTTTTTTAGAGAGAGTGAGAGTGTGGGGTGGGGAGGGGCAGAGGGAGTGGGAGAAGGAGAGAGAGAGCCTTAGGCAAGCCCCATGCCCAGCACAGAGTGCACTGCAGGCCTCGAGCTCACAATCTGAGATCATGACCTGAGTGGAAATCAGACTGAGCCACCCATGTGCCCCATAATTTTTAATACATTATGGTAACCATGTGGCCTAGGTGATACCGGCTTTACAGAAATTTTTGGATATTTCCTTTGCTACCTAGAAAAGGGGTCCACAGACTACATCCTGTAGGCTACAAGGGCCTGGTGCCTGTTTTGGAGCATCTGACCTTTGTTTACGTTACAGCTGCTCAGCTGAGTGGTTCTGACAGAGGCCCTGTGACCCACACAGCTGTTCTACACAGTAATGTTTTACACAGTAAAACAAAATGCTGTTTTTAAAAAAACAAAGTAAAACAAAAATGTTTTACACAGTAAAACGTTTATTGTCTGGACTTTTCTCAAAAAGTTCACTGACCTCTCTGATTTAAAACATGGTCAATTTTCATGACTTTTTTATATGCACCAAAAAATATGTATATTGTCTCTTGGGTACAAGTCCCTTATCTCCTTGTTAGCATAAGCTTGTTAAGTTGTGCTACAGTGCTCCTTGTATCCTTCCTCACAGTGTGTGCTGTTGGTTATACATATCTGAGAGAGACGTATGGAAACCATCCGCTTCTGTGTTTTAGGCTATCTATTTTGAAGCTGCATTGGTGTTGCATAAAGAGTTGATAAAGGTTCATAACTATTATATTATATTATCCTGTTGTGTTTTCCTTCATAAAATATGAAATAGCTTTCTTTGCCCATGTACACGTTTATTTATGTATGCCTTAAAATATTTCTAGAGACTTCGATTGTTCCTGTCAGGTTTAGGTTGAACTACGTATATTAGGGAAAAAAATTAAATAATAAATAACAGTTTAAACAAGAAAGCTTATTTCTTTCTTGGGTTGAAGTCTGGAGATGGGGGCTCCAGGGCTCTGTGATGTCATCAGGGACCCAGGCTCCTATCTCCTGCTTCACCATCTTGGTATATGGTTTTCATTCTAAGGTCCCCTCATGGTCCACGAGACTTCTGGAGTTCCAGCCAGCACATCTCCATTGAGGGCCAGAAGGAAGAGGAAAGGTAGGAGGGCAAAAAGCCACTCAGCCAATTTCTAATAAATGACGTCAGAAATCCCAGAAAACAGTTCCATTTCCATCTCACTGGCAGAACATAGTGAAGTAGCCACACCTAAGCAGGGAGGCCTGTTAGGTAGCTTTGGCTTGGCCAAAGATCGCCGTTGTGTTCCCAAGGAGGACAGTGGGACCGGACACACGTGTCCGCCACTGCCTGTTGCATGTGCTCTTTCCTTCACTGTCAACCTTCCTCAGTTATTTTGTTTCAGGTATGTCTCTTTTAAATAGAATATAGCAAGATCTTGAGTTATTTGGTTTTAAACAAACAGAACATCTGTCTTAATAGGTGAGTGTAATACGTTCATTTTAGTATCATTACTGCAATTGTCTGTTTGCCTCCTGTTTGCTTTCTGTTTAATTCTTTTTACTTTTCCTGCCACTTGTTACATTGAATTTTCTGGGTTTTTTTTTTTTTTCTGTTTTAGAACTTGTGTGTACTGTTTTGATTCTTTTAGTTATTAGTCTTGGTGTTTTTTAACATTGTTTTAAAATAATTTCAAATTTACAGAAAAGTTACAAGGGTAGTACAAAGGATTCCTCAGATGTCAACCTTTTATCATATTTCCATTATCATTTTTTCCTTATGCCTATAAATAGTGTTTCTTTTTAAGATTTTATGTATCTACTTGACAGAAAGAGAGAGACAGCGAGAGAGGGAACACAAGCAGGGGGAGTGAGAGAGGGAGAAGCAGGCCTCCCCGCGGAACAGGGAGCCCCATGTGGGGTTATATATTCTGGAGTTGAGAGGATCCCCAGAAAAACCACCCATCCAACTCGTCAGTGCTACAGATGAAAAGAAAAAGGACACGAAGTTCCCTTCTGCGCTTGGGGAACTTGTCTGCGGTCCTGGTTGAGCTGATGTATGTTCATCAACAGCCCTTGCCCTGAGCCAGACTCTGCCAGAGGCTGGAGCGACACGGCAGAATTACCATCATTCTCTGGTATTCAAGAGCCCCCAGTTTAGTCAGGGGGAAAAAGAAGTAACAAAAGAATAGTGTGCCTCAAAATACCTCATGATAATAACGGACTAGAACTCATTGAATAAAATAAGAATCCAGATATACACATATATGTAAATAAATGAATGAATAAATAGACAAATGGACAAGGAAAGCCCTTCATGGGAGTAGACTGCCAACTGACAAATGTACTTTCTTTTCATCTATCATTAGGTATTTTGAGGCACACATTGTTTCAGAAGCAACCAGTGGAAGCCCCTCCCATGTTCTTTTGACGCATTTTCCTTATTCTTTGAGTATTGCTTGATTTTGTGGCACAAGAAGATGTTCCACTTTCATCTTGTTCTTTCCTGGATTTCTCCAAGAGGCCCAGTTCCATTTAGTTTTTAACAGCTTTATTGAGGTACAGTTGCATACAATAAACTACACACGTTTAAAGTAGACAGTTTGGCAAGTTTTGACATGTACATTCCTAGATAATGAAAATATCCCTCACCCCCCAAATTTGGGTTAGGAACTCGTTGTTAGGGTTATCCTAACCCTCTGTAATTCTTCCCTTAGTGCTCCCTGTCCCTCCTGCAACTGAAAGCCCCGATCTACAGTCGCTATAGAGTAGTCTGCATTTTTTTAGAGAAAAAATAGACACATATGTAGAGTCATAGACTGTAAGCTTTTTGTCTGTCTCATTTCATGCACCAGAATTATTTTGAGATTCATGTATGTTATAACAGGTATCAATAGTTTACACCTTTTATTCCAGAAAAGTATTAAATCATTTAAGTATTACCCCAATTTGTGTATTCATTTGCCTGTTGATAGACATTTGAGTTACTTGCAGTTTTGGTTTATTACAAACAAAGTGTTTGTATGGATATGTGCTCTCTCTTCCCTTGGTGCAATACCTAGGAGCAGACTGGTTGAATTATATGGTACGTGTATATTTAGCTTTTTAAGAAATTCCAGACTTTTCCAAAACAGCCTGCTGAGATTTTTAATTGGGATTACATTGAATGTGGATCATTTTGGGGAGAATTGACATCTTAATAATATTGACTGTTCCAATCCATGAACATTTGCATCTCTCCATTTATTTAGGTCTTTAATTTCTCATTAATGGTTTGTACATTTCTGCATACAAGTCTTGCATATCTTTTTTCAGATTCATCCCTACACATTTCACATTTTTATCCTATTGTAAATTCTTTCATTTTAATCTCAATTTCCTATTGTTCATTGCCACTGCATAAATACAAATAATTATTATATATTGAGTTTACATCCTACCTTTCTAAATTCACTTTTTTGAAGAGTCCGTTGGATTACCCACATAGGTTGTCATCTGTGAATAAAAGCAGTTTTACTTCTTTCTTTCCAGTCTGGATGCCTTCTGTTTATTTTTCTTACCTTAATGCACTCTCTCCAGTAAACTGCTGAATTCAACTGTTGGGAGCAGCCATGGTACCTTTCTTTCTGATCTTAGAGGAAATTATTCAGTCTTTTAAAGTATGATGTTACCTGAAGGTTTTTTCTTATTGATTTGTGGAAATTTCCTTCTATCCCTAGTTTGCTGAGCATTCTTTTTTCATCAGTAATAAATGTTGCATTTTATGAAATGCTTATTTGTATCTCCTGAGATGCTCCTATAGTGCTTTTCTGTTTTAGTCTGTTAATATTGATGAATTACGTTGAATTTTTATTGCTAAACCAACTTTGCACTCCTGGAATAAACCCCATCAGTCAGGATGAATTATCCATTTTAGGTACTGCAAGACTTGATTTGCTAAAATTTTGTTCAGAATTTTTACATCTATCTACTTGAGGGATATTAGTATGTAGTTTTCTTGTAAAGTCTTTCTCTAGCTTTGGTATCAGAATTGCTGGCTTCAGAAAACAAGTTTGATGGTTTTGTCCCCTTTTCAATTTAACGGGAGAGTTTTTGTAGAACTAATAGCCTTTCTTCCTTAAGTATTTGGTAGAATTCACCAGTATAGCCTTCTGGGCCTGGAATCCTCACTGTGGGAAGTTTTTAACTACCAGTTTGATTTATTTAATAGATTCAGGGCTATTCAGGTTATATATTTCTTCTTCTTCTTCCTCTTCTTTTTAAGATTTTACTTATTTATTTGGCAGAGATCACAAGCAGGCAGAGAGGCAGGCAGAGAGAGAGGAGGAAGCAGGCTCCCCGCTGAGCAGAGAGCCCAATGTGGGGCTTGATCCCAGGACTCTGAGATCATGACCTGAGCCGAAGGCAGCGGCTTAACCGACTGAGCCACCCAGGCACCCCTATATATTTCTTCTTGAGTGAGCTTTGGTAATTTGTATCTTTCAAGGGACTTATTCATTTTATCTGAATAGTTGAATTTATTGGCATAAAGTTAGAATATCTTTTATTATTTATTATCTATAAAATCATTGTAATGTCATCTCTCTTGTTACTATATTGGTAATTTGTTTTTCTTTTGTGATAAGTCTGGTTAGAAATGGAACCATTTTATTGGCTATCTGAAAAAAATCACTTTGGTTTCATTGGTTTTCTCTGTTGATCTGTGCACTGTTCTGTTTGTCACTTCTGATATATGTTACTTCCTTCTCTTTGCTTACTTTGAGCTTCACTTGTTCTTTTTTCTGTTTTTTTCTTATATTTGTTTTACGGTATATGGATGCTGAGTTCATTCATTTGATATCTATTTTCTGTTTTTATAGAAATTTATGTAAATTTCCAAGTAATCCTTTAGTTGTATCTCACAAATCTTGCTGTGTTTTTCATTTTTATTCAGTTCAAAATAATTTGTAATTTTCCTTTTGACTTCCTCAGTGACCCATAGGGTTATGTATATATTATGTATGTATTTATTCCTCAGTTTTACTGAGATATAATTACATACAACATTGCATAAGTTTTAGGTGTTGAGCATAATGATTTGATACATGTATATATTGCAGAATACTTGGCACAAATTTAGTCAACATCCATCGTCTTGCATAGTTACAAATTGCTTTTGTGTGTATGTGTGTGATGAGAACTTTTAAGATTTACTCTCTTAGTAACTGTCAAATATCTAATACAGTATTGTTAACTGTAGTCATCATGTTGTACATAACATCGGCAAGACTTATTTATGTTTTAATCAGATGAATTTATCTATTAAAGGAAGTTATTTTAAAATTAGATATCAAAGGCAAACCCAACTCTAGGCTCTATGCAAGACTCAAAGAAAACACAAAATTTCAAAAAGCCTAAAAATAAAGGGATGGGCAAAAATACATCAGGAACATGGGAACAGTAAGAAGGTGGGTGTTGCAATCACAGCAAGACCAGGATGAAAGGCGAGGAAGCCCACTATTTCGTTTTTTCTTTATTTCTTCTTTTTGGGGGGAGGGGATTTGTACTGCGATACTTTCTCTGTATTTTATTTTTTTAAGTTTAAGTTTTCATTTTCACTCCGATCAGTTAGCATTAGATTCAGGTGTACAGTAGAGTGATTCAGCACAAGTGTCCTCCTCACCCGAATAATCTCATTTGTTTTGTTTTTTAAGTTCCACACAAGTGAAGTCACATGGCATTTGTCTTTCTCTGACTGACTTATCTCACTTAGCATTACACCCTCTAGCTCCGTCCACGTCATGGCAGACGGCCAGATTTCATTCTTTTGATGGCCGAGTAGTGTTCCATCGTGTACATAGACCACGTCTTCATCATTCACCTGCCAGTGGATACTCAGGCTGTTTCCATACTCTGGTTATTGTTGATAATGTTGCTGTAAACATCGGGGTACATGATTCCCTTTGAATTAGTACGTTTGTATTCGTTAGGTAAATACTTAGTAGTGCAAATGGGGGATTGTAGGATAACTTCTGTGTTTAAGTTTCTGAAGAGCCTCCACACTGTTTTCCACAGTGGCTGCACCAGTGTGCATTCCCCCCAGTGGTGCAAGAGGATTCCTTTTCCTCCATTGTCCTTACCAGCAGCTGTTGTTTCTTGTATTTTTTATTTTAGCAATTCTGGCAGATGTGAGCTGATTTTGTAGCTTGGATTTGCATCTCCCTGAGGATCAGTGATGTTGAGCATCTTTTCATGTGTCTGTTGGCTATCTGCATGTCTCCTTTGGAAAACTGTCTGTTCATGTCTCCTGCCCATTTTTGAATTGGATGAGTCATGTTTTGGGTGTTGAATTTTTTAAGTTCTTTCTATATTTTGGATACTAACCTTTTATCAGGTATGTTGTTTGTAAACATCGCCCATCAGTGGGTTACCATTTCTAGTGCTCTTCATTTCTTTGTTTCCATCTGTTATCATTTTCTTTCTTGAAGAATGTCCTTTAATGTTTCTGGTAGTGTAAGTCTTCTGGTGAAATAGTCATTTGACTTTCATATGTCTGAAAGAAGTCTTAAATTCCATCTTTTTTTTTTTAAGATTTTATTTATTTATTTGACAGACAGAGATCACAAGTAGGCAGAGAGGCAGGCAGAGAGGCAGGCAGAGAGAGAGAGGGAAGCAGGCTCCCCGCTGAGCAGAGAGCCCGACGAGAGGCTCGATCCCAGGACCCTGAGATCATGACCTGAGCCGAATGCAGCGGCTTAACCCACTAAGCCACCCAGGCACCCCTTAAATTCCATCTTTAAAAAATATTTTTAATAGGTAAAGTACTCTAAAGTGGCCATTTTTGTCTTTTAGAATTATAAAGGTATTTCTCTACCATCCAATGAAAAACTAGCTATCATCTTTACCTTTGCTTCTGTTTACTTAATATGACTTTTTTTTCTGAATTCTCAAGATATTCTCTTTTTCACTAGTTTTAAGCTCTTTGATTATAGTGTGCCATTGGTGTAATTGTTTTCAGTTTCATTCTGTCCTTGGGTTTCCCTGAGCTTAGACATGTGGATTTACATTTGTCATCAAATTTACAAAAATCTCAGCTATTATTTCTACAAGTATTTTTTTCTGTTCCACTCTTTCATTTTCTTTGGATATTTTAATTATACACATATTTGGCCACTTAACATTGTCTCATGGTTCACTGATGCTCTGTTCATTGGTTTTTTTGGTCTTTTTTTTTTTAAAGATTTTATTTATTTTATGTGACAGAGAGAGAAATCACAAGTAGGCAGAGAGGCAGGCAGAGAGAGAGGGGGAAGCAGGCTCCCTGCTGAGCAGAGAGCCCGATGCTGGGCTTGATCCCAGGACACTGAGATCATGACCTGAGCCGAAGGCAGAGGCTTTAACCCACTGAGCCACCCAGGCGCCCCTGGTCTTTTTTTTCTATCTGTGATTTATTTTATATAGTTTCTATTGCTGTATCTTCAAATTCACTAATCTTTCCTTCTGTAATGTTTAATTTCCTGTTAATCCTATGCATGTTCAGTCTTTCCTCTAGCTTTCTGAACACAAAGAATATTTATAATGATAAATGGTTATTTTAAGAAGCTTGTCTGCTAATTCTTTCATATTTGATACTTCTAGCTCTATTTTGGTCAGCTTATTTTTTCTTATGTATTGGTCACATTTTTCCAGCTTCTTTCTTTTTTTTTTTTTTTTAAAAGATTTTATTTATTTATTTGACAGAGAGAAATCACAAGTAGATGGAGAGGCAGGCAGAGAGAGAGAGAGAGGGAACAGGCTCTCTGCTGAGCAGAGAGCCCGATGCGGGACTCGATCCCAAGACCCTGAGATCATGACCTGAGCCGAAGGCAGCAGCTTAACCCACTGAGCCACCCAGGCGCCCCTTCCAGCTTCTTTCTATGCCTAGTAATTCTATATGAATGCCAAACACTGTTCATTTTACTAAATGTCTCCTTGAGGTTTCATATTGAGCCAGAAAGCACTTTATCAGCTTTCTTTTATTGTTAGAGAGAAAACTCATGTATCTGAGCTTATTATTTTTTTCTAAGGAAAAGTTAATAGGCTTCTGCAACTCTAAGGAATATTTTGTCACCAAAAGTTAAGGAGCATTTGAGTTGAATAGATTGGAGTGTGTGGAGAAAGAAAAAATGACACTTAACTGAGCCACCCAGCTGCCCCAGTATTTGTGAATTTCTCACCTATTTCCCTTCAGGGGAGAGAATGGGAACTGCAGGCCACTGGTAAACCCTGAGTTAGAACGAGTGAGCATTTATATGAGTAATCCCATATACATCATGAATCTGATGGACTCACGGAAAAGTCTGCAGTTACTCTTCCCCAGGCTTTGTGATGAATGTGTTCACCCCCCATGGAAACTAATCAACCAAAGACAGCATTAATTAGCTATTCCCCTTATCTGGGGGAATGAGCATAAGGACCCTGAACTCCCAAGGCCTCCGATACGTTTTTGAAAGTGGACTTACATTTTCTAGGAGAGTGGGGAATATTGACTCTGCAAATGGGCTTCTAATTTACTCCCCAGGTGAGTTCATTTTGACTTCAGTCAAGTTTTAAGTTGAGCTACTAAATGAATGACAGGGATGTCTAATCTTCAAGTATATTGTATCCCAAAATTTCTATTAAGTTTATAGAAAACTTCTGATTATGACAACTTGGCATTAAAAACTAACCCATTCTTGGTATATATCCAAAGAAAATGAAATATGGATCTCAAAAATGATATCTGTACTCTAATGTTCTTTGCAGAGTTATTCACGATAGTCAAGATACAGAAACAACCTAAAGGTCTGTCAATGGATGAATTGAAATAAATAAAAATAGCAAACTCATTGAAGCAGAGAGTAGAACAGTGGTTGCCATGGCAGGAGTGGTGGAAGGGAAAATGAGGAAGTGTTGGTCAAAGGGTACAAAGTTTCAGGATGAATGAATTCTGGAGATCTACTGCTCAGCATGGTGACTACAGTTAACAGAACAGTGTTATATACTTGAAATGTTCCAACAAGGTAGATCTCAAGTATTCTTACGACACACAAAGAAAGGCAACTATGTGAGGTAACGGATATGTTAATTGGCTTGAGCGTGGTGCTCCTTTTACGTAAAATATCGATATCAAAACATCAATTTGTATGCCTTAAATATATATCATTCCTTTTCATCAATTAAACCAAAATAAAGCTAGAAACAGACAAACATGAAACTGACCTGAGTTGACTGTCTCGCAGGTATGAGAGGATTGAAATCCCCATCCATATTGTACCTCACGTAACCATCGGGAAAGTGTGCCTGGAGTCAGCAGTCGAGCTGCCCAAGATCCTATGCCAAGAGGAGCAGGATGCATACAGGAGGATCCACAGGTAGAGTCCTCCCTCCCTCCTCTCTCATCCTGACTCCTCAGGGGCTGGTCCCTCTTTTCTTCTTCCGGAGGCCCCTTTCCTCTCACCTCTCTGAGACAGTGTGTTCGTATTTTGTGTAACATTCATTTCTCTCCTGCTGCACTTTGGATCCTTCAAGGGCAATGATACTTTTGGTTGTTAGGAAAAAAACAGACAATTGCACCTCAGTAGCCCTACTGCCAAGCACTGGGTCTTGCCCAAGAAGTACTGTATGAAGTGAGACAGTGATTTCAAGTGATCTCTTTGAATTATCTTGAAGTTCTGAATAAAATTATATCCTCCAAATCATGAAACATTTCACTCTAATGGAATTTAAATTATGTATATTCCTCCAATCCAATTCACAAAGGTCATTTGTTTTCCCTTCGCTGCGGCTCTGCTGCTAACCTAAACTGTTTTATCCCTTTAGCCTGACACATCTGGACTCAGTAACCAAGATCCATAATGGCTCAGGTAAAATTTCTTTTTCTAGCTTGTGGGCAGTGGTTTCTGAAATACTCAGAACTAGTTTAAGTGCTTGAAGTAATAGGTTCAAGTTCTCCTTGAATTTCCCTTTCCGAGAGCTTTGCTATTCATTAATCCCACTCCCAGCTTTTCTCTCGAACCCTGCAAACCCTTTACTGTGTATGCTACCTAGAGTAAGGCTGGAAGAAACAGCAGAATGAACTTTTTCTCAGGGGCTATGCAGGTACATGTTTAATACCCAGTTCTCAGGGAGGAGGAAGGGCCCTGCCTGATTTTTTGTGTTTGCCATTTTCCAATGTATAATACTCCTACCATGGCTGATTTCAAACAACTAGTATGGCGTCAACCAGCTCACAGACTTCTGAAATTTCAGTAGTAGATCAGCTTTCCTAAGCCGATCTAAGTTGGTTCCAGTACACCACTACCAGCCTATTACGGTGGGAATTAAAAGAGATGGATAGACAGACAGATGAGAGGGAGGGTATGAAGGAAGAATCTTTTCATGTCAGTAAACACAGAAAGAATTCCTATATAAGGCCAAGGAGCAGAAAACTCAATACAGTATACGTATGAAATCACTTTATTCCAGCATACGCACCTACTATGCCATACATTCTCTTTGAATAACCCTGATTCCCAGGCCATTTTGTGTAGGCTTTCCCAGTGTCTGGCAAAGTCACCAGTGAGGAAGAAATAGAGGCTTTCATTATAGGCCATTACTTTGAGACAAAATTAAAAGATGGTATGTCTCTCCCATCATTTCTCTCTGGAAGTAAAATATGACAAAAAAGTAGAAGCTGGTTAGGGTTAGTGTATTACATGTAGTCATGGTCTAAAGCCACAGTAACTTGAACAGGATGATAATAACTACAAAATGAACAAATAAATCAGTAGAACCGAATAGAACCCACAAATGGGCCCATTTGTGTATAAGAATTTATATTTAAGAAAGATAGTACTTCAAAGCAATAAATGCTACATACTTTATTGTTTATTGTTCCATTTATATGACATTCAAGAATAGGCGAAAGTAATCTGTGGTGACAGCAGGACGGTCAGCAGCTGCTGGGCCAGAGGTGACTGCAAAGGGACCGGGAAAGGGGCCTCTGCGCTACTGGGAAGGATCTGTTTCTTCACTAGAGATCGTCACCACAAACTCAATGAACTGTACACTTCAAACGGGGTCATTTTATTGTCTATAAATTATACCTTTATAGCTCATTTTATTTTTTTAAAGATTTTATTTATTTATTTGAGAAAGAGAAAGACAGAGCGCATGAACGGAGTGTAGGGCTAGAGGCATAGGGAGAGCCAGACTCCCCACTGAACAGGGAGCCCAAAGTGGGGCTTAATCCCAGGAACCTGAGATCATGACCTCAGCTGAAGACAGAGACTTAACTGCCTGAGCCACAGAAACGCCCCACCCCTTATAGCTCATTTCAAAAGTTAAAAAAAATAAGGAGGAAAATATAAGAGGGTATTTTTCAAACTCTGGGAAGACCTGACCTAAGTATAAACTGAACTCAGAAAAAGCTGACTAAGTAAGAATGAAAAGACTTAAAGGGCACCTGGGTAACTCAGTTGTGAAGTGTCTGCCTTCGGCTCAGGTCATGATCCCGGGATCCTGGGATCGAGCCCCGCATTGGGCTCCCTGCTCAGTAGGAAGCCTGCTTGTCCCTCTCCCACTCCCCCTGCTAGTGTTCCCTCTCTCGCTGTGTGTGTCTCTCTCTCAAATAAATAAAATCTTTTAAAAAAATAAAGAATGAAAGACTTTTATAGAAAAATGAAATTCTTCATAAATGTTTTTAGAAGAAGTATGGATTTAGATGGCAATTTTTCACCTTCTGGCGAAGATTAAATTGAGAGGGAAAATTAGGTGAGGATGTGCAGTGAAGTGAATGCTCTCATATACTGTTCCTGGAGGTAAAATTTGGTCCAATCTGGAACATACTGGCTTATCAGTTTTAAGATATACATATACTTGAATCTAGCAGTTCCACCTCTAGAAATGTGTCCTTTAGAAATTCGTAGGACAAGTATGCAAAAATAAGTCTAAAGGGATATGAGCCACAGTCTTTATGTTAGCAAAGAAAATGGATGCTGCTGAAGTGTCCATCACTCATTAAACTGGTACCTCCATGGGCGCCTGGGTGACGCAGTGGGTTAAGCATCTGACGGTTTCAGCTCAGGTTTCGATCTCAGGGCTGTGAATGGATCCCTCATCGTGCTCCATGTTCAGTGTGGAGTCTGCGTGGGGCTCTGTCTCCTTCTCCCTCCCCGTCCCCCCCTGCCCTGCTCACATGCACTCTTTCTCTTTCTCTCTGTCTCTCTAAAAGAAAGAAATCTTTAAATTGATACATCCATTCTGATGAATATCATGCAGCCCTTAGGAAGGAAAGCCAGATCTTTACTGAGGCAGAAAGATGTCCTTGTTATGTGGTAAAAAGTAACATCCAAAATCATACGGTTTTTATTCAAAAGTATACATACAAATGCACACACATACACACAAATGTCATATATATAGATTCTGGAAGATATACCCCACAGTATTACAGTGGTCATTTTCAATAAGTCACTTTTTTAAAAGATTTTATTTATTTATTTGAGGGAGAGCATGAGCAGGGTGGAGGGGCAGAGGGAGAGGGAGAAGCAGATGCTTTCAGGCACATTAAGTTAATTTATTTATTTCCTAAATACATGAAGCATTTGAGCAATTTTTCTAGTGGACTTGTGGAAAGCTAAGTTGCAGAAAGCAGGGTTCTTGCTTATCATCATTTGTCATTTACACTGTGTGAAGGCCTAAGGGCTGGGGGAAAAAACCTATAGTTCTTAGCCCTTTTGCACAAGGGAGTAAAGACCTGGTTATCTTTATGCTTCTCTCTGACTTTTGGTTCTAGAGGTATTCGGGATGGCCTCAAAACGGGTGTCTTATTCGCTCAGCTCTTCTGTCTTTCCCCTGGCCAGAGATACGAAATCATCTGCTAGACCTTCTCTGTGTGCTCACAGGTGGGGGGGGGGGGGCACGGGTGGGGGAGTGTCCTCTCAACCATGTTTTTCCTGTTGAAGTGTTTACCAAGAATCTGTGCAGCCAAATGTCAGCGGTCAGCGGGCCTCTCCTGCAGTGGCTGGAGGACAGGCTGGAGCAGAACCAGCAGCACCTGCAGGAGTTGCAGCAAGAGAAGGAGGAGCTGATGCAAGAGCTTTCTTCTCTAGAGTAGTTGGAGGACGATGGGGTAAACAGACTCGGTTTCTTCAATTTGCGTAGTGAGTGTGGTCCGAAAGTTCATGTGTGGTCACACAGCTCTCTTTATCTCCACTGGGAGAATTTCAATAGTGCAGCAAACACAAGCTGTCTTCCGGAAAGTTTTATTAGGACTCAGTGAACCCTTTTACCCATGACTGGCCTACGAAGTGCACATGAAGCTGCTTTAGGTAGAATAGTAAGGTTTTTTTTTTTTTTTTTTTTTTTTTTTTTAAAGGCCATGGGGGTGTATTGGCAAGGATATCTTGCCAAACGTCCTGGGAGCATATTTTAAATAGTTACTTTTCCTTTGTTTAACTTTGAAGTCTTTATTTTCCATTTTAGACACTCCGTAGTGTAAGCTAAAGAGTGTTCCGTGCTTCAGTTTTTTAGTTACGAGGCTTCTGTTGGATGAGTAAATGAGTGCACTAGTGTTCATGGGAGGGGCTCACGAGCACCCCGCCTGTCCTCGGAAGCCCTCACTGAGGGGCATATGTCTTATGTCTTCCATCTTGATCTCTAAAATATTAGGTGTCTAAGATACCTGTCAAAGGTTGAATTTCCATGAGTAAGTACCCTTTCTAACTGAGTAGCTGAGTTCCAGCACATTTGACTCTGAAGCAAATTCCTATTTGACAGATCCTGTTTACCTGGGGACTTCGATTATAATATAATTCTGTTTCTCCATATACATTAAGGACCTAGGATGTAACAAAATTCATATTTTAACAAGTTCTGTTGCATTATTCTTTCCATGTATAACCACAGAAGGTAAGTGCGTCTTTAGAAAAGAGTCAAGCCTATTGCATACTGGAAATTAAAGTGGGCATTGGAGGAGGCAGGAAGAAAGAAAACAATCCCAAAAATAGTGACAAAGGTTGGGTTTTGTTTTTGTTTTTTCTTCCTTTTCTTTCCCTAGATTATTGCTTTTTCACATTTCAATGTGTAGTCCAGCTGTGTGAGAAGTACTTGCAGGTCAAACTTTATCCCTGGGGGTGGAACCTAGAAATCTTTCTGAACTCCCTAGCTGATTCTAAGGCACACTGAAGTTTAAAAACCACTACTGTAGGGCATATGGAGTGTAAATGCTGTATTGTCCTTAATTTCCCACAGCCACGGTTCTTCTCTGCTCTTTTCTTTCCCTATAGGAAAAATGAAAATATCCAGGTATAAAATTAATTAAGCTAAATTGATTTTGAAGATGTTGGAGGACTCACATCACCTGACTTCAAGACTTACTACAAAGCAACAGTAATCAAGACAGTGTGGTTTATGCTCAACTGATTTGGACAGAGGTGTAAAAGCATTTCAGTGGAGTAATGATAGACAGTATTTTCAACAAATTATGCTGGAGTAATTGATACCCATAGTCAAAAAAAAAATGAACTTCCTAAACTGCATACCTTAGACAGAAATTAACTCAAAATATATCATGGACTTATATGTAAGATGTAAAACTATAAAACTTTTAGGGAAAAAATCATAGAAAAATCATCAGGATCTTGGGCTAGGCAACAAGCCCTTGGCCCTCACTATAAAAGCACAGTCCTAAAAGGAAAACAATATACTAGACATCGTCAAAATGAAAAACTTTTGCTCTGTAAAAAAATTAAGAGGAGGAAATCATGAAGAGAAATTATTTGCAAACCATATGTCTGATTAATCTAGACGAAACAAAGTCAACAATAAAAAAGCCATCCAATTGAAAATGAGCAAAAGACATGAATAGATATTTCACTAAAGAGGATATATGGATGGGAAGTAAGCACATGAAAAGATGTTGAACTTCAGTAGTCATCAGGGAATGCGAATTAAAACCGCAATGAATTATGATTACATACGTAACAGAATGGTAAAGAAAAAAAGATAGTGAAAATACTAGATGCTGTTGAGCATACAAACTGGAATGATAAATGGTACAGCCACTCTATAAGACTTTGGGAATTTCTAATAAAGTTAAACATTCAAGTATCATACAACCCAGCATTTGCACTCCTGGACATTTATCCCAGAAAAATGAGAAGCTATGATGGAACAAAAATTCGTACACAAATGTGCTTAGCAGCTTATTTGTAAGAGCTAAAAACTGGAACTAACCCAAATATCCTGCAATTGAATGAGTAATTAAACCAAACATCTATACCATGAAATACTACTTGGCAATGAAGAGAAACAACTTGGATACACCTTAAGGGTATTATGATGAATGAAAGGGCCAGTCTCGAAAGGTCACATACTATCTGATTGCATTCTTGAGATGACAAAATTATAGAAATGAAGACTGGATTAATGATTGCTGGGGATAGGGACTGGAGGGGGAATGAGATATGTATGACTATAAAGGGATAATACAGGATGTTCCTTTGTGCTGATGGAACAGTTCTGTCTTGATTATGGTGTTGAATACATTATCTGTGCTAAAACTACATAGACCTACACACACCCCCAAATTAATGCATGTGAAATCTCGTGAAACTGAGTAAGGTCTGTGGTCAAGTTAGCAGTATTGTGCCATTGTCAATGTCGGTTTTGAAGTTGCACAATAGTAATGTAAGATCTTGCCACTGGGGGGGAACTGGGTGAAGGATACATGGGACTCAACTGTACTATTTTTGCAACTTCCTGTAAATCTATAATTACTACAAAATAAAAAGTTAGACATATTAAATAAGGAACTAGGAGGAATGGTACTTAATTTATGAAGTAAGAGTGATGAAAACCCAAGGGGAATAAAATGATTTGAAGGTTTTTATAGGCCAATGTTGAGCACATGTCCCTTTCCTTTTCTGGGGCTTCATTTTTCTCATTTATCAGGCTAGAGTGGATCACCATCAAGGTTCCTTTTAGCTCAGTGTTCAGTCCTTAAAAGTGTTCAGCATCACAAGGAACAGTGATGAAAAGAAGACATATCATTACTTTCCTGCCTGCACCAATCGGGCTTACTTTTATGCAACCCTGTATCCCCTTCCGGTCAGTAGATTCTCTTTTTTCAATCACAGCCAAGACTCTGATGGGAACAATATATACCCTTGCCTTCTCTCTCCATTTTATCATTTACTATTCATTCAAGTCATTGTGTTCTGACCTCTGTCCATGTCACTCCGTTCAAACCACTCCTGCCAATGTCACCAATGACCTCCAGGACATAGTGAATGTCAATAGATGATTTTCATGCCCTCGTATACCTCTCAGTCTGGACACAATTGGCCACTCTTCTTTGAAATCTGCCTCTCTTGGCTTCTGCTATTTCCTGGTTTTTCTCTTCTTTAGCTGTTCCTTCTCAAATTCATTCAGAGGCTTCTCCATTGTTGCTTACCTATGAATGGAGCTGACAGGCAAATCTGCCTCCATCCAGACCTCTCTGTGAACTCTACATCTAAATTTCCACCTGCCTTCTGCACATTTCCACTGGCTCTCTTAATACGTCTGAATCTGAACTCCTGGTTTTCAATTTAAACCATATTAGGGAATATTTCCTACCAGTGTTTCTTACCTCAGTGAATTGAACAAACGTTTGCACAAATATGAAATCAAATAGACATCTTCAACATCTCTCTCCATCACCTTCTGAACTGTTTGCACTGATAGAGTTATGGCGCTTAGAAATCATTTTTCTAACCTGAGAGTACTGGGTACCTGATCTCACCCATTTCAAGAGGCAGTGGCTCCCTTTGGAAAACAGCATGGAGGTTCCTCAAAAAGTTGAAAACAGAGCTACCCCATGACCCAGCAATCGCACTACCGGGTATTTACCCTAAAGATACACATGTCGTGATCCAAAGGGGCATGTGCACCCCAGCGTTTATAGCAGCCATGTCCACAATAGCCAAACTAGGGAAAGAGCCTAGATGTCCATCAACAGATATATATAATGCAGCCATCAAAACCCCCTGAAATCTTGCCATCTGCAATGACGTGGATGGAACTAGAGGGTATTATACTGAGTGAAATAAGTCAGGCAGAGAGAGACAATTATCATATGATCTCTCTGATATGAGCAATTTGAGAGGTAGGGCAGGGATTTTGGGGGTAGAGAAGGAAAAAAAAATGAAACAAGATGGGATCGGGAGGGAGACAAACCATAAGAGACTCTTAATCTCAGGAAACAAACTGAGGGTTATTAGGGGGTGATGGGGAGGGACAGGGTGGTTGGGTTATGGACATTGGGGAGGGCCTGTGCTATAGTGAGTTCTGTGAAGTGTGTAAGACTGATGATTCACAGACCTGTACCTCTGGGGCAAATAATACATTATACGTTAATGGAAAAAAAAAAAAAAAAAGGTGGTGGTTCCATGCCTGAAGAGGCAAACTGAAAGGATTTCAGGCTACTGCAACATTCCCCCACAACCACCAAACTGACCATTTAACTCCTAGAGCAGCGGTATCATACAGAGAGAAGCTTGCCTTGTCCCCATCTTCAGCTCTAGAGCCCTGGTTTGGAGTTTTTGCTGGGAGAGAAGCAGTCCATGAAACAGACACTCCTGATCTCTTTCCAGAGGAACTGACTTCATTTGCAACAGAATGAGGAACAGTTCAAGCCTAAGGGCACTTGTACAAAAGGTAGAGATCGTGGTGAAAGCCAATGTGCTGAAGTGAATAGCCATCTTGAAAAAGAAGAGCAAAGCAGGAGGAACACACACCTATTTCAAAACTCATACGAGACAGTTTGGTATTGTCACAAGGATAGACATACAGATCTCTGGAATAGAACCGAGTGTCCAGAATTAGACACACACATCTGTGGTCAGATGTCTGTAAGGAAACCATGACTATTGAATGGGGGGAAAATAATCTTAACAGCTGGTGTGCGGACAATTACATATCCACATGCAACAGAATGAAGGTGAATATCTACCCCACACCATATTCAAATATCAACCCCAAATGTATCAAAACCCCACATATAAGAGCTAAAACTATAAAAACCTTAGAAGAAAACAGCAGCAAATTTTCATGACCTAGGTTTTGGCAATGGAGTCTTAGTAATGACACTAAGAGCAGAAGCAACAAGGAAAAAATAGATAAATTGGACTTCAAAAAGTAAAAAGAATGCAGAGAGTATGAGAAAATATTTGCAAATCATATAAATAAGAGTCTAGCATCCAGAATATGTAAGGTACTTTGACAACTCACAAAAGAATTTTTAATGGGCAAAGGATATAAATAAGTATTTCTCCATAGATGAACAAATGATCAACATGAAAAGATGCTTGACATCATTAATAATCAGGGATATGCAATCAAAACCACCATGAGATACCACTTCACAAGTGATAGGATGAAGAACTACGATAATGACAAGTGTTGAAGAAATTGGAGCTGTGAATGTAAAATGGACAACAGTGGTTCCTCCAAAAGGTAACACATTATACACGAATGTTTATGTCAGAACTAGTCAAAACAACCAAACGGTGGGAGCAACCCAAATACCTATAAACTGTAATGGATAACCCTAACCTGTACAACGGATACTGTTGTCATAAGAAAGAATGAATTACTGGCACTTGCTATAACACAGATGAACCTTGAAAACATTATGCTATATAAAAGGAGGCAGATACAAAGGGACACATGTTTTCTAATTCTATGTTTCTGGAATGTCCACAACAGACAATCCACAGAGACCGAAGATTTGTGCTTGCCAGAGGCTGGAGGGAGCACGGATACAGGGATGAGAGCCAAAAGGTATAGAATTTCTTTTTGAGGTGATGAAAACATTCGAATGGTAACTCTGGTGATGGTTGCACAGCTCTGTGACTATAATAAAAACAATATATGGTCTGTAAATTGTGTCTCAATAAAGTTGCTTATAAAACATGAAAAAAGAGAGGACTCTTCCATGCAAATCCAGCCACCCCCGCAGGCTGGCCTTTTTCTCTCTACCTTGAACTCCCTAAGCTCCCAGCTGAGGAGGTAAGAGGTAGTATCCCTTTTTGTTAGAACAAAAACAAAACGAAAAAATTCTTCTTAGAGTTTGGACAAAACTTGCAGTGAAGAAAAAAGGTTTAAAGTAACCTGTGAATGAGGTAAACATTTGGAATGGATGTTAAAATGTGTTACATGTTTGAGCTACACACATTTATAAAATGTTAGAAACTTTCTCTGCTGTCCAAAATTTTTACTGTTATAAATAATGTCTTGGTTGTGGCAAGTTGAAAGTTTCCATCTCAATGGCCGTGGCTGCTGGCCAGGTGGAGTGATTGATAATCACCAACAAAATCCAGATGCTAGCGAGCTTTTCTTGAAACAATGGGGTGAATGCACAATGCTTACTCCTTCTGTCAGAGAAAAAGAGCTAGCTGTCTTTCCCAAAGTAAAGAATTTCATGTTCCCGATTAAACAACAACAACCAAAAGCTGTAACCCATGCCAAAAATTGGCCCATTTGTTCTGTGGTAAAAGAAGCTGCATCAGACTTTTGATCCCCTCTTGGGCTGTTGGTGGAGCCAAAAGAAACAGGAGCTGTTAAGAAAACTAACCAGCATGGAGTGTACAGCCTGAAGCAGTCCTCTTTTCATGAGCTCATGAGGCCTTTGATGCACTGATGTTCCTGAAGATGCCTAGGCTTCGTTCAAAGATATGTCAGCTCACTTAAGGCCAAAATGGGTTTCTCACCCCCTCCAACCTCCAAATTGAATATTTCTATTTAAATGGGAGGTACCTTTCCAGGGAATTGACACATTTACAAACCAAACCGCCTGCCTTAAGTGTGTCAGCTGTACCAGGACTGGGTTAGGGCCTCAATTATGCAGTGATGGTTCTCAGTTGTGCAGCCTGCCCCCTACCCTGTGAAAAAAATGCTTAAAACTGTACATGAGTGAATTCTACTAAACATTTAATTAAGAATTTATACCAATCCTTCTCAAATTTTTCCAAAATATTAAAGAGGAGGGAACACATCCATATTCATTTAATAAGGCCAACATTACCCTCATACCAAAGACACACGGTAAAATGAAATTATAGGCTGATATTCCTGATGAATATATGTGCAAAATTCTCAACAAAACACCAGCAGACCAAATTTAACAGCACCATAAAAGGATCATGCATCATGATCAAATGGAATCTATTCCAGGGATGCAAGGATGGTTTAACATTGACAAACCAATCAATGTGATACACTACATTAACAAAATGAAGGTTAGAAATGTACCTCAACATAATAAAAGCCATAGCCAATAAGCCCATAGCTAATATCATCCTCAATGGTGAAAAGCTGAAAGCTTTTTCTCAAGCTTCAGAAAATAAAACAAGAGTGCCCCCCTCACTACTTTTATTCAACCTAATACCCAGGGTATTCCTGTACCCTAGTCCTGGGTACAGCAATTAGGCAAAATTAAAAATAGAACTACTGAATGATCCAGCAATCCCAATTTGGGGTATATACCCATAGAAAATGAAATCATAATCTCAAAGAGATATATGCATTCCCATGTTTATTGCAGCATTATTAATAATAGCCAAGATATGGAAACAATCTAAGTGTCCGATGATGGATGAATGGATAAATAAAATGTGGTATGTATATAATTCAGCCATAAGAAAGAAGGAAATGCTGCCATTTGTGACAATATGGATGAATCTGGAGAACATTATGCTAAGTGAAATAAGCCATGCACAGAAGGACAAATAACGCGTGATCTCATTTATATGCAGAATCTAAGAACGTTGAACTTATATAACCAAAGAGTAGAATGATAGAATGATGGCGGTTGCCAGGGGCTGAGGTTGGGGGAAATGGGGAGAAGTTGGTCAAAGTGTACAAACTGTCAGTTATAAGAGAGATTAATGTATAGTATGGTGACCATAGTTAATAAAATTGTATACTTGGAATTTGCTAAAAGAGTAGATTTTAAGTGTTCTCATCATACACAGCAAAACCGTCAGTATGTCAGTATATATATATATATATATATATATATATATATATATATATATATTAAGTCCTCAAGGAAACTCAAGAGCTGAGCTATTATGTAAAAACGAAACCCTCATGTTATAACACCTTAAAAGAAAACATGACATTCTACAACTTAAATATATACAAAATTTTATTTGTTAATCACATCTCAATAAAACTGAAAGAAAAGATCACTCAATTTAAAAATGGGCAAAGGGGGCCACCTGGGTGGTTCAGTTGGTTAAGCACCTGACTCTTGATTTCATCTCAGTTCTCGATCTCCAGGTTATGAGTTCAAGTCCTGAATTGGGCTCCACACTGGGTGTGGATCCTACTTAAAAAAAAATAAAAATATGGGGCGCCTGAGTGGCTCAGTGGGTTAAAGCCTCTGTCTTTGGCTCAGGTCATGATCACAGGGACTTGGGATCGAGCCCCGCATTGGGCTCTCTGCTCAGCGGGGAGTCTGCTTCCTCCTCTCTCTGCCTGCCTCTCTGCCTACCTCTCTGCCTACTTGTAACCCCTGTCTGTCAAATAAATAAATAAAATCTTAAAAAAAATAAAAATATGTAAAAATGGGCAAAGGATCTGAACAGACCGTTCTCCAAAGTAGATACACAAATTGTCAATAAACACATGAAAAAAAAAAGTCCTCTAAATCATTAGTCATCAGGGAAATGCAAATGAAACCTCAAAGAGATACCACTTCCACACAGTAGGATGGCCATACTCAAACAAATGTTGATGAGGATGTGGAGAAATTACCATATAACCATGCAATTCCATTCATAGGTATATACCCAAAACAACTATAAACAGGTATTGGAACAAATATTTGTAAAGGAAGCAGTATTCACAATAGTTTAATATCCATCAAAGAATAAGTAGATAAATAAATCATAGTATACCCATGTAATGGAATATTATTTGGCCATAAAAAGAAGGTAGTATATGTGCCTATCTAAACAAACTTCAACATTCTTTAACAGATACATTAAAATACAACAAAGTAGCATTAACAGTGTCTAGTATTCAGAAGAAGCAGAAAAATATGACTCGTGTACAAGAAAAGATAAAAGTCAACAGAAACAGCTATTATCAAAGGTGAATTAGCAGATAAACATCTTAAAATAACCATGTAACTGTTATCAATATCCTCAAGGGTTTAAAGGAACATGTGAACATAATGAGAAGAGCAATAAAAGATAGATATAAAAAGAGCCAAATGGAATTGGTAGGGATGAAAAATAGAATATTAGAAATGCAACCTGTCCTGGACGGGATCAGTAGAAGATTAGGCTGCAGAAGATCACTGAACTTGAAGAGATACCTGAAGAAACTCTTGAATTTTAAGCATGGTGCGGGGAGGGGAAGCCTCCACAAATAAAAATGAACCATTTCAGTCACTTGTGATACAATATTAGGAACTATACTACACATTTAATTGGGACATTGCACCTAATAGTAGAAAAATATGCATCTTTTCAAGGGTACACAGATGTTGACCTTGATAAAGGTCATAAAATAAATCTCAACAAAGTTTAAAAGATTGAAACCATAAGCAATATGTTCTTTGACAGGAAAGCAGTACTTAAGTCTAAATGCTTTTATTATAAGAGAAGATAAGATATCTAACCTACCGTAGGAAACCAGAAGATAAAGAGCAAAATAAATGAAAAGCAAGTAGAAGGAAAGGAAATAGTAAAGAGCAGAAGTCAATGAAATAGGAAACAGAATATAGAGAAAACCAGAAGTTGGTTCTTGGAGCAGATCATCACCGCTGATAGCTCTCTAGTCAGAAAAAGGAGAGAGAAGACTCAGCAACATCAGGACGGACAGTGGGCACATCACTACAGACCCCACGGGCATTAAAGGATAATCAAGGGAGAGCATGAACAACCCGATGGGTCTATATCCGCTGCTGGCTGAAGGAGAGGAGGACAAGTCCTTAAGCAGGAAACAGCCCCCATAATATTCGAGCTTCCCCAAACCCGAAGAGCGGCAGAGCTTTTGCCTGGAGTCTTCAACATGTCCCCCTTCGTCATAATATTCGGTCGATGGGTTTTTCTAGTTTGTTATTGAGCATCTTCTCCGCGAAGGATCCGCCTCGCTCCTCTGGAGGTGCCGTGGCCCACGCTCAATCCTGTCTTCGGACCCGCTTGGTGGCCCACGGCCCTCTCGCCCCATGCTCTGGCCAACACCCTGGGGCCTCGCAGCTTCAAACTCCACCTCACAATGCTGCGTCTCTGCGTCAGGCTGCAGGGCCAGGCCTTTCTTCCGTCACCTCGGGGGCTCCACCTGTTACCTGAGGTGCCACCCTGGCTCAGTCCGCCGGTCCGGAAGAGGAGGGACCAGACTCCAGGGCCATCACCCTCGTGGCTGGCAGTCCGCGACGCACCCATGGGGTCGTCTGCGTCCAAGGCTGCCCTCGGGGCGACCACCGATGAGCCTATGGAGCCCAAGGCGAAACACCTGGCGGGTGAGTAGGAGGCCTGGGCGCCTCTGGTGCCAGTACCCCGCACCCCTCTCCCGCACCCCTCCCCCAACCCTCTTTTTCCTGCAGCAGCATTGACAGGAGATTGAATTCTCACCCCTAGTCATCTTGGGAGGGAGCCTGGAAGAGAACCACTGGTCTTTTTAAGTCCAGCCTCGGAACTATTTACAAGCTATTCAGAGAATTTAGGACACGCGAAATGGTGGAGTAACAACCCAGCCTTCTGAAGAGTCTAATTTCAAAGCCCAGACCCCTTGCGAATCATTACATTCAGCAAGTCTTGCGAAGTAAAGGAAGGAAAAGTCTATAGAGCTGATCATCCCAGAAGCAGTCTTAACCTAAGGTCAACGAATAGGCTTTAGAATGTCCGACAACATTCAACAGCACCCCTGTGAATGTTTCCAGGGGACAGAATTTTGATTCTTGAAATTATCTGTGGCTCAAAGACAGAACAGACTCTCAGGCTAGCCCTGCCACCTGCTGTTTGAGTTCACATCAAGCACTGACTCTATAAATAGGTGATTTTGCCTGTATACATAAATCCCACTGCTTTTGAAAACTTTATAGCCAAGTCACTCTTATGATCACCTCCTTATTTTGATATTTTGCTTAAAAGCTCTCCACTGATTCAGTATGTACCAAAATTGGCTTCCCAAGACCTTTTGGTCTTGAACAACAGTTAGCTACATGAACAATGTATGGAACCAAAGGGGATACTTGATATACCAATGGTTCAGTCCAAAGGCTGAAATAGTGGAAAAGTGGAAACAACAAACTTACAAAGGAAACTAACCAGACAGAGGAAGGAAGCTGACTTAGAGAAAAAACATGACAGAAACTCATTCTTCATAATCTTAATCATGGCAACTAACCAGACAGAGGAAGGAAGCTGACTTAGAGAAAAAACATGACAGAAACTCATTCTTCATAATCTTAATCATGGCAGAGCCACTGGCATGTAGTATATATACACTTGAGTGAATGGATCTAGGTTAAGGTCAGCCTAGTGACCCTTCACTAGCATATTTGCTAAGCACCCTCCTCAGAATGTGAACATGCTGATTAAGAAGTGCTGGGGATGAAGTCTACAACAATGGAAAAAATGCAATTATGCAAGTTAGCAATTGGGGCACCTGGCTGGCTCAGTCAGTAGAGCATGTGACTCTTGATCTTGGGATGGTGAGTTTGAGCCCCACGTTGGGGGGCAGAGTTTACTTAAAAACTTTTTTTTTTTAAAGAAGAAGCAACAAAAGCTTAAAGGATGCAAGCAAAGGGCTAGACATGGGGTGACACTACACGGAAAATGCCTGACTGAACCTTCATGTAATGACACTTTTCTTGAGGGAGGCAGGATGACATAATGGTCCACATCTTGGTCAAAAGAGTCTGATTTCAAATACCAGCCCTGCCACTTAACTACCTGTCTGACATTGCGTATGTTACCTTCTTGAGTCCTAGTCATTCATTTAACAACTATTTACCGCAACTCATTGTATGCCAGCCATTGTGCTGGGTCTCAGGGAGACCTGGTGTCCAAAATGAACACAGGCCCTACCCCCACCAAGTATACAGGACAATAGCATAATGGGCCATTAACTATCAGGTCACATACATCAGTACAAATTGTAACACCTGTAACGAAGAAAATGTTTTGGACTATTCCCTTCGTCATTTCTGACATTTGATTGCTCTGTATTTAAGTTAAAGTTACCAATTTTGGTTTGGAAAAATTATTTCTCATTTGTGTCTTAATACTTGCCACTGTCTCTCATTCAGACCTCATTCAGTACATAAATGGAACAAACATGAGCGTGGATCATTTGGCTGATGTTCTTTCTGAAAAAACCGGGAACAGCAGCTGGGTGGTAGTATTCAAAGCCCTGGTTACTGTCCATCACCTTATGGTGCACGGAAATGAGGTGAGAACACAGATATTCGACTGGTAATCATTTCCTTCCTTTTGGTACGGAGAACTGTCAGTACACGACTGCAAAATATTCTTGGTATGTCAAGGTTTATTATCTGTTACTTTGTCACAAGTGGGGGAAAAGAACAGCAGTAGCTACGAAAAGGCTGATTTTTGCATTTTTACTGAGGAGTATATCTTGGCAATCAGTATTGGAGGTACACTGTTTCAGCCACTAGATAAGAAAGTGGGTGATAGAGTGGGCATCTCTCTCACTTCCTTAGACTCTTTTGACCAGAGAGAGAAAACCCTCAAAGGTGTATTGCTTTACTTTACCAGGAGAAACCAGGTGCCTGAGTGGATTACGTCAATACTTGTCCACCTGTCCCCACATACACTCTTTGTATTTTACAGAACTGAAATGTTCTTGAACATCAAATTATTTATTCTACTCTAACATTTTGTCTCAGTAAGCTTTGCATTAAAAAGTTAGGATTTAGAAAAAGGTTGGGGGGACAAACCATAAGAGACTCTTTGTTTCTTTTTTACGATTTTATTTATTTATTTGACAGATAGACAGAGAGATCACAAGTAGGCAGAGAGGCAGGCAGAGAGAGAGGAGGAAGCAGGCTCCCCGCTGAGCAGAGAGCCCGATGGGGGGCTCAATCCTAGGACCCTGAGACCATGACCCGAGCCGAAGGCAGAGGCCCAACCCACTGAGCCACCCAGGCGCCCCCATAAGAGGCTCTTAACGTTAGGGTTAACTGAGGGTTGATGGATGGAGGTGGGTGGAGGGATGGGCTAGATGGGGGATGGAAACTAAGGGCACTGCTGGTGAGCTCTGGGTGTTGTATGTTGTATTGGATCACTGAATTCTACTCCAGAAGCTAGTGTTGCACTGTATGTTAACTAACTGGATTTTAACTATGGTACAATAAAATAAAGCCTTTTGAGAGAAATAACATCTTTTGGAAAAAATAGAATGACATCTTCATCTTATTCCAACATACAAAAATAAATTCCACACAAATGAAACACCTGTAAGTGCAAAAAGCTAAGTTTTAAAATCGAAGAAAACGTAGGAGAACGTGCTTATGACATTTGAGTAGGAAAGACACCATAAAAGTTGGAATAAGATATTTCAAACAGAAATATTAAAGAAAAAAGATGAATATTCAGGATTTGTGATCAGTATGAAAAAAGCAGTATAGTGGAATAGTGCACAAGACAAATGAACAGAGAATTCACAGAAAAGGAAACCAGAATGGCTGAAAACCATCTGACAACGTGCTCAGATAAACAAAATTTAAAATGCGTGACAATATGAAGAGTTGGAAGGTCTTGAGGAAATGAGAACTCACAGACCCTGTGGATGATATGGAATTTATGACTGGGGAGAGGAGAACATTGAGACATGTTTAGAAAAATTGAAAATGCCAAGCCCAGTGACCCAGCAAATCCACTTCTCATAGCATATTTATAATAACTAAAAAGTAGAAATCACATAAATTTCCATCAGTACAGAACAGATCACTAAAACGAGGTGCATATGTATAATGAAGTATTATATAATGTATACTGATAAGGCTAGATCTCAAAAAGAATGCTAATAGAGGAAGTAAGTTGCAGAATGGGATTTAGATATAATATTTATGTAAATTTAAAAATACTGGGACAAATAGATCTGAAACTATAAAGAAAATACACTGTAAAGATTTATATTATTAATTATTAATCAATGCTCAGGAAATAGAAGCTATATGATAGAATTATGTCAACTATGCATTCACAATGATAAACTCATTAAAGAGCTCTATTTGTGGACAGAAGCTAACTTTGTAATTTGGCACATTTGACAGCGTTTTATCCAACATCTTGCATCTAGAAACTCCTTGTTTACTTTACACAACTTCCTGGATAAAAGTGTCATAGAAGGTAAGATGATTCTTTAATGGAAATACTACATGTGGCAAGGAGGGAAACACTCTGTTTTGAAAACCATGCCTGGGGGCGCCTGGGTGGCTCAGTGGGTTAAAGCCTCTGCCTTTGGCTCAGGTCATGATCCCGGGGTCCTGGGATCAAGCCCCGCATCCGGCTGTCCGCTCTGCGGGGAGCCTGCTTCTTCCTCTCTCTCTCTGCCTATTTCTGATCTCTGTCTGTCAAATAAATAAGTATAATTTTTTTAAAAAAAGAGTTTCTTAAAAAAAAAAAATTCTTTGAAAACCATGCCTGGTTAGAACATGGGAGGGCTGGGGAGGGCTGGTGACGGTGGGATGGGCAGTTTCAGGAAAGTGGTAAGAACTTAGGATAGTCTCTGCAGCAGTGGGAAGAAGCTGATAAAGTTCAGTTATTCCCTGTGTTCATGAATGTCACCAACCTCACAAGGTGGTTTCGAGGCCTTGAGGAACTAAGCAATAATCTTGAGCTAGAATCTTTAGCTTTTGTGCTTGGAAGGTTTGTTGAGGTCTATGGGGGGAAGTGAAATGGTAGCTCTTTGCATTTACGTATACTGTAAATGGTTCATGTTGGTAAAACTGGAAATAATGACGTGTCATTCAATTCATGTTTAGGCTACACCATGTCAACCTTCATCAGACGATACAGCAGGTACTTGAATGAGAAGTCTCTCGCGTACAGACTGATTGCATCTGACATCACCAAAACCAAGAGAGGGTCAGTAAATACCACTGGCTTGTAGGCGAAAATATGGAGTTGACCAAAAACACAGCTTTATTTAAAGATGCTGATGTCATCTCTTTTATAGGACGGACGGTACGATGAGAACTATGGATACAAAGCAGCTGCTAAACACTCTTCCAGTCATTCAAACGCAGTTTGATGCTCTTCTTAATTTTAATGTAAGAGCTTTATGTATCCTTTTTAAACATACAGGCCAAGGACACTGTTTGGCAGTAATGGGAGAAGGAATTGTTTTAAACTCTTCTATTTAATTTCCAGGCAAACCCTGATGAGCTAACCAATGGCATAATACATGCTGCTTTCATGCTTCTCTTTAAGGATTCTCTTCGCCTCTTTGCAGCCTACAATGAGGGTATCCTTAATCTGCTAGGTAGGCTAAAGAAGGGACATTGCTTAAAAAATAGACGGGTCAAAACCTTTTCTCTCTACGTGTAGACTAATGTAGACTACTTTCGTGATAGATTCAAAATAGAGGACCCTTTTAAGATCATATATATTTAAAAATGAGACATTATATTTCTTTTTTGGATTAAAGTTCCTTGACTAATTAGCCACTGAGCTGTGTATTTCTTTGTACAAATGCTAATTGATATTTCTGGGAAATTTCTGTCCTCATTTAGCCCTCATGAATGATTCATGTAATTGGGAGTGTTCTCCAAGCTTCATTGATGAGAACTTGAGGTATTTCTTACGCTGAAGGAGTATCCTAGTACGTTTGTAGAGTTATGAAAGAGAAGGATACACAGCCCCTTCCCTCAAAATCTTCAGATCTTGATGTTAGTCAATAAGATTACAGACTGGAAGTTGTAGAGATTAAACTAAACCAAACTCTCTGGATATGCGATTCAATTCTGGGTATCTTCCCAGCATCAGTTTTTGGCATGTGGTACTTCATAAAAATCTGCTGATTATATGGATTGAGCAGTCTTGTTGCTTGCTAAGACAGAAAATAACTGGCTTAAATCTGTAATTGTTTTGAACAAGTTAAAATCATATACAGATTCAGCTGAAATTAAAATTATGAAAATGGAGTGAAACTGGAAAATTGCTGAGATACTGGCTCCTTCATGGTGATTTTTTCTAATTTGTAGACAAATATTTTGATATGAGAAAAAACCAATGCAAGGAGAGTTTGGATATTTACATCAAGTTCCTTGAAAGAACAGCCAAACTGGCACAGTTCCTGAAAGTTGCAGAGGTACGGAAATCGATTTCTACCCAAGGATTTTCTGGATTTTCCCCTCCCCCCACTGCACAAACACACAGAAATTGTTAGTATTTTGAACTATTTTGTAAACAGTAAGACTATACCCTAAAATTAAGTAGTTCAAGGATTTGTGTTTGTAGTTGTGAAGATAACTGTTGCCAGAAACTGGGCCTCATACGACACATATCTTTCCAGATAGTGGACAATACGTAGCACAGTCTGTTATCAGCTGAAGAAGGGAACACATGAGGTGACCCCCACATTTCCCCTGACACTCAGAAGAACCCAAGCAGGATAAATACATTGAACTTCTGAAAACCAAAGCAAACCCAACAGAACACAACAAAAACAAAACATGATATATTACTCAAAGGAGAACAACAGTATGAACATCCAAAATACAACTTGGCTCTTTCCAGAACCACAAAGATGCAATATCTGACAAGAGTTCTCTTCTAGGGTTATCCTTAGGATGACTATAAGTTTGGGTTTAAGTGTACAAGGCATACCTTTGCTTGACATGTTTTTCCTGACCAACTAGGTACTAGCCCAGCAAGGCCTTCATGCTCCAGGAGTATTTTCTCTTTTGTGTGCACGTTGGTAACGTTGGTTACTTACAGTAACTTACAGTTACTTTTCTTTGTTGCCACTCCCTGTTGTAATGTGTACTCCCCGCTCGCTTGTGAATTCAGCAAGTTGGAATTGACCGGAATGACATTCCATATCTTACACAGGTCAGTGTATCTTTCCTACGTGTTTAAATGACTTTTTTTTGTCATTAGGTATATGTGTTTATTATATTGTCATCTGAGACTCCATCCTTTGCCATAAATTAACGTATGTATTTTCATTCCCTCCTGACACACACACACACACACACACACACACACACATATACATAGACACGTGTTTTCTGAACAGGTCTTTGAGCTGTTGGTTCTGTAAAAGAGGCCATTCCCTGCTGAATGTTAAATGGTGACTCATAGTCTAACAACTAGCCCACGCTCTTTAAGTGGACAGAACTGATTAGTGGAAACAGCAGAATATTTGGAATCCTAGGCAACTCATTTCCATTCTCCGCGGCTCACTTTTGCATCTGTAAAATGTGTATAATTCTGTTGTCTTTCTCATAGCAGTCTTATGAGAATCAAACGAGCTCAGACTTTTTCCTTCCCTAGGAGCTGCTCATCAGGAATCTCTCCCTGGCAATGGGTGGGGTATGAGGTCGAGGTGTGGCTGAGATGAAGGTCTGGCGAGCGACTCACGCAGCCTGCTTGTGCCTTTTGGACTGGCTTGTGCTCTGTCCCACATGTACCACAGGGCTTGAATAGTAGGGCTGCTGGCCTGGTCTGGGCCCCCTCCAGGGAGCTCTTTCCTGCTCTGGGCCCCAAACTAATGTGGCAGGCTGCTAGGTCATCTGGGATATGTGTCAAAGCATTCTTGCCCTGGTGTGGGAACCTGCTGTCTTGGGAACTCAAAGAGGCCTACCCGCTGTTGTGTCTCCTTTTTGACGCTGGGAGGTGCAAGATGTGTACTACGTTATCTTCTATTTTGGATGGAATTTCCCGATAAACTCCTGGCCCCTGGAACCCTAAACATGTTACTCAAGTAGAAAGTCCCTGAATCTTTGTAGGTTTATTTCCTACCTTCTGGAACATTCATAGCTTTTCTAACCACTTTCTGCTCATCTGATCCAGTTAGCGTGACATCACGGATAGGAGAATCAGTGTGATTCTCTGAGGGATGACCAGATGGTCTAGACTTCTTTTGACCAGCATATGACAGAATGTTGAGAGAGTTAACACAGCCTGGGTCACATTGTTAATGTGTACTGCTGTTCATTCCATGCCCACAACGCCTTGTGATTTACACTTGGAAGCTGAAACTTCACGCATGTATGTGAGTTCCAGAGGAACTCTTGTGCCTGGCATATGGCTACAGTCAGATTCCTAGCTGACTGATTATACTGTAGTTTCTCATTCTCCAAGGCCTGACTGGTTTGGGGGCCATAATGGTGAATGACATGGAATGATTGGCACCAATTCTGCCATCCTCCTGGAAGGTGATGTGTTTTGTTTTGTATTTTTTTTAAGATTTTATTTGACAGAGAGAGATCATAGGTAGACAGGGAGGCAGGTAGAGAGAGGGGGAAGCAGGATCCCTGCCTGGTAGAGAGCCTGATGCGGGGCTCAATCCCAGGACCCTGAGACCATGACCTGAGCTGAAGGCAGAGGCTTTAACCCACTGAGCCACCCAGGTGATGTGTTTTTATTTACTATTTTGCCTGGAGGGCAAGTGGAGGCTGTTTAAGATGCAGAGCTCTCAACCCCACAAGGTACATGTCCCATCGGGATCTTCCCCCGCCCACTCTTGGCCTCTAGGCCTGGAACTACAGTGAAGTCACAGCATAGCCCAGAGACTAAGGATTTCCAAGGTCATCGCCCCCCATCCCATAAGTTAGGGCTTAAAAGCCCCACCCTGACCTCAGCGTGGCAGGCCTGCCTTGCTTGGGACCCGGTGAAGGTGAAGTACTCAGACAGTACGTCGCCCAGGCGGTCGCCATAGGAAGAGAGAGAGGCTGCAGATGCAGGCTGAGGTCCCGTCAGCAGTTGTAGGACACTGGATCCAGAACACCGTGGACGCAGCAGGCCCCCGGGGAAGAGGGGGCAGGAGGCGCGGACAGGATGGTCACAGGTGCAAGGAAGCGTCCCGGCGGCGGGCGGAGGAGTTTCTGTGCGGGTCTTCTCGGGAGGCCTGGAGCGCACACAGCGCCCACGCGTTCGTTCGTGTGCAGAGAAGTGAGAGGGGCCCCGCGCACAGACAGCGAACCCCGCTGCGGGGCGGAGCAACTCTGGCTTCCCGGAGGAGGCGTCAGATAAGCAGAGCGAGGGAGAATGTCGGGCGACAGCGGCGCAGACGGCACGTCTGCCTGGATGCGTCTCCTCCCTCGGCCTCGGCGTCTCTGCGCTTTCGGCCTCTCCAAAGAGGTCTCTGGGCTCCGAGCTGCGCTTCCACTGGGAAGCGTCTCGGCTCGGCCTAAGTTCTGGGGAGTCGCCCGCGGTGTCCTGCTGACGTCGTCCGCTGACCTCGGGCGGGGGCTTTGTCACAGATTCGCAGCTGCCGCCGAACGTCCGAAAACAACGCAGATAAAAAACATTCTTTCTAGCAAACATTGTTCGAATTTACTGCTAACTTGTTATTTTAGTTATTTTTTTGCTAGTTATGTTGTTATATTTTTGTTCAATGACTGAGTGAATGAAACAAATATTCTATCCCTTTGGCAACTGTGTGTTGGACATAATGAAACTGATCATGTTTGGGTGATCATTCCCGGTCTTCCCTACCCAGGGTGCTCTTAACAGGCATTTCTGGCCTTCCTCTGGTCCCCATATTTAGTCCAGTACGAAAATCCCTCTGAGCAGATTTCTGCTGGGCCGTGTGTGTGTGTTTTTTAAGATTTTATTTATTTATTTAACAGGCAGAGGTCACCAGTAGGCAGCGAGGCAGGCAGAGAGAGAGAGAGGAGGAAACAGACTCCCCGCTGAGCAGAGAACCCGATGCAGGGCTCGATCCCAGGACGCTGGGATCATGACCTGAGCCGAAGGCAGAGGTTTAACCCACTGAGCCACCCAGGCGCCCCCACCCAATATTCTTAAAAGAAAGTCTGCAGTTATCCACATAGCCTCTAATGGAAGGTTCTGCATTGTTGAATCCTTACCTACTATCCAGCTTCATGTCCTGCACATTTCCCGCTGCTCTCTGCTCTAGCAACAAAGGGCAACTTTATTCTTGGTCTGTGCCAGGTGCCCTTGCCTTTGCACATGTTCTTCTCCTGCCTGCAATTCTCATTCTTACTTAGGTTCCGGATATCCTTCAGATGGCAGCTCACTTGTTGCTTTATTTGGAAGGACTTGCTCCCCTGACATCGCTGACGTGATCAGATGGCCTAGCTTAACACTATCTGAATATCTTGTACCCCTCTTTCATAGTACTTTTCAGAACTTTGATTTTTGCATTTATTCATGTGATTATTTGATACATCTCCTCCCCCAGACCTGTAGAATGGAGTTTCCCAGGTCATGAAGCCGCGGGCTAGATAGTTTTTGCTCATGGAAACAAAGAGAGAAAGAAAGAAAACCTGGTGATTCATGAAGGAGTAAAAAATAATAAATGAGGGACACCTGGGTGGCTCAGTGGGTTAAAGATTCAGCCTTTGGCTCAGGTCATGATCTCAGGGTCCTGGGATCGAGCCCCGCATCGGGCTGTCTGCTCAGCGGGGAGTCTCCTTCCTGCCCCCCCCTCCCCCCGCCTGCCTCTCTGCCTGCTTCTGATCTCTCTCTGTCAAATAAATAAATAAAAATCTTTAAAAAATTTAAAAAAATGAATGAGTTCAAGTCCAAAAGAAATAGATCTTTTAGCAGTCCATGGGCCATTAACAAAAAAGTATGTGAAAGCATAGTTTGAAAATCTGATTTGATATCAAGATGCTGCTTTTCATAATGAATTTATCTGTAGCATTTGCAGCTGACCCTTGAAAAACATGGGTTTGAACTATGCAGGCCATTTATATGTGGAGATTTTTCAAGAAATATATTGGAAAATGTTTTGGAGATTTGCAACAGTTTGAAAAAACTCACCGACGAACTGTGTAGCCTACAAATACTGAAAAAATGAAGAAAAAGTTAGGTATTGTTGTAACAACACAGCACATAATACATATAACATAGAAAATCAGTGTTAATAGATACTTTGTATTATTGGTAAAACTTCCCAGTCAAGGCTAAGCTATTAGTGGCTAACTTACGGGGAAGTCAAAAGTTGCACATGGATTTGCCACTGCAGAAGGGTGTATGCCCCTAACCCCCACATTGTCTGAAGGTCAACTGTATGTACCTTTAATGCCTTTGTTATATAAGTGTCTTCATTTTTGTTCAGAACCTTTTTATGATGTAAGAGTGTATGGATATGCTAAGAACTATCAGAAAATATGTCTTTCACAATAACTTTATCTTCAGGCACCCCATAGTTTACTTGAAGCACTAAAACAACATTTAGCTTCTTTGGAAGAGAAAAATGACAGTTGGTCTCCTTACAGGTAAGTTAATAAATGTCTTAATTTAGATTAATTTGTTTCTCTCTAAATAATTTCCCTGATTTTAACAATCTGAAAGTGACTAAGTAAATAATGGGCTTTGAACATGCTGGAACACATTTTCAATGACAGTATGGAAGAGAGGTTTTCAGTCTTTTCTGGGACCCCATTCTCTCCACAGGGGTAATATGCTTTCCAAGGGAACATCTTTTATTATGCTGAGTGATTCTCGAAATCAAAAGTTGGGACTGGAATAAACCTTCTTTTGAAGAATTTGATTTCTTCTCTTAGAGGCTCCTCTAGTGGGAATAATTGCTGTAGATGATTATTTAATATTTATCCACAAAACTGTGCACAGTAACATTCAAGGTCTGTGTGTTACACAGATATATGTACATACACCCATATATACACAGAAATTAAATAATACAAATTTTGAGGTGTATCACTTCAAAAGGCTCATGTGAACTATTTCACATGAAAATTATGAAAATTATGGTTTCAATTTTCTTTCATTCTTTCTTCCTCTTCTTCTTTTTACTTTCCAGTTGTTCTAAATTTCTATAAGGCTTATTCATTCATTCCATTATTTAGGTTATATTGATTATAATGGACTCATATTATCATGTTCTATTAGACAACAAGTCTGTTGACTGTTTCTTTATCACAGATAGATGTAGAGTTAGTATATAGTTGGATGGACGGATTAATGAATGGATAAATGCTTGACTTAAAGATATGTAGGCTCAGCTGGGTAGGATATATGTGATTCTACTTATTCTCCAGCATGTCTCATTTTTCTTGTAATCTTTTAAGTCTCCAGCATGCACTGATCCCCTCTATACCAAATAATCCAGTTGTGAATGCTTCAGCAAGTGGAGCTTGGTTTGCAGGTAACATAACTCGATTATATGATTATATCCGTAATCACTGAAAGCAGGATTAGTCTTTAATTCTTCCACTGCTTAACCACCTACTGTGTCTGCTGTCTCTTCCTGAAACAGTCTTTGACCTAGTGGTTTCATTTATAGGAATTGATCTAATGTATATGTTCAGGGTTGTGAAATGATGTATGAACAGGGATATTTGTTACAATGTTGGAGAGCAGAATGACTATCCTTGTTTTTAGGTAGTGAAATGGAATGATCTCCAAGATATTGTTAAATGGAAAATAAGCAAGGTGTGAAACAAAGAGTACTATGCTCCCAACTTTGTTTTTAAAAACAGAAAAAAGATGGGGCGCCTGGGTGGCTCAGTGGGTTAAGGCCTCTGCCTTTGGCTCGGGTCATGATCCCAGGGTCCTGGGATCGAGCCCCACATCGGGCTCCCTGCTCCGCAGGGAGCCTGCTTCCTTCTCTCTCTCTCTGCCTGTCTCTCAGCCTCCTTGTGATCTCTGTCTGTCAAATAAATAAATAAAATCTTGAAAAAAAATAAAAACAGAAAAAAGAATACATATGTTTGTATAATTTCTTAGAGTACTTCTGGAAAGATATACAAAAAATGAATAAAATGCCGTGCCCCCAGGAAGAATTTGGTGGTTCATGGAAAGGGAGAGTCCTCACTGTAACTTTTTAATTTCAATTTTTTAAAATTTAATTTCAATTTTAACTTTTTAATTCTTAACTTTTAATTTCACACTTGCAAATAATTACTAATTAAAGGAAATTTAACAAAGAAACACACGAACACATACAGTGTGATACTTTGTTATGCTTAACATGCAAGTCCTTTGTAACCTCTTAAGGTTAGTTTGCCTCATATTTCATAGTGTGCTGAATTTTCAGGAATTTTGCAAGCTAGTGGATGCCACATTGATAACTTGTAATTTACCATGATGAAAGTATTTACACCAAAGAAATGGAAAAATACTGTAAGGCAGGCCTTTAGTTTTTCTTGGAGAGCAGCTTGTTATACATTTCCTGACAGCTCATATGTTTTTTAATGGGTGTTTGTGTTTCAGTGATGTCAACTGATCCTTTAGTCACAAATCCACATAATAATGTTATATTACCATTGGGTTTACAAGTGCTTGAATTAAAGTTTGTTCTTAATCTAACTTGAAGACTTAAACTGTATCTGTTTTAAATGTTTTTACTTTTCTTTTGTACATATATGCTCAATGGACACACCTTCTGCATTTTCAATGGGTGAGTTTGACCAAAACTTTGAGGAACGTAAGTCCTTTGAATAAGCCCATATTAAAGCAAAAGTGGCACATTTTCTTTGTTTCCAAAAGAATGACTACTTTTCTGAGTTCCTGTGGTTTGGGAATCATTAGTACTTACAACAGATATGACCAGAAGAGTAAATACAGTATATTGCTTGAACCAATTCTGTTGACAATCCCGTGACTCCCTGAAACCAGTTTTTTTTTTTTCTTAAATCACTGATTTAAAAGTACCTCCATGAAACCAGAGTACTTGGTTCAAACTCTACCATTCATGGATGGTGTGGCTTTTTTCTTTAACCATTTAACCTCTCTGTGCCTCAGCTTCCTGCTCCTCGTCAGGTTGCTGTCAGAATAAATGAATCCATACTTGTAGAGTGCTGAGAACAGGGCTTGATCCATGTGTTACTTAGAAGTACATTTTAAATTTTTCATGTATATGGGGAATGGGGATCTTTTTATTTTTTATTTTAATTCCAGTATAATGAACACACAGTGTTATATTAGTTCCAAGTGTACAATACATCGATTCCACACGATTCCACATGATTCAGTGCTCATCAGGACAAGTGCCCTCCTTCATCCCCATTCCCTGTTTCCCCCATGCCCTCACCCCCCTCCCCTCTGGTGACCATCAGTGTATTCTCCATAGTTAAGAGTGCGTTTTGGAGGCGCCTGGGTGGCTCAGTGGGTTAAAGCCTCTGCCTTCGGCTCAGGTCATGATCCCAGGGTCCTGGGATCAAGCCCCGCATCGGGCCCTCTGCTCAGTGGGAAGCCTGCTTCCCCCTCTCTCTCTCTGCCTGCCTCTCTGCCTACTTGGGATCTCTCTCTCTCTGTCAAATAAATAAAATCTTTAAAAAAAAAAGTCTATTTTGTCTCTCTCTCCTCAGCCCCTGCCCATGATCGTTTGTTTTGTTTCTTGAATTCCACATATAAGTGAATTCATACGGTATTTGTCTTTCTTTGACTGACTATTTTGCTTGAAGCTCCTTCCATGTCATAGCAAGTGGTAAGACTTTATTCTTTTTGGTGGCTGAGTAATATTTCATTGTGTATATATACCACATCTTGTTCATCCATTCATCTATCATTGGACACTTGGACCATTTCCATGACTTGGCTATTATGGTCAATAATGCTGCTATAAATGTAGTGATGCACATATATGTTTGCATTAGTGTTTTTGTATTATGGGGGTAAATACCCAGTATTGAGATTACTGGACCACAGGCTAGTCCTATTTTTAAGTTTTCCAGAGTGGCTGCACCTCCTTGAATTCCCACCAACAGTGCAAGAGGGTTCCTTTTTCTCCACATCTTTGCCAACATCTATTGTTTCTTGTGTTGTTGATTTTAGCCATTCTGACAGATGTGAGGTAGCATCCCATCGTGGTCTTGATTTGTATTTCCCTGATGATGAGTGATGTTGAGCATCTTTTCATTTGTCTGTTGGAGATATGGGGATTTTCTAAAGATCTTTCCTGCTACTGAATTCTGGCTTACTTGCACTATGTCAAAGAACCTTCTCTATAAATTTAGTCCTTTGGAATTTGTTGATACTTGCTTCGTGGCCCATCATATAGTCTTTTTTTTTTTTTTTTTGATAGAAGTTCTATGTGCACTGGAAAACTGTATCCTCTTATTGTGTTGTTCAAATCCTTTGTGTCTTTATTGTTTTGCCTGCTTGTTCATAGAGTTACTAAGTAACTCATAAGCTACATTAAGCGCTATTTTTACCTCCACACCACTAACTGACCCTTGTCAAAGTCACCAATCACCTCCATGTTGTAAGTTCTGATGCTGATTACTTGGTTTTCATCTTATTAGACCCCCTAGTTCACCATTCCCACTTCCTTCATACAGTTTCTTCAGTTCGTCTACTGGTTTTCCTCTTATGTGATTCTTGGCTCTTTTTTAGACTGTTTTTTTTTTTGATGTTTTTTCCTCATTTCTCTTCTTTATATATACTTATTCACTGCCTAGATGGCCTCATCCAGACTCAAGGCCGTAAGTACTGCTTACATGATAAGGACTCCCAAATTATTCTCTCCAGTTACGGATATTTCTCCTGGACTCCAGAATTATATAGCCAAGTGTCTATTCAGTGGTTTTACTTGAATGATCTAGTCTGGTTCTATAACTCACTACGTGCAAAACTAAGCTTCTGATATTCCTCCCCAAACCTGTTGATTTCACCTTCAAAACATATCTAAACATTGACCACTTCTCACTATCTTCAGGGCTAACCCTATTTCAAGTTACCATTGTCTCTTAGCTTCTTCCCTTGCCCTCTACAGTCCATTCTTCACATAACAGAGCGATCTGATTAAAATACAAGCCAGGCAGATCATGTCTCTCCTCTGTCCAAATCCCTCCAGTGGCTTCCACATCTCAGGGAAGCTGCCGAAGATGGTGGCCTCTGAGTAAAATGCAAAGTCCTTATAATTCTTTACAAGGCCCTCAATTGCCTTTTTGACTCCTTTCATTACTCTGACTCCCGACACATTGGCCTCCTCGCTGGAGGATCTTCATGGCTCTCTTCCATATATGTTAGGTCTTTATTTAAAAGTCCTCTTCTCAGTGAGCCTTTTCCATCTAAATTTACATACCCCTCCGCCACCAACATATCACACCTCTTCCTTGGATATTTTTCCCTCAGTACTTATCACAATCACAATCACAAACTAACATATACTTCATTTATCTTGGTTATTTTGTGTCTCTATTGTAATGTAAGCTACATGAAGGCAGAGATTTTTTTTTTTTTTAAGATTTTATTTATTTATTTGACAGAGAGAAATCACAAGTAGATGGAGAGGCAGGCAGAGACAGAGAGGAAGGGAAGCAGGCTCCCTGCTGAGCAGAGAGCCTGACACGGGACTCGATCCCAGGATCCCGAGATCATGACCTGAGCCGAAGGCAGCGGCTTAACCCACTGAGCCACCCAGGCGCCCAAGGCAGAGATTTTTATGTTTTTTTCTTCACTGCTGTATCTTTAGTATCTAGTATTGTGTCTAACAAGTGCTCAATTAAAACGTATTTAATGAATAACTTTATGTGACTTTATACTCATTAACCTAAGAACTTGATGTGCTGTTAGTTTGTAATGGGAGGTACATATATATATCATTATTGGTATAAATTTGGTTTAGTTTTTCATCTAATTTTGTCTCTTATTTTCAGATTATCTTCCCTATCTGATATATTATAACCAACATTACCTTCACAAGCCCACAAATCTGTTGAAGCCAGACAGCAACATGGAAAAATCACAGCAAAAAATCTGGATGGCTCACTTGTAAACCCTGTAGGAAGTAAACATCTATTTTTAAATTAATATTTTAGATAATATATATATATATATATATATATAAATGCATTTTAAGAAAAAGTATATAAAAATAATGTAAAATTTGCTTTTTTTATTAAATAGATCTTAACCTTGGAGAAAGTCCAGTCAACAGGTAAGTTTTTCTTATTTTAAAAAGGACAGACAATAATATATACATGTTAGAGGAAGAGACTCATGAGAATAACTAGAAAATAATTACTTTAAAATTCGATACAGGAATCATTTGTTATAAAACTCTTAGGTGATTTTTTTTCCTTCAAATATTAAATTAGAGAATTTACTCTTTATATACTATCCCAATTTTTGTAGGTTAAGTTCTTGGTTAAAGTGTAATGTATTATGTACTGCATGGTTCTCCTCTTACCTCTCTGACAATCCCTTCATGGTTCATCTGAAGGATCTTCTTTTTTTAAGCATGTCTTAAATATTGGCATTTCTCAAAGTTTTTGTACTTTTGGTTCTTTTCTTCCTTTATTATATAGAGTGTATTAAATGAATAATACTTATTTTTTACTTTATTAAACAAAGACAATAAAACCACCAGTTGGAGCTCCTCCGCATCTTAAGATAATCAATGTTACTTCAGTGTGTGAATCCCTACATTTTCAGCCAAAAAAAACCTCCAAAAAGCAGGCCAGTGGAAAACAAAGGAAGGCAGAACAAACAACAAACACTAACACTAACAACAAACACTGTGGAATGTAAGTTTAAATTCACTAAACAGAATAAGGAAGGATATCATACAAAGATAAAAGACACTGATTATGGAGGTGCTATTTTGTATATACACAAATTTAAATATATAAGGTAAAAATTATTAGAAATACATGGAGAACTTGAGAAAAATCCAATTATAATGGGTGATTTCAAATTTGAATAATGCATAATAAATAATAAACCCAAGTGTGCACTGCTTATTTTCTTCAAAGCAATCACAAAGAAAAACTTGACAAAAAAACTAAAGAATTTTACAGGCTACTGTCATAATCTAATGAAATTAAATTGTCATAATCTAGTGAAATTGGAACTTGTTAATAAAAAGTTGAGCATGAAAATCTTAACTATGTATAAGTTTAAAAATATAATCCTTTCGCCAAAGAGGAAATCCATAGTTTTATAACTATTGAAAGCTAAACTCAGAGGAAAGTTTCATCACTGTTAGAAAAGAGAAATTAGTAAGAATTTAGTTTTTATCTTAAGAAATCTATATAAAATCATAAAAAATAAATTAATAAAATTTATAAAGTTAAAAGCTCAAATCGATAAAACTGCAGACAAAAACAAATAAATGCAAAACTGATTTCTCTGTAAAGGCCAATAAAAGAAGCTCCTCTGAGTAAGCAGATTCAAAAAATCTAAAAACATTACCTACCATGCACCTTTGCTCAGGAAGCTCCTACAGTGTACGCTCTAAGGAAAGAGAGAAGTAAAGTAAGAGAGAGAAGTACATGGGATTCAGGGAAAAGAAGCTCTACCTTGTGCTTCTAACCCTCTAACCCTAACCCTAACCCTACAGAAGCGCAAGGTCGAGAGAATTCCCGATACAGCAACCGGCTGTTACTCAATCAAGGTTACACAGCTGGTGGATAGCCTCGTGGGGCTCAGAACATAATAGCAGTTTTTTCTCCAGATACACCATTAAGATAGTTTAGAATAAAATGTATCCACTCAATCACTTTATTTATTCATTCTTTCTATCATCTCTCAAGCTTTAAGTTTGGCATTATCTAGTAAAACCCTGTAGAAACTTTTAGTTCTGTAATGACAACTTAATTTCATATACCAAAATAGCCAATTGGTCTTTTTTGGAATTGCTTTGTGATTCCTTCCTATTATCTCCTACCTGTTGAGAAACATGATCATTGTCTCCAGGGCTGTACCCTGACTTTTTACGTTTAAATGGTAGATTTGCCATGCTCCAAAATGGGCTGATTTATAAATCCCCTCTTAGATTGGACATGGAGTGGCCCCAGCCCTCAGAGATGGAAATTGCTGGTGGAATGAAATGGCAGTTGAATACCTACACCTGCACATCAACCCTCTGGAAACATATTTCTATTCCTCCTGTTCCCCACATGGTAATATTTATTATGTATTATTACCTAGAATGCTAGAATGGTGCCAATAGATCAAAAGAAAGAGACTTGAGAGAGAGAGAACTGACAGGAGTTGCTAATGGATTGAAAGTTGAAATATGTGTCCCCAATAAATTATCTGCAATTTTAAAATTCAGAAAGCTCTAGAGAACAAGGTGGTTTTTTTTTTTTTTTTTTTTTTTTTTTAAATTATCAGGGTGCTATTCCACTCCCCCCCCCTGGGGGTGTTCCTAATATATTCTTTGTGTAATTTCTAAATTATTTTTCCAAAATACAAAACATTTTGAATTCCAAAATACATTTGGCCCCTAAGGTTTTAAGGATGTGGACCTGTGCTATTTTTATATGATTTTGCTTTAAAACTTCATTGGTCCAATCCTTGCTTTGGCAGCACATATACTAAAACTTCACCGGCCCAATGATATAACAAACTGCATATTAACTATTGAGTATACAGTGACTTTGTTTTCCTAATATGCAGCTGAGGTACGTTCTAGGAATGAGAATTTTGAGAGGATTTGGGAAACAGGAATAAGTAATTTCAAAATGTACTAAGGAAAGTTGTGTCTGTGTGGCTTCATAGTGGACACAGGTGACTAAGAACCCAGAGAGGTTACAGCAAAGAAATTTTGGGTTTGGAATTAATAGGAAGAAGGGTAGAAACAACCTAACAGTTGGAGTCAAATTTATGTTTAAAAAGCTAATAATAGGGGTATCTGGGTGGCTCAGTGGGTTAAGCCTCTGCCTTCGGTTCAGGTCATGGTCTCAGGGTCCTGGGATCGAGCCCCACATCGGGCTCTCTGCTCGGCGAGGAGCCTGCTTCCCCCTCTCTCTGCCTGCCCCTCTGTCTACTCGTGATCTCTGCCTGTCAAATAAATAAATAAAATCTTTTTAAAAAATCTAATAATATTATTCTCTTATTATTTGCCTTTAAGTGGCTATAAAATCTGGTCATTTCCATTCTTTCATTCTTGATATTGGTGATTTGTGTCTTCTGGTTTTGGTAGTCTTGCTACAGAGTTATCAATCTTGTTGATCATTATCAAAGAACCAACTTTTGGCTTTCTTGAATTTTCTCTATTGGTTTTGTTTTTAACAAATTTCTGCTTTTATCTTTTTGTTATTTCCCTCCTTCTGCTTGATTTGAGCTTATAATTGATTTCTAAATTCTTTTATGGTCAAAGAAAGTATGTTATATACTTTAAATTCTTTTAAATTTGTTACATTTTGATTTATAACCCAGAATAAGGTCTATCTTGGTGAACATTCCATGAACAGCAGCTGTTGGGTGGAAGATTCCGCAAATGTCATCTGGGTCCTGATGTGTTTATATTAAGGGCTACCATTTTGTTATTTTCTGTTTGCTCCCTCTACTCATTGTCATTGTTGTTCCTCTGTTTCTTCTTTCTTGCCTTCTTTTGGGTCCTTTGACTAGATTTTGGAATAGTATTTCATTTTAAGTTATATGTTGTAATTTGGACTCTATCTCTCTGTATGATTTTTTAGTGTTTGCTCTAGCAGGTACAAAATACATACTTTTCACAGTCCATTTAGAATAAAAATTTTACCATTTCAATTGGAGTGTAAAACCATTAGCACCATATAGGTCCCCTTACGTTCCTCTTTTTTATGTTATAGTTGTCTATACATGTTACATTGAAAAGACTCATCAGACATTCTTAATACTTTTTGCCCTATTACATCTCCTGAGATATTTACCATTTCTGTTGCTCTTCCTTCATTTCTGATATTCCAAAACTCCTTCTAGTATCATTTCCCTTCTAATAAAGAGTATCCATTAGCAATTCTGGCAAGTCTGGCTATGAATTCTCTTATCTTTCCTTCATTTGAGAATGGCTTCATTTCACCTTTAATCCTAAAGCAATTTTTACTGGATACAAAATTCTGGAGTAATAGTTCTTTTCTTTCAGCATTTGAAAAATGGGCCACTTTATTCTGGCTCATGGGTTAGAAAAATTTTTCTGGTGAAAAATCCAGTCATATGAATCATTTGTTCCCCTATAGATATTGCAGTTTTCCCATGGCTGCTTTTGAGATATTTTCTGTCTTTCATTTTCAGAAGTTTGAATATGATGGCATGGATTTGGAGAGTTTATTCTGCTCAGGTTTATATAGCTTCTTAAATCTGCGTTTATATCTCCTTTGCCAAACTTGGGAAGTTCTCTGCCCTTAATGATTCAAATGTTTTTTCAGCGCTATAGTCATTCTCTTTTCCTTCTGTGACTCTAATAACACAAATATTAGATCTTTAGACTGTTGTCCTGCTGGTTCTTGAGGCTCTTTTTGTTTCTTTTAAATCTTTTTTTTTCTGTTCTCCAGATAAATAATTCTATTGGTCTGTCTTCAAGTTCAGTGAATCTTTCCTCTGTCATCTGCATTGCGGTATTGGGTCCTTCAATTGGGTATTTTTATTTCAGTTATTGCATTTTTTAGTTCTAAGCTTCCAAGACAAATGTCTTTCCTGTATCTTCTATTTCTTTGCTGACGTTTTCTCTTTTAACTTTTGTTTCAAGAGCGTTCGCGGTGACCTACTGAGCATTTTTGTAATGACCGCTTTAACTTTGTCAGGTAATTCCAGCATCTGCACCGTCTTGTGACGGGTGTCCGCTGATTGTCTTTTCTCGTGCAAGTTGAGATTTTCACGGTCTTCTTCATGTGCCAAATAATTATGGATTGCATCCCGGACATTCCTGACTATGACTTTGTCTCTGGGCCTTGTTAAATTTTACGGGGAATGTGGGTGTTTGTGTTTCAGCAGGCACTTGACCCGCTTAGGGTTAAGCTGCACGACGTCCGGCCTCCTCCTCTGGCCTGTGGTTCCAGCCAGCGTCAGCTCAGTGTCTGCAGCCTTTGTGCTGCTGCTCGGCCCTGTCCTGCGTGCGCACCACCCGACGGTCGCCCGGGACCTGGGTGTTGGCCTCTCCCCTGTAATCATTCTTTGGAATGTTCATCAGGATCAGATCTACTATGTGTTTTCATTTTCATTTGTTTCCATGTAATTTTTTATTTATTCTTTGATTTCTTTGACCTATTCATTGTTCAGTAGCATATTATTCAACTTCCATGTATTTGCGGGCTTTCCATGTTTTTTCCTGTGGTTGATTTCTAGTTTCATAATGCTGTGGTCAGAAAAGATGCATGATATACTTTCTATCTTTTTAAATTTGTTTAAAGAGACCTGTTTGGTTGAGACCTGTTTTATGGTCTAATATGTCATCTATTCTGGAGAAAGTTCCATGTGCACTTGAAAAGAATGTGTGTTCTGCTGTTTTAGGATGGAATGTTCTCCATGTATCTATTAAATCCATCAGTTCCAGTGTGTCATTCAAAGCCACTGTTTTCTTGTTGATTTTTTGTTTGGATGATCTATCTGTCCATTGACATAAGTACGATGTCAAAGTTCCTTACTATTATTTGTATTATTATTGATTAATTCCTCTATGTATGTTATTAACTTTTATATATTTGTGGGTGCTCCCATGTTGGGTGCATAAATATTTACAATTGTTATGTCTTCTTGTTGGATCATCCCCTTTATGATTATATAGTATCCTTCTTTGTCTTTTGTTACAGTCTTTATTTTTTATTTTTAAAAAGATTTTATTTATTTGTCAGAGAGAGAGCACAAGTAGGGGGAGTGGCAGGCAGAAGGAGAAGCAGGCTCCCTGCTGAGCAAGTCCTGATACAGGACTTTATCGGAGGACCCTGGGATCATGACCTGAGCTGAAAGAAGATGCTTAAACAACTGAGTCACACAAACATTCCTATTTTTTTATTTTTTAAAAAATATTTTATTTATTTGTTTGAGAGAGAGAGAGAGCGAGCAGGGGGGAGGGTCAGAGAGAGACGGAGAAGCAGACTCCCCGCTGAGCAGGGGGCCTGATGTGGGGCGCAATCCCAGGACCCTGGGATCATGACTTGAGCTGAAGGCAGACGTTTAATTGACTAAGCCACCCAGGCACCCCTGCAGTCTTTGTTTTAAAGTTGATTTGGTATGATGTAAGTATTGTTACCCTGGCTTTCTTTTGACCTCCACCTCCCGAGGCAAGGGAAATAAAAGCAAAAGTAAATTATTGAGACTACATTAAAATAAAAAGGTTCTTTCCAGCAAAGGAAACAATCAACAAAACTAAAAGGTAATCTATGGAATGGGAGAAGACATTTGCAAACGACACATCCAATAAAGGGTTAGTATCCAAAATCTATAAAGAAATTATCAAACTCAACACCCCAAAAATGATTAATCCAGTTTAAAAATGGCCAGAAGACACGAACAGACATTTATCCAAGAAGCCATACAGATGGGCCCCTGGGTGGCTCAGCTGGTTAAGTATTTGCCTTTGACTCAGGTCATGATCCCAGGGTCCTGTGATGGAGCCCCACACTGGGTTCCTTGCTTAGCGGGAGCTCGCTTCTCCCTCTGCCTGTCGCTGTTTCTGCCAGTGCAATCTCTCTCTCTTTCTCACTCTCTGACAAATAAATAAATAAAATCTTAAAAAATAAAGAAGACATCCAGATGGCTAACAAACACATGAAAAGATACTCAACATCATTCATCATTGGGGAAATGCAAATCAAACCCACAATGAACTATCCCCTCACAGCTGTTAGAATGGCTAAAATCAATGACACAGGAAACAACAGATGCTGTCGAGGATGCGAGAAAGGGGCACCCTCCTACACTGTTGGTGGGAATGCAAGCTGGTGCAGCCGCTCTGGAAAAGAGTACAGAGCTCCTCAAAAGTTCAAAATAGAAACTAGCATAGGACCCAGTAATTGCAGTACCAAGCATTTACCCAAAGACTACAAAAACCCTTCTGCAAAGAGATACATGCACCCCTATGTTTACCACAGTATTGTTGACAGCAGCATTGTTGACAGTATGGAAACAGCCCAAGTGTCTATCGATAGATGAATAGATTTATGAATAGATGAAGAAGATGTGTATATATTTATAGTGGAATATTATTCAGCTGTAAAAAGAATGGTTCAGTGAAATCAGTCAGTCAGAAAAAGACAAATACCATATAATTTCATGCATATATGGACTTTTAGAAACAAAACAAATTAAGCAAAAGGAAGAAAAGAGAGGGAGGTAAACCAAGCAACAGGTTCTTTTTTTCTCCAATGTAAAAAGGCTTTATAGCAAGTTTACATAATATTCATAAATATTGATTACATTAGTATGATGTATATTAGGTAGGATGTCAACAACCAACAAGCGGATGGGTTAATAAATGCAGACTCTTAACTATAGAGAAGACACTGATGGTCACCAGAGGGGAAGGGATGGGGGGACGGGGGAAATGATGGGGATGAAGGAGGTACTTGTCGTGAGCACCAGGTGTCCTACAGAAGTGCTGAATCACTGAATTGTACACCTGAAACTAATCACATTGTATGTTCACTAGCTGCAATTTAAATAAAAACTTAATTAAAAAAGATCAAATCTACTTGGGCACAGGTGGTGGGAGGGGCACCATGAGCATAGGGGTTCACAGCTTCCTTGTGATTGAGACAACTCAGTGCTCCAAGTGGTGTTACCGGAGAATTTGAAAACAGAACAAAACAAAACCCAAAAAACCCCCAAAAACAACACACAAAAAACTTGTCCCTCCCCTCATGGAGCCAGAGCTCCACCTAATGGAGAAGAAAACTTCTCTCCTTGGAATACTGGACTCTTGCCTGCAGGCCACTTCTGTTGCCAAGATAGCAAGACAGCAAGGCATCAGGAGTGCCTGGGAGCTGGGGTGTGAGAGAGGAAAGAAAAAGGAAAAACACCGGGAGACTTTCTGACTTTCTCTTTGGAGCTATTCAGGTCAAAGCCAGACTTCTGGAGTCCTCTCTCATCTGTACGATAGTGATCTCTCTAGGTTTCCGGCTGTTTTCAGTCCAGTGTGGAGGATAATGGAAGGGAAAAAGGATAAAGTGCAGTCATTATTTGTCCTCTTGTGTCTGGCTTATTTCACTTAATATAATGTCTTCAAGATTCATCCATTCTTTTTTAAGGCTAAATAATTTTCCTTAGTTAATCCATTGATGAGACATTTAGGTGGCTTCCATCTTTTGGTTATTGTGAATAATGCTGCTATGTTATGAACATTGGTGTACAAATATCTGTTTGAGTTTCTGCTTTCAATTCTTCAGATATATACCTGGAGGCAGAATTGCTGGATCATATATAATTCTATGGTTAATTCTTTTAGGAATCGTTATAGCATTTACTCCAGTGGCTAAAGGGCTAATGGGTGTGAATTAATATCTCTTGTGATTTTCATTTCATTTCCCTAATGCTTAGTGATGTTCAACATCTTTTCATGAGATTTTTTTTTTTTTTTTTTGCCTTTTGTGTCCTTTCTTTGGAGAAATGTCTATTCAATATCTTTGGCCATTTTTGAATGTGGTTATTTGTTCTGTTGTTAAGTTGCAGGTGTTCTTATATATGTTGGATATTAATCCCCTATCAGATAAATGATTAGGAAATATCTTCTCCCATTCTGTTGGTTGTGTTTTTACTCCTTTGGTAGTGTCCTTAAATACACAAAATTTTTAGAGTTTTCATGAAATCCAATTTAATTTAATTTAATCTACTTTTTTCTTTTGTTGCCTGGACTTTTGGTATTATTTTGAAGAATTCATTGCCAAATCCAATGGTATGAAAGTTACTTCCTATGTTTTCTTTTAAGATCCTCATGGTTTTCTTTCTTAGGTTTAGTTCTTTGATCAATTTTGATCTTTGATTAATTTTGTATATATTGTGAGGTAAAGTTTCAACTTCATTGTTTTTCATGTGAATATCCAGTTGTCCCTGCCTCATCTGTCATCCTATCCCCATCCTAACCTTAACCCTGGTACCCATGTCAGAAATCAATTGACTACATATGTATGGGTTTTTTCTGTGCTCTTTATTCTATTGCATTGGTTTATATGTCTATCTAGTCCTAAATTTGTCCTGTTCAAGGAAAGATCATTGTTCTGGCTAGAAATGGTTCCATATATTTGTTCTCAAAATTAAATATGTAGCAGAATTTTTTTCTGTATAACATTTCTTAATAAATACTAGTAGAAACTGTACCGTATAGTAACGACATTTTTCTTCAAGGTATTGCCTCCAGTGGGCTATCCAGTGACTTCACAGCAAGTGCCTATGTATAGAATGGTAAGAAAAAACCCTTTTAAGATACCAAGAGTGGGAGATATAGTGAAAATTCTCCATGATTTGTGCTAACAGAAAAAAGCATGGTATACATAATTTAAAATGCAAGGTAATTCATCCACATTCTTGCCTAACATTAGAAAAAGAAATCACAACCCTTTGAGAAATGATATACGAAAGGCTTTGTGAGATGGCTAAAGGGAATAGAGAAAGGAACCCTAAAAATGGCGAGATGGGATGTGTGTCAATGGAATAGTTTTGAGAAAGCTGTTCCAGAATTAATAGGTAATCCAAAATAGGAATAATCAATGTGCACACAATAGACATTCAACTAAGCCTTATTTTACATTCATGAAGCACAATTTATCTGTTTCTTTTGTTGCCTGGACTTTTGGTGTCATATTGAAGAACTCATTGCCAAATTCAGTTACCCCCTCTGTTTTCTTCTTCTTCTTTTTAAAAAATTTTTAATGTCCAGCATTTATAATATGAGGGCGAGAGCTGTATCCCCACCTCAAGTTTCTAAATTTTCAATTGGCTGGTGAGGCCACTAGGAATACTTCTTCTTGTCTAATCTGGTTTCTGGGAAGACTTCATTCATTCGTGTCCTCAGTGGTCATCTAATCAAATGGATCAAATGTTCTTCATCTTCTCCAGCTCTTTTTCCTATTCCTCAGTCCTGGCCTTGAGAGAAACAAAAACTCAGCACAACTTTTCTGCTTTTTCTTCAGCATCCACCTGAACACTGTATTTATTCTCTGGCACAGGAACCTTCAGGGCATTAAACTCCTCAAAGTCATCTACCATGCCAGCCTTTGCCACATTGGCCTTGTAGGTGGTTTCTCAGGGAGAGTAGCCAACCTGGAGGTAAGTGTCTCAATCTAGGATTTCAAGGGGCTAGAATTGGCCTTCTTCTGGTTTTGGGGTATGATCTCCCCAAAAGCTACCCAGTCAATGGTTTTTAGAGCAAGTTGTTGCTTGAGACCCTTCATTGACCCCAATGGCCCACAGTCCACGGCAGCAAGGAGCCCCTATGTTTTTTTCTAAAACTCTTACAGTTTTACCTCTTCAGTTTAGGTCTGGTTTGCTACTGGTTTTCCTCCCTTTCTGCAGGGATTTTGTTGTTATCTCATTTTCTTTAGTTTTCTTTGCCATTTTGCTGTTTGGAAACATTTCCTCTCATTATTAAACAGGTAAAAAAAAGTGAAATCTAATAAGGTGAATTTGTTCTTATTGTTCAAGACTTGCAATGGGAGAAATTATTAATACAAGCAGAATATCTGGAATTTTTCTGATTTCAGATTTTTTAATCCAACCTTTTCCCAACTCATTTTAGTCTGTTATTTTTGCTATGCCTCCTTGGCAATGTTCTCATGATTTAAAATTTTTCTTTACTTGGTTAAAACCTGTTTGCAATCAGCAGTTCTCCTTTTTATAGCTTCAATGCATTACATATATTTCATGTGATGTAATACAGTTAATGAAAACTCTGAAGTCATTCAGTCTACACAGCCTCACCACCAATTCACTCATGTTTTTGTTGGTGCTGTTAATTTAGAAAAAAATGTTTAAGAATACAGGAAGATACAGAAGATAATAGCTTTAGGGTAAATACCCAATAGTGCAATTGCTGGGTCATAGGGCAGTTCTATTTTCAACATTTTGAGGAACCTCCATGCTGTTTTCCAGAGTGGTTGCACCAGCTTGCATTCCCACCAACAGTGCAGGAGGGTTCCCCTTTCTCCGCATCCTCACCAGCATCTGTCATTTCCTGACTTGTTGATTTTAGCCATTCTGACTGGTGTGAGGTGATATCGCATTGTGGTTTAGCCATCCATGCCTCAAAACCCTGAATGACTAAGTGTTACTATTTTTATTTATTTATTTATTTATTTATTTGACAGAGAGAAAGAGATTACAAGTAAGCAGAGAGAGAGGAGGAAGCAGGCTCCCTCCTGAGCAGAGCCTGATGCGGGCTTGATCTCAGGACCCTGAGATCATGACCTGAGCTGAAGGCAGAGGCTTTAAACCACTGAGCCACCCAGGTGCCCCTTCTGCCCATTTTTTAATTGGACGGTTCATTTTTTGGGTGTTGAGTTTTATAAGTTCTTTCTATCTATTGGATACTAACCCTTTGTCAGATATGTCATTTGCAAATATCTTCTCCCACTCAGTAGGTTCTCTTCTAGTTTTGTTGTTTCTTTTGCTGTACAAAAGCTTTTTATCTTTTTAAAAACATTTTAAAATTTAAATTCAATTAATTAACATATAATGTATTATTAGTTTCAGAGGTACAGACCTGTGATTCATGTCTTACATAATACCCAGTTATATTACATCATATGCCCTCCTTAATGTCTATCACCCAGTTACCAGTCCCTCCACACCCCTTCCCCTCCAGAAACCTTTATTATTTCTCTTCTCCTTCTTGGTTTAGGCTTTATTTGCTCTTCTTTCTCCAGACCCTTTAGGTGTAAGGTTAGCTTGTGCATTTGTGCCCCAAGTGTTACTATTTTGTCATAATGTTTTTCAGATTGTTTTTAATGAACTTTTACAAATAAAACCAAAATAATCTTGGCACACTCCTAGTGCTAGGCACCCTCCACCTCTCCGGAGACGATGACTGTGATGAATTTATGTATGGCCTTCCAGAACATTTCCATTCTTTTACTATGGAAAAATATGTATTATTTTATAGGATTTTTTAAAAAATTGATTATAATCATTATCATTTCCTATTTATGTTTTTGAGACCTATATAAATTGGTCCAAATGAATTATAATGGCTCAGTGGCATTCTACATAGGAATATACTACCATGTAGTAGTATATTTTATCTCTTTGCTAAAAAATTCCTCTGAAGTATTCTCTTATATGCTCTGCTACTACTTCTTTTCCTCTCATTCTCTCTTGAGAATGAGACTCTGTCTGCCTCCATTGTTCTTATCGCAATCATGAGTGACCCTCATATTATGATAACCAATCCTCAGTCCACATCATGTCTTGGCAATGGCATGTGATACAGCTGACCACTCCCTCCTCGAATTGCTTTTTTTTTTTTTTTTTTTTTTTTTTTACTTAACTGGTAGGTCATCATACTCTCAACCTGTTGTTCCTTCTCAGTTTTCTTCTTCCTGTCACTAGATATTGGACAGAATCAATCTCTGACCCTATCAACAGGCATCTCAAATGGCACGTGTCCCAAACTGAGCTCTTGAGCTCCTCAAAGCTGTTCTACCCACAGCCATTCCAATCACAGCTGATGGCAACTTTGTCTAACCCTAACCCAAAAACCTTGGAGTCCCCCTTGACGCCTCTCTTTCTTTTGCTCCCGAAGTGACTGGCTTACAGTATAAGTTAGATCAAGCCACTCAGGCACAACTGTCCCCCTCCCATTTGTCTCAGAGTAAATGCCAGGGTTCTCCATGTTGTCTCTCTCTCTGTCTTCATATCCTGGCACTCTTGCCTAGCTTAGCTCATTCTAGGCTGTTCTTTGAGCACACCAGGCACCCACCCAGCTCAGGGCATTTGCAATTTTCTGTGCCCTGGCCCTGCAGCAATATTTCCCTAGATATCCACTTTGCTCACTCCCTTACTTCCTTCAGGGATCTGACCAAATGAGTCAGCTCTTGACTACTCCATATAAAAGGCACCCCACTGTTACCCAATGTCCTTATCTTACTTAACACTTCTGTCACTCAGCCAGCACATACTGTTAAGCATCTACTATGTTTTAGGTACTTTTTTAGAAGCTGAGAATGTAGCAATAAGCAAAAGAAAAATCCATGCCTTTGTGGGACATATATTCCAATGATGGGAGTACAAACAACAAATAAAACAAATAAGGTATGACATGCGAGGAAGACATTTAAAGCAGGGAAGAAGATGGGGTACCTGGGTGGCTCAGTGGGTTAAAGCCTCTGCCTTTGGCCCGGGTCATGATCCCAGGGTCCTGGGATCGAGCCCCACATCTGGCTCTCTGATCAGCAGGGAGCCTGCTTCCCTTCCTCTCTCTCTGCCTGCCTCTCTGCCTACTTGTGACCTCTGTCTGTCAAATAAATAAAGAAAATCTTTAAAAAAAAAAAAGCAGGGAAGAAGAATTTAGAGAATTGGAGTAGGTTTCCAGTGAACACTTTATGGAGAATATGACTCGGTCTTAAGTAGAGAGCAGAAAGAGAAGAGAGAATAGGCCCTGTGGAAGATCAGTTCCAGGGACAGGGTGTGGGCAGTGCAAAAGTCCTGAAGAGTGTCAGCGGAGAGTAGATGAGATCACCTAGGAGTGAGTGTAGACAAGTCTCAGGAGTGAGTGCTGGAATGGTTTGCCATTCATGAGGCAGAGAGACACAGAGGAATTTACAAAGGAGGTAGAAAAGGAGTGGCCAGTGAGAGAAGAGGGATTTGGAAACACCAAACTTTCTTACTTTTCCTCTCTTCCTCCCACGTTTTTTCTTTTTTTTTCCACCTTTTTTCTTTTAATTTTAATGTTCTTCAACTTTTTTTCTTTGAGTATAGTTGAAACACAGTATTACATTACTTTCAGGTGTATAGCATAGTGACGGACGAGTCTTTGGGTTATTCCATGCTCAGCACAGGCATAGCGGCAATCTGTCACCATACCGTGCTATTACAGTACCACGGACTCTGTTCCTTATGCTCTGCCTCCCATCCATGGGACTTAAATTCATTCCAAACCTCGGAGCCTCAGCCTCCCATTCCCCTTCACTCATTCTGCCCCTTTCTCCACTCCCCTCTCTTCTGGCAACAGTCAGTTTGTTCTTTGTATTTGCAGGTCTGATTCTGCTAACCCTAACCCTAACCCTCTAGGTCCTTCCATGTTGTTGCAAATGGCACAGGCTCATCCCTTTTTATGGCTGCACAATAGTCTGCTGTCCTTATCTACTTGCTTATCAGTGGACACTTAGGCTGCTTCCATATCTTGGCTATTGTAAATAATGCCGCCATAAACAGAGGAGTGCATATATCTGTTTGAATTGATATTTTCATTTTCTTGCTGTAAATACCCAGTAGTGCAATTGCTGGGTCTCAGGGTAGTTCTACGTTTTAACTTCTTGAGGACCTTCCAACCTGTTTTCCAGAGTGGCTCCACCAGTCTGCATTCCCACCAATACAGCAAGACGGTTCCCCTTTCTCCACATCCTCACCAACACCTATTGTTTCCGGTGTTGTTAATTTTGGCCATTCTGACAGGTGTGAGGTGATACCTCATTGTAGTTTTGATTTGTATTTCCCTGATCATGAGATCATGAGTGAGGTTGAGCATCTTTGCATGTGCCTATAGGCCATCTAGGTATCTTCTTTGGAAAAATGTCTATTTAAGACTTCTCATTTTTAAATTGGATTGTTTGTGAATTTTTTTGGTGTTGAGTCTTATAAATTCTTTGTATATTGTGGCTATTAACCTCTTATCATATAAGTCTTTTACAAATATATTCTCCCATTCAGTTGGTTGTCTTTTTGTTTTGCTGATGCTTTCCTTTGCTGACCTCACAGCTCTTTTCAATCTTCATTTAGACTTCTTTGAGTAACTTCTATAATAATTAACTATATTGGCCAGTTAACCCCCAAAAGAGGATTAGAGAAGTATTATATGATCTTAGGTGTGTCTATATGCTTGAATTACATATGGCCCGAAGCATGGATAAAGTGTATAAAGGAGTACAAAGGAATGGGGTAGAGCTGAGATACTCCACAGGATAGGGTTAGGGTTAGACAGTCAGGGTCCAAGCCCCAAAAGGGAATTCCAGGTTAGGAATCAGTAATCAGATGGCAACTAGTATTAGTATATAACAAGGTCTGAAGCAAAATCTGTGGATGGCAGAGTAAAAACTGAAGGATTACAAAAAGATTCTTTCCAAACAAAAGTGAACAGAATAGGGCCTATTTCCTAGGGAGTTTACAGGAACCAGATACAAAGTCATCCCTAGCATTGGCTGGACTACAAAATGGGGATCCGATTCCACAGGCATGAGTAACTACAGACCCAAGTGGATTGAAGGGAGCATACACATCTAGGTTCCCTAAAAGGACCAGGTGTTCCATCTGGTTACAGCATGGGGCTATTTCAGGCTACAATATCTGATCGCATCATGTAATTGGACCAAGATTTCAATCCTTGGGCAAGAGCAATTTTGATGATTTCTAAGCAGCACTGTTTGTAATGCAGGGAGTCTTTTTTTTTTTTTTTTAAGATTTTATTTATTTGATTGAGAGAGCACAAGTGGTGGGGAGGGGCATAGGCAGAGGGACAATCAGGCTCCCCACTAAGCAGGAAGCCCCATATGGGGCTTGATTGCAGGATCCTGAGATCAAGACCTGAGCTGAAGACAGACACTTCACTGACTGAGCTACCTAGGTGCCCTATAAGGCAGAAGTGTTATCAAGCCGTTTGTTTAGTCCTGCAGAAGTGGCAGCCCTGTACACTGAAGATAGCTGGGAGCTGCTTCTAAGTTGTTGGCACCGAGTTACAACAACAAGCAAGACAGGAGGGGCTCCTGGGTGGCTCAGTTGGTGGGTATCCGACTCTTGGTTTGGGCTTAGGTCGTGATCTCGGGGTTGTGAGACGGAGCTCCACATCAGGCTCTTCACCCAGTGGGGGGTCTGCTGGAGATTCTCTCTTTCCCTCTCTCTCTGCCCCTCCCTCCACTTGTGTGTGTACTCATTGCTCTCTCTCTAATAAATAGTTTAAAAAGAAAGAAGGACAGGAAAACTTAATTTTAAAACTTAACCTTTTTATCAACTAAAATTCCATTAGTGTTTTTCACTTCTCCCCTGTTCACTTCTACCAATACCCTGACGGGGACTTTTAAGATCCAGCAGCAAAACTTAACAATTTTCTCTGTTGAACTTCATCTATTCATTTGGGATCCTATCTCTAACCTGGCAAGCACATTAATGTTTCTGAGTCTACTTAATATATTTATTATCCTTTCCAATACATATGTTATTCATATGTTCAATGCACATGTGTCCTACATCTTCATTAATAACACAGATAAACATAATCTGGAAGACCAAGGACACAGTCCTGCAGCATATCACCAGAAACCTCTCAGCAGGTCAACACATTAATCATTAGTCTTTAGATACGAGTCATTTCAACATTTTCCAATTTACCTAGTTGTCCTTAACTATAGTCCATACTGCCTCAACTTGTGAGGAAAAAGTGGAATAGATATAGATTGAGAAGCAGTAGTCTTGGAAAGTCAGCCCGAGGAGTTTCACACTGTCTATGCTTAGTGAGGAACCACTTAAGAGGTTTAAACAAGGAAGGAGATCTTAATAGGTCTGTGCAACCTCCTTATATTTATCTTTCATCAAATGTCCTTTTTTCATCTTTTGAATATATTTAAAAACCTGTATGCGAATGCCAAATCATAATGTTGTACACTTTAAATATACTCAGCTTTGTCAGTTATACTGCAATAAAGCTGGAAAAAAGTCTGAGCTTATCAGGTCACAAACTAGAGAAATGTCAAAGCAAGAATTGATGGAAAATTATATATATTATTATGTATATTATAAATTATGTATATTATTATACAGGAAAATTTCTGTATATCCTTCACATTTAACCTTTAAATCATATCAAATCACATACTTGTACTGAAGTATTTCATCAAAGATACACACATTCCTGTTGTATATTTAACAAGTTCCATGTCTACCTACAGACTTCCCTTCTCTTTCCCATAAGAATTTTTGGCCTTGAGATGTAGGAGTCCTTTTTCTCATAAAGAGTCCTTTGTAGGCCTTATTGGCACTTAATTCATCCCTCCTTTTCAAGAACAATTCTTTTGGTCTTTTTCCTTCACACTTTATTACCAGCAGCTCCTTCACAGATCTATTTTTCTTTCTAGCATTTAGCATTCCTTTCAGTTGACATTCATTAAATGTAATATTTATGCTGGGGGGCTGCTTGTCCTCTTGGTACCACTGTATTAAGAGAACAATTAAATAGTAATTAAGTTTTCACTTTTTGTTTTCTTTTTCATTTGAATTCATAGGTTCACACTCCAAAGGGAGCTCTTTTCTTGATGGCACCCCAACCCATGATTCATGTGCAACCAGGCTCAAGGACCAGCAATTCTGCTCCATCCACAAGAAATAATGTATGTTAATAACTTCTGCAGCTTAGGGCCTTGGCAGAGCTGTACAATCACTGGAGGCACGACCGGTGTTAGAACAGTCTTACAATCTATACATCTTCTGTGTACCGTTGGTCTCTCGTAGAAGAAAAACCAATTCTAACATTTTCAGCATTACAAAAACACAGAACTGTGCAGATCTGGTCCCTACAAACTTGAGTTGTTAAACCTCAACTGCTTTCTGATGCCTACTCAGTTTTATTCATTCATTTAACAAACCCAAGTGTCATTAGTGCTGGAGAGGCGGGGCTGGAGATTTCAGGAACAACTTCCCAGAGAAGTGATAACAAAGTTGATCTCCCAGATTTAATAATAGGTAGCCAGATAAACATATAAACAGATAGGAAAGCACAAAGAACCATGAGAGATCAAAGGAGGAAATGATGTACAGAGAATAGAAGTTTTGTATTATGGGCAGAGAAGTGGATGCAGGAAGTGAAAATGTGGATGAATGTAGTTAAAGCATGTGGGAGAGCATGTCATGGCTTCAGAGTTCTGTTTTCTAGAAGTCTTTACAAGGTTTCTTCCTTCAGTCATTAGGTGATGTATTGGGCTCCTGGGTTCCTGAATGCTTGCTTAAGGAGGCCTCACAAAGCTCTGGGTATTAGATAATAAGATTGACCAGAGTTTTATGTAAAAAATATTTGTAATTTATTTTATGACCACAAAGAAAAATAGTAGAAATGACAAAAGATTTACACATCCATCTTTCTTTCATGCAGACACAATCCATGTAGAAGTACCAAAGCGAAAGTGTTCAGATTCAGAGGTGAACAAAAGTGATCTCTCTACAGCCTGAACTGAATCATCCACAGCTTCCAATTAAAATAAACATTCATTTGAACATATTCAGTTTTTTTTTGAGATTCTTCAGTTCAATGTTTTAGAGGTAATACATCCTACTTCTCTTGTTTTAATAGTTATCCTTGAAATGTTACACTGGAAAATTATCAAAAAACCATCTAATCTCCCCTCCCAAATAACACAAGGACCTTAGAACACTTTAGAGCTACAAGGACATTCCCTCCCAACTTAAGGAGTTTTGGTGGTCCTGTATTTTAACCCTGCTCCATTTTGTTAGCACTCCCCCGCCCCCAATAAAAGTATTAGATTGGCTGGCTCAGTCCATAGAACATGCAATTCTTGATCTCAGGGTTGTGAGTTCGAGCCCCACACTGGGCACAGAGCTACTTAAAAAGAAGGGATTACGATTTACGGAAACACTTTTTGCTTAGATCAAGCCACACGTTCACAAATTCTCTTCTTGCACTGGAATCATTTCCCTCTTCCTGAAGTACAACGTTTAGAACTTCATTAGTATAGTTATGCTTGTGATAAACTCAGTTTTTGTTTATCTGAAAATATATTTATTGTTACTCATTGTTTTTAAACCAGATTTTAAATTGATGTATACATACAAGTTCTGTAAGTATGCTGGTACAAATCTTTTTGTGGACAAATGTGAATACATCTCTTAGGTAAATACCTAGGAGTAGAACGGCTTGGGCATAGAGTAGGTGTTTGTCTAAAATTGAAACTGCCAAAAGTTTTCCAAAACCATCTGTTCCACTTTACACTACTGGCAATATGAGAATTCCAGGCATTCCAAATTCTGGTGAACAATTACTGCTATCAATATTTTAATCTTGCCTGTTTTATTGGGTGTGTGGTAACATAATATTGTGGTTTAATTTATACCTCTCTGATGACTAAGCAACTTTTTACGTACTTATTGGTCATTCCAATCTTTTTTTGGTGAAATGTCAACTATTTTGTTCATTTGAATGTTTGCTTTGTTTTTAATTATTTATTTTTAGTTATTTATATATTCTGAATATAAATTCTATGTTAGATATATATTCTACAAATAATCTGTCCCAGTCTGTCACTTGCCTGTTTACATTTTTTTTTTGCCTGTTCACATTCTTAATGGTATCATTTGGTGAGCAGGTGTTTCCCACTCTTGAAATCTAATTTATGAAGTTTTTCTTTTATGATTAGTGCCTTTTGTGTCATCAGAAATATTTGATTCTCCCAATGTCATGAAGATATCCTCCTGTTTTCTTTGAGAAGGTCTGTAGTTGTAGTTTTTATATTTAGATCTATTATCCATCTAAAATATATTTTTATATTTGGTGACAAATAAGGGTAGAGATTTACTTTTTCAGATAGTTATGCAATTGTTCCTGCAACATTTGTGAAAAGACAATTCTTTTCCCCTTGAGTTGCCTTGGTAGATTTCTCAAAAATCAATTGACAACAAATTTATGGCTCTATTTTTCACTTTGTTTGGTTCTATTGAGTCATATTTCTATCCTTAGACCAACAACACACTATCTTGATTACAACAGTTTTCTGCAGGTCACAAAATCAGGTAGTATTAGCCTTCCATGTTCATTCACATTTTCCAAGGTTGTGTCAGGTATTTTGATTCTCTTTGAAAATCCCATGAAAATATTACAATCAACTGATCAATTAATTTCTTTCTTTCTTTCTTTCTTTCTTTCTTTCTTTCTTTCTTTCTTTCTTTCTTTCTTTTTTAAGGCACCTGAGAATGCTGATTGGGACTACACCCAATATATAGTTAAATTTGGAGAAAATAAACATATAGAAACTTTAGTAATATCGGTGCTTCCAAATCATGAGCATGGTATAAATCTCCATTTATTTAAATTCTCTCCGTTCATTTGGAGTTTTTAATGGTAACTAGCATATTTCATTATCTAACTACTTAATTCTAATATAATGGTACTATTTAATTTCATATTCTTAGGTTTCGCTACTACTATATGGAAGCTTCCACTGCCCTCTACCACCGACCCACTCCACTCTTCGGCTCCTCCTCCTCTTTAGTCCTACTTCCCTGTTCAATTTCTTCTCTCCTCTTGCATCTTCCCAGCCTTGTACCGCCTCCCTTTTCCCCAGTTCTGTAGTCCCACTCCATGTCCAGTCCTCCAGATTCTTCCTCTCCCAGATCCTCTAGTCCTACCCCTTCCAGTCCTCCAAACCCTCTCTTCTTTCAGGCCCTCTGCAAACACCCCTTTTTCTAGTCTCAAGCCCCACCCGCTTTCCTTACTTCCCCCAGTACCTTTACACCAGTCCAGTCCTCTCTGCAGTCCTTTTCCTCTTCCCTTGTCTCTACTCCTGCAACCTCTTTCATCTCCCCAGTCCTGGAACTCCTCCTCTCTCCCCAGTCCTCTAGCTCTGGCCACTTTTCTCACTCTTCCAATGTCCTCCCTACCCTGCTCTCCCCAGGTCTGCAGTTCTGTTGCTCTCCAATCCACCTGCGTCCTGCTCCTCAGTTCTCCGTCTCTGTGCATTTGTTTTTACTACTCCAGTCCTGCTGCAATTCCTATACCTCCAGCCATGTTTCCCTCCCTGAGCAGGTTTCTGAGTGTGTTCAGAGTGGAGGGTGTGCCTCTCCTCCAATTTTCCTGTCTCCCTTTCTTCTTGCTGTCTGTATAAACCCCATGTCCCAGAGTTCCAGCCCTGCTCAATGTCTTTTGGCCTCACCCTCTTTTTAAAATTATGTTGCTCTTCTTCCCTTCTCTGGTTTTTAATTTTTTTTTCTGCCTGTTCCACCCTCTCTCCAGTATCCTCTCCCTGTCCCATCCCCATCTCCCAGCTCTCAGATAGGTTTTCATTCTCCTCACAGGAGTTTTACTTTGAATTTTATTAGTGTTTGTGAGGTTGAACATTTTCATGTTTAAAGGAGACTTTTACATCTTCTTGTTAATTGACTTTTGCCCACTTTTCAGTATGCTTTGTCTATCTGTATGACATAATTGTGCTGAATTTTTTCAAGTTGAATTTATAGTTTGAGTTGTTTTGGTATTATTTTTGCAGGAGTTGTATTGCTGTTTTTTCATAAATGAGGAAATATATTGATCTTTTCTCTCTTTGTCCCTGGATGAGTCATAGAATGTCTTATACCAAAGCTAAAGGTGGAATTACCTCCTATTTTCTTCTGGAACATATCTAATTTGGGGTTTTTAACATTTATTTTGGTAATCCATTTGGAATTTATTCTTGTATATTATTTGTGATATTAACCTAATTTTAGCTTTTCACAAATTGCTACCCAACTGTCACAACACTATCTCTTAAAATGTCCATCTTTGGTTCAGGGGTTTGAGATGCTACCTCTGTGTACTAGTCTGTTTCTGGATATTCTACTTTATTCCACAAGTCTGTTTTCATGAAATAAAAAATACTGGACTTGAAGTGAATTATTTGGGTTCTTTCTGCTCTATCCCAAGATTTCCTGTGGGATTGTAGGCACATTCTGTTCTCTTAGTAGGCCTTAGTTTCATCATCTGTGACATTAGAGGTTCCATCCAGATTATTGGTATTTCTAGCAGTCTGTACTAATTAGTACTATCTAAGATTGCCTTATAGTGTTAGGAGCTGGAACTTGAGTCATGGACTTCTAGCTTCCCAGGCCTGACCTCTTTCTTGACTTAGTTGGGGCAACTTTGGCTTCTTCATTCCCTGGTCCAGGGTTTTAATGCATGTAGGTTCATTTCTTTGGCCTTGAAAGGCTTTTCTTTGACTCTTTTCCAATTCTGCTGGTACCTACAATGACAAGGTCACTTCATGTATGTGTTCATAACGACCAGACTGGAAAGAAGTTGGGCATGACAAGATAATGAAAGTAAAATCATTTGGTTACCCTACTGTGTAGTAGGCACATGTTAGATTCTTTACATATATGTCATTTAATCTTTACAACAGCCTTATTGGTATACCTTGTTATTCTCATTTTAAAATACTATTGAGGGGGCACCTGGGTGGCTCAGTGGGTTGGGCCGCTGCCTTCGGCTCGGGTCGTGATCTCAGGGCCCTGGGATCGAGTCCCATGTCGGGCTCTCCGCTCAGCAGGGAGCCTGCTTCCCTCTCTCTCTCTCTCTGCCTGCCTCTCTGCCTACTTGTGATCTCTCTCTGTCAAATAAATAAATAAAAATCTTAAAAAATAAAATAAAATAAAATAAAATACTACTGAGGTAGTGTAGTATCTGTGCTCCCTTGCTTCCCAATATGTGACTGTTAGAACATTTATCCTATTATCTTACAAATGGTCTGGTTTTTTAGAGGGGAGAGGGGCAGAGGGAGTGGGGGAGAGCGAATCTTAAGGGTTAGCATGAGGTGGGGCTTGATCTCACCATCCTGAGATCATGACTTAAGCCCAAAATCTGAGGTTTAACCCACTGAGCCACTCAGGCACCCCACCAATAGCTTATTTTTAAGATTCTTTAGTTTTATGTTAACTATGGGTGATGATAGTCCCTCCTGCCCTCTTGGGCTTGTGGGGATTAAACAGCCTAATTCGGTGACTGGCACACATACAGTTAGATTTTAATAAATGTTAAGAACTGTCATTATTACGTATGTATCCCCACTAAGTAAGGGACCTAACCTTTACCCTAACCCTTACAGTACTGTTTGTGTGAGTGGATGGAGCACCACTTCACGGCCAAGCACTACAGAGTAAGTGAAGGTGGGAAGAACAGGGTTATTAGTTGTTAGAAGAGACCAAAGAGTAAGTACTTAGCTCCATATAATGCACTTACTTTCAAGGCGTCCTGGTGGTGGACCTTGTTGACCAAGTTCTTAGGATTTTGTGTGAACAATATGAAGTTTTAAAAATCGTTGAATTGGGATGGCAACATTCTGATCAAGGGTGGCTTTCAGGAAAGGTTGGTGCAGCGGGCGGGGTATTTACTACAATCAGGCCAAATGCTCCACTCCAAAACAGACACAAAACACGCCCCCTTTGAGGGCTGGGAAGTTCGCTGGGACCGGAAAGGTACGGAGACCAAGAACCCGTTGTGGCGTCTAGGTTCCAGATTCACTTGAAGCCGAGAAGAAATCAGTTCGGTTCAAAGACCATTCTGGGAGGTGCTGCCTGTTCTGCGGTGGTACTGAGGTCTAGTTTGGTCTCTGATTCCCAGGATCCTCGAGCCCTTTCACCCCCAAAACCCCCAAGATACCTCCTCCCTGAACCCTACATTGGTTCTTCCTGCAGAGCCAGCAGCTTCCCCACGGCACTTCCTGGCTTGTCAGTCGTCTGTGCACAGCCAATCAGCATCCACAGGATGGGCGACTCGTACGGGAGAGAAGGGGCGGCTACTTCCTGCACGCCAATGAACGCGCAGGCTCACAGGGAGGTGGGGGGGCGGGGCGGCGGTGGCGAGCCTGCAGCTGTGAGCGAGCCAATCAGGGACCACCAGCGGTTGGTGGCTCGAGAGGCAGTTAGTCGCGCGCACGCTTCTCCAAGATGGCGGCCGCGAAGGATGGCTGTGCATTAGGAGAAGTGGCCGCAGGAAACGGGCGGCGGCTCCACCTCGGGATTCCTGAGGCCGTGTTTGTGGTAAGAGCCACGCCGACCTTCGGCATGTTGGCGTTAGGGCACGGGCTACCCCTTTCTTTCCTGGCTTTACCGCGGCCTCGACTATGGGGGAAGAGTTGAGCTAATGGACATGGGAGAGAGCACTTGCCAGCTCTCCCCTCTACGCCTAGACGAACTGAACGGCTGGTATCCCCCACCTCGGGGGACACGCGGTGCGCGAAGAGAAGGGTGTGCCGGACGTGAGGACCGTGGAGCGGGGCGGGGCGGTCTGAGGGTGACACCTTGTGCTGCTCGTCGGGGAGAGGGGGAGGCGGTGAGAAGCCGGGAGACAGACTCAGCCTAGATGCTGGAACGACCGACGGTTGTATGGTGACTTAGGGTACAGTGAGTAGTCAGAACACCTGGTGCTCAGCTGTGAAAATAGGAAATTACACCTCGTCTGTTGAAGCAATGCAGTGGTCTTTTCTTGGCAGGAAGGGAAGAAGAGACTGATGGGAAGGTAGAGGGTAGAGTCCAGAGTGTGCCGGCTTTATTCAATAGGTAACGGGCTGTCATTAGAAGATGTCTAAATAAAGGCACGATATAATCGTATTTGGTTTTACGTACATCATTCTAACAATTTAATAGACAGTGCATCGTGCGGAGTAGAGAGGAGGTAGGGAATGCAATTTCACAGAAGAGGGGGAATCCGTCCCAAATCCAATCAAACACTATCCTTTCATTAACATATTCTAGAAATAATATTTAAAAATTGTTTGAATAATGCGAGAAAACAAAGGGTGAGGTCTGAGTTCTAACCAGTACAGTATCACAAAATACACGACTGGTCTTCAGTATCATCGATCTTTCCTCACTCAGTTCTGACAAGTCTCAGCGGAATTTTCTTGACCTTTTGGTTTGTGCCTGTATTGCTTTCTCCACCTTTTGTTCATTTTCATTCAAAATAACCATTTCTTTTATTCTTTCTTTAGACCAATTTTAAAAAGGTTTTATTTGTTTGTTTGGCAGAGATCACAAGGATGCAGAGAGACAGGCAGAGAGAAAGGAAGGGAAGCAGGCCCCCCGCTGAGCAGAGAACGAGGCTTGATCCCAGGACCCTGAGATCATGACCTGAGCCGAAGGCAGCGGCTTTAACTCACTGAGCCACCCAGGCTCCCCAAGAATGATTTTTTGTTTATATATGTGGCATTATATTGTTATCCTTAAAAATATGTTTATTATTAAGCTGTGAACAATAGGATTATTAATAACATTAATAATGTCTGTCTGTCAAATAAATAAACAAAATTTAAATTCCAGTAGCATTAACATACAGTATTGCATTAGTTTCAGATGTGCAGTATAATAATTCAAAACTTAAATAACATTAGTGTATTTCTTTGTTTTTAAGATTTTTATTTATTTATTTGACAGAGCTCACAAGAAATAGGCAGAGAGGGAGGCAGAGAGGAGCAAGCAGGCTCCCCACTGAGCAGAGAACCCAATGTGGGGCTTGATCCCAGGACCCTGAGATCACGACCTGAGCTGGAGGCATTGGCTTAACCCACCGAGCCACCCAAGCGCCCCTATTTACACCATTTTTATATACACTCTGTATTGCATATATTGCATATTTGCATTTGCTGATTCAATTTTGTAGGTTTTTTTTTTTTCTAATTTTTTTGTCTCGGAGCTGTGCCATTTATTTCTTTACATTCATTTCCCAACTAATGGTAATGAGACAGAATTTGCTGATTGCCAGGCACTTTCTTAATGCTTTTACAGAACTCTAGGAGGTAGGTATTATTATTCCCACTTTGTAGATGAAACTGAGTTACTTGAGTCACTTGGCCCCAAGTCATATAATGTATAAGCATTTTATCCAGGATTTGAATTTGGGCAATCTGTAGAGTACCAGAGCCTCTACTTACATGCTCTCCTAGTGGGAGGAAAGTGAGATAGTCATGTGGGCTCAGGGTCGTTTCTCCTGGTCCTCGCACAGCACCTGACACATAAGTATAAGCTCATAACTAGATGTTGAATTCAATTTTCATAGTGCCTTAAATAGTACGTTCTTGGTCCTCATCTAGAGATGACTTCAAAAATCTCATTCAGGAGGATACACTTTATCTGAGGTTTTAAAAAGTCTATCTTAAAATACCTTTCCTCCCTAAAATTGCTATGGGATATTTTACTAGACTTTAAAATCTCTACCAGTAGAATATAATATATAGGCAAGCCAAATTTTATGTAAGTATTTTAATAACATGGTGTTGTAGAAAGAACACTGGCTTCTAAGCAGCCGGAGTTTGAACCCTGCCTCTGCTTTGCAATTGCTGCTTCATCTTGAGCATAGTATTCTTACCACCTTGAATCTCAGTCACTTTTGCTGAAACAGGAATAGCAATGTTTAGAGAGTTGCTGTGAGAAGCGGTATGTGCTTTCAGTATAACAAGTGGATGCTTAATATGTATTAGTTTCTCTGGTGTAGGAGGCCCTGTGCTGTACTGGTTAAGAGGCAGACTTCATCCTTTCCTCCATTGCCACCGGTGCCACACTTGGTTTTCTTTCTCTGCTTGAACAGTCCTTTCCCCCTTGCCCAGGTGCTGATGTCCTGTCTTAATCTCTCAACATCTAGTTCACATATGACCTCCCTGTAGTTTTGTTTTTTCAAAAAAGGGTTTATATATTTATTTTGGAGATAAAGACAGAGAGCTCACAAGGTGGGGTGAGAGCAGAGGGAGAGGGACAAGCAAACCAGGTTAGAGAGCTAGTCTGGTTAGGTCCCTAACCCTGCTGAGCACAGCGCCTAATGTAGGACTCAGTCCTAAAATCATGATCTGAGCAAAAATCAAGAGTTGGACGCTTAACGAGCCGAGCCACCCAAGCGTCTCTCCCTGTCATTTTTCTTGACCACTGCCCCAAGACAGAATTCTTGGCGCTTTCATCTTTTCCCTCAGCACATTGTATTATAGACATAGCTAATGTTTGTTCAGCAATTAATAGCTCTCATGTATTCTTTGAAGGATTTTACAGATGCTAACTCATTTAATTCCCTGTGAGGGAAAGGTATTTTCATTTTACAGACAAGAAACTTGAGGCAAAGAGAGGTTGAGTAGCTTCTCCAAAGTGAACACATCTAGTATGTGGTGAAGCCAGGATTCAAGCCAGGCAAGCCCTGTCTCGTAGCCACAATTTTGTGCTGCTGTAGTTAATTCGGCTCGATAGACTCTAAGCTCCCAGCAATATCTATCAGCTCATAGAGACTTCAACTTCTACCTCTTTTCCTGCAGTGACCCTTCTAGGAAGAAGGCGTCTCCATTATACATGCAGACTTCAGCCATTGTCCCCAGCCTCACCTTTCCAGTTTCTTTTACTATATCTCTGGCTTGATGGCTTCATAGTTTGCATTCCCTTGCTGCTGTTTTTCTTTTCCTTCTTATCTTGTTTTGGCTAAAATACTCCCTTACAGCTACTAAGTATGGATAAGAATAATGACTCAGAAACTGGAAGGTAATTGAATTCAACTTAAAATGAAGAAATAACGTTCTTTAAAGTGCTGGAAAGATCCCATCGGATTGCCTTTAAGTTTCCATATATTTTCATCTAGTTCCTGATCCTTATCTAATTAACTACCTTTTCTTCAAGGACCAGTATGTAATATATATTTAAAATGCTGTTGAGTTTTACTACTTGTCTTTTGCCTAGTTATTCCTTTTATGAAAGATTGTTCTGCTTGCCTTTTAGGTTTACTTTATTTCCACCAGTTGATTCTTAAGAAGGTATTTGTGGCTTGCCTCAGGAACCTAGTGCCTGTATTTAGCATGATTTCTATGGTAGAACTTGCATTAAGAATTTTAGTCGAGGGGTGCCTGGGTGGTTCTGTGGGTTGGACCTCTGCCTTCAGCTCGGGTCATGGTCTCGGGGTCCTGGGATTGAGCCCCACATCAGGCTCTCGGCAGGGGGGCCTGCGACCCCCTCGCTCTCTACCTACTTGTGATCTCTCTCTCTCTCTCTCTGTCAAATAAATAAATAAATAAATGAATCTTAAAAAACTTAGTTGATACTTTTGGCATACATTCTGTGGAGTCATTTTGTGACCAGGCTACATGACTAGGCAATGTGTTTGATTGTTGGTAATTTTCATATTTACTACTAGGTCCACCCGGGGGGTGCATAAAGCAGGTAAGGTCATCTAACTTTCTGTATGTATAAATAAAAATAAAAAGAGGAAGCTGGGGGAAGAATTAATTAGCTATATAATGTATGTGCACTGTCTGAAATGGTCTTGAACTTTTTATAACTACATTTTAGTTAAAAACAATCTTTTGGAAAAAAGCTTTATTTTTTGTATGTTTTTAAGTTGAAGCAGTCAAAAATCAGATAAGAGGTATGAATTCTAAAATTTGGGGGCACCCAAGTGGCTCATTTGGTTAAATGACCAACTCTTGGTTTTGGCTCAGATCACGATCTCAGGGTTTAAAGTCTTTAAAAAAAAAGTTTAAAATTTGTCATGTGTTATTTTTGATGCTAAAGGAAGATGTAGATTCCTTCATGAAACAGCCTGGGAATGAGACTGCAGATACAGTGCTAAAGAAGCTGGACGAACAGTACCAGAAGTATAAGTTTATGGAACTCAATCTTGCTCAAAAGAAAAGGAGGTAAGTGAAAAAATTTACAAGTTGCTTTTTTGTTGTTAATCTTGTATGGCTTAAACTTTAAAAATCAAGACATAATTTACATATAATAAAATGTCCAGTTGTTGAATATTCAGTTTAATGAATTTTCACAGATATATTCACTTCTGTAACCACCGCCCAGATCGGTATGTGGAATATTCCGTAACCGCAGGAAGTTCCCTGTCCCCCCTTTCTGGCCAACTCTGCCCAGTCACAGAGACAACCACTATTCTGATTGTTTTCACCATAAATTTGTTTTGTCTGTTCTTGAACTTCATTTAAATGAAAGCATGTAGTAACTACTGTTTTAAGTCAGGCTTCTTACACATAGCACAATGCTTTTGAGAGAGTCACCCATGGTTTTGTGTGTATCAGTAAATTAGTTTCTTTTCAGTGCTGAATCTTGCTCCAGTTTTTACCTGTTTGCCTGTCAGTGGACATTTAGGTTGTTTCCTTGTTTGATTGAAGTCTTTGTGTGGGTGTTTGTTTTCATTTCTCCTGGGTAATCACCTTGGAGTAGAATTGCTGACTCTATAGTAAGTGTAATGTTCAGTGTTACGAGAGAACTGATGTAAGTCCTCCAGAGCGGCTGTACCATATTTCATTCCCACCAGCAGCGTATGGAGTTCCAGTTGTTCCAGTGGCTCACATCCTCGCCAGCAATTGGTATTATTAGTCTAAAGATGGTTTTGAAAACATAACAGAATGAATATTGAAGACCTTATTCCAAAACATCTAGGGTTATAACATCTTAGATTTCTAGTTCATCCTTCTTATTTTGCCATTGAGATGTGAGATCCATAGAGGTTATGACTTTCCCTAGAGTTCACAGAAAATGGGCATAGGACAAATGCATCCTTGCTCTCAATTGTTTATTTCCCTATACTTTTATAGTAGATTATAAAGTCAGTTCACTGCAGTAAATACTTGGGGCTATCTGCTATGCACATATGGCAGCATTCTTATGTCAGTTAGATATTCATTAGATATTCTTATGTCAGTTAGGTACTGTTTTGTGTGCTCTCAACAGGGACACAGTCTAGGGGCATGATAGGTATGTAAATAAGATAAGCAAATAAAGTATAGCAGTTGAGATACTTTAATACAAAGTAGTGAGTTAGCACAGGGAAAGGTGTGATCTGGAGGGCGACAAGGAGACTCAGGAGAAGCTTCCAGTGGAAGCATATGGCTTTGTAGAAGTTTGAAGGCTGGTTGTGAGTTCAGAGGCAGACTAAAGCAAGGAAGGATCATCTGGCCATAACGTGCCATTCATATAAAAGTACAAAAGTTTGTATTCAGATACATTTTCTCATTTGATTTGGTGACAGGGAAATTGGAATAAGGGCTGGGTATTAGATGAAAAGTCATCGACATAAACAAAGGGAGAGTGCTAAACAAAAAAAGCAGGATAGAAAACACTATGAAGGATATGCTCTCATTTTGGAAAAAATGTACACGTACACAAATTTCTGGAAGAAGCTACACTAGTGGTGTATTAATAGTGGTAATCTTTAGGTGGTGGGAACATGATACTTTAAAAAATCTGGTTATCTGTATTGCTAAATTTCTCCAGTAGTCACATACTGCTTTTGTAATACAAGTTTATTTTCATTTTAAAAAGAAGAATTAAGTCATTAGATTTCAGATCACCCACAGGGAGGTTGTAAATAGTGAAGAGATGGGCCTCAGGACCAAGCCCTGGGAAAGAGGAGGAGTTAGACTGCTCACTCTAGTACTTTGGTATAGTAGGGTACTCAGTCCAGGTTTACATATGCTCTAGGCCTGGATGTGAGGGATAAAAATTGCGCTGTGTACCCGTAGCCTTCCTAATCAGGTGCACTTGGGGTATATCAGTGAACAAAACAGGCAGTCCCTGCCCTTGGAAAGGTTGCAGCCCAGTGGAGTCTGGATAGTAAACACACAATTCAATAGAATTAATATTTATTGTGCACCTAATATGTGCTTGGCATCATTTTAAGTACTTAGGATATATCAGTCCTCATGGAGCTGACATTCTAGCCAGAAAACAGAACTAGGTTATAGAGTAGGTTAGAAGGTGATAAATGATACGGAAATAAGAAAGGAAATAAGAGGGTGTGGAGTATTGGAGGGTTAGGGTTAGCTGCTGAGGGTTTTGAGGAAAGGAGTGTGGTCTGATTTTTCCCTATTAGCGTATGACTCCCTCGGGTTGCGAGGTGATCATACTCCTGAGAAGGGCAGAAACAAGGAGGTCAGCTAGTAGTCCCTTTCGTTAGTCTAGGTAAGGTGATAGAGGTGGTGGTAAAGAAGCATATTCTGAATTTACTTTGAGGTTGGAATGAGCATGGTCTGGTGGATTAGAGGTGAGATGTGGAGGGACACATGGAGGGTTAGGGTCAGAGCAACTTGGAGGAGTTACTGTCGTCGCACATGGAGAAGACCGGGTGAAGCAGGTTTGGATGAAGATCAGGAATTCAATTCTGGACACATTTGAGATACGTTTTTGGATATCCAAGTACATAGATGTTAAAACAGGCAATTAAATTCGGGAGTCTGAATTTTGGGAGCAATCTGGGCTGGAGATGCAAATTTGGGAGTAGTTTAAAGCTATGGGACCAAATGAGCTCCATCACCAAAAGAGTGCATGTAGGTGAAGGAGAGATCAAAGATCTGGGTACTTCAGCAGTCAGACGTTAGGGAGAAGAGGGATAACTTGTAAAAACACTGAAAAGCTGCCTGTGGGGTCAGGAAAACCCGGAGAGTTTACTTTGGAAGCTAAGGCAAGAAAACGTGTTACAGAGAAGGGAATGATCACCTGTGTCAAGTAGGGTAAGGACTGAAGACCGAGTTGGACTTAGCAAAGTGGAAGTCATTAGTGTTGCGGATGGGAACGTTTTTGGTCCAGTGGTTTAGAAGGGAATGATATTGGAGCTAGTAAATATGGAAAGCTTTCTGAAGAGCTTTACCCATTTCAGTAGTGTGTTGGTTGTCTTTTTTTATTTGTAGGAGTTCTTTGTGCATCAGCCCTTGAACAACATAGATTGTTCAAACACAGGTTTAAACACAGGTCCACTTACACCTGGATTTTTTTCAATATATATATTGGAAACATTTTTGGAAGATTATTTGACAGTTTGAAAAAACTTCAAATGGGCTGCATAGCCTTGAGATACTGGAAAAAAATAAGAAGATGTTAGGTATTATTGTAAGGGTACAGTATATAATACATAAAACATATTATAACGTATAAAATATATGTTTATTGACTGCTTTTATTATCTACAAGGCTTCCAGTTAGCACTAGGCTATTTTGGAGACTCAAAAATTATACATGGATTTACAGCTGCACGGGGGATCGGTGCAGGAGCCCCCACATTGTTAAAGGTCAGCTGTATATTGGATGCTAATCCTTCTAAGTTACATGGATGAGAAATTGTTCTTTTGTAATTTATCTTTTTCCTTTCTTTATGGTTTTTTTTGATGAGTAGTTCTTAATTTAAATGTTTTTGGTTAAAATTTCCCTTAATAGCTTTTTGCATCTCATTTAAGAAATCCTACCATATATTTCCCATTCAAAAACACAGACTTCTCTGTTTTCTTCTAAAAGTTTTAAAGTTTTGCTTTCACATTTAACTTCTTATTTTTAAATTTATTTTTGTTGGTAGGGAGGGGTAGAGAGAGTGAGAGAATCTTATGCAGGCTCCACATTCCGCGTGGAGCCTGACATGGGGCTTTGTCTCATGACCCTGAGATCATGACCTGAGCCAAAGTCTAGAGTCAGAGGCTTAACTGACTGAGCCACCCAGGCATCCCTCACATTTAACTTCTTAATCCAGAAGTTTATTTTTGTGTACGGTATGTGTGAGCTTTGAATTTTTTCTTTTTTTTTTTTTAGTGGATGTACTGCAAAGCACTGTTTGTTTCAACAGCATTTAAGTTTCATGTGGTCCAATTTAACAGTCTGTTTCCTCCTGTTTAAGAAATACTTTCCTACCCCAAGTTCTTGAAGATACTCTCTTAGTATTTTATTCTAAAGGTTTATTGCTTTATCTTTCACATTTAGGTCTTTAATCCATGAGTTATTCAGAACTGTGTTGCTAAATTTCGAAGCAATTGCGAAATTTTCAGTCATGTTTCTTTGTCTTCTCAATACTGTAAATTGGTCATTCAATCTGCAGTCTTGGTCATATTCAGGGTCTTGGTGACAACACTGCTTCATAGGTTCGTGGATCATTTTTCCGTTAAGAAGTAGATAGTATCTAGTTGTCTGTTTTTATGGTGCTCCGTGTCTAGATCCGTTAACTGTGCATTGCAAAATGATGCTCTGATTCAGTTATTTTTTTATTTATGATTAAGTCTGTTACACTTCTCTAAAAGGAAGCAATCCCTGCTCAGTCCCCCTTTCAGTTTCTTCTCTTGCTGGAGTCAGCCTTGTAGTTCTGCCACGTTCAGCTGCTCTCTGCTCAGAGAGAGTGTTGCTGCTCTGTCCTCAGCAAAGGAGGTGTGTTTGTGCGCTCTGACTGCTAAGGAGGCCAGAGTGGGAGTGCTGCTCTGCCGTCTTACCCTGAAACAATCTTTATCCCTTTGGAAAAACGTTTTAGTCTATATTATTAGTCACATGCAATTTGAGAATTATTGTGTGTTGGTGAACTTAACCCTATATAAGATAATGCTTAGTGTTTTAAAGTCTGTTTTGTTGGATACTTTCAGCTACCCCGGCTTTCTTTTGGTCAACATTTTCTTGATTCATCTTTTCCAATCCCTTTACTTTCAACCTGTTTATTATTTATATATAAGGGTGTTCCATGTAAATAACATAAGGTTATTGTTTTAAATCTAGCCTGTCTTTTTAGATCAACTGATTTTTCTTTTTGGATACTTTCACGGTGATAATCTCTTTTGTTTCATTTCACTGTAATTTGTCTATGTGTGGATATTTTTCTTCTTTCTTAACCAACTATATGTCAGCTTCCTGTAACTATGGATAACTATGTGGTTTGCCTTCATGCATGGAGGATTTTGCTTTTGCCAGGAGTGCTACTGTACCAGCCTTTTCCTGTTTTGGCTCTTAATATGTGAGCTTCCCCACTGAGCTGCGACGCAGGGACACAGACTTGGGTCTGTAGCTGATAGCAGCACCTAACTCATGATGCTTACTTTTCTCTAGTTCTCACTGCTCAACTCAAAGCCTTTTCCAGTTTTTTAGTCCTTTAATTTTTCCTGGAACTTCCTTACCTCTGAGATGTCAGCTATGCAATGAAAACTATTTTTGTGCATGATCGAGTTGTTCCACAGCAGGTGGTTAGGGTTCTGTGGAGTTTGGATACTAACCTTTTTCTTTTACATATCCTGTTAAGTTTTTCCTTGCAACCTATCATTTGCCTTTAACTTTACCTTCAGCTGTGTAAAAGTTCTTTAGTATTTTGTAATTGTCTTATAATCTCCTCAACACCTGGGTTGTATGTCTTTTTTTTTTTTTCTAAGATTTCTATTTACTTATTTGACAGAGATCACAAGTAGGCAGAGAGGCAGGCAGAGAGAGGAGGAAGCAGGCTCCCCACTGAGCAGAGAGCCCGATGTGGGGCTCGATCCCAGGACCCTGGGATCATGACCTGAGCTCAAGGCAGAGGCTTAACCCACTGAGCCACCCAGGCGCCCCAAAGATTTTATTTATTTAGTTGACAGAGAGAGAGAGAACACAAGCAAGGGCAGTGGGAGAGGGAGAAGCAGGCTTCCCATGGAGCAGGGAACCTGACATGGGGCTTGATCCTAGGACTCCAAGATCATGACCTGAGCCCCCGGTCTTCACTGTCTTCACTTCTGGGAGTAGGAGTGGGCGTAGAGGGACTGCTGGAGGTCAGCTGAGCCTGACCTCTCTGCTTCTGGTCAAGTCTACCATTTTTCCACCCTGTAGCAGTGAGGGAGAAGGTAAGGTGATTCACCCCGGGCAATTTAGAGGGAGGAAAAAACATCTAGAAAGTTTTCCTTTAACTGTGCTCTCCTTTTGAAGATTTGATCTGCTTCCCTTCTAAGATGCTATCTCCCTTCTTACTCTCCTACCCACTCCTAGAACCTAGAGATTTCCACTGCTCTTATGATAACAAAGACCTAGAAGTGACCCGAGTGTCCATTGGCAGGAGAGTAGATAAAGAAGTTGTGCTATATTCATAACTGAATATTACACAGCAGTGAAAACGAATGAACAAGTTTAGGAACGTAATTGAGTTAAGCTAACCTGAGTAAAATGCATTCAACACTTGATTGTTTGTATTAAGCCAGGAATTCAGCAAAGAATATATTGTTTGGGAATATGCATGAATGTGATGAAGTTATTGGAAAAAGAAGAAAAGGGGCTGTAAGCACACAGGAGAGCTGCTGTCTCTTGGGGTAGAGCAAAGTGGGGAGGGGTATACCGCTTGGACATACTTGGCGACCTTGGTGACGTAAGTTGACGGGGGTTGCAGCTGCTTGATTTATTAATTGGCTTCGTAATTTATGTGTTATATGTAATGTTATACGTACAAAAGTTATCATAGAAATCATGGACATGACCAAAACCCTTTTTTTGAACATTCTCCTTATGTTGTATGCATATCAGATATCTTACAAATAAATATATCTTTTTAGCATTTACTTATATCAACATGTAATACAAAAGTAAGCAGATTTGGAAGATCTACAACATCCATATTGAACTTGTAAAGAGCTCACAGAGCATTAGCCTTCAAATTAACTAAAATGAACAGTAAATGTGTTTCTAGATTATTCACTGGACTTTATTTCCAGATAGTGGTAGTATTTTTTTAAGTAGCAGGCTCATCTAACATACTTCCTGCCAGGTCAGTAGCACAGGGAATGGTAAAGTTTGCCGTTCTAGTCTCCTTCATGCATGCTGTGACTTCCTTTGTACGATACAATGAGTGTATTTTATTTGTTTTTTGTTTATCAAGTTTTTATTTAAATTCCAGTATATATATATATTAACATATTCAGTATTATATTAACATATTAGCATAATATATTAACATAAAATAATATAGTAACATATGCAGTGTTATTATATTCATTTTAGGTATGCAATATGGTGATTCAACACTTCTATAATAAGTACATTTTCATTATCACATTTAAATTTTGTTAGCATACCAATTTCCAGTCATATTTAGTTAAATGTATTCTGAAAGAACCATAGCTTTGTTTTTGTGTCCTTAGTTTGTCGTATTACAAAGTCCCTTGTGATTTGACAGTGCCCCCGCAGCTAGTTTGCATGTGTGTCTGTCTTTCTTTCCTTCCTTCCCCCTTTCTTTCTTTCAAGATTTTATTTATTTGATGGAGGGTGAGAGAAAACACAGCAGGATGAGCAGGAGAGGGGGAAGCAGGCTCCCTGCTAAGCAGGGAGCCAGATGCGGGGCTCAGTCCCAGGACCCTGAGATCATGACCTGAGCTGAAGGTGGACGCTCAACCGACTGAGCCACCCAGGCGACCCCAGTTTGCACGTTTCTCCATGCACAGCACATTATAGCCTTGGGTAACTTTTAGTCACCATCCTAAAGAGGTAAACCTCAGTGTCAACAAAATAAAAAATATTTCATCCTTTCTTCTAAGTAACTTTCAGTGTTTTCAGTGTGTTTTGTCTCTTATTTTCTTGTCAGTGAGGTTGATGTCCCTTTGGAATCAGTTGTTAGCTTTTCAAGAATAATTTGTTATAGTTGTTAGTTGTTAGAACAACTAGAGTTGTTAGAACACTTTTATGTTGATAGCACAGTTAAGCAGAAGGTACAGAGATTTCCCACACATTCCTGTCCTCTCTGCACATGCAGAGCCTCCCCCATTATCAGCAGTCTCCACCAGAGTGGGACATTGGTTACAGTTGTTGAGTCATGGGGTGCCTGGTTGGCTCTGTCACTGGAGCATGTGACTCTTTTTCTCAAGGTCGTGAGTTCGACCCCCACATTGGGTGTAGAGCCTGCTTAAAAGATAAATAAATGGTGAGTCATTATCAACATATTACTATTACCTGAGGTCCTTAGCTTACCTGAAGGTTCACTATGGTGTTGTGTATTCCGTGGGTTTTGACAAATGGATGATTTTATTAGTTCTCAAAAGGAAAATCGGTAGAAAATGCAAAGCTAGTAAGACTGTGTCCTGGTGTTTTTCTTGCCTGCAAAATACTAAGTTAACCTTTTTCTTATCCACAGGCTGAAAGGTCAGATTCCTGAAATTAAGCAGACTTTAGAAATTCTAAAATACATGCAGAAGAAAAAAGTAAGTACATTTTTGTTTCTAAATATGAGTGAACCGGCGTACTTCAGCAGAAACTCATCTCCCTTGACTCTGGTCCCTGGTATCTGAGGGTGTTAGAGTACCCAGTCTGCCTTCCCAACTCGCCTGTACCTGTACTGATGTCACAGTGTGCCTCTGTGATAAATGTAGCTTTGTTGCTTTTTTCCCAAGTCCACTTTAATTTTAGGGGCTACATTTCTTGGATTATTTTACTTACATGAAGTGTTTGTAAAACTTAAATGCAATTGAAAATTATTTAGGTACAAAAAGAAAATGTCTTATTTTGAGGTAGCAGCATCCAAGGGTTTTTATTGTTATTACTGTTCTTAAGAATAAGGACTGAGTCTAAAACTTACAGATCTGTGGAGTCCTAGAAATTGTGTTTTGGGTTCTCATTTCACAGTGGTACATAGCTAGTTACTGGCAGAAGTGGATTGGAGAACCTTCTGAGTCTTAATGTAATATTCATTAAATAAAAGCAGGCTGTAAATATTAAATTTTATAAGCATATTGTATTTAAAAGATTAAGTGGGAGCGCTGGGGTGGCTCAGTCAGTTAAGCTTCTGCCTTTGGCTCAGGTCATCATCCCCTGGGTTGTGAGATCGAGCCCTGCATCGGGCTCCCTGCTCAGCAGGGGGAGTCTGCTTCTTCCTCTCCCCAACACCGCCAGCTTGTGCATGCTCTCTTTCTTTCTCTCAGATAAATAAAATATTTTTAAAAATGTATATATATTTATTACTTGGCTACTAGAATAACTATTTCCAGTACATTATTTTATGTGGTGAAATTTTGAGAGACTTCAGGAAACTGGTCTGTTGAGTGTGAAGCACTAATGAAGTAATAATTGCTAACTATTTTTTTTTTTTTTGAGAGTGGGAGAGGGAGAGAGTGTGAGCAGGGGTGGGGAAGAAAGGGGAAGGATGGACAGAGAGAGAATCTCAAGCAGACTCCACTCTGAGTGCAGAGCTGATGTGGGCTCAATCTCACAACCCTGAGATCATGACCTGAGCTGAAATTAAGACTCGGATGCTTGACTGACTGAGTGCCCTAGGTGCCCCAGTAATTGCTAACTCTTGCATAGCACTTACTCTGTGCCAGGCACTGTTTTGTGTGTACACGTGTGTATGTCTGTGTAAAGTCTGTTTTCCACAGCCTTCAGAGGTGTCAGGACTATTGTTATCCTAATTTTATAAATCGGGAACCTGAGACCCAGAGAAGTCAAGTGAAATGGCAAGTTTGCACAAGTAGTAAGTAGCTGAGCCAGAATCCGTGTCCCCCCCATGCCCAGCCATCTGGCGCCGGCTTTCATTTCTTTTCCCACTGCACTAATTGGCACATGACTTAGGTTCAGCTCTGTGATCTCTCCTTTATAACCCTGTTAAACTGGCCTATTTACGGTACTGTCATTTGTTTGAAGGAGTCCACCAGTTCACTGGAGACCAGATTCTTACTGGCAGACAACCTGTATTGCAAAGCTTCCGTTCCTCCTACTGATAAAGTGTGTCTTTGGTTGGGGGTAAGTAGCTGAAATGGCTGCAGCTTCCGTGGCTGCCACTTGTGACCCAGTGTGGTTTGCCCAGCACCACACTGCTGCTTAAGCCGCGTAAAGCACTCATCTCTCTTGGACTGTGGAAGGGACACGGGGTGGGAGCTCAGGGGCTCTGTATTGGAAATCGACTGGAATTACGAGTGCCAATGAGCTGCAAAAGGTCCTTGTCTGTCCCGGTCAGGACAAAACTAACTGAAGTCCTCTCTCTTCCCCTTTAGCTGGTGCTTCATCTCATAAATATAACGGAAGGAAGAGGAATAGAAATAAAATAGGGGGCGCCTGGGTGGCTCAGTTGTTAAGCCTCTGCCTTCGGCTCAGGTCATGATCCCAGGGTCCTGGGATGGAGTCCCGCATCGGGCTTCCTGCTTAGTGGGGAGTCTGCTTCCCCCTCTCCCTCTGCCCTGCCCCACTTGTGCTCTCTCTCTCTGACAAATAAATAAATTTTTAAAAAATCTTTAAAAACAAAGAAATAAAATAGAAAGGATGGCTGAACCTCACATAAATGTTTCTTACCCATAGTGTTTATTAGTTCTGGAAAGATCTTTCAAAACTTAAGGGGGAAAAGATTATTACAAAAACCTCAAGATTAGAGTCCATTTTTAAAACCATGTATTTCAATTTTAGATGATGTCATAGACCTTGTCTGTGATCTTTTTCCTATCTTACTCTTCTCAATTCCCTGACCAGTCATCCAACCCATTCCTGGCTGTCCAGCTAGCTGTCCATTGGTCTTGTTACCCCAGACAAGTTCCCATACAAAGTAGCAAGCTAAGTGTATAGCTCCCATAGTCTCTCCTCACTGGAAGGATTTCCTCCTTGCTGTTATCTTGTAGAATCACTCCTAGGAGGCACTCTAATGCTATGAAGGGTGGGCACATTAATAACCCAAAACTCACTCTGTTCCTTAGTTCCTCCTCCTGATTTTTGTTCTTTGTAATATTTTCAGGGTTTGTGCATTTCGTTCTGTAACCCTAACTCCCATACTTATGTAGCTTTAGTTCTGTGAATGGATCAGCTCTCCACCCAGTGGCTCACATTCCATCAGCAGGTGGGGATGAGATGATTCCGTAAACCAGCCTGGGACACAGGAGAGCTCTCTGATGAGAGTCCCATCTGGGATCCACTTCATATCTCATAAGACATGGATTCTAAATGAATTATATACTTGCCTGAAATACTGACACCATCAAAGTTTTAGGCCAAGTAGTAGATAACTTGTTTTATAACCCTGGAATAAGGATGGTTTGTTTTGGCCACAAAACTCAGAAACTATAAGCAAAGTTGGAAGACAAACAACAGGGAAAATATTCCTAACTGTTACTGCAGGCAGAGGACTAACACGGCCCTTTGCAAGGTTACCTGGAGTTGTGTTTTGGGCGTGTCAGTCTTGAGATGCCTGTGAGACCATCGGAGAGAGGCAGGGAAGACTGAGGAATGAGTCAGCCAGAGAAATACTTGGCACAGGGTACTTCCTGAGTGAACCATCGATGTTTTTCTGACATGAGTGAAGTCTTTGGAAATGTAGTCTAATTTTTTTTTGTTAAAAGGAACCAAAGTATAGAAATTTTCTGGAAAAAAAAAATAGTAATAAGAAACAATGGAGGGACGCCTGGGTGGCTCAGTGGGTGAAGCGCCTGCCTTTGACTCAGGTCATGATCCTGGGGTCCTGGGATTGGGCTCCTTGCTCAGTAGCAAGCCTGCTTCTCCCTCTCCCACTCCCCCTGCTTGTATGCTGACTCATGTGCTCTCTCTCTCTCTCTGACCAAAAAAAAAAAAAAGAAAAAAAAACCCAACAAAAAACAAAACCCACAGTGGCAGTTGACTCAGGAATGAGATTGGGGTCTGGTATTGAAGAGACACGTACTTTCCATTGAGTATTTTTCTGTCCTGCCTCAATTTTTTTTACAGTTTTCTAACTATCATGGATTGAGTTATTCAGTCAGTATTTATGTAGCACCTGCTTTGTGCCAGCCACTCTCATGTTGTCTGTCTTGCTGAATCCTTACAGTGATCCTTTGAGTGATTTTTAAATGCCATTTGTCAGATGAGGGGAGTGGTTCAGGAAATGCGCAGTGGTAAGGCAGGTGACAGGAGGAGTTCAGAGCTGGGAAAGGTTTGGTTCCTGGCTTCTAGAACGCGTGCATCACTAAGTGATGGTAGTAACACCAGATCTTCAGAATTCAACAGTCACCTTGCCTTTGCCCCTAGCATCCAAGTTAGCCATTATTGGATCAAATTAGGTCATATGTATGTATTTGAAAACTAATTACTGTATCTTAAGCTTAGAATTAACTATTTAAATTGATTCAAATGCATTACTATTTAGTGTCATCATGGAGGTTGTGGAAAGATGGGATTTGGTATCTAAACATTGGTTCTTCTCTTAATTCTCCTGTTTCCTTAAGATCTTTGGTAGTGTAGGCAACCTGGCCTCTTTGAACCCACATTTTCTTACCTGCAAAGAAGAAAACTTGACTGACCAGGGTTCTTATGGGGAGTAAATGCTACAATGTATGGAAATGTATTCTTTAACCCAAGGATCAGTAAAGTTTGTGTAAAAGGTCAGAGAGTAAATATTTTGGTTTTGCAGAGCACACGGTCTCTGTCACAACTACTCAGCTCTGCCGCTATGGTGTGAAAGCATGGGGAAATGGAGAGTATCTGGGTTCTGATAAAACAGGAAAAGGCAGCTAGCTGGCTAGATTTGGCCCAAGGGCTCTAGTTTGCCATCCCTTGTTCTAACCTGTGAAGCACTCTGTAAATGTTGAGTACTTGTCCTGACTTTCTTTCTTCAGGCTAATGTAATGCTTGAATATGATATTGATGAAGCCCAGGCATTATTGGAGAAGAATTTATCGACTGCCACGAAGAATCTGGATTCTCTTGAGGAAGACCTTGACTTTCTTCGAGATCAGTTTACTACCACAGAAGTCAGTATCCTTTCTTTAACTAAAATCAAAGGGAGGAAATGAAAAAGATCATATGTTTTTGACACTATTATTTGCATTATTTTAATGAGAAGAATATCCGTATTCTTAGGCTGATTTGAACTTACAGATTCTGTGAGAGTAATAAATAACACTTTTGGAACTAATACTCAACTAAGTTTGTAGCTAGATTAATCTGAATTTGAAGTGTGAAGGTCTGGAAACAGCACATTCAAATCAGTGCATAAGCATTTTTCAGATATTTTCTCAAGACACCTTCAAAGCTAGTTAGTTTAATCCACAAACATTTATTAAGGGTCTCCTGTGGTGCTGCAGCTGTTGGGGGCACAGGATGGTAAGGGTACAAAGAGTGCCAGAGTTTTGCTGTGTTGGAACTGCACATGTAAAACAGCTAAATGATAATTTCATAGCAAAATGCAAGTGAGTCCGTTTCAGGTGTGCAGTGCCAAGGCAATTTAAAGTTAGAGGAAGAAAGAGATGAGCTGGAACTAGTTCAAAGAAGGCTTTCAGAAGTTAGGACTTGGCGTGTTTTTAAAGGTAGTATAGGATCCGGTCAAGGGTGGGCAGGCAGTCGAAACCCAGCTCTTTGCCTTTCCTCTCTGACCTGTCTCTCCTGGTGCCTGTTGCAGTCGTTGGCCCTACACAGTTGCCTGCGGCACTCTGTGAGGTGTTCCCAAGCCAGTCTTACTTTGTGCCACTGACGTCTTCTTGCCCTAGCCTTTGCCCAGTGTATCCTGGCTTCCAAAGAGCCCCAGTCACTTCTCCTCACCCCTTTATATTTCTGCTTTGTTCTTCCTACCTGGAATGATTTCCCCCTATTTTTGTGGGTTACTCCTTTTTTTCCTTCATATTTTAGCTCAAGCATCAGATCATTTCTCAACATTTTCAAATCCTTGGGAAGTTTTGTTGTTTCCCTGTGCTTACTGAGCACTTTGCATGTAGGACTTCATGTTCTGTGCCAGACTGGGAGCACTTCAAGTGCGTGCAGCGGGCGTTGAGTGCTTGGGTGAGGGATGACAGGCCTGTTGGAGGCCTAGAGCAGGGGTTGGCATGGGACGTGTAATGTGGAGACTTCATCCAGAGTGGGGAACAGAGTTACTAAACTTCTGGAAGAAGGAAAAAAACCTTCTAGGAGATAACATTGGAGAAAATCTAGATGACCTGAGTATGGTGAAGAATTATGGACCCAACACCAAAGGCCCAGTCCATGAAAGAAATAGTTGATGTGTGAGGGCCTGCACACGATGGTGCTTGTGGAAAGGGAAAGAAATTGAGTGAATGTCCTATTAAACCAAAGGGAGAGTAAGAGATGAAATTACTGATCATCGCACTGATTTAAATATTGCCTGAAAGGATATGGTTTGAATAGTCTTTGAATTTCATGGATAAGGGGCTGTCTTTCAAACTCTTGACGGTGTCAGGCACATATTTTGTCAAGTATAACACTATAGTTGACTACATTTGCTAAACAATTACTGATTTGAGACCTTGACTTTGTATTGGTGGAATTTCTTAAATTCTGTTATACAATATGGCCACGACACATGTTACTGGTATTTTGTGTGCATGGTTTCTCTCTTTGATTCGCTCTGTGAGTGAGTATTTAACTTAGTCATTGCATGTACTGTCTTTAGATTTGCATTTGCGTTTTCTTTGACAATTCTTGCAGATATGGCCAGGGTTTATAACTGGGATGTAAAAAGAAGAAACAAAGATGATTCTACCAAGAACAAAGCATAATGCTGGCAATTAAAAATGTGGTTCACTTTTCCAAACATGTTATTTTAAGTACCCTAAAGCTTATCCCTAAAGGTTGACATGACTTTGATTTTTTTAACAGCAAGAATGATAATTAAAACTTAAAATGAAAAACATCATTTATTATAAAAACAAAATTGGTTTCAAATATTTTGTGAAATTAACAATATTTTAATTTTTTTTAAATTTCATTTCCAACAAAGTAAATGCTACCTTCATCAGGTTTTTTTTGGTTTGTCGTAAAAAAACAAATCTTAGCTGAAATGGCTGAGGGGTGCTATGGAATCTGAATTCTGGACACTTTTCTTTATTGGCTGATGTTAAACTCTCACTTGATGTGGTTAAACTGGTAGGAAAAACAGTTTAAGTATTTCCAAACTTGTTTTCTTTAGTACATATGGGGCTTTATGGCTCTCTGTTGCTGTTATTTGTCTTATAAAAATAGATTTTCATGAAGTACTGCTTAGCCAATAACTATTGTAATATTCTGTACTTTTCAAGAAATGGTAGTTTGCCCTCCTAAACAGTGAGGGGCTACTGAGACCACGCTTTTTCTTACCCTGTACAAGTGCTCAGTTTCTTTGCAATGACAACGTAAGGTAGATCTTGACCAATGTGAAATAACAACATTCGTTAGCCACTCAAAACTCTTGGCTAGGCAATTTTGTATTTCTGAACTGTTCTCCAAAGCAGCTGAACAAGAATATTAAGATATATGTAAATCTGCAGTGGTTGAAAAGATTTGTGAGCTTTTTTTACTCATGATAAAATGTCATAGGAAAAGTAGAAAAATCCCTGTGGAAAGCCATTGGTCCAGTGGCTAGCACTGGGTGATACAGATTCTGATAAAAACACAAATGTATTATTCCTTCTCCATGTAGTACAACATATACTCGTACAATGTTTTGTACTTGTATTTCATGATATTAAAACATTGACGTTAAAACTGTGGCATGGCACCTTCTTTTTAAACATGATTCTTTCTAAAGTTAACATGTGTCTTTTCACATATTTGTAAAGTTCATTTACTTCTACATATAACCAGTATGTCCCAAGAACTTAATGTTTGTAGGAACAACACAGAATCTCTTTGAAAGGAATACAGATCAGCAAATAATTGAGGAGTTAAGTCTTAAAGACACCAAAGTTCCTTGAGTCACTTTTTCCTTCATAATTTTAAATCCCCATATTTTAGTATTTTAGGTTTTTAGTATACATCTTGGTATATTGTAAGTGCTAATTTTCCCAAACCTCATTAAGGTAAGTGTATTGGCACAGAATATCCTTGTCAGCATTAGGACATGAATGATTTACTCACTTTAAGTACATGAAAATTGAACTGCTTTGAAGAAACACAGCTCTTTAGAGATATGAATGAAAGAGCAAAAATTAAGTTAATTCTATAAATAAATATAAATAGCACGTATTGGGAATGGTATTAGGCTTTGTTAATAACATTAACAAATACCATACAATACTTTCTTTTACTTTGTTAATAAAAGAAAGCCATTTAAATCTTGCCTCTGCCAGATCATTTCCTTCATAAGGGTTTATAGTTTCAGAATAACATAACTATACTACTTTGACATGATATTTTCAACCTTAATATTAGTATAGTGTACTCAGGATATAGGTAAAAATTAAATATGAAACTTGACACTGAATAATAATGTTGGAAATGAAACTAATATTTATTTTTCCATTCAGATGCTCATTTGAGAGAATATAGAAAATGGGAAAAAAGACACAAGTTCCACTTGTAGTCCCCTTAACATTTCTGTGTCTTCCCTTTCTTTTTTATGCATAGGTTTTTTAAAATAGAATTTAAACATTTTGTCTTTATAATTTTTATCTTTTTTCACTTAATATGTAATTTGTGTATTCTGTAATGCTACTGTATTAACATCATTTACATGTTTCATAGTAGTAGTCTAATGGGTGAACTGTAGTAACCTATGATACACCTTGAGACATTTGGGTTGTTTTAAAACTTTTTCTCCATTATAAGTAACAAATAATTCCATAATTTACATTTTTACATGAGTCTTTCTTGTGTATTTAGGATTTTTCCTGAGACTTACCAAAAGTGGAATTAAGGAACAAGATTTTTAGCATTTTTATTCCTGGGTTAGCTGAGAATAGTTTTGTCTGTAGTGCCAGCAAGGGATGATGGCGAGCACAGTTCATCACCCCACCCCCGCCCCCCACCTCTGCCTTTCTCTGCCACACAGATATTGATGGGTGCAGTAGGAAGGACCTTATCCAAGGCCACATAGCCAGACTGAGACCCAGACCCAGTTCCTGGGTGGATTTCCTTCCCTCCGTACCATGATTCCTCACTCCTTTATTTAGCAACCAATAACTAATAGCTCAGTTTGGTAGAAATGGTAAACTGAAGTTCAGTCCCTAACCTTAACCTTAGTGAAGAAGGCTCTCTTTGCTCTGCTCTAACCTCAATGATACCTATAAGGTCTTTTTTTAAGATTTTATTTATTTATTTGACAGACAGAGATCACAAGTAGGCAGCGAGGCAGGCAGAGAGAGAGAGGGGGAAGCAGGCTCCCCACAGAGAGGAGAGCCCGATGCGGGGCTCGATCCCAGGACCCTGGGGTCATGACCTGAGCCGAAGGCAGAGGCTTAACCCACTGAGCCACCCAGGGGCCCTTCTTGAACCATTTCCTAAAGGTTTGTCTTGATTGGTTCTAATCTTGTACCCTTTTGAGAGCCTTACCTGTGTCTCTTCAATACTAATACAGGATTGTGTTTTCTCAAGATGTTGGCTGAGTGTGTGTGCAATGCCTGGTGTAGCTGGCGTCGGGTTTAACTATATGCTTAAACTCTAAGCCCTGGATGGGCTATGTCTGACACCAGTTTACTCTGAAGGACACAGGACAGTAAGACAGCATGCCAGGGGTTGGCTTTTAGGCATGATTCTTCTGTGGGAATTCTTGCAACATTCCCCACAGACCACACAGATAGGTGCAGGAGCCACCCCGACCTAGGAGCCATAAGAGACCAACCACTCCCTCTTAGAACAGTCCCCTGTGTGTAGCATCCCCATCTTCGCCAGGGACAGGGCCCAGCAACAGGACGGACATTATACGTTCACTCGCAGCCCTCTCGGCTCTCACCTCAGACACAAGGTGCCACCCAGGGCAGTTTCCAAGAAGCAGGCTCACCTGGCCACACAGCTGATGGTCCACTTTCATCAGGTTTCCAGGGGAGCCAAGCTAGAAAGCTAATCCAAGGCCAGTTCCCCAAACTCCTCTTGCTCACAGCCCCTTGGGTCTTTCATAGTTACGGTTCCAGTTTTTGGCAGTGACTTACTTCATTTTATAAGGCTCCTGGCTAATGACTGCCTCTGTGGAAAAGGTAGTAATAGTTCAGATATTTTAAAGGGCAGGATGGAGGCATTTCTGTCTGGATTAGGTGAGATTAAGACCATCACGTAGCCTCCAAAGTTTTACAATTATGTGATGGATTGGAGAGCTTTTTTAAAAATTTATTTGATTTTTTAATTTTTAAAAAAATTTTATTTATTTATTTGACATACACAGAGATCACAAGTAGGCAGAGAGGCAGGCAGAGAGAGGAGGAAGTAGGCTCCCTGCCAAGCAGAGAGCCTGATGTGGGGCTCAATTCCAGGACACAGATCACGACCTGAGCTGAAGGCAGAGGCTTAACCCACTGAGCCACCCAGGCGCCCCTGGAGAGCTTTTTTTCTCCTTGACCCCAAACCAAGTGATGCCATAAATACAGCAAAACTATAAACTCATTAATGAGTAGCTTTTTCAGTCTTGTGGCCAAAACTAGTTGATAAAATTTTCTTTTTTACCCTTTTTTTGGGGGGAGTTTTATAACTACAGTCAGCATCATAGAATTGATGGGCCTGCTTACTAATTATATTTTCTGTATATTGATACTCTTCTAGATCCAGGGAGAGTACTGCTTACATGACCACTTGTGAGAGGGAAGTTTGAAACTTGAAGTGTTTGAACTTGGTTGTGCACAGAACTGCTCTTCTTGTCGAGTTAGTAGTGGCAGGTGGCCCAGGATTCTGTGTGCTCATGAACCCTTAGGTACGGGCTGTGCCTCAGAGTTCAGGCAAAGAATTTATTTTTGTTTGTTCCTTCTCTCTTGTCTGATATCAGCCACATCAAACGGAAAAGATGGACCTGGTGTGCGCGGTATATCTGAGCAGTTTGTTTACAAAGGATCATGCCTCTTGGTCATGGTTTTCAAATAATTTTATGTTGAGTTGGTTGTGTGACAACCATTTGTCTTTTGGGGATACTTCATTTGGAGATAGGAGTGACCAGATAGATTTCTCCTAGATCTTTCAGCTGCTTGAGTAAACCCATCTTAATATGAACCAGCTTATTTTCCCCAGATCAAACCTGTGCATTCTGGAGAGTAAAAAATACAAAAATTAAAAATGAAAAGGTCAGCAGATAACAGTCTCTTCCTTTTCATCAGTACATCCCGGACAACAACCAAAAAATTACATCCTTGGCTACTTCAGGCCATGTCTGGCCTGGACTGGGCAGTCAGTCCAGAGGGGGCTTAAGAATTCAGTTGTAATTCACCCTTACCCTCAATTTAATGTTTGACTCTTCTATAGCTGTTAGTTGCAGTGCCAGAGCACAGTGACAGTTCTAGCTGTCCCACTGAAACACTGGCCTCAGTGTTTGGTTAGAAATGGATTCATGATAGGGAAACAAGCCTGGGTGGGTGCATGGGGATACATTTTATTTTAGGGAAGGAGTGGTCAAGTTCCAAGACAGTGACCCTGACAGAAGGCAGGAGGAGCAAGGAAATTGGGCTTGGGGATAGACAGAGGCAGGCAAGCTGGGACCTAAGCCTGGAAGCTCTTCCTTTCTTCCCTGTTCCCTATCATACCCCTCTTTGTGGCCCTGTACCTATCCCACAGGTGAAAGTTGGCTATCATAGGAACTTCTGAAAGTAGATGTCCGATCTGTTTCTGGGAGAAATCAAGATATAACTGTAAGGAAAATGGCTCAACCATGGAAGTAACCAAGGAAAGGGGCATTTTGAAAGTAGGTAATAATACAGCTTGGAAGGGCTTTTAAAAGGGAAGAAATATGGTCAGTGTGCCTTTATACAGTTCCAAGTTTTCATGTGTAACTCTGCATGTGTCATGATACAAAATTATCAAAACTATTACCGAATAATGAAAACAAATACTAATATTTGAGTACTTAAGTGGAGCAATATACTGAAATACTGAACACTGGTTATGTCACTAACTGTATCCATATTATGAACATTTTTTTGTTAACCTGCCTCCTTCTTCCGTCTTATTTCCACCCCAGAAAATATTTCTATGAAATTGTAATTAATGTAAGTAAAGTATTTTACAGTAACATACTTTTTAAAAAAAAGATTTTATTTATTTATTTGACATAGATTATAAGTAAGCAGAGGGGCAGGTGGGGGGCGGGGAAGCAGGTTCCCCACTGAGCAGAGGGCCCGATGCGGAACTAGATCCCAGGACCCTGGGATCATGACCTGAGCTGAAGGCAGAGGCTCAACCCACTGAGCCACCCAGGTGCCCCCAGAGTAACATACTTTTTAAAAAAGTGTTTTGAACACTTCAAAGGAGATGGCAAAGGACATTTTAAGGAATCAAATTTGGGGCCTTCTAGTGGAGTAAAAACTCTCCTTTGTTAACATCTTTCATTTTGGTGCTTAATATTTCTATATTTTGGGTTTCAAAGAATCACATCACCAGTGATGTATTTTGATAAGTTAGATACATGGTCACATTGATTTAATCAATTTTTAAGATCATGTTGCACCAGTGAGGGTACCCTTTATGACAGAGATGAAAGCTTTGTGAATGTGTATCTAATATATCAAAATATATAAAGTGTTAGAAATTCAAGAAAAAATGGGGCAAAACATTAGTAGGAGTCTTAATACACTATTCTCAGTCACTTACAGGCAAATCCTCTGGGCCGCATTTTCTAGTCCTAACTCAGAAGTTAGAAATTAATAATCTAATAAATCTGAAACATTTTAAAATTAAACACTGAAATAACTTTGAGGTAAAAAAATAGACACTAGAATTATAGGTCATTTAGGATTTAATGCAGTGAGAACACTAGTAAGCTGATGAAAATATGAGCCCAAGATGCTAGACTCAGAATAAAAAGCCAAATGTCCAGCACACTAACTTTGCTGCTTCCATCAATTAAGGTCAAGTGATCTTGTCCTTCTCCCAGAGCATTCCTTAGCCACTTATTCCCACAGGGAATAACCTAACCTAACCTAACCCTAACCCTAACCTGTGACCTTATCATTACCAGTCACTTCCTCCCCTTCCTAATCACAATCTCAAACCATTCTGCCGCAGCTTGGTTGGGATTTCTGGCTGAAGCCAGGAAAAGGAAGCCCCTGGGAACTGGAGAGAGGGAGGAGCTTGGGAAAGTGGCCCCAGTGCTGGTTGCAAGCTTCTGAGTTCATATGTGTTCCTATTCAGCATACCGAAGAACTGAACAAAATGATAGACTACTGCCCAGTTTCTGGACTGGCTACTGTGTAGTGCATGAGCACAGGAAAGATCCAAGTAGCTCAGCAAAAGCTTTGCAAACTGAACTGCCATTGGAATGACAGCACACAGAGGACAGAATGGGCCACGTGACCTGAACTTATCCAGAGAAATTCTCAGCTAAAACAAAAATACCAACATTCTCCATAGAAGTTAAGACCCAGAATTGCATAATATTTAAAATGTTCAGAGTACATTTAAAAATTACTTAGCATGTGAAAGACCAGAGAAATATTCACATGAAAAGAGACAAAGTATAAGTTTATGTAGATAACGTGAAAAATAAAATATTAGAAAGCAGAACAAGCAAAATTGATAAAACCAAGAACTGGTTCTTTGAAAATACCAATAAAAGTAGACAAGCCTCTAACAACTGTGAATTATAAAAACAAAACAAAAAAGCCCATAAACATAAAGCATCACAAGTGAGAGGTTTCTATGAACCAATACAGAGGTTTTTAAAGTTATACTAAGTACAGCTGTATGCCAATATATTTGAAAATTTAGATGGAATGGATAACTTTCAAGGGAAATATAAACTAGCAAAATTTACTCCCCAGGATGTAAGCTCTGTGCTACTGTGGTAGTCATTCCCAGTCCCTGTGCTGCATGTCTACTAACAGGTCGGGTGGCTCTTCTCCATGCTCACTGCACTCTGGAATCCAAGCTGATGAATGAGGTTCTAGCTAGGTCACTGCTGGTCACATGATCAAGCCTAGATTATAGGAGGGTTAACCCTAACCCTAACCCTATTCCAGGGAAGGACAAGGAATATATGTGAACAATGAAACTCTCTAATGGCTTAAAAGTGAATCTAACCATAACCCTGAAATAAATGGGAAGGATTGTTTAACATCTACAAAGGGAAGGAAGCTAGATGCAGGAAGGAAGGAAAGAAGATAGGAAAGAAGATAGATGCTAGACCCCAAAGCTTTTATGGGTGAGTTCTATCAAAATTTCAGGCAGCAGATTGCTCTGTTATTTAACTATTCTAGATGTTACTTTCATCTATTTCATGATTTCATGAGGCCAGAATAACCATGGTGCCACTGTGGAATTTTTAGAAATACTGTTAGGAACCAATCTCAAACAGGAATAGAGACACAAAGATCTATATTACTTACTAATAAAATATTAGTAAATTAAGCCATTTAAAAAATGTACCATGAATAAGTACAGTTTATTCCAAGAATGTAAAGAAATATGGTTAAACAGATTTATTAATACAGTTAATTACAATAATAAGTTAAGGAAAAACACATTTGATTATCTCAATGAGTATAAGAAAGACATTTGAAAAACTCAACATGTTGGGGCGCCTGGGTGGCTCAGTGGGTTAAGTCTCTGCCCTCGGCCCAGGTCATGATCCCAGGGTTCTGGGATCGAGCCCTGCATTGGGGTCTCTGCTCAGTGAGGAGTCTGCTTCCTCCTCTCTTTCTCTCTGCCTGCCTCTCCCCCTACTTGAGATCTCTATCAAATAAATAAATAAAATCTTAAAAAAAAAAAGAAAAACTCAACATACATTCTTTGTAAAAGGTCTTAGTAAAATAGTAATGTAGTGAAAAGTTCTATAACCTAATCAAGGCAATTTAAGGTTAAAAATGCTAGAAGCATTTAATCCATATTCTAGCCAGTGTGAAAAGAAGAAGTGATATAAATATTCAAAAGGAAGAGAGAAAATTATCATTATTTGTAGATTACAGTGTCTACCTAGAAAACTTCAGAAGAGATCAATTGAAAGCCTGAAGTAATAAAGTTTAGTCTGGTGTCTAGATACAAGGTGTAAACATACATGTATCCACAGATGTCCTACACACTGGCAATGACCAATTAGAACATGTAATGAGAAAACCCATTCAAATAAAATATAAATATCATTTATAATCTATCAATATTATAAAATATCTAGGAATAAACAGACAATAGCTAAAGCCTTTAAGTGTGCATGGTGAGCAATTGAAATCTAGTTTCATAGCACATTGCCAGTCTACTATCAATGACTAGAGACCTCATGCTGTACAGTGTGTCCCCACAACCTACGCATTCTGCTTCTGTGTGTTTGTTTATATTCCACATATAAACGAGGTCATGCAGTTGTTTTCTTTCTGTGTTTGGCTTTTTCATCAGATGAATGGGAAAGAAATTGGCACATTTATTCTTTTTTTTTTTTTTTTTGGCACATTTATTCTTAAGTTGTACTGTACTCCATGGGAATATCAAAGAAAATTTTGAAGGGAAAAAGGATAATAAACATACACCGTGGATGGGAAGCCTGAGTGGCTCAGTCGGTGAAGCGGCTGCCTTTGGCTCAGGTCATGATCCCGGGGTCCTGGGATCGAGTCCCGCATTGCGCTCCTTGCTCAGTGGGGAGCCTCTCCCTCTGCCTGCTGCTCCCACTGCTTGTGCTCTCTCTCTCTCTGACACATAGATAAATAAAATCTTAAAAAAATATACTGTGTAATTAGCCAGCTACAACAACACAGTAGTGGGACCTTCATAAGCAAACAATTTAATGAACTATAAAACGGGAGGCAAAAACAAACTCATGTATATATGACAATTCAATATTTGAAGAGTAAAATTTCCAACCATTGAAAAAACAATGAAGTATGCTATGGACAGTGGTGAGTAAATAGCCAGTCATTTGGGGAAAATAGTTGTTATCCCCATCTCCACATGCTATCCATAAGTCAGTTCCTAAAGGAACCGTAAAGGGATTATGGCAAATTGTCGGAAAATGGTTTTCTAGTATTTGGGTGCAGAAGGCCTATCTTAAACTGACACTTTGGACATAAAACCTCAAGAGACCAGGCTATATATTAAAAAAAAAAAGTACATGGTACCAAAGTCAAAAGTAATAAAATGTTTTCCAACAGACATTGAGTTTTCTTTGCACCTTGTCCCCAGCCACCTGGTTTCCCAACTTTGAGACAACTGTTTTGTTTCTTGTAGACAACATGTGAAATGATGATTAAGTAAAATATGATTATTAAATAATGATGTTATCTATTATCTATTAGATATTAAAGAGTTATGTAATACCAAACACCATAGAATTAAAAGTCAGAAAAATGTGACAAAATAATTGTTTTTTAAATTTTTAAAAAAGATTTTGTTTGTTTATTTGACAGAGATGACAAGTAGGCAGAGAGGCAGGCAGAGAGAGAGAGGAGGAAGCAGGCTTCCTGCCGAGCTGAGAGCCCGATGCGGGGCTCCATCCCAGGACCCTGAGATCATGAGCTGAGTCGAGGGCAGAGGCTTAACCCACTGAGCCACCCAGCTGTCCCCAGCATGAAAAAATGTTGTAACATATATGGTGGATAAAAAATTGATTTCCATATGTAAGGAAATCTTACTAATTAATAAGAGAAAAACCAGCACTTTTTTATCAGTACTATATTCAGCTGCAAGCAACAGAAAACCAATCACCAAATACATGCAAATTTAAAATATATATTGTCTCAGATCTGCAGAGTTCAAAGATTGGCAATAATACTCATTATAGGGGCGCCTGAGTGACTCAGTTGTTAAGCATCTGCCTTCAGCTAGAGTCATGATCCTAGGGTCCTGGAGTGGAGCCACGCATCGGGCTCCCCGCTCATTAGGGAGCCTGCTTCTCCCTCTGCCTCTGTGCTTCATCCCCCGCTTATGCTCTCTCTCTCAAATAAGTAAATAAAAAATCTTAAAGAAATAATACTCATTAGAGATATTATCACACACTGTTCATGGGCATTCAGTAAAACCTCACTAGAGAGCAATCTGATTGATTTTATCAAAGTTTTAAATGGGTATATTCTTTGTTTCATAAATTCTACTTTTATGATTTTGACTTGATATATATACATACACAAAGATATATATACATTATAGAATCGCTTTGTAGCAGCAGATAATCGTACATAACCTAATATCCACCAGTGAGAATTAAATAGCTGATTGTGCACACAGTATAATGCTGTTGTATCAATGTGGAGATTTTCAGCTACAAGCAGAGAAAAATGGCATAAACTAAAAAGTGATTCATTATCTCATGGAATATGGAATCTTAAGATAGAGTAGCTCTAAGGGTAATTAAATCCGTAGCTCACTGCCATCATCAAAGATCCAGATTTCTTCTACGTCTGTCATCTTCAGTATGTCAGCTCTTTTCCTGATTGCATTCAGCAAACATGTACCAGGCACTAATGGACTGTAGCGATACAATAATAGGGAAAAATGGACAGTTCCTGCCTTCATAGGTATTTACAAAAAATATACTGGATGTCTGCAAAAGATAACAGCACAGTATGTGTTATCATTTATGAAAAAGATTCATATAGATGCAAACACATAACAAATCCCAAGCATTTTGTGAATATGTTTACTCTGTGACATTTACCAAGCGTTAAGTACTTTACATGGATTATCTCATCTCATCCTCACAATTCTTTGAGGTGAATATTATTATTGTCCAATTTAATATATGTGTAAAGTGAGACTCTGAGAAGTTGAATCACATGTATATTAACTGGTAGATTCAGAATTTGAACCCATGTTGGTTTTACTCAAAATCCATACTCTTAACCACTATGTAAATAACATTACATAAAATTAAATAAATAAAAAGTCTAAAAGGAAATAGACCAAACTTTAAACAATCATTTTCTTTGGAAGCTAATGACTTGAATGCAGCTGACAGACACCACAAGGGTTGGGTTCCTGGGTTTCAGAGGTTCCTGGGTTTTAGTCATGCTTCAGGATAGGGCCATGTGTGTGTTTATGGAGTGAAGTAGTAGTCAAGGTCATTGAACTAAAGTAGGGCAATAAAACAAGCATTCATTCTAGTATTTATGAGTCATTCAAGCATGTATATACGTTGGAGTTTGCAGAAACAATGGTGAGCAAGATGAATAGGATTCTTGTTTGTGGAACTTACAACGGGAGAAGTAGGCCGAGGCCAGATCATGCAAGGCCTTTGTAGCCATGTTAAGAAAGAAAAGGTTTATTTGGATTTTTTTCTAAATGTGCTGAGAAACCCTTGGTGGGTTGTAAACAGGAGAATGACTTGATCTGTTTTCTGTTTTGAAAGGACCATTCTGGCTGTTATGTTGAGGTTGTATTTTGGGAATAAGAACAGAAAATAAGGTGAGAACTTAGGAAGATATTGAAGTAGTTCAGGAAAGAGTTGGTAGAAGCCTGGATGAAGGTTCTAGCAATGGAGATAGATATATTTCGAAGATAGAGCTGAGAGTGCCTGATGGTGGATCTGTTGTGGGGGGCAGGGAGAAGTGAGGGATTAAGGGTAACTGCTAAGTTTCTGTGTTGAACATATGGATGGATGGTGGTGTCATTTATGGTGATGAGAAATATTGGGGTGGAAGGAACACAGTCTGACAGATACTGATTTCATATTGGATATGTTGAGTATAAGGAATTTGTGTATGGGTTTAGTAGGCAAGTAGGCTATATTGTTACAATGCTCAGAATGGGCTGGAGTCCTCTATTTGGGAGTCCTCAATGCAAAGACAGTAACTGGAGTTATGAGCAAAGGTAAGATTGTCTAGGTAGAGGAGAGAATGGAGAGCAAGAAAAGAATTGAAGAAAGAAAAGAGTTGGACCTCCAGCAGAACTGAGAACAAGAGTTTCCTAAGGGGTTGGTATACAGATGCTATGCTGAGAAAGGCCACTCATGACTTCCTGCTCCCTTGAATCCCATGAATATATTTTAGTCATAATCTTTCTGAATCCACTGCTACATTGTGATACTACTGTCCACTCCTTCCAGTGAAGCTAGACTCCCCAGGTTTTCCATTCTCTCCTTCTAAGTACGTTTCTTTGCCCTTTACCAGACACCTGAAACTTTATTGTTCCCCAGGAAGACTATAGACTTACACTCTGTGTTGAACTGTCAAGAACAACTTCTAGAACTGGGAAGCTGCTTGCTGATTTTGGAGGCTGTTGGTTTCAGAACTTGATGGAGGTGAGGGAGAAATCCAGACAGTTATCTCAAGAAAAGGAATTCCAGTAAAGATACAGTAACGAGCAAGTACAAAGGCCCTAAGGTGTGAATGTGCTTGGTGCATTTGAAGAACATTTCAACATCTCCCCAAAGAGTCAGATTCTGGTTACGTTTGAGGCAGAGCCAGCATAAGCAGATACATGCAACGCGGACAAACTTGCCACATACTGAGGGAGGACAGGTTATGGGAAGAACACATTTGGGGAGGAAAATTAGGAGCTTGGTTTAGAACATGTTAGATTTCTGGTGCCTAACAGACTTTCAAATGGAGATACTGGGCAGGCAGTTGGTTGTAAAGGTCTGGAATCCATGGGACAGAGACCAGCTGGAGGTCTACATTCAGAATTCATTGACTTACATGTGGTATTTACAGCCGTGGGACTGAATAAAGCCACCAAAGAAATTCACTGAAGAAAAGATGAACAGGCCCTGGGGATTTTAGGGACAATTTTAAGGAGATGATGGTTTTCCCTCCTTCACTCATGACTCTACAAATGATAAAATGATACAGCCTTCGTGTGCCCAGGCTCAAGCATCAAACATCTTTCCTATTTTTCCTCTCTCTCCCCTAAATATATACTGTAAACCCGAGGCACTGTTCTAATCTGGGCCCCACCCTCCAAGGGATCTTGACCAAAAAAAGCACAACATAACCCATACAGTAAATCTAACCCATACAGTAGGGCCAGAAACAGCTAAGGCAATCTAGCCTGGGGAACAGAGCACTTTCCAGGGATGACAATAGTTGCCATCAGCTCCCTGGTGTCCTAATTAAGCTCCCTGACTAAAAATTGCAGCCATTCAACTTTAGGCTTGATAGAACCAACTTTTCCAAAAGTGGTAAGGGATTGTCAGGCAGTAGTGAGGGCTTTGTGACTTTCAAAGTGATGATTATATCTTTCAAAAATTACATTCTTGTTCTCGCTTTGAGATGCCGGTGAACACTGCTTGTGTGGTGTGTGTCCTACCTCATTGATACCCTCCAGTGGAAATAGCTACAACACACACTTGAAATCTCACAGTCACATAATCAACCATTTTACTAAATACAAGCAAATTCTCATTCACATACAGCTAAAGAAAACATTTTTCCACATTGCATTACAATGCACAACAAAGTGAGGGAAAAAGTTTACAGTTTTTTCTGGAACAGGAGACAGTCTAATCCAGCATGCAGTGGTGGTCTTTGTTACAAGTTAGTTGGTCTTTTCTTTGACCTATGTAGTAAAATAGCTTCTAAAGCTTTATCCATAGTATTGTATTAACACCTGATTTTTTCACACTTATTCTCTAAAACCCACTTATTGCAGTGACAACAGCACTGAATGCTACTAACATGATTTTTAAAATTTCTAGAACTTGTTTAAGTAATTAAGCTCAGCCACCTTTGCTGGATCCTGTGCTGAGTATCTTTAAACCTGCCTTAAAAAATGCAAGGAATGAGAACAGTATACATATAATGTATTTTAGACAAGAAAACTGTAGAGAAGTTTTGTTTCTATCCTTTTTTTTTTTTTTTGGAACTGACAGATTCTACTGGATAATCTTGCCTTTGGAATCTTCTTACAGTAGTTGATGAAACTGCATTAGTCCCACTGACCCTCTTCTATTTGCTTTCTGAAACCACAATCCGCCCAAGCTGGTCAGGGGAAGTGAACGCAGAGACGATGGTTGGTTCACTTGTAGTTGATGCTGTAGGTTGGTCCAAGGTGGTTTGTTTCCATAATTTTTGTTATTGGGCTGCTTCATTCTGGCTGAAGTAATTCCCAGACATTCAGATTCAGTCACGTTCATACCGAAGTTCGACATTGTGTGTCAAAGCAATTTCCCCTTGTCAGGCTTTCCTGTCACAATGGATGTGAGAAACATGACTATTCTGAATTGTTTTCTTACTGTGAAAAGTATGGCTTTTGCCTAGCTCCACTGGCTACAGTCCAAAGAATAATTTAAAGCAGGACTTCTCTTCAAGAAGATCATGGAAGCTTAAGCCAACCGTTTCAGTTTCCTGATGCATTGGATGTCTGTTCACCTGAGAAGTAAGAGCTGACTCTAGGGTAGACAAGGACCCAGTGTAGGTATATGGCAAACAGGCGGCTAAGGTCATTGTGAGGTGAGTATTTTATCCCCAGCCCACTCCCCATTGCTGTATTTGGTTCCTTGCAGGAATATGTCCACTGTGTTTCAGTGATAAGAACACTTGGAGCCCACACAGTTTTGATGTGTTTCGAGTGTGCAATGAGTCTCTCATTTAAAGCCCTCTTGTCAGTGAGACCTGAACTGGCTTTACGTCTCGGTCCGTCCCCAGGTTCCCTCAGGACTGTAGCTGAGTCGTAAGCAATAAGGAAACATACCCTAACATGTAGAGAACATTTATTTACAGTCATATCTCTTCCAAAGTAAACAAGTTAGTGACAGTTTGTTCATCTGACAGCAGGAACAAGCGAGGAGTCAGGAGACCTTCCCCTTAGCCAAGTGCATCTCCTGCTTCTTAGTTTATTCTGTAAAATTCGTGTAAAATGGGGAAGAAAACCTCACAGGCCTGTTGGGCTGATCAGTAACTAATTCAAGGGACTGTGAGGTGTGGGTCTCAGTACACGGGTGATCAGCAAACGTTTGCCTCAGGGCTCCTTTCACAGGCCGCCCCTGTACACAGCTGCTCGGCCCCTGGAGAGGCGGGCGGGTGGACTCCAGGCCTGGGACGAGGGACAGAGGGTACGGCGTGGGTTACAGTGTTTCTTTCTTCTACGTACACGGTCATCTATTCCATCACACGGGGGTGCGCTTTCTGGAGTGTGGTAAGAACAGTATGTAGAACGGCCTCCCTTCTCAGAGCCACACTGATTTTACTAGAACAACAGGCCTTAAAAGGGTCTTAGTGAATAGCCGCTCTGTGCCCCTCGTTCTACAGACGAGCTGTTTAGAAGCCAATTGGTACCTTCTAGCCAAACCCAGCGCACACACCGGTGTAGGGACTCTCACCGATCACGATCTCACAGTCGTTTTAGTTCTAATGGTTTCCAGTGGGATCCTTTCCCCCCTTTACATATTTCTTTATGTTTGTGACCTATGAATGAGCGGAAACACCAAGAGATAGTTCCCCTGTCTGAGGGTGTATTTTTCTGGAAAAGTTTCCCCGGACCTCAGCCCCTCGACACGCGGTTCGCAAAGGGCACACGGAGCAGCCCCTCAGTCACATCCACCCACCCACGGCCAGTCAGACGCCCCTTGAGGAGGAGGCTCACTTGGTATGTAACATGGAGGTCGAGTCCAGTCGGTCACGCAGGGATTCTCTTCGTTGGGATCGCTTTGCAGTTCAGGTGGGAGAGCACGTTTCGGGGCCCAGACAGCTGACTAGCACAGGCATCTCCGCTCTGATTTGACAACCTCTTCTGAAGAGTGAACCACGTTTGGTACAAATCCACTCTTCACCCCTTCCCATCCCTCCTGGATTGTAATATCCCCCCGTTTAACCAGCTCATATATGTCTCTTGTCAGGTCTGTGAAGGCTTTCTCCACGTTAATGGCGTCTCGGGCTGACGTCTCAATGTACTTCATGCCGTATGCAGCAGCCAGTTTCTCTGCCTCGTGGCGAGTCACTTGCCTCTGTGTATCCAGGTCACACTTGTGACCTACCAGGACAAATACGATTTGGTAGGGCTGAACGTGTACTTTGGTCTCTTCTAACCACTCATGCACATTCTGGAAGGACCTGCGGTTGGTAATGTCAAATAAGAGCAGACCACCTACAGAGTTCCTGTAGTAGGCGCGAGTGATGGATCTAAAACACAAGAAAGAAGTAAAGCATAAAGGCCGTGCCCAAACCCCTGTACTTCCGTGAGCTCGCGCAGTGCACTGACACAGTCCTTTAGTAAGAGTGATCTTTTGTTTAAAGAATGGAATGCGAGTGCCATTCTGTAATGAATAACCCGTGAATTTTCAATTGGGCAAAACTAAGAGACAGCATCTTCTAGAAATAAACGCTCATGGCCTTCCAGGCATTTTCTCTCAATTCAGGTAGAACTACAGCTTACTGTCCCACCCTGGCAACATGGGATTCCGAAGTCACAGGTTATTATGAAGTAGTTGAAACAGAATTTAAAAAGATTAGAAATGAATTTATGGTAGTTGACAGAAAATGTTTATGAGTATATATAGCTGTATTGCAATATACTCCATTTTCCCCCAGGTAACACTTCTTATTTTACTCTAAGAGGGTCCTCCATCTCTTCTCTGAGGAGAAACATGCTTTGTTTTTTATTTTCTAGGCCATGTGGAAAGGGGAAAAATCAGAATGGTCTGCGGTGGTGTCGAGCAGAGTGACTGTCAGCCCCATTTCCTGACACACTTCAGAGAGGCTGAGTCAGGAGCTACCCCTGGGAAGAACTGCCTAAATAGCAAAAATTTCCCCTTAAACTGATAGAACTTATTTAAAGCAGTGTGCTGGGAGTATCTCTAAAACCTAAAGGTTTAGGTTCTAAAACATTTGCTGTACTTAAACAGAAGAAACCTCTGATATTTTAACTTCTTGGTTTGAGGAGCGCACATAAGTCACAGTACTTGGCTTAGAGCATATTAGAGCTTAGTGGAGGGTTAAATTGTTGAACAATTTGACTCTACCATCACTTGTTTTACACTACTGTGCTTCTTGATCTACATCTGTTTTTAGGTTTTCTGTCTCCTTGGATGAAAAAGTTAAACAATGAGGGACTCAACAGCTTAAGGCTTAGGACCAATGGCCCAGTGATAAGAGAACAAACATCGTCCAGGGAATTAGATTCCAAGTTAGATGATAGTAAGAATGAACGTTACCAGTGACTTCAAGTCTCTAAAACCAGGCAAATCAGCCCTGGAGACTGGAAGCATTTCTAATTCTCTTATGTTTAAGGGTTCATGGAGAATGGCAGGTGTAATCAGAAAATTCAATGTGAACAAAGGTTTTGATTTGTGACTAACTTGGTTCAGGAAAACAGTCAACAAGCTGTAGATCCCTATCAAAACTCTTAAAGACATTATTATATTAGTGGTTTGTAAGTATTTAGAAAGGAAAAAAGCCCTTTCCAAACACAATATAAGGCTACCTAAAAATTAAAATTCCCATTCATCAAAAACTTTTCTTGAAGTTCAAAGACAAATGACAAACCAGGAAAATATTTTACAACATACATGACAGAAAAGGGTAATAATCTATTAAAAAACTCTTTCAAGTCAATATCACCCAATAAATAATAAGCAGTGGATATGAAAAGGCTGATTATAGAGACAGAGATTCCTGTCAACATATAAAAACCCTTTCTTCACTTCTAATACAAGAAATGCAATCACGAATTCAGAGTTGATCCTGTGCAAGGGTATGTGCCACAGTGTTGTTTGCAGAAGTTGGGGGTGGTGTGGGTGGGGCCAAGTTTGTAGTAAATTCTTCTTTCTACTCTTCTTCAACTACCTAACCAGTATTTTCTATGCTCAATTAGTGTTCAATAGATAAATGAATAAATAATGACAGACATATTTGAAAATGAATAAAGGCGATTGGGTCCTTTTGACCTAATTCCTGCTGCCATATGTGACATTAGCTCAACTTGATCTCTCCAAGTTTTCTGTGTACGCTGCTCTGTTACTTGTCTTTACACATGCTGTTTCCTGTCCCTGGGCTTTTCCTGTCTTGGCTTGGGTAATCCTCTCCAGGCAGCTTTCTGTATGTTCAGACATATAATTACACATGATACATAGTACAAGGGAAAACAAAGGGTTGTAGGAGAAAATTATACCTGTTCATTGACTACTCATTATATGCTTAGCGTTGTAGTAGGGTGTGGGCATCTGAATATGAACCACACAGTCTTTTGTATAATTACTGTTTATGTATTTCCTTCCACTATGTTTATGTATTTCCTTCCACTATGCCGGCACAGAAGTTCTAAAAGGGAAGGGCTCTTGTCTGTTTTGTTTACAAGGCATCCTCTTGTGTGTTTCCTCAGGCTGTTTCCCCAGAAACAAGTCCAGTGCCTGGCATGTAGTGGATGATTTCCGAATGTGTGCTGGTTGCAAGAAGGAATCAATCATCCGTATCTATTTCATATAATTACGATTATCTCTATATCTCTATATCTGTATCTATGTCTATAAGTAGCTATGTGTGTATATCATCTGTCTATGCCTGTCAGTTTTGTAAAGATGACCTGGAAACAGTTTTGAAAGTAATGTAGCATAAGGACTGAGATTGATAAATTCCAGCTAGTTTATTAGCTACTAAGGGGCAGATCGGTGGAATTGTGGTGCAAGCAATACGTATTATTGACTGGCCCTCCCTGCCAGGGTGTTTCTTTCCCGGCACTGAAGTCCCGGCCAGCTGAAGGTGGGCTTGAGCAGAAATCCCCAGACCCTTGGGATCGTCCCTACGGGGGCCGACTGCAGGACCAGGAAGTCCTCTCTCCCCAAGGGTTGTGCAAAGCCGAGTAGACCCTCCCACTGCTCGCGGCCCGGCTGCGCTCCCCACCTGAACCTCTCTTGACCCGCGGTATCCCAGATCTGGAGCTTGATGCGTTTTCCTGGCTCGATCTCCACCAGACGGGAGAAAAAATCCACCCCCACGGTGGGGTCCGAAACCTGGGCAAAGCGGCCCTCGGTGAAGCGGCGGATCAGGCAGGACTTGCCCACCGTGGAATCCCCGATGACAATGAGCCGGAACTGGTATAGCCAGATGGCCTCCATGGCCGGGGCTCAGCAGGTCTCCTCGGCCCGGGCCGGCCGTGGGCGGTGAGAGGGGCGCCCAGCCGAGGCCTCGGAGAGCGTGGCTTGGTCCGGATCTAGATCGGCCGCGAGCACATCGCTAGCCTGGGAGCCTGAGGCGAGGTAGGCCCCGGCGCGGGGAGAGCGAAGGAATGGATGCTGCGCTCGCAGAGGTGATGAAATGGCAGCAGCATCAGCACCACGCACTCTGACTCATCACTGACAACCGAGTTACTGTAATCCCGCGCGTAGACGCGACTGCCGGGGCTGCCACACTGTCTGTAAAAGGAGCGCACACAGAAACAGCCGCGGGGGTCGGTGGGGAGGGAACCCAGCGTCTTCCTTTCCTTTCTAATTTCTCCACCCACCACCCCTTCTCAATTAACTTTTTTCTCTATCTCCAACTAGCAAAAGGAATACCTTTTCATTCAAACTAGCAAAACAATCCAAAAATGTACACAAAAAAAGCAGATCCATCCTTATTAAGATATTAACAGCTTGGGATATATTCTTTTACGTGTATTGCCAAACAAATATACATACACATAAAAATGTATTGCTATTTGGTGTCACAAAAATTGAATAGAATTGGACCATTACTTTAGTGTTTGCTTTTTGCAATTAATAAAGAATCATAAATATCCTCCATTTCCAGCCCACTTTCCTTTTGCAATGACAATGCTACAATAATGATTCTAACTATAGTCACACATACGTTATTTTGGTGAGATAGAGTCTTCCAAAAGGGACGGAGAAGTCAAAGAGGATGAGCATTTTAAATGTAATGAATTTGGGCACGATACCTTGTAAAAATATTTAGCGATATAAATTCTACTTGGCAATATGTGAAAAGGCGATTTCTTCACAATTTTTATTCAAGCGTCATGTTATATTCTTTCTGAATTCTTGCCACTCTGATGTAGTTAAATAAGGCGTTCATTACTTTGTTTTACATTTTCCTGACTACTAATGAGGTCAATACCATTTCTCAAGTATTGACCATTTGCATTTCCTCTTCTGGGAATAACCTCTTCAAAACTTTTGCCTGTTCTTCTTCTTCTTTTTTTTCTTTTTTAAGATTTTATTTATTTACTTGGCAGAGATCACAAGTAGGCAGAGAGGCAGGCAGAGACATAGGAGGATGCAGGCTCCCCGCTGAGCAGAGCTGAGCAGAGAGCCACATGCGGGGTTCAATCCCAGGACCCTGAGATCATGACCTGAGCCGAAGGCAGAGGTTCAACCCACTGAGCCACCCAGGTGCCCTTCTTCTTCTTCTTCTTTTATTTTTTTTAAATGTAATTCCTTATCATTGCATTACACAATTAAAAAACATTGGGCTCCTGTGTGTCTCAGTCGGTGAAACGTCTCCCTTCGGCTCAGGTCATGATCCCATGATCCTGGGATTGAGCCCTGGTCACAGCCCCTGCTTGGCATGGAGTTTTCTTCCTTTCCTGCTGCCTCTCCCCCCTCTTGTGCTCTCTCTCAAATAAATAAATAAAATCTTCAAAAAACAGTTTTATTGATATATAATTCACATTCCATACTATTCACTCATTTGAAGTGCATAAGTCAATGGTTTTTGGTATAGTCATGGACTTGTGCAACCATCACCATACTCAATTTTAAAATATTTTCATCATCCCCAAAACAGACCCTTACCTTTTGGCCCATCACCTCCTATCATCCTTTCCTCCTAGCCCTAGGAAACAGCTAATCTACTTTCTGTCTCTATAGATTTCCTTATTCCGGACATTTCATATAAAGGGAATTATAAAATATGTGGCTTCTTTTCACAGAGACACTTTCTAGCTTTATAACTGGCTTTTTTCACTTACCATAATGTTTTAAAAGTTCATTCACATTCAGTTTTATGACCGAGTAGTATTCCATTGTGTGGAAGTACCATTTTATTAATCCATTTATCTATGGATGGAAATTTGGGTTGTTTCCACATTTGGGCCATTATAAATAATGCTGCTATGATCGTTTTGTCTACAAATATTTGTTTAAACACATGTTTTGAATTCTTTTAGCTTTAAATCTAGGAGTGGAATTCCTGAGTTCGGTGGTGACTGTATGTTGAATGCTTTGAGGAAATGCCAGACTGTTTTCCATAGAGACTGCAAAGTATGATGGCTCTTATTTCTCTGTATCTTCTTCAACACTGGTTGTCTTCTGACTTTTTAATTTTAGACATCCGAGGAGTGGGTGTGAAGCGGTATAGCTCATTGTGATTTAGATTTGCATTTCCCTGAAGACTAATGACAGTTAGGGTTATTGACCATTTGTGTATCTTTCCCCACTTTGAAACTGGGTTATTTGTCTTTTTATTGTTGAGTTGTAAGAGTTCTTTATCACATACATGATTTGTAAATATCTCTCCCATTCTGTGTTCCCTTTTTGTACTTTCTTGAGGGTGCCCATTGAAGCACAGAGTTTTAAATTTTGATGAAATAGAAATTACCTTTCCCCCCTTTTGTTGCTCATGCTTCTGGTGTCATGCCTTAGAGTACTTTGCCAAATCCAAGGTCGTGAAGATTCATTCCTAGACTTTCTTAAAAGATTTTCATAGTTTTAACTCATATATTTAGGGCTATGCTCTATTTCGAGTTAATTTTCAAATATGTTGTGAGGTAGGGATCCAACTTAATTCTTTTGCATATGGGTATCCAGTTGTCCAAGCACCATTTGTTGGGAGAGGTCATTCTTTCCCCATTGAATGATTTTGACACCCTTGTTGAAAATCAACTGGCCATAGACTATGGGTTTATTTCTGGACTCTCAATTTTATTCCATTGGTTTATATGTGTAGCCTTATGCCAGTAACACATTGTCTTGATAATTGTAGCTTTGTAGCAGTTTTGAAATCGGGAAGTATGAGTCCTTGTCCTGTGTTCTTTTCCAAGATTGTTTTGGTTATTTGAGGCCTCCTTTAATTCTATGAATTTTAAGATCAACTTGTCAGTTTCTTCAAATAAGGCAGCTGAGATATTGACTGAGATTTTATTAAATTTATAGATCATTTTGAAGAGTATATTCATCTTAACAAAATTAAATTAAATTAAGTCTCCTAATGCTTGAACATCGGGTATTTTCCCACATATTTAGGTCTTTTAAAATTTCTTTTAACAATGTATTTTAGTCTTCAGTTTGCAAGTCCTACACTTCTTTGGTTAAGTTATTTCTAAGTATTTTATTCTTTTTGATGCTATTGTGAATGGAGTTGTTTTCTTAATTTTATTTTCAGATTGTTCATTGCAAGTGCATAAAAATATAACAAAGGCTGTTTGTGGTGGATGTGATGGCTTCAAGTTTACTTCATGGAATTGGTGTGCTGGCCATGCATGACCTCAGGGCCCACAGTCCCAATGGCATCTATGGCATCTGCATGCAGTGTTCCTACTGAGACGGGCAGGCAATCGGGCTGGAGAGGGAGGTCATGATGACTCATGAAGGGGAAGGGGCATGCTAGCCCCACAGGCAACTTCAGGCACCAAAGAAGACCCTAATTTAGTCCCATCTATCACCAACAAGCAGATAGTGGGCTGCATCTTTGAAGAGGACAAAGATGTTGCCTTCATCTTTTTCTGGCTGGACAAAGGCAAGATCCAGTGATACCCTAGCTTTGGAACCCATTACAAGCTGGTGCCCCACCAGTTGGCCCACTGAGCCTTTACCCTAACTTACTCAAAATGTCCTGTAAAGTTTCTTCCTTACAGTAAAGACTAGCCATCGCATCGGCCCCTTCTCCTCCCTCCTCCCGCAAATACAATAGATTTTTAATTGATTTTATAATTTCCAATCCTGCCAAACTCGTTTACTAGTCCCAGTGGTATTTTTTAGGGTATTCCATATGATTTGGTCAAATAGTTTGTCTGCAACTGATCATGTGATCATGAGATGATCATATGCTTTTTGGTTTTGTGGTCTTTTTTTTTTTTTTTAAAGATTTTATTTATTTATTTGACAGAGAGAGATCACAAGTGGGCAGAGAGGCAGGCAGAGAGAGTGAGAAGCAGGCTCCCCACCAAGCAGAGAGCCTGATGCGGGGCTCGATCCCAGGACCCTGGGACCACGACCTGAGCTGAAAGCAGAGGCTTTAACCAACTGAGCCACCCAGGCCCCTGGTTTTGTGGTCTATTGATATTATATACTACATTAATTAATTGATTTTTGGATGTTGAGTTAACCTTGCTTTCCTTGTATAAATCCTGCTTGATTGTGGTGTATAATTTTTTTAAAGATTTTATTTCTTTATCTGACCGAGAGAGAGATCACAATTAGGCAGAGGGGCAGGCAGAGAGAGAGGGAGAAGCAGGCTCCTTGCTGAGTGGAGAGCCCAATACGGGGCTTAATCCCAGGACCCCAAGATCATGACCTGAGCCGAAGGCAGAGGCTTTAACCCACTGAGCCACCCAGATACCCCAAATGGTGTATAATTTTTAAAATATGTTTTTAGATTTAATTTGCTATTATTTTGTTGAAGATTTCTGTATCCAGCTTCATACTATTTGATCTGTAGGGGTTTTTTTTAATATATTTTTAAAATTTTTTATTTTTTATAAACATATATTTTTATCCCCAGGGGTACAGGTCTGTGAATCACCAGGTTTACACACTTCACAGCACTTACCAAGGCACATACCCTCCCCAATGTCCATAACCCCACCCCCTTTCTCCCAACCCCCTCCCCCCAGCAACCCTCAGTTTGTTTTGTGAGATTAAGAGTCACTTATGGTTTGTCTCCCTCCCAATTCCATCTTGTTTCATTGATTCTTCTCCTACCCACTTAAGCCCCCATGTTGCATCACCACTTCCTCATATCAGGGAGATCATATGATAGTTGTCTTTCTCTGCTTGACTTATTTCACTAAGCATGATACGCTCTAGTTCCATCCATGTTGTCGCAAATGGCAAGATTTCATTTCTTTTGATGGCTGCATAGTATTCCATTGTGTATATATACCACATCTTCTTGATCCATTCATCTGTTGATGGACATCTAGGTTCTTTCCGTAGTTTGGCTATTGTGGACATTGCTGCTAGAAACATTCGGGTGCATGTGCCCCTTTGGATCACTACGTTTGTATCTTTAGGGTAAATACCCAGTAGTGCAATTGCTGGGTCATAGGGCAGTTCTATTTTCAACATTTTGAGGAACCTCCATGCTGTTTTCCAGAGTGGCTGCACCAGCTTGCATTCCCACCAACAGTGTAGGAGGGTACCCCTTTCTCCGCATCCTCGCCAGCATCTGTCATTTCCTGACTTGTTAATTTTAGCCATTCTGACTGGTGTGAGGTGATATCTCATTGTGGTTTTGATTTGTATTTCCCTGATGCCGAGTGATGTGGAGCACTTTTTCATGTGTCTGTTGGCCATCTGGATGTCTTCTTTGCAGAAATGTCTGTTCATGTCCTCTGCCCATTTCTTGGTTGGATTATTTGTTCTTTGGGTGTTGAGTTTGCTAAGTTCTTTATAGATTTTGGACACTAGTCCTTTATCTGATATGTCGTTTGCAAATATCTTCTCCCATTCTGTCAGTTGTCTTTTGATTTTGTTAACTGTTTCTTTCCTTTGCTGTGCAAAAGCTTTTGATCTTGATGAAATCCCAATAGTTCATTTTTGCCCTTGCTTCCCTTGCCTTTGGCGATGTTCCTAGGAAGATGTTGCTGCCGCTGAGGTCGAAGAGGTATTTTTTAATATTTTTTATTGTGGTGTCCTCATCTGGTTTTAACCTCATAACACGAGTTCAGAAGTGTTCCTTCCTCTTCTGCTATTTGGAAGAATTTGTGAAGAATTGGTTTTAATTCTTTTTAAATGTTTGCTAAACTTCAAGCCAGTTGGGCCTGGGGTTTATTTTGTGGGTAGCATTTTGATTACTAACTCAATCTCTTCACTTGTTATATGTCTACTCAGGTTGTCTCTTTCTTCATCTTTTTAAACTTTAAAGTGTATATTTTATTTCATCAATTATATTCAAAACTATAATCAATTTTATAATCAGCTACCCAATATATAAGCACTATAAAATTATGAATGAGATGTTTTACATATATTTGTACTAAATCTCAGATATTAGGTGTGTATTCTCAACTTGTAAAGGCAGTGTTGCTTGTGGCTTGTGACAGTGCAGCCCCGAAAGGCCCCACCACTCAGCTGCATTCTCCCCCTACAATTCCTTTTCAGGACCAGCTGGCTCATGCCCTGGCCATTGTTTCTTGAGCCAGCTTCAGTAGTTTGTATCTTGGTAGGAATTTTTCCATTTCATCTAAGTTATCCAATTTCTTGGGATACACTTGTTTGTAGTATCACTTTATGATCCTTCTAAATTTTGTAAGGTCAGTAGTAATGTCTCCTCTTTCATTTATGATTCTAGTAATTTGAGTCTTCTCTCTCTCTTTTTCTTGATCAATCTAGCTAAAGTTTTGTCAATTTCCTTCATCTTTTCAAAGAACTAACTTTTCTTTCATTGATTCTGTTTTAATTTACTTCCATTTCATTGATCTCTGCTATAATTTTTAGTATTTCCTTCCTTCTCCTTGATTTACTTTTAGTTTACTCATCTTTTTTTTCCAGTTTCTTAAGGTGTAAGGTTAGGTTATAGATATGAGATCTTCTTTTTTTTCTTAACAGAGGCATTTACTGCTATAAATTTCCCTCTGGACACTGCTTTATCTGCATCTCATAACTTTTGGTATCTTGTGTCTTTATTTTCATTTATCTTAAAGTATATTCTGATTTTTATTTTGATTTCTTTTTTATGGCATACCATATGGGTTTATTCTGGACAATACTTCATGTGCACTTGAGCAAAATGTATATTCTGCTTTTGGGTGTATTGTTCTATGTATGTGTCTTAAGTCTACTTGTTTTTACTGTTGTCCAAGTCTTCTATTTTCTTCTTGATCTTCTGTAGAGTGGGCTAGCTATTATTGGCAGTGGGATGTAAAGTCTTCAACTATCATTGTAGAAATATTTCTTGCTTTAATTCATCAGTTTTTGCCCCATGTATTTTGGAGTTTGGTTGTTGGATGCTTGTATATTTGTAATCACTATACTTCATAATGGATTGGCACTTTTATCATTATGAAATATTCCTGTTTATCTCCAGTACCCCTTTTTTTTCTTTGGAAGTCTATTTTGTGTGATGCTAACATAGACACTTCAGCTTTTTTGTAGTTGCTGTTTGCATGATATATCTTTTGCCGTATTTTTTTTACTTTCAATCAGTTTGTATTGTGCAATACTAAACATTTCTACTGTATATATAGTTGTATCATTTTTAAAAACCCACTATCACAATCTTTGTTTTTTTATTAGATTTTGTTATTGTAATCAGTGAAATACTTGGATTTGCATATGTCATTTAATTTAATTTTTCCTTTTCTATATATTTTATGGGATTTTTTATTCCTCTATTCCTCATGTCTGCTCATGTCTTCTGCCCATCTTTAAACTGGATTATTTGTTTTTTTGGGTGTTCAGCTTTATAAGTTCTTTATTTTGGATACTAACTTTATCAGAGATGTCATTTGCATTTATCTTTTCCCATTCCAAATCCTGCCTTTTAGTTTTGTTGATTGTTTTATTTGCCATGTAGAAGCTTTTTTATCTTGATATACTCCCAATAGTTCATTTTTGCTTTTGTTTTCCTTGCCTCAGGAAACATATCTAGAAAGAAGTTGCTATGGTTGTTGTCAAAGAGGTTACTGCCTGTGTTCTCTGTTAAGATTTTGATGGATTCCTGCCTCCATTTAGGCCTTTAATCCATTTTAACTTATTTTTATCTACGGTATAAGAAAGTAGTCTAGTTTCATTCTTTTGCATGTTTCTTTTTTTTTCCCTCTGAAGTATTTTTATTTTTTTATTGTGTTATGTTAGTTACCATACAGTACATTATTAGTTTTTGATGTAGTGTTCCACGTTTTATCTTGTGCATGTTTCTATCCAGTTTTCCTAACACCATTTGTTGAAGAGACTGTCTTTTCTCACTGGATACTCTTTCCTGCTCTGTTGAAGATTGACCATAGAGTTGGGGGTTCATTTCTGGGTTTTCTATTCTATTCTATTGATCTATGTGGCTACTTTTGTGCTAGTACCATAATGTTTTGATCACTAAAGCTTTGCAATATAACTTAAAGTCCAGAATTGGGATGCCTCCAGCTTTTCTTTTCTTTTTCAAGGTTGATTTGGCTATGTGAGGTCTTTGGAGATTCTGTCAGAATGGCTGAAATTCAAAACACAAGAAGTAAGAAGTGTTGGCAAGAATGTGGAGAAAAAGAAACTCTTGTGCATTGTTGGTGGGAATGCAAAGTGGTATAGCTGCTATGAAAAACATTGTGGAGGTTTCTCAAAAAAAATAAAAACAGAACTACAATATGATCTGGTAATTTGCTACTGGATACTTACCCAAAGAAAATGAACAGTAATTTGAAAGATATATGCACCCTTATGTTTATTGCAACATTTACAACAGCCAAGATATGGAAATGACCTAAGTGTCCATTGATAGAGGAATGGATAAAGAAGATGTGATGTGTGTATATGTATGTGTATGTTTATGTATATATAATGGAAATTACTCAGCCATAATAAAGGACGAGATCTTGCCATTTACAATGACATGGATGGAGCTGCAGAGTATAATCCTAGTGAAATCAGTCAGAGGAAGACAAATACCATATGATTCCACTCATGTGTGAAATTTAAGAAACAAAACAAAGAAAAGAGAGACAAACAAAAACTCAGTCTCAACTACAGAGAACAAACTGCCAGAGGGGAGGTGGGTGGGGGGATGGGTGAAACAGGTGAAGGGAATTAAGAGTACACTTATATTGGCAAGCGCTGTGTAAGATATACAATTTTTTAAAAAGATTTTATTTATTTATTTATTTATTTATTTGACATAGATCACAAGTAGGCAGAGAGGCAGACAGAGAGAGAGGGGGAAGCAGGCTCCCTGCTGAGCAGAGAGCCCAATGTGGGGCTCGATACCAGGACCCTGAGATCATGACCTGAGTGGAAGGCAGAGGCTTTAACCCACTGAGCCACCCGAGCACCCCAATATATACAATTTTTGAATCATTATATTGTAACCTGAAGCTCATATAACACTGTATGTTAGTTATACTGGAATTAAAATAAAAACTAAAGGGTGCCTGGGTGGCTCAGTTGGTAGGGCAACTGCCTTCGGCTCAGCTCATGATCCCTGAGTTCCAGGATCAATTCCCACATCGGGCTCCCAGCTCCTCGGGGAGTCTGCTTCTCCCGCTGACCCTCTCCTTCTCACGCTCTCTCTTTTTCACTTTCTCTCAAATAAATAAATAAAATCTTTAAAAAAATAAAATAAAAACTAAGGAAACAACATTGGTACATCACTAATAACTATACTCCATACTCTATTCAAATTTCACTAATTTTCCTTAATTTCCTTTTCCTTTTCCAGTATCCCCTCTAGGATACCACATTACATTTTGTCATCGTGTTTCCTTAGCCTCCTCTAGTCTGTGACTGTTTCTCTAAGTTTCTTGGTTTTTGATAACATAGAGACCCTTGAGGAGTCCTGGTCAGGGATGTAGTAGATTCCCATTTGGGATTTGTTATAGGGGTCTACTCCTAACTAGTAGAAGCATGTTTTTCATGCTTCTACTAGTTAGGAGTAGACCCCTATAATGTGAATATTTGCTTGCTTAACTTTGTCTAAGTTAAGATCCCTTAACTTACCATAGTTTTTAAAATTTCTCTTTTCTTGGGGTACCTGGGTGGCTCAGTCAATAAGCGTGCATTTGCCTTTGGCTCAGGTCATGATCCCAGGGTCCTGGAATCAAACCCTGTGTCAGGCTCCTTGCTCAGCGGGGAGTCTGCTTTTCCCTCTGCCCCTCTTGCTCAAGCTTCCTCTCTCACTCACTCTCTTTCTCTCAAATAAATAATAAAAATAAAATCTTTTAAAAATAAAAAAATAAAATTCTGTTTCGCTTTACTGTTCAGCTTGGGTGTGATTACCCCCATCTTCCAGATCACTGAACTGTTCCTCTGCATCTTGTAACGTACTGTTGATTACCTCTAGCGTATTTTTCATTCAGGTTACTGAATTCTTCAACTCTGATTGGGTCTTTCTTATATTTTCTGGTTCTTTGTTGATATTTTCACTGAGGTCATCCACTCTTCTCTCCAGTCCTGTGAGCATCTTTATGACCATTACTTTGAACTCTATTAGGTAGATTTGATACTGCCATTTCATTAAGTTCTTTTCCTCAGGTTTTGTCTTGTTCTTTCATTTGGAGCCTACTCCTTTGTCTCCTCATTTTGCCTGACTTTCTGTGTTTATTTCTATGAATTGGTCAGAACAATGACATTTCCTAAATTTGAAGGAAAGGTTTTATGTATGGCCATCCCCTGTGTAAGCTGTGTGTGCCTCGTAAATCTGGATGGCTATCTGGAGCTTTGGCTGGCATGGGCTGGGGATACTGGGGTTGCTGTGGTGGGATGGCCAGAGCTGAAGTGGGTACAAGCTAGGGTGTCTCAGGGTGCTTAGCATAAGGGGCACTCTGATGGGCATGAGATGGGTGTTCCCTGGGTGCTCTGTGCAGGGAATGTCAAGTGTGTGGTTAGAGTGGAAAGTGAGCTGGAATGCCCCAGAATGCTGTGTACCAGGAGTGCCCTTAGCAAGTCATCTGGAGCCAAAGTGCTGTGGGCCTGGAGTGTTCCAGGGTGCTTTGTGTCTGTGTTGCCTTGGTGAAATGGCTAGGCCTGTGAGTGAGTAGTGACCCAGGGTGTTCTGGTGTGTGCTGTGCTGGAGTTGCTTTTGTGGATGGTTGGGGCTGGTGTGGGCTAGGGTCTGGGGCTCACTGAGGCAGCAGGCCAGTTAGGGTGCCCAGTCTGTGCACTGGCCTGTGCTTTAAAGGTGGAAGGGAATGTAAACTGTGGAGCTGACCAACACCTCTAACTCAGAGGAAGTTCCAACAGCTCCCTCACCATTTGCTGGTTCCTTTATAGTCTAGTTGCCCTTTTAAACCATGGCTTTTAAAAATTTTTTCCCACAGTGGAGAAATCTGCTCCTGGTCCCTCAATACTATCTCTCCCTGCTGCAGTTCACAGTCTCAGGGCAGGGGGCAGTTTCCCTTTGTTACTGTGTCTCCATCTCTTGCTGTTCTCTGTGTGGTCTCTATCTTTCGTTCTGCTGAAGCTATTCGGTCAGCTGTCAGTTTTTCATGAGGAGTTGCTCTATAAAATGCACCATTTGGTGTGTTCTGCAGAAGAGGTGAACTCAAGATGTTCTTATGTCATCATTTGGGACCAGAAGCTGTAGTTATGCTTCTTTGAAACTTTTAATTTTCATATAATTATACTTTTACCCATAACATAGCTTCCCCCAACAGTAATGTTTGCATAACTATTGTACTTATACATCTTTAAAATTGTTTATGGGCACAATGATACAGAATTTTTCAAGTTCTGGTTTGTTTAAAATTTTTTTCTTTTTCTGTAAACTCAATATTTGAAACTAGCTTCATTGGATATGAAATGTTTGGTTCTCACTTTTTTCTTTGAATTTCTTGAAAATGCTGCTGCATTGCCTTGCCTTATATGTTGCTTTTGGAAAGCCTGCTTCAGATTAATTGATTTGCCTTCATGAATTGTTTAATTGTTTTGCTTAGAGGTTTTGAGGATATATTTTACCTTTCATGTCTAATAATTTTACTAGGATATGTCTTGGAGTTAATTTTACTAGGATATGTCTTGGATATGTCTGGAGGTTTCCCAGAAACCTAGTGGGACTTTTCAATGTGTAGACTAAAGTTTTTCACTTTGGAAATTTTTCTTGGATTATAGGTTATTTTTCTGCCTTTTTCAATGCACCTTATTAAATGTTCTTGAGTCTATTTTCCCTTCACGAGCTTGTAATTTATCTTCACTTCTGAGATAATTTCTTCCATTTATTTTTTGGTTTGATCAATTTTCTCTTTGTTTTTTTCTTGATTTTTTGAAACCTGAATCCAGGTGATTTTTTTCATACCCCCATATATTTGTCTGCATGTTTTTAAATTCAGTTTGGAATGTTGTATTACAGGGTTTTTTTCTGTAAGGAGATGTCTATCAGTTGAGGTATGCTGGATCCTGTTTTCTGATTTTGGGGTGTAATAACTCTATGGATTTACTAAAAGTTACTTCTCACTTCTTTTTATGTCTTGTATCTCTTCCCTAGAAGCCATACTTCTTCCTTGTACTCTTTGTTCTGACCTACTGGCCTAACTTGAGTTAGACTTTTCTTTCTTCCAATGATTTTAGATTAAACCTAGACCCATGACTAACTTCCTTATTTCCTATAGTTTTTTTCAGCCTCTCCTTGCTCATTATAGAAGTTTGTGATGCAGCATGAATATGACAGTACTTCCTGAAATTTGGTATTTTTTTCTTTTTTTAAAGTATAGTTATATTGATATTTGGGGATTTTTTCTGCTTTAAGTTATGCTTTCCATGTGGTTTAAGTGCCATTTAGAATTTGCTTTTGTTATTTGTATTGATTTTGGAGGAAATATTGAAAGACACAAATCAAGGCAGCCACCATTGTCTTCATCAACCTGGAAGTCTAATTAATCTTTTAAAAAGTTTTCCTAACTTAGAAAAACCAGATCCACCGTTCTCTACTTTGTTGACATCACAAGGTATCATTTTCCTTACCTGAATAGTTGAATACCTTCCCACCTTTGCTGATGACAAAACAGATCTTGCAGGTGGTCTTAGGTTATAACTTGCATAAAAGAAAACCTATCCTCAGACACTGGGTAGTATACGGTTACCTCTTTCTTTCTTATAAAAAGCAGTATTTGCTTCAGATTTTCATTTTAATTCCAGTTAACATAGAATGTAATATTAGTTTCATGTGGTACCATGTAGTGATTCAACACTTCATACAACACCCAAGTGCTCATCACAGCAAGTGCATTCCTAACCCTCCTTCATCCCCAACCCCCCACCCACCTCTCTTCTGGTGACCATCAGTGTGTTCTCTATAAGTAAGAGTCTGTTTCTTGGTTTGCCTCTCTCTCTCTTTCCCCCCTTTTGTTCCTTTGTTTTGTTTCTTAAATTCCGCATATGAGTGAAATCATATGGCATTTGTCTTTCTCTGACTGACTGGTTTTGCTTAGCAAAATACTCTCGAGCTCCATCCATGTCATTGCAAATGGCAAGATCTCATCTTTTCTGATAGCTGAGTAATATTCCATGATATATATATATATGTATATATATATATATATCAGTATATCATATATCATATATCCATGATATATATATATATATATATATATATATATATATATACTGATGAATGGATAAAGAAGATGTGATATATATATATATATATATATATATATTTTGCTTAGCAAAATACTCTCGAGCTCCATCCATGTCATTGCAAATGGCAAGATCTCATCTTTTCTGATAGCTGAGTAATATTCCATGATATATATATATATATATATATATATATCAGTATATCATATATCATATATCCATTATATATATATATATATATATATATATATATATATATATACTGATGAATGGATAAAGAAGATGTGATATATATATCACATCTTCTTTATCCATTCATCAGTATTTGGCTATTGTTTGGATACTAACCCTTTATCAGATGTGTCATTTGCAAATATCTTCTCCCATTCCGTAGGTTGCCTTTTAGTTTTGTTGATTGTTTCCTTTGCTGTGCAGAAGCTTTTTACTTTGATGAAGTTCAAATCATTTATTTTTGTTTTTGTTTTCCTCGCCTCAGGAGACATATCTAAAAGATATGAAAGAAGCTTTTGTGACTGATGTCCAAGAGGTTACTGCCTGTGTTCTCCTCTAGGATTTTAATGGTTACCTGTCTCACATCCACTTTGAATTTATTTTTGTATATGGTATAAGAAAGTGGTCCAGCTTCATTCTTCTGCATATTGCTGTTTTCCAACACCATTTGTTGAAGAAACTGCCTTTCCCATTGGATATTTTTTCCTTCTTTGTCAAAGATTAATTGACCATATAGTTGTGGTTTTATTTCCGGATTTTTTAATCTGTTCCATTGATCAATGGTGTCTTCCTTTTTTGAGGCTGAACTTTTGTTTCTCCTTTGAAGGACCAAGTTCGGCTTTTGTTTTCAGATTTGAGTGATTTTATTTTAACATGTAAATTTGAGTACATATAGTAATAGAAGATTTAAAATTCTATACAAATCTTTGACATTATTCTTTAAAGACAGTGTGCCTTATCGTTTTATGGACAGCAACAATACTTTTTGGCTAGTCAAATTTCTTAGTTTCCTTCTTATTTTTATGGACTAAAATGTCCAGTTTACTTCGAGACTTTACCATATATTTGTTTCTTTAAAAATCGTTATTATGGGGGCGCCTGGGTGGCTCAGTCCTTAAGCATCTGCCTTAGGCTCAGGTCATGATCCCAGGGTCCTGGGATCAAGCCCCACATTGGGCTTCCTGCTCAGCAGGAAGCCTGCTTCTCCCTCTCCCACTCCCCCTGCTTGTGTTCCCTTTCTCTCTATGTCTTTCTCTGTCAAATAAATAAATAACATTTAAAAAAAATAAATATCATTATTATGTTTTATTTAATGAATACTTGCTCATTTAACAATATAGCCTGGCCATAAAGATCATATTCTTATGTGTGACTATGAGGCAGTCATATTTCTAGGTATTTAATGCCACTCTAATACCAGTTGATCTTTTTTTTTTTTTTAAGATTTTATTTATTTATTTGACAGAGAGAGATCACAAGTAGTCAAAGAGGCAGGCAGGGAGAGGGAGAAGCAGGCTCCCCGCCCAGCGGAGAGCCTGATGCGGGGCTTGATCCCAGGACCCTGAGATCATGACCTGAGCGGAAGGCAGAGGCTCAACCCACTAAGCCACCCAGGCGCCCCACCAGTTGGTCTTAATCTCTTTTTAGAGCTGATGTTAAAAGTCATTCTTTTAGGATTTGCCTCTCTGATATACTTACTCTCTGACTTTTTATTCATACCAGAAATAAATTCACCCATGTATTAAACTAACAAAAATGTAAAATTGTTTTAATGATTTAAACAGAAGTGTTTCTAAGGAGCAGTTTAAGAATGTGGCTCTATTTATGTCATTTGTAACTTCAGCCATCTGTTGAGCTTACACATGATGCATTCTAATAATTCAATTAAATAGCAAAAGATCATGATACTTTCCATGTGATTTAAGATTGCAGTAGTTATGCCATGGGAATAAAGAAAATTAAGTGAATATATAAGGAACTTAAAAATACACAGTGAGAAGATAGTTTGGACTGACTAGATACAGAAAATACGGCATTCTTTTCATGAGAGTTGAGTAGAGGAAACAGTATTTTCCATATTCTTATTTTCAAAAACCTTTATAATATGATAAGTGAAAAGAGAGCCTTTCTACTAAAAAAGTCCTAACTTTTCTGTTTAGCCACACTTGCATAGGTATTTTCAATTTCTTTGTCTTCAGGACATGTGTGGATAAATTCTTCACGGGCATAGGCATTGTGAAGATAGCGCCAGACTCCTGAGAATTCTGCTGGAATGTCAAAGTCACGGTATTTCTTGGCTGCAACCTAGGGTTTTGGGGGAAAAAAAAAACAGTTGGTAGTAAAAGACATCAGTGACATGCCTAATGTGTAGAAACATATCTGAAAAGTCAGGATCATTAAGGACACGTTATCTACACAAAAAATAAGCTTAAAAATCTTGGACTTACTGCTTTAATGTTTCGTTTACAAAGGTAGACAAAGCTATGTGTGTGTAATCACATTTATATTTATGCTGTACTTAATTATTAGTATGTTTAGAAGAAAGCACAGAAAAAGAACACATATTTCTCCACTAGACTAAGACTTTGCTTAGGGTCCCAACTATGTCTTTTTATAAAATATTTTATTTATTTATTCCTCAGAGAGAGAGGAAGCACAGGCACAAGCATGGGGAGCGGCAGGCAGACAGAAAAGTGGGCTCCCTATTGAGCAAGGGGCCCGATGCAGGACTCCAGGACCCTGGAATCATGATCTGAGCCGAAGGCAGACGCTTCACTGACTGAACCACGCAGGCACCCTGGGTCCCAACTATGTCTTATCTCTTTATGTGTTCTGTTTGTCTGGCATAGGATCTGTGACAGAATAAGTTCTGTTTGATAAGAATTTATTAAATCAGTGATTAAATCATCATAAAATTAGTAGCTCACACTATTTATCATTTGCTATGATTCAGACACTGTTCTAAGCATTTTACATGCCTTAATTTAATTTTCTCAACAATTCCATGAAATGGGTAACATTACCCTTGTTTTATAGATAAGACAAGATAAGAAAACACCTTCTGATTTCAGAAGAAGCAAGAAGTTTTTATGGTTCCCAGAAAAGATCATTATGGATTTTTCCTCTGGGAAGAAAAAGGGTGACAAAACCATCATCTAACAATCTCACACTAAATAGTCACTGTGTTTCATGGGGGCAATTCCCAAACCCCTCCCCAAACCATTCAGCATGCCTTACAAAGGCTTACTTTAATAATGTTCAGTTTGGGTAACAAGCTGCAGTCAGCCAGTGTCAGCTGATCCCCGTCCAAGAACAATCTTCTGGAAACTGTGAGTTCCTCAGGACTGTCTGGATCAATTTCATCCAGAAGCGGAGTGTTTAAGTAGTCATCCAGACGTTTAAATTCTCTGAGCAGAGATTTTTCAAAATCTGGTGCAAAGAAGTCATAGGGTTACTAATGTTTTGTCTTCATGACTGAATACATTCTCAATATGCTTTTTTACACATTTAGACATCTTTACATACATGTTATTACTAAACACAGAAGAGTCAGAAGTGGAATCAGAGACTAATAGCTCTCATAACTCAGAAGATAGTAGACCTATTCAAGAATGTTTGTGGTAGATGTTATGGTTTCGGAAACCTTAAAAGTACACAGTCCTGCAGTTAGTTCACTCCTGGTATATCAATGCTCTAATTGAGCTAAGTTAGTAGTTGCCCTATTGAGTCTAGGGTTCTAAATTTAATAAAACTTCATGGAAAGGGATCTCAAAGGAGAGAAGAAAGAATCAGAGGAAAAGTGTATTCCCCAACAGATACTACATAGTCAGGAAAATCCTATTTTAGCTGAGTGAGACTGTGAGAGTCAGCAAATGTGTGAGAGAAACAGAAATTTAAAGGTATCTTACGCTTATTTGCTTCTTTTTGAGTATTCTTAATGTATGCAGAAAACTTGGCAAAGAGGTTACAGCCCACATCAAAGGACTCCTTGTTCTTGGGACTCAGGTGTGGATACCTTAAAAAGAAACATCAGTCTATGATTATTCACACATAACAAGTTAGGGACCAAGTATCCTGGCTTGCACTTTACTGAGGATGGAGGTTTTGGGAAATTGTGCTGGACATGGAAGGCCCTGGAATGTCTCATTGGAAATATATATTTCTCCCAATAACAGAATACTTAATTTCTTAAGTTCACTGGGAAGCCAGTTGTGGAGAATTCAAAGCTCATTAACTTGTAGAAACAATATTTTAAATGGCAGTTAGGTCCTCTGTACTTGCTCCTAAAAGCCTATTTGGCAGGAGATATGTTGGTAATACATTTTCAAAGATAAGTCATAGGAAAAACATGATTTTAAATTATTGTAACTTACATAAAAAATGAAGGAATATAGAGTATCCTCTAAAATGTTGTAATAATGTAATTCACCACATTAAGAAATTAAATACCATATGATCATGAATAGATGCAGAAAAAGAGTTCAATGAAAATCAATTCCTATTCACAAAAAACATTCCGTTAGCAACTAGAAATGGTCAGGACAAAAACTTAGTCATCTTCCTTGATTCCTCTCTTCTCTCCATATCCATATTTGATGTATTAGCAATTCTCGCCAGTTTACTTTTCAAATTCTTGCCAGCTTACTTACTTACTTATCAATTCTTGCCAGCTTACCCAGGGGAGGTGGGTGGGGGATGGGCTAGATGGGTGATGGGCATTTAGGAGGGCAATGGGTGAGCACTGGGTATTGTATGTAAGTGATGAACCACTGAATTCTACTACTGAAGCCATTACTGCACTGTATGTAAACTAAATAGAATTTAAATAAAAATCTGAAAAGAAAACACATAAACTCCCAAATGTACTCAGAATCTATCCACTTCTCACCACTTCCACTGCCCCGTGACTGATCCAAAGCTTCTTGACTACTCTCCCCACTCCCCTGCTTGTCCCCCACACTCTTCGACTATTTTCTACCTGCTGCCAAAGCAATCATGCTAAAAGGTAAGTTGTATCATGTCTCTTCCCTCCTTATTATCCTGCAGTGTGTCCATCTTATTCGGACTCAGACCCCGAGTCCTCTCAGTAACCCTAACCTTACTGCTCTGCTCTCCTTTCCTCCTACTCTTCCCCACTCACTTCACTTGGAACTTAGTTCCTTGGTGTTCTTCAAATAGGCCTGACAAGCTTCCACATCAAGTCGTTTTCACGTTGTCTGCCTTAAAAGGAGTGATTTCCCTCATACATGACCATGACCTGCTCCCCCTCTTCCTAAGTCAGGCCTTCCTCTGCCTACCCTATCTAACATTGCAACCCTTCCCCCTGTACTTAACACTTGCTATTTCCCTGCCTTGTTTTTTTTTTTTGTTTTTAGTATTTAGCATCATCTAAAGTAGTTTGTTTTGCTTTAAAGTAGTTTGTTTATTGTCTTCCCCAACTAGAACGTAAGGTCCACAAGGGCAGAGTGTTTTTGCTTGGTTTAACCACTGATGTGTCCCAAGTGCCTAGAATAATATCTGACACTTACTAAGTATTCAGTAAATATTTGTTGAATGATTAAACTAATTCATTAATTTCCTTAACTTGATAAAATGTATCCATCAAAAACTTTCATCAAGCACCCTATAAATGGAGAAATGTTAGAACTATTTCCCTTAAAATGAGTACAAGATAAGAATAATCACTATCATTACTACCCTTCAACATGGTGCTGAATGCACTAACAAATTAAACAAAAAACCATTCTAAATGGTGACTTTAGAACCATTTACATTATATTAAGGAACAAGTTAATTACATTAACTTGAAAACCATTTACATTAAATTAAGACACCTACAGCAGACCTGTACCCCTGGGGATAAAAATATATGTTTATAAAAAATAAAAACTTAAAAAAAAGATTCAAATTAAGACACCTACAATTGCTTTTATAGTAGATACTGTTTTTGAGGTTCTAACAAGTTGAGAAAGACAACATAAAGCACTCGTATAATAATTGGAAGAGAAGCAACAATATAATTATATACCTAGAAAACCCAGGAAAATATAGGAAAAATTACTAGAATTAATGAGATATTTTGGGAAGGTGGCTAATATAAGTCTAACATTAAAAAAAAAAAGTCTTCCATGCTAGCAATAACCAGGTAGAAATGGATATTAGTAGCATATTCCATTTACAATACTGATAAAAGTATAAAATATTTAGAAATAACTTAATAGAAAAGGTAGAGAGCCAGTATGAGAAAAGCAGAACAAGACAAAATCTTATCAAAGAACATAAGACTGGCACTTAGGTTGATAACCTAATGTAAATCAGTGGATGAATAGCTAAAGGAGTTGTAGTGCTTATATGCAACATATACTATAATATTCATTAAAAAACAGTCAAGTGATAGTTTACTGGAGGCACCTTGGTGGAGGGATTGAGGAGATATTGAATTGTAAAAACTTGCAACTAATAGATAAATAAGCACAGTATAGTAATTATAGTCAACAAGACGCTATTATAAACTTCAAAAGTTGCTAAGAGACAAAGTTTTAATTGTTCTCACCACAAAAAAGAAATGATAATAATAAATATTATGTAATGTGATCGAGATATTTATTAACACTACAGTGGTTATCATATTGCAATATATAAATATCAAATCAACCTGTTGTGTATCTTGAACTTACACAATGTAATAAAACAATTATATCTCAATAAAAATATAATAAGATGGTACCCAAACAAATACACAAATCATGTTCTCTGATGGGAATCATTTGTATCATAAAAATGAAATTTCTTCAAATAGTAATATAAATCCAGTGTAATTTCAATTAAAAGCCTAATCTTTTTTTTTAAATTGAGATAAAATTCACATAACATAAAACTACATGAGCTATTTTAAGATTTTTTTTTTTTAATTTACTTGACAGGCAGAGATCCCAAGTAGGCAGAGAGGCAGGCAGAGAGAGAGGGGGAAGCAGACTCCCCGCTGAGCAGAGAGCCCGATGCGGGGCTCAATCCCAGGACCCTGGGATCACGACCCGAGCCAAAGGCAGAGGCCTTAACCCACTGAGCCACCCAGGCGCCCTGAGCTATTTTAAAATGTACAATTTAGTGGCTTGTGCAACAATCACTCCTACCTCGCTCCTGTTAAGCAGGTACTCCCCATTTACTCCTCCTCTCAGCCCCTGGAACCACTAATCTTTCTGTGTCTATAAATTTGCTTATTCTGGGCATTTTATGTAAATGGAATCATATAATATGTGGCCTGTGTGTTTGGCTTCTTTCATTTAGTATTATGGTCAAGGTTCATTCATATTCTAGTATCTATCCTTACCTCATTCTTTTTTATGGCTGAATAATATTTCATTGTATGGATAGACCACATTTTCCTTATCCAATAATCAGTTGATGTACATTTGTGCTGTTTTCATCCTTTGATTAGTGCAAATAGTGCTGCTATGAACATTGCATATGTGTTTTTGTTTGAATACTTGTTTTCAGTTCTTTTGAGTGTGTACCTGATTTTGGAAGTGCTGGGTCATACGAGAATGCTATGGTGAAATTTCTACTAGCAATGTATGAGAATTCCAATTTCTCCACATCTTCATCAGCACTTGCTATTTTCTGTTTCCTTTATGAGAGCCATCTTGGTGGCTTTAAAGTATTATCTCATTGTGTTTTATTTTTCTCATTGTGGCTTTGATTTGCATTTCCCAATGTTTAATGATGTTAAACATCTTTCATGTGCTCATTAGTTGCATATGTTCTCTAGAGAAATGTCTACATAAGTCCCTTGTCCATTTTAAAATTAGGTTGTTTGCCTTTCTGTTGTTGAATTGAAAGAATTCTTTATATATTCTGGATACTAGACCTTTATCAAATACATGATTTGGAAATACTGTCTCCCATTTTGTGGGTTATCTTTTCACTCTTTTTGATAGTGTTCTTTGATGCCTGAAAGTTTTTAATTTGATGAATTCTAATTAATCTATTTTTTCTTGTGTTGCTTAAACATTTGGTGTCATATCTAAGATTCTATTGCCAAACACAAGTCCCTGAAGATTTACATATAAGTTTTCTTCTAAGAGTTCATAGTTTTAGCCCATACATATAGTTCTTTGATAGAATTTTAATTAATTTTTATTTATGGTGTGCGGTAAGGGTCTAACTTTATTCTCTTACATGGAATATCTAGTTGTCCCAGCACCATTTCTTGGAGAGACTATTCTTCCCTCATTCAATGGTTTTGGCATTCTTGAAAATCAATTGACCATAGATGTATGGGTTTATTTCTGGACTCTCAACTCTCCTCCATTCACTTATTCCTTTCTTATGCACTGTTTTGATTACTATAAACTTGTAGTAAGTTTTGAAATCAGGAAGTGTGAGTCCTCCTACTTTGTCTTTATCAAAACTAATTTGGCTATTTGTAGTCTCTTGCAATTCCATATGAATTTGAGCATTGCCTTTTTCATTTCTGCAAAAAAAAAGGAATTTTTATTGTGGTTGCACTGAATTAGTAGATCCCTTTGGAGAATATTTCTTTTTTTTTAAAGATTTTATTTATTTATTTGACAGAGAGAGATCACAAGTACGCAGAGAGGCAGGCAGAGAGAAAGGGGGAAGCAGGCTCCCTGCTGAGCAGAGAGCCCGATGTGGGGCTCGATCCCAGGACCCTGGGATCATGACCGGAGCCGAAGGCAGAGGCTTTAACCCACTGAGCCACCCAGGTGCCCCTGGAGAATATTTCTATCTATCTTAATATTAAGTCATCTATTCCCCAAGCATGGGATGTTTGAATGGGTTGAATTGTGTCACTCCAAAAAGATATGTTGAAGTCATAAACTTAAGTACTTTATTTTTTAAAAAATTATTTATTTATTTTGTGGGGGGAGGGCAAGAAAGAATCTTCAAGCAGACTCCCCACTGAGCAGAGAGCCTGATGCAGGGGTCAGTCTCACAAGCCATGAGATCATGACCTGAGCTGAAACCAAGAGTCAGATGCTCAACCAACTGAGCCAACCAAGCACCACAACTCAAGTACTTTCTAATGTAACCATATTTTGAAATAGGTCTATTACAGATGGAATTAGTTAAGATAATGCCATACTGGAGTAAGGCAGGTTCATTAATCCAAAATGATTGGTGTTCTTAAAAAAGAACATTTTTTGAAAAGACGGAAGTATGGAGAAAATGCCACGTGAAGATGGAAGTTTGGATTTACAGATCTACAAGTCAAGGAACATCAATGACTGCTGGAAAACTACTAGAAACTAGGCAAAGGCAAGAAAGGATCTTTTTCTTAAAGGTTTCAGAGAGAGCATGGCCCTGCTGATACTTTGACTTCATACTTTATACTTCTAGCTTTCAGAACTGTTAAGACAAATTTCTATTTTAAGCCACCCAATTTATCGCACTTGGTTATGGCAGCCCTAAGAAACTAATATAAATGTAAAATTTTTAGGTCTTCTTTAAATTATTTCAAAAATGATTTGTGTTTTTCAGCAGAGAACTCTTTCTCCTCCTTCCTTAAGTTTATTCTAAAGTATTCTGTTATTTTTGTTACTGTTAAAAATGGAATTTTTTTCTTAATTTACTTTTTTGGATTATTCATTGATAGTGTAAAGAAATACAACTGATTTTTGTATATTGACTATGTCCTTCAATTGCACTGAATTCACTTATTAGTTCTAGTAGTATTTTAGTGGATTTTAAAGGATTTTCTATATGAAAGATCATGCCATGTGTAAAAGAAATAGTTTTACTTCTTCCTTACCATTTTGGAATACTTTTTATTTATTTTTCTTTTGTAAATGCTCTGGTTAGCCCTTCCAATACAATGTTGAACAGAAATGTCAGAGAAAATTCCTCAATTTTTGTTTATGTGAAATGTCTTAATGTCTCTTTTCACTTTTGAATGATAGTTTAGCCCAATATGGTTGACTTTTATTCCTTCAACACTTTATTTTATTTTATTTTTTAAAGATTTATCTGATTATTTGAGAGAGAAAGAAAGAGGGCAAGAGGGAGAGCCAGAGAGAGAGAGAGACAGAAGGAAGTGAGGAGGGGCAGAGGGAGAGAGAGTCTTAAGCAAATTCCACACTGAGTGTGGAGCCTGACTTGGGGCTCAATCTCACTACCCTGAGATCAGGACCTGAGCCAAAACTGAGAGTCAGATACTTAACTGACTGTACCACCCAGCTGCTCCACCTTTCAGCACTTTAAATATGTCAGCTCAGTGCCTTCATCTGTTGATCTTATTGAGGATCCCTTCCACATGATGAGTCATTTTTCTCTTGCTGCTTTCAAGATTTGGCTTTGGCTTTAGAGAATTTGATTATAATGTATCCTGCTTTTGATCTCTTTGTGTTTATCTACTTGGAGTTCATTGAACTCCTTGGATGTATAGATAAATGCATTTAATTAAATTTGGGAAGTTTTCAGCTATTATTCTGTCAAACATTCTTCTGCCTCTCGATTCCTATTCTCTCTTTCTGGGATTCCCATTATGTGTATCTTGGTACATTTGATGGTATTCCACTGGTATGTGAGATTCTGCTCATTTTCTTCCTTTTCCCCTGACTGGATAATCTCAATTGACTTATGTTCAGTTTTGCATATTATTTCTTTTTTTTTTAAGATTTTATTTATTTATTTGACACAGAGAGAGAGAGATCACAAGTAGGCAGGGAGGCAGGCAGAGAGAAAGGGGGAAGCAGGCCCCCCGATGAGCAGAGAGCCTGATGCGGGGCTCGATCCCAGGACCCTGAGATCATGACCTGAGCTGAAGGCAGAGGCTTAGCCCACTGAGCCACCCAGGCGCCCTGCATATTATTTCTTTTATCTGTTTAAATCTGCTGTTGAAGTTCGGTAGTGAATTGTTTGTTTTAGTTATTGTACTTTTCAACTCCAGAATTTCTATTTGGTTCCTTTTAGTAATTTCTATCTTTTTATTGATATTCTCTCTATGTTGAGGTTGTGCTCTATACTTTTCTTTAGTTCTTTGTCTATGGTTTTCTTTAGCTTTCTGAACAGATTTTACGTAGGTGATATAAAATATTTGTATATTAAATCAAATATCTGGGCTTTCTCAGGGACATTTCTATTAATTTCTTTTTTTCCTGTGAATGGGCCATACTTTCTTGTTTCTTGACATGAATTGTATTTTATTTTTTTAAATTAACATATAATGTATTATCAGCCCCAGGGATACAGGTCTGTGAATCGCCAGGTTTACACACACTTCACAGCACTCGTCATAACAAATACCCTCCCCAGTGACCATAACCCCACCACCCTCTCCCTACCCCCCTCTTCCTGGTGACCCTCAGTTTGTTTTGTGAGATGAAGAGTCACTTATGGTTTGTCTCCCTCCCGATCCCATCTTGTTTCATTTATTCTTTTCCTACCCTGCAAACCACCCACATTGCATCTCCACTTCCTCATATCAGGCAGATCATATGATAATTGTCTTTCTCTGATTGACTTATTTTACTAAGCATAATACCCTCTAGTTCCATCCATGTCTTCGCAAATGGCATGAACTTTATTTTTTTCTTGAAAACTAGATACTTAAATATTATAATGTAGAAACTCTGAAAATCAGATTCTCTCATTCCCCAGGATTTGTTGTTGTTGCTTATTGCAGGTATCCTTTATTTGTTTAGTGAATTTTCTGAAGTGATTTAGTAAAGTCTATGTTCTTTGTTGTGTGTGGCCACTGAAATCTTTGTCCCATTATCTTTGGTTAGTTTTTGATTTAACAGAGATTTCATTAAACTCCCAGAACCAAAACAAACAAACAAATATAGAAAGAAAGGTCTTTCAGTGTTTGCAGTCTTGCTCTGAGTTGGGGCACTCCTTCAATGCTTATGTAAGCAGTTTACAGTTTAGCCTTCAATTTCTGCTTGCCTGGTGTCTCAAGTTTAGTCAGAAGTAAGAATTTAGGATCTTCTCAAGTCTTTTATGAGCATAGGTCTAAACCTGGACATGTGCATGGACTTCTAGAGTCCCTAGAATACATGAAAGTGTTTTGAAGCCTTTATTCCCGCAAGTATCCCCCAAACATCCCAGCCTGTTTCTTCCCAGGCTTTTCAGTTGTCTATTGCTTTCCCCAAGTACTATCCCTTGTCCCATGTAGCAAGGACTAATGCAACTGCCTTTAAATGCCTTCCATGAATGCCCCCAAGGAAACTGCCTCAGCCCCGGGAAAGCTGTAAAGTAGGTGAAAAGAGACAAACCCTTGACCTACTCTTTCAGGGTGCCACCAGGCCAAATCACACAACCATATTTATTTGAGAATAAATCCCATATCATGTCCTCTGCTACCAGAAACCTGCACCTACAATGTGGACTGCTATCTTTAAGGCTGTTAAAGACTGAGGAGTAGAAGATGATAAGATAACCTAAAATCCCATAAGGCTCTTTTACTAAAATTAAGCTTCTTTTCTGCATTAATATTCCCTTGGCTCTGGTAAATTTTGGGTTATATTCCAGAGTTCTGAAAAAGTTGATTCTGATATTTTCCCCCAAGCTATTCATTATTTTTATGGAGAGATGGAGTTTTGGAGTTCCTTACTCCACCATTTTCATTGATGTAGGTATCTAACAGGTTTTAAAAATTTAGATAAAGTTTGGGGCGCCTGGGTTGCTCAGTGGATTAAAGCCTCTGCCTTCGGCTCAGTTCATGATCCCAGTGTCCTGGGATCGAGTCCCGCATCGGGCTCTCTGTTCAGTGGGGAGCCTGCTTCCTCCTCTCTTTCTCTCTCTGCCTGCCTCTCTGCCTATTTGTGATCTCTGTCTGTCAAATAAATAAATAAAATCTTTAAAAAATTTAGATAAAGTTTATATGAAAGGGCTTCCATATCTAGCAATATGGCAGACAAAATAACCACTCTGGGGGGCTTTGTAAAAAGAAAGTATATTGGGAGCCTGGGTGGCTTAGTGGGTTAAGGTCTCTGCCTTTGGCTCAGGTCATGATCCCAGGGTCCTGGGATCGAGCCCTGCATCGAGCCCCACATCAGGCTCTCTGGTCAGCAGGGAGCCTGCTTCCCTCTCTCTCTCTGCCTGCCTCTCTGCCTACTTGTGATCTCTGTCTGTAAAATAAATTTTTTAAAAAGTATAATAAAAAAAGAAAAAAAGTATATTTTAACATTATTTGTAATGCCAAAACTTAGAAACAGTCTTTCATTTGTTTCCCTAACAATGGTAACTGTTACAAACAGGTGATTATTGTGTCCCTTTTATTGTTATCCTTTAAAAAAATGGTAGTTTTTATTCCAGTTATCCCATTCCTGCTCCACCATGATATATTGAGTGTGTCAAGGAGTCAGTGGAAAAAACTTGTCTTTGTATTTTTTTAGGCTTTTCACTCATTTTTAGTTTATTTTTGTGAATGGTATAAGAAAGTGGTCCAGTTTTATTCTTTTGCATGTGGCTGTCCAGTTTTCCCAACACCATTTGCTGAAGAGACTCTTTTTTTCCCACTGGGTATTCTTTCCTGCATTGTCAAAGATTAGCTGACCATAGAGTTGTGGGTTCATTTCTGGGCTCTCTCTTCAGTTCCATTGATCTATGTGTATTTTTTCTTTTCTGAATTTTCAAATTTCCTTTTTTAAAGGTTTTTATTTACATTATAGTTAGCTGACATATAGTTTAACATTGGTTTCAGGAGTAGAATTTAGTGATTCATCACTTATATAGAACACTCAGTGCTCATCACAACATTAACCTTCCTCAATACCCATCATTTTGTGTCTGTACCATACTGTCTTGATCTCTACAGGTTTGTAATGTAACTTGAAGTCTGAAATTGTGATGTCTCCAGAAACATACCTATAAATACAAAGTAAAAACTGCTGTTTGCCAAAGTGGGGGGATGGGCAAAATGAGTGAAGGGGAGTGGGAGATACAGGCTTCCAGTTATGGAATGAACAAAAGGCACAACATAAAGAATATAAAAAATACTCTAGGGGTGCCTGGGTGTCTCAGTTAGTTAAACATCCAACTCTTGGTTTCAGCTCACATCATGATTTCAGGGTTGGCAGACCCAGCCCTTGGTGGGGCTTCCTGCTCAGCAGGGAGTCTGCTTGGGATTCCCTTTCCTGTCCCTCTGGCTCTCCCCCTGCTTGCTTGCTCTCTCTCTCTCTCTCCAAAATAAATAAAATCTTTAAAAAATACTTTGATATTTTACATCTAACTTTTTAAAAAGATTTATTTATTTATTTGACAGACAGAGACAGCAGGAGAGGGAACACAAACAGGGGGAGTGGGAGAGGGAGAAGCAGGCTTCCCACCAAGCAGGGAGCCTGATACAGAGCTAGATTCCAGGACCCTGGGATCATGACCTGAGCTGAAGGCAGACACTTAATGACTGAGCCATCCAGGCACCCCTACATCTAACATTTTTATGTATTTGAAGTTCAAGGGGGAAGTTTATAAATGATAGACATTATACTTCCCAACCTATAGAGCTTAGAAATCAGACTGAATCAAAGGCTATTTCAAATTTGAAGATCTTGTGAGGGCTCTACAATAAAACAAGTCTAATTTCTATCAGTATAAATGTCCCCAAGCTTCATTATGGCTGAAATTCCCTGCCTTTCCCAGGTTTCCAAATCTATCCTTTGCCCTTTCCTAATATATTACCTACATCTAATAAGGTTTTAACAACTTTACATATATTAAATAAGTAATACTGTAAAAATTTTTATTATCATGTGTAGAGTAATCATGGGGATCTTAGTAAACATTTCTAGAAAAACAGCAAAAGAGAAGTCCAACAGTGAAAAAGAGTTAGATATCTAGAAGTAAGAATCCTCAATCTATAATATAGGGCAATAAAGTAGATTTTCTCAAAAACAGTAATATCATGTGAAATGCTGTACCTTGGAGGAGCCAGTGTCTGCTCTAGAAACTCCTCAATTTTAATGAAGTCTGTTTTCAACTCCTTGTTATACACCAGAAAGGGAGGATTGGTACCTGGGGCTAAGTCCTTCAGCTCTTCAGGCTTTCTGTGATTATTGAAAATAAGCAGAGTTAGGCCTCTAGATAAAGTACACATACGCAAACACAAACATTATATTGGTGTCTACTGATTTCAATCTCCAGAATGAAACATGTCCTGATTTCTCTTACCTGGTCATGTCAACAGTAGTCACATTGAATTTAACTCCTTTAAGCCAGAGGATCATAAAAAGGCGTTGGCAAAAGGGACAGTTTCCAATACTCTCCCCATCACTTCCAGCCTGTTAAGATAAAGGAAGGCCTCATTCATTCATTTGCTCAAGTATGTATTGAGTGCCTACCGGGAAATGAGCCAGTTGCTAGAGATGAAATTGGAAGCCCTTAATCTCATGGATCCTACCACCTATGGGCAGACAGATATAATGAATCAAATAAGTTTATTGTATTTAAAGTGACGAGTTTAATGAGTACATAATAATAATAGCTAATTTTATATGGTACCAGAATTTATATAACTATTTCCTATTGATGGGCATTTCAGATATTCCAAAATTTTTGCTACGCTGAACACTTCAGCAGCAAATACATCTGGACATATAATTTGTTGCACTTCTGACATTATATCTTTGGAATTAATATTCAAAATGAGAATGTGTAAAAAAGAACAAGTGCATTTTTCATTTCAATAGATCCTGCCAAATTTCCTTCCTGAAAGGCATTTTCCATATGCTTATTGCAGATTTTATTTCCTTATTTCGTGAAGTATTTGTTAAAGACAAACTTTCATTTTCTCTGTAAAAGTGATATTTTCACCTCCCCTTCCAATTTCCCCCAACTCCCTTCTCCTCTCCATCTCCCCTTGTCCTTCGTGCTATTTGTTATGCTCCACAAATAAGTGAAACCATATGATAATTGACTCTCTCTGCAGACTATGGACTCTGAAAAACAATCTGAGGGGTTTGAAGTGGGGGGGGTGGGAGGTTGGGGGAACCAGGTGGTGGGTATTAGAGAGGGCACGGATTGCATGGAGCACTGGGTGTGGTGCAAAAGCAATGAATACTGTTACACTGAAAAAAATAAATAAATTTTAAAGATTTAAAAAAAAGCAAAAAAAAAACCCCTAAAAAACAAAGTGACATTTTCCTTACTGATTTGACAATTTTATTTATATATTAAAGATATTAACACTTTTAATACACATTACAGGTACCTTAAAACCTGGTTTATGTAAAAATTAAATTTTACATGGAATCTATTACTCAGTCCATTTTTTCTTTCTCTTTTTTTTTTTTTTTTTTTTTTTAAATCTTAAGTTAGGTAAATGCAACACTGCCTCCATGGAAGAGATGGGGTTTTTTTTTTTTTTTAAAGATTTTATTTATTTATTTGACAGAGAGAGAGATCACAAGTAGGTGGAGAGTCAGGCAGAGAGAGAGAGAGAAGCAGGCTCCCGCTGAGCAAAGAGCCCGATGCGGGGCTCGATCCCAGGACACTGAGATCATGACCTGAGCCGAAGGCAGCGGCTTAATCCACTGAGCCACCCAGGTGCCCCAGTCCATTTTTTCTGATCTCCTTACACTGTCATTATATACATTAAGATTACAAAAAACAAAAACAAAAAACAAAAAACCAATCCCAACCCTTTCTTATTTTGTTTTATTATAAAGATTTTCTTCCGTGTTTTCTTTTAGTATCTTTCGGCTTTCAGTTTTTGCATTTGTTTCATCTATTTGGAATTTATTTTGGCACCAGGAATTGGTGTTCTAGCTTTTGTATGTAAATTTTTAAAAAAATGGTTAATAGATCCATTACCCTAATGCCAAAACCAAAGACACTACAGAAGGAAACTATAGGCCAATATCCCTGATAAACATACATGGAAAAGTCCTCAACAAAATACAACCAAATAACATTCAACAATACATTGAAAGGACAATTCACCATCATCAAGTGGGATTTGCTTCAGGGATGTAAGGATGTTTTAAAATTCATAAAACAATCAATGTGATACAGGATATTAACAAAAGAAAGAACAAAAACCATATGACTATCATCTCAATAGATCAGAAAAGCCTTTCAACAAAATATAACATCCATTTATGATAAAAACTCTCAACAAAGTTGGTTTGGAAGGCACATATCTCAACATAATAAAGTTCATATATGAAAAACCCACAGCTAACATCATAACCAATGGTCAAACCTGAAGGCTTATCCTCTAAGATCAGGGACAAGAAAAGGATGTTCACTCTCACCACTTTTATTCAATATAATAATGGAAGTCCTAACTGCAACAGTCAAACAAGAAAAAGAAATGAAAGATCTAAATTGATAAACTGTCACTATTTGCAGATAGCATAATACCCTCTGTGGAAAACTCTAAAGACTCCACCAAAAAACTAATAGAACTAATAAATGAATTCAGCAAAGATGCAAGATACAAAATTATTATACAGAAATCTGTTGCATTTCTATACATCAATAATATAGTAACAGAAATAGAAATTAAGAAAACAATCCCATTTACAATTGCATGAGAAAAAAACTATTTGGGATACTTGGGTGGCTCAGTTAGTTGAGTGTCCAACTTTTGATTTCAGCTCAGATCTTGATCTCAGGGTCATGAGTTCAAGCCCCATGTTGGGCTCCATCCTGGGTGTGGAGCCTACTTAAAAAAAATACCTGGGAGTAAATTTCACAAGGAGTTGAATGACCTGTACTCTGAAAATTTTAAGACACTGATGAAAGAAATTTAAGATAACATAAACAAATGGAAAGATATATTGTACTCATAGATTGGCAGAATTAATATTGTTAGAATTTGTTAAAATATCTATAGTATGCAAAGCAATCTACAGATACAATGCAATTGCTATCAAATGCTAATGGTATTCTTCACAGAACTGGCACAAATAATTGTAAAATTTGTAGGGAATCACAGAAGACCCTGAATAGCCAAAGGAATCTTGAGAAAGAACAGAGCCACAGGTATCATGTTCCTACTTCAAAGTATACTACAAGACTATACTAATCAATATAAGAATAGACACATAGATCAATGGTCTATGTGGTCAATCATTCTGGTCAAGATAGCCCAGAAATAAATCCATGCTTATATGGTTAGTAAATCTATGTCAAAAGAGGCAGGAATATCCAATGGGGAAAAAGCAGTCATTTCAATGAATTGTGCCGGGAAAACTGGACAGCTAAAAAATGCAACGGAATGAAACTGGACCACTTCTTTTTCGCTCCATACACAAAAATAAACTCAAAATGGATTAAAGGCCTAAATGTAGGAGTTAAAACCATAAAATTCCTAGATGAAAACACAGGCAATAATCTCTTGGACATCAGCTTTAGCAACGTATTTATGGCTATATCTCCTGAGGCAAGAGAAACAAGCAAAAATAAGCTATTGGGACTACACCAAAATGAAAAGCTTTTGCACAGCAAAAGAAACTTCTAATGAAACAAAAATACAACATTCTGAATGAGAAAAAATATTTGCAAATAATATAACTCATTAGGGGATAATATCCAAAATATGTTAAGAACTTATACAATTGGGGCGCCTGAGTGGCTCAGTTGGTTAGGCATGTATTTTAGGCTCAGGTCAGGATCCCAGAGTCCCGGGATTGAGCTCCTTGCTCAGCGGGGAGCCTGCTTCTCCCTCTGCCCCTCACCCTGCTTGTGCTCCCTCTCTTGCTCCCTCACTCCTTCGTGCATGCTCTCTCTCTCAAATTAATAAATAAAATCTAAAAAAGATTTGTACAACTGAACACCAAAAAGTCCTGAATAATCTGATTAAAATGAAGACTTAATAGATATTTCTCCAAAGACGACATCCAGATGGCCAAAAGATACATGAAAAGATCCTCAACGTCACTCATCATCAGGAAAATGCAAATCAAACCCACAATGATAGATTCCCTTCACACAAGTCAGAATGGCTAGTATCAGGAAGATAAGAAATAACAGAGTATTACCCAGAGAAAATGAAAACACTAATTTGAAAAGATATATGAACCCTACATTTACTGAATCACTATTTACAATAACCAAAATATGAAAGCAACCCCAGTGTCTATCAATAGATGAATGGAATATTACTTGGCATAAAAAAGGAATGAGATTTTGTCATTTGTGACAACATGGGTGGACCTAGAAGATCTTATGGTAAGTGAAAAAAGTCAGACAGAGAAAGACAAATACCATCTGGTTTCAGTTATATGTGGAATCTAAAATGCAAAACAGTAAGGAAACAAACAAAAACCCCAAACAAACTCAATCTCTAAATATAGAGAACAAACTACTGGTTGCCAGAGGGGCAGTGGGTGGCAGTAGGCAAAATAGACAAGGAATTAAGAGGCAAGAACTTTCAGTTATAAAGCAAATAAGTCAAGGAGATGAAAAGTACAGCATAGGGAATATACTCAATAATATTGTAATAATGTTGCTTGGTGACAGAAGTCAACTACACTTATGATGGGCACTCAGTAATGTATAGAATTGCTCAATAAATATGTTGTATACCTAAAACTAATATAACATTATATGTTAACTATACTTCAATAGTAAGAAAAATAATGGTGAAAAATACAGAGCATCTTTTGCTAACTGACTGAAAACAACATAATTTTCTGCATTGAACTTTTATGTATACTTTGAGTTTATGTATGGCCCCCTACTCTTCACTCATCCATTTACTCTCCCAATAAAGTCTTACTGAACAAATAATGTATTTAAAATAGATCAAAGGGGCGCCTGGGTGGCTCAGTGGGTTAAGGCCTCTGCCTTCTGCTTGGGTCGTGGTCTGGGGTCCTGGGATCGAGCCCCGCATCAGGCTCTCACTCAGCGGGGAGCTTGCTTCCCTCTCTCTCTCTGCCTTCCTCTCTGCCTACTTGGGATCTCTCTCTCTGTCAAATAAATAAATAAAAATATTTTAAAAAATAGATCAGATATTCCATATACATATACAATATACATTATATATAACAGATACTAAAAAAATAATCTTCCAAATTAACTTACTTTTAAACTGAGATAAAAATCTTTGAAGGAAAGATGGATGTGCATGTTATGAGAAAAACACAATCTATATGGGGTCTGTTAAGACAGGCTTTTCTGAGGAAGTGGCAATTGATCTCAATTCAAAGAATAAGAGTTAACTAGGTGAATAGGCATAAAGAAGGCATTCTAAACAGCAATTAGCATATCCAAAAGCCTTGAAACTTACTTGAGCATGGCATTATAAGGAACTGAAAGAAGGTCAATTGGCTGGGATTCAGAAAGTGAAGAAGAGAAAAGAAAAATTCAATAAATTGAGCTACATGAAAGCTAAAATCTGCTTTTCATAAGAACTGTAAAGAAAACGAAAAATGTTTGTATCCAAAATATAGAAAATATATGAATAAAGAACTCTTAAAACTCAATGACAAACTATCTAACTTAAAAATGAGCACAAGATTTAAACACTGTATGAAAGAGACATGAAAAAATGCTCAACATCATTAATCAACAGGGAAATGAAAATTAAAAGCACAGGATACTACTACACACACATTGGAATAGTTGAAATTAAAAAGACTGACCATACCAAGTATCACCAGGAATTTGGAGCAATTAGAACTGATACACTGTGGTTGGGAGTGTAAAATGGTACAAGTGGTTTATAAAGAGTTTGTCAAAGTTAAAAATGTACCTACCATATGACCCATTAATTTTAATTCTAGGTATTTATCCAAGAGAAGTGAAAGCATATGGCCATAGAAAGACTTGTACATGAATGTTTATAGCAACTTTATTCATAGTAGCCAAAAAACTGGAAATAACCCAAATACCCTTCAGCAATAGAAAAGAATGAGATATTGATGCACATAACAATATGGTAAATCTCCAAAGTAATTACACTGAGTGAAAGAAGCCAAACAAAAGTACATACTGTACAATTCAATCTATAGAAAATCCTAGAAAATACAAATCAATGTATCATGACAGAAGGTAGATAAGTGATCTGGTAGGGAGTAGTGGGCTACAGTGGGGGAAAACTGACTGCAAAGTAACACAAGGAAACTTTCTGAGGTAATAGATATATTGTATATTTTGATTGGGTTCGTGGTTGCATGTGCATATGTATTTGTCAAAAGTCACTGGATGAGGGGCGCCTGGGTGGCTCAGTGGGTTAAGCCGCTGCCTTCGGCTCAGGTCATGATCTCAGAGTCCTGGGATCGAGTCCCGCATCGGGCTCTCTGCTCATTGGAGAGCCTGCTTCCCTCTCTCTCTCTCTGCCTGCCTCTCCATCTACTTGTGATTTCTCTCTGTCAAATAAATAAATAAAATCTTTAAATATAGAAATTTCCTTTAAAAAAAAAAGTCACTGGATGATACACTTAAAATAGGTGCATTTTATTTTATGTAAATTATATATCAATAAAGTGCATTAAAATATAAAATTTCAAAAAGTAGATTAATCCCCCTATAGTATCATGCAGGGGTTGCAAAAGTTTCAGCGACAAGGTTAGGATGTGACAATGGAAGGGGAAGAACAAGATCAGTGGAAGAAGTCAAGGATATGAGAGGCTAGAGTACAGGAAGAATCATCTATGTAGATATTGAAATCACCAAGAATTATGATAGGAATAGTGTTGGAGAGAGTGACAATGATCCAGAAGCTAAAACACTCAAGGAATAGGGGAGAGTGACCTGGACGACTACTATAACCAGGAAGGGTAGAGGGTGGTTTAGTCTGATTTTATGAGACTCAACCTAGATATTTCTTTGTATGGGGGAGGTAGAATGGACTGGAAGCAGGAATGGGGAGCAAGGATACGTAAAGGGTACCTACCTTATTTCCAGGCTCAATGGTGAGAAAAATGAGGAAGAAAAGGTAGCCACTTCTTCTGAGGGCTCATGGGAAATCCTGCCTTTAGACTTCAATCTTAACATGTCACAAAATGGATTCCTTTCTTTTTATTTACTCCACTCACTGACCTACTCTTTCTGTAGGGCTCCTGATCCTGCACATGACACTGCTATCTGCTATGGACTGAAGTGTACTCTTCCAGAATCCTATTTTGAAACCCTAACCTTCAATGTGATAGTATTTGGAGGCCAGGCCTTTGGGAAGTTAATTAGGTTTATATGACCTCATGAGAATGGGGCCCTCATGATGGGATTAAGTCCTTTATAAGAAGAGACCAGGAAGCTTTCTTTCTTCTCTCCTCCTCTTCTCTCTGCCCACCATGCAAGACACTGAGAAAGCAATCATCTATAAGCCAGGAAAAGATTTCTTACCAGAACCTGACCACACTGGCACCTTGATCTTGAACATCCAGCCTATAGAACTAAATATCTGTTGTGCATGCCACCAAGTCTCTGCTTTTTGTTATGACAGCCTGAGAAGACAAGACACTATCTACTGAGTTGCCCAAATTAGAAACTTGAGGGTAATCCTTCTGCTTCATTCCCAAATTGAATTCAACACTAATTCTTGTCAGTTTTACCTATAAATATCTACAAATACATTTAGTTATTTCATTTGCCGTGGCTATTACATCATTCATTCATTCAATATTTATTTGATGCTTACTATCTGTTCAACAGTGCTAGGTGCTAGCTACCCAAGTCCAAGCCATCAACATATCTCATCTATTGGACTCCACTGATTTATTTATTTATTTAGTTCTGCTTTTGCTTTAGTCTGTAAAAGAAAGTAAAGTGTACTTTTTACCTTAAAGCTGCTCTGATTTGTTATTTCTAGCAATATTAAGGTCCCAGAAAGCCTGGGCAAAATCCCAATTCTTTGGACAAAATTTTCTTTTCTTGACAATGAGCACAACAGAGGAAATGACCTTTACTGTTGTTCTTTTGTGATGTCAGGGAGTGAAGAGCTATAGGAAGAGGTACCCAACCTTGGCAGCTGTGTTTCTTTTGTAACGGAAGTCAAACTAAGGATCCAATCAGAACTGGGGCTAGTGAGGAGAATCATGATTATGGGTGGGAGGCAGGAAGAAGACAGAGTCTGAGAATAGATACAGCAGGAAGGGTGGATTGCCTTTGGCGAAAGGAAAGGCAAAACACTGCGATGTGGGGGGAATACAGTCAAGTTTTACAGGAAAACCCAGGTTTTTTTTTCCTGTTAACAATATGATGATTTAAAGTGCTATCACAGAAAATTTTAGAATGTAAATTCCCTAGCCTGATTGATGAATTACCACCTCTTAAGTATGTATAGCTGGCAAAAACAGGATGTGATCATTCACAAAAACAACTTTTCTCTTTTTGTTTGTGATATGTTTCTGAAGATGAAAAGTAATATGTCACAATATCTGACATTTATTGAGTGTTTACTATGTTAACAACTACAGTGTTTTATATATTTGTCTTATTTAATCCTCACAGTGAAGATGATCCCATGAGGTAGGTTCTGTTAATACTTGTGTTCTTCAGGTGACGAAAATGAGGCCCAGAGAACTGACTTGTTAAAGTTAGAACTTTCTCTTGTAGCAGGCCTAGGACTGTCTACTCTGTAACCCAAACTCTTAAACACTGTTTCTACCATCTAATAGTTTTGTTGTATAAAAAAAACAGTTTTTATGATAGTCTTTATGATAGTTCTAAGAGAGTTTGAAAATGGTCTGAAAATTCAGAGAAAGGTATGATCTCTTTTTTCTTTTCCACTTTTGTTTTTTTCAACTTTTGTTGTTGTTGTTAGGGTTAGGGTCTGTGCCTTGTATTTTGCTGTTCAGAGACCCCTCCAGAGAATAAAATCCCACACTTCTGCTGGGGTTAGGGTTAAGGTTAGGGGTTAAGAATTAGGGGTTAGGTTAGGGCTTGGGTATATGCCTGGTATTTCACCACTCAGAGATCTCTTCAGAAGGTTAGGGTTATGGTTAGTTTTAGGGTTAGGGGTTATGGTTATGGGTTATGGGTTATGGATTAGGGTTAGAGTTAGGGTTAGGATATGTGTCAGGTATCCTGCCATTCAGAGACCTTTCCTAATAATTAAACCCCACACTTCTGCTGGGATGAGAATAAACATCGCCATCATTTATCAAGCTGAGGCAAGGAGGGGATTTGGGGCTCTAGATACTCTTTACACAGATACTGAATTTATTTTTGTTTTTATCCCTACCTTCACACCCATCTTCAGAAATATTACCAATTTTTTTTTTTTTTTTTTTTTTTTTTTTTTTTTTTTTGAGAGACAGAGACAGGGACAGAGAGAATCTTAAGTAGGCTTCATGTCCAGTGTGGAGCCCAATGTGGGGCTCAGTCTCACAATCCTGAGACCATGACCTGAGCCAAAATCAAGAGTCAGATGCTCAACCAACTGAGCCACCCAGTTGCCCCAATACTACCAATTTTTAAATGTTTGGGGTAATCTCTAGGAAAACTAGGCTGCTTCTCAGCATTTCTTATCATGTGTTCAGTAAGCATTTTTCTCAGGTCAGGGGTTAGGGCTAGGGTATGCGCCTGGAATTTTGCAGTTCAAGAACTCACCAGAGAATATAACCCCAGACTTCTTCTGGGCTTGGGCTTAGTGTTATGGTTATATTATATGCCTGGTATTTTGCAGTTCAGAGACCTCTCCAGAGTGTTAGGATTAGTGTTAGTATTACAGTTAGGGTCAATTTTAGGGATTAGGTTTAGGGATTAGTGCTTACAGGTTAGGATTAGGGTTAGGGTATATGCCTGGTATTTTCCAAATCAGAGACATCACCAGAGGACAAAATCCCAGATTTTTGCTAGTGTAAGTGTAAGGGTTGGGGCCAGAGTTTGATTTAAAGTTTGTTTTAAGGTTAGGGTATGTGACTGGTATTTTCAGTATAGAGACCTCTCCAGAGGGTTAGGGTGTACTGTTAAGGGTTAGTGTTAGGGTTTTGGTGAGAGTTAGCATTTGGGTCAGGGTTAGTGTTAGGGTTAGGGTTAAACTTGGGGTTAGGGTTTAGGGCTTACCAGTCAGGGATTAGGGTATGTGCCTGATATCCTCCAGTTCAAAGATCTCTCCTGAGAATAAACTCTGTGATTTTGGGTTTAGAATAAACATGGCAACCATCTACCAGTTGAGACAAGGAGGGTATATGAGACTTTACATTTGAGTTAGATGTTCCATTGATTTTTCTGTTTTTATCTCTACCTTCACACCCCCATTTTCAGTAGTACTACCAATTCTTAAAAGTTTGGGGTCTTCTCCAGGATAATTAGAATGTTTCTCAGTTTTTCTTGTTGTGTGTTCAATAAGCCACTTTCTCAAATCAGAGTTTAGAGTTACGGTAGGGTTAGTTATGTGCCTGGTTTTTTTCAGTCCAGAGACCCATCCAGTGGGTTAAAGTTAGGGTTAGAGGTTAGGGGTTTGGGTTTAAGGTATGAGATAAAATGGGTTTGATACATTCAGAATTTTGGCAGAAATGTTAAGTTCTATAACTTTATGTAAAAATCTTTAGTTTAGAGTGTTTGGTAGAGATCACATAATCTCCTTATCAATGAGCAACAAACCAGTAAGATAAAATCTGCATTTAGAGAAAATAAAATGTATGTTAGAAAGTCTTTTGTTCTTAGTTCATAGTTAAAAATCTTGCCCAAGTTATTCAGTATTGAAAGACAATGTTTTCACTGATTACATTAAAACACGTAGGTGGTGTGTTATAAATTTTTTTGTTTTAGGATGATACAAATTCTTAATTGTGACAGGAAAGTCCTTAATCTCTTGTAGGTATCTCATCAGTGATATGGGAAAGAAGTTGTGGTAGGGTTTTAAGCGCAGCCAGAGGTAGCTGGGGAAATCACAGACTCTTTTAATCTTTAGAAAGAATCAGCTGGATCTATAATTAGATACCATTGATAAAGAGTAGTGCTTTTTAAACTCACTCTTTAACATTTTTCCTTTCTCTCAATCCTTATGTCCCATCTCCATATTTTGTGTGAAAGTTCTAGAGATCTATGGAATACATCTTAAAGCAAAGCAAAACAAATACCTGCACCAGATGATACTCAGTGTTCTTTCAGAAAATCTATAATTTGTATCATTGTCATTAGATAACATTGAAAGGATTCCACCTGATGAAATTCTGGAAAAATTTACTAAAAGGTTTGCCAAATTGAAAACAGTTGAATAAGATTAGATGTATTTATTTTAAATAATTAGAATCCTAACCTTGCCATTCACTAGCTATGTGACCCTGGACAAAGTTACTTAGATATTCTTTGTTCTATTTTCTGTATCCATAATTAGAATTAATAATAACCCACTTAACACAATGCCTGACATATAGTAAGTACTCAACAGATGATTAGTTATTTTAACCTGAAAGTTATTATTTAATTCAACATTTGTTCCTTCAGTGTGTGAGTCACTAACAACTCCTGTCCAGATTAATACCCAAATATGGGTATTCTATGAAGATGAACACATAGATAAATGCCGACAACTAGGTAGGGGTGTTTGATTGGATTGAATGAGTAGTTTAGACTAAAGGAACACTTTAGTTTGTCTGTGAAAAGACATGACTTCTGGTTTGAAATTGGTAGATGTAAAAAGCCAGTTAGGAAATCAAAGCTTATTAATATTGTGTCTGAGCAGTCACATGTTTTGCTAAAATCCAGAGATAAGAGAAGTAGCTCTTATGCTCCACAGTCCAACACTTACTTGGATTATTTTGCTATGTAGGAATTCAAGAATCACTCTATAATTTTGAAAGGGCAGGTTGAATATGTCCTTTGTGTATATATGTGACCACTTGTTAAATATTTTTAAATGATTGTGAAAGTATTACTTTGGCTAACAGATGTTTAAACTAACATTTCATAAAAACATACCTTATTTCATGTCTTTGTAAGTCATCAATAGATGTGGTTTTAGAGGCAAGTTACTTAAACTTTATTGCCTTCGCTTAATTACCTAGAGATGAGCACAATATTACTATAATGACAAGTACTACTACCGTTACTCCTAGTCATGATACTACTTCTAATAGTACTATTAATGTAAGTTATTAGGACTAAATGAGGTAATATATAAAAATATGTGTAATATATGTGAAGTGCTTAGATATGAGAGTTTATTATGATTATTATCATTCTGGACACTTCTAAAAGTCAAGGAAAATATAGAAGAAAAAATAATTAATATAAACAAAGTTTTAGGAAACTGTAATTTCTACTTGTAATAACCTATACAAAAATTATTATTTTTCTTGATGAGTTAATTTAGAAACACATGTTCATTTCTCCTGCTTAGGGGTTTTCCAAAGGGCTTTTCTCAAAAGTTAAGGCATTACAAAAAAACCCTAAGGCAGACCATAAAGAGGAAACACAACATTCTAAAATGCGTCTTCCTCATGCAGACTCCTGACTGTTTGCTCCCATAGTGTCCATGTGACTCCACGGTGAGCTTCATCTATTGTGGGAGAATTTTAGAAAGCTCTGTCTGGACTGTGTGCAGGGTTGGGGCACCTACCCATTTTCGGTCTTTTCCTTTCCCCATTTAGGCCTTCCAAAACCTATTTCATAAAACACAGATTGCAAAGCTAGAAAACCCCTAAGGATCATTTGGTCAGGTTTGTTCAGTACAGATGAAGAAACAAAGGTCCAGAGAAAAGGAGAGATTTGCCCAAAGTTACATAGGAAGCCGCCAAGAATATAATTTAATTGTTCAAACTAGCAACCAGTCTAGTGCTCTTTCCACAATATATCTTTGCCTTTTTTCAAAAAATATGTTTTCCTGTTGTCATCTAAGAACAGCCATTCATATATCAACTACTTACAGGAGGAATATAATTACAAAATTATATCTTATCTCTAGCCCAAATATTGACTTATTTTTAGAATTTAAGGCACAGTGTCAAGAAATAATACATTACATATGCAATTATTATAGCTAGAAAACGTACCTTTACAAAAAGCTCAATTTCAGGATCTGCCATCTTTCCGTTTTTACCACCAGTTGTCAGTACCCCGTCTCTTGCAGAGTTCACAGTACTTGTGCACTATTTTCTTCCAGTTTTGTCCGAAGGCTCAGATAAAGCTTTTGCTTTAAGAGGAGAGTCCAGCTTGGAGTAGACTGAGTCAGAGCTGGGGCCAGTCTCTCTTCTCAAGAGGTGGGGTGCAGAGAATTCTAGATTGTTGAGAGCAGTTCTTGGATTTGTTTTCCTTCTTCCTCTTGACTTAACATTCGAATCAAGGAGGAGCTGAAGGGCTGTGTGTAAACTGGCTGGCTACAAAGGTGGGGGTGTTTCCAGAAAGACTTCAATGCCATGAGTCAGCATAGGAAAAACACATACACACAAATACACACATGCAGTGCTGGCTTCTATATATCAAGCAGACCAGATGTTCTCTAGAGCCTCCCTTTGAGTCCTGGGCTTCATGCCCAGAACATGGCCTCTTATTGCTGTTCCTGTAAACTGACAGCAGCAAAAAGCTTTTCCAGGAAAAGGGCCAGAAATGACTTGAGTTGTATCATTGAAAAGGATGTTTATCTAATAATATTGTCTAAAAGGGGGTTAAAAAATTGTACTTCATCAAATGTCTCCACCCCAATGCTACTGCTCACACAGCCAGATTTCCCTTCCGAATTATAACTTTCACTTCTCTTCGGTAACCAGGGAATCTTTGCTGGGTTTGTTGAGTCCAGAACTGTTGGGGTGGGAAGTGGCACCCTTTGCATGCCCCATCCCATTCTCATTTCTGGGAAATCTGCACTGGGACAGAGCACTTCCTGGTTTGGGTATCTGCAGAAGCCAGAAGCCGTTCTGGATCTCTGCTTGTCGCCCCTGGGAGAAACAGTAAAATACGCAGAGTGACCCTTGGAGTCCATAGTGTTGCTGGCAGTGGTACTTTTTGCCTGCGGGCATGAGGGTGGGGGCAGGGGCCGGATCCACAGGCCTCGGTGGTGCGAAAAGTCTCTCTGGGGTGGAAGCCAAAGTGAACAGAGGTCCACCAGCTGGGTGCCATCGTGACCCTGTTTAGACGACACCAAACGGGGGGCCATACAGTCTGCCACTGCGCTCCCCTAGAGGACTCGCAGGATGACAGGCTCTTGGCCAAACGCGGCCTGCGCCACACCTGCAGGTTCCAGGCAAGGGGTGCCTGGTAGGGAGGAGGGGGTCCTTCTGGGCACGGGACCTGGTGATTTTCCAAACTGTTGACAACTGAGAGGGAAACAGTGATAGACTTCTGCTGAGCCGACCTCGAGGGTGACTTTAGGACCGGCTGCTTGGCAGGCAACGATGAATGCTCTGTTTGGCCGCATTTCTACTCTATTCATTTATTCTCTCACTCCAAAGACAATCAATGAATGCTTGCCCTGTGCCAGCATGCTGATCCACTCACGGAGATTAGCGGCGAGGAAAGACAGTAAGTTTGGGAGGAGAACAGGAACTCCACTTTAAGCACGCTGACTCGGGGGCATCTTCTCTCCTCCTGATTCCCACTAGAGAGTCCATTCAAAATCTTGCCACTTCTGCTTCCTGAATATTGTTAAACCCATCCGCTTCTCTTGGCCCCCCACTGCCACTCCAGACTGAGCCAGCAACATGGTTTTGTATGCATCTACTTAAAAAGATTTTTTTATGTGTCATCGAGGGGTCATTCATATACAGCAGTACCTTCTTTTCAGGCATACGACATACTGATTGGACAATTCTGTACTCTACTCCTCAGTACTCACTAGCGCAAGTGGAGTCATCATTCGTCAACGCACAGTGTTATTACAATATTATGGACTCTGTTCCCTGTGCTGTACTTTTCATCTCCGTGGCTTGCTTGTTTAGTGATTTCAAAGATTTTTTTTTTTTTTTTCAAAGATCCAAGCCATTGCTTGGCCCTCGGCCCTCATGGGAAAACCACCACTCCTTGTCAACACCACAGCAACAAGAACACTGCACAACAGCCCAGGGAGCTCTGTACGACCCCTAACAAGTTGTGGAAGAGATGAGCTTCCTTTTCTTTTCTCTACTACCCAGAGGGTCTTTAAAATTTCTTGTATTGGGACAACCTGGATGCACCTACAGGGTATGGTGTTAACTGAAACAACTCAGACAGAAAAACGAGGACCATACAAATTCCACTTATAGGTGGAATTTAAGTGGAAACAGATTCCGCCTATATGTGGAATCTAAATTAAAAAAAAAAAAAGAATTTGAATGGAAACAGATTCCACTTATGTGTGGAACCTAAATTAAAAAAAAAAGACAAACACAAAAACACTCTTTTTTAAAGGTTTTATTTAAATTCCAGTAGATAACATCAATGTAATACTAGATTCTCATGTACAATATAGTCATTTAATACTTACAAGGACACCCAGCAGCCATCACTAGCGCCATCTTCAATCCCCGTCACCCATCCAACCCATCCCCCCCAACCACCTCCACTCTGTTAATATCAGTTTGCTCTCTGTAGTTAAGAGTCTCTTTTTTGGGGGCACCTAGATGGCTCAGTGAGTTGGACCTCTGCCTTCGGCTCAGGTCATGATCTCAGGGTCCTGGGATCGAGCCACCCATCCGGCTCTCTGCTCTGCTCAGCAAGGAGCCTACTTCCCACTCTCTCTCTGCCTGCCTCTCTGCCTACTTGTGATCTCTGTCAAATAAATAAATAAAATCTTAAAAAAAAGTTTAACAACTAAATGAAAATTTAAAGAAAACATTATAAAAATAGCTTAAAACATTAAAAAATAGTCTCTTTTTGTGGGTGCCTGGGTGGCTCAGTCCATTAAGTGTTGACTCTTGATTTCAGCATTGGAATCTATGCTGGATGTGGAGCCTACTTAAAAAAAAAAAAAAGAGTCTGGGGTGCCTGGGTGGCTCTGTTGGTTAAATGACTGCCTTTTGCTTAGGTCATGATCCCAGGGTCCTGGGATCGAGCCCCGCATTGGGCTCCCTGCTCTGCAGGAAGCCTGCTTCTCCCTCTCCCACTCCCCCTGCCTGTGTTCCCTCTCTCACTGTCTCTCTCTTTGAAATAAATGGATAAGATCTTTTTTAAAAAAAGAGTCTGTTTCTTGGTTTTCCTCTGTCTTCCCTTACCTATGATAATTTGTTCTGTTTCTTAAATTCCACATATGAATAGAATCATGTGGCATTTAACTTTCTCTGACTTATTTCATCTAGCATAATACTCACTAGCTCCAACCACATTTTTGCAAATGGCAAGAATTCATTCTTTTTATGACTGAGTAATATTCCATTATATATACATACCACCTCTGCCTTATCCATTTATCAGCTGATGGACATTTGGGCTCTTTTCATAATTTGGGTACTGCTGATAATGATGTTGTAAGCATTGGGGTGCATGTGTACTTTCAAATCAGTATTTTGTATTCTTTGGGTAAATGCTTAGTAGTGCCATTGCTGGGTCATAGAGTAGTTCTACTTTAAACTTTCTGAGGAACCTCCATGCTGATATCCACAGTGGCTGCACCAGTTTGCACTCCCACCAACAGTGTAAGAGGATTCCCCTTTCTCTGCATCCTTGCCAACACCTGTTTCTTCTGTTTTTGAGTTTAGCCATTCTGACAGGTGTGACATGTTATCTCATTGTGGTTTTGATTTGCATTTCCCTGGTAATGAGTAATGTTGGGCATCTTTTCATGTGTCTGTTGGCCATCTGGACGTCTCCTTTGGACAAATGTCTGCTCATGTCTTCTTCCAATTTTTAAACTGGATTATTTGTTTTTTAGGTATTTAATTTTATAAGTACTTTATATATTTTTGATACTAACCCTCTATCAGAGATTCAGAGACGTCATTTGCAAACATCTTATTCCTCAGTCTGCCTTTAAATTTTTTGATTGTTTCCTTTGCTGTGCAGAAGCTTTTTTTTAAAAATGAAGTCCCAATAGTTCATTTTTGGTAAAAATAGTTTCTTAATTTCACTTTCAGAATAGTCATATTAGTACATAGAAATACAATTTTTTTTATTTGATAGACAGAGATCATAAGTAGGCAGAGAGGCAGGCAGAGAGAGAGGGGGAAGCAGGCTCCCCGCTGAGCAGAGAGCCCAATGCGGGGCTCAATCCCAGGACCCTGAGATCATGACCTGAGCCGAAGTCAGAGGCCTAAACCACTGAACCACCCAGGCACCCCAGAAATACAATTTTTTTAAGATTCAAAATTGGTCTGTTCTGATGGCAAATTAGGCACTTAGCAGTGACTGTATCCGCCCTGTCCTAGATGAGTGGAAATCCACATTAGTGAGCCTATGCATGACCCCCATCACTACTTTGTTCATGAGCCCATTGGGCAATGGTGGAGGGGCTGGGGAAAGAGGCAGACTAGTATCCGCAGAGCAGTTCATCGTATGCACTTGAATATGAAAATCCTTCTCTGCTAAGGTCACCCTTTGCTGAAAATTCACATGGGGCATGGATATCATCACATTTTCCCCTGCTCATTTAGAGATGCTTTTCCATATATGACTTCATCACACTTCCTTGTCATCAATTTTATAATTGTATTCCTTAGAAGTCTCTGACCATCCAGGGGCACCTGGGTCACTCATTTAGTTAAGCATCTGATTCTTGATCTCAGCTCTGATCTCAGGGTTGTGAGTTTGGGCCTTGTGTTGGGCTCCACTTGGCACAGAGCCTAGTTAAAAAAATAAATATTCCTTGACCACCCAGCCAAACCACTGGCCACTGCCCATGAGTCAGTATATAAACACATCTGGCCTTTTCTCCTTCCAAGCAAAGTGAACGGCCAGGTGTACAGCTTTAAGCTCTGCCCACTGGGAGGATTTCCCATCATCACTGCCCTTCAGGAATATTCCAGAGAGGGGCTGTAGTGCTGCAGCTGCCTACCTATTGATGGCTCCTGCAGATCATACAAAACCTTTCGTACAGCAGGCCCAAGTCTTTTATTCCTTTGTCAACTGATGATAAGGAACTCCTGATAAAGCCATAGGTGAGGAGAGAGAAAATCATGTAGTAGAAGGGGGGACCAAGGGCATTTGGGTCACTTCTCTATTATCTGTGCCTTCACAGCCAGCTTTGGCCCCATCTCATATATATCACTTCCATTTGATGATGGAGTGCTGTTGTGCATGCCTAACTTTACTAAAAAGAAAGGCTTGGTGTGTCAAAGGACACCCAGTTTATGATGGGCAGTTCAAACAGCATGGTAATTTGGTGGCCCATGGTTAGGCACTCAGTCTTTACCAAGGCTCAGTAAAAAACCAAAAACCATTTCTCAGAAGGAAAGTCATCATCTGCAAAGAGAGGCTGCAGATAAAAACAACTCTGTTCATAGCTTGATCTTTGACTTGTGGCCTCCAGAATTGTGAGAATATAAATTTCTGCTGTTTCAGTCATCCAATCTGTGGTATTTTGTTATGGTAACCCTAACTAAATAATGCATCTTCTATCCACTTCTAGGAACACTGTGATCAACTAACCAACCTAGATTTCCAAGAATCAGACTATTTTGATTGCTGTTTCATCTGCTGTCCATTATAGTAACCTATCTTGCCTTTGGCTATTGAGAGCCTGCCACCCCGGGGTCTATTTACTCCTATTGCATTTTGATTTCCCAGTTCAGAGGCAGCAATTTACACTGTTAAGTCCTGGCCTACAGATACAAGTGTTCATGATAGCCCCTCAAATATACTGGGGCTCCCTTCACAATTTTATTTCCCACAGTCATGATGAAAGGTGTGTCCTCTAAATCTTCCAAAGGTGGATGAGTAGATGTTAAATGACAAATCCACACCATATTGCAAAGTCATTTAAGCTTCTGAATCCTTCCTTCTATAGTATACCAAGGCAGATATAATATTTCAGGTTAATTTACCATGGGTCACTTTTTGGCCCATGTTTCAGCCAAATAACCAAACAAAGTGCTAGAGCCCCCCCTTTTTTTTTAATTCCACAAGCTGCAGTACTGAATACAGAATCACTGCCTAGTGGGCCCATATCAATGTGTTTGGCTTAATTCAACTTTATGTTTCTTCCACCATTACCCACAGTCTTTTTTTTTTTTTTTAAAGAGATTTTATTTATTTGACAGACAGAGATCACAAGTAGGCAGAGAGGCAGGCAGAGAGAAAGAGGGGGAAGCAGGCTCGCTGCCAAGCAGAGAGCCCCATGTGGGGCTTGATCCCAGGACCCTGAGATAATGACCTGAGCTGAAGACAGAGGCTTTAACCTACTGAGCCACCCAGGCTCCCCACCCACAGTCTTAATATCCATTCCCACACACACTCCCCAGATTTGTCTGTATAAATTAGAAAAATCAAGTAGTTCTTTGGAGTGTAGCACACCTCCACATGGATCACACTTTGTGCCTCACCTGTAGGGCTTGCTGGGACTTGAGTGTAGTTATAGGTCTAGAAACCGAAAGGGGTGATGGAGGTCCTGTGATAAATGGCAGTGTTCTTGTAAGGCAAGTACCTCAAGAAAGGCTATTACACTTTTCCCCAGAGTGATGCAGGTTTAATCTCAGACAGGGGTAGAGAGGGTGTTTCTATTGGCAAGGAAGACATCCGAAACTAGGGGTTCAAAATCCCCAGCTTCGTCAAGGTTTTCCTATATACCTCCATTTCAATTTTTACCCACACTTTAACAGTTAACATTCTTCAAGTTTGGGAATTCAATTTTCATTGCAACACAGTCACTCCCAATATGAGTTGCTGGGTTTCGTTTTCAGTCACCTCTGTGGCTATGTGAAATAAAGTTCCCTTCAGCACAGATGGAGAAGCTTTCAGGTCAATTATGTGACACTTGAGTTGGGAATTTGAATTCCAGAGCTCATTCATTTATTACCCAGTTTGTCTACTTACTTTACACTGCTAACCCATTGTGTTCATTAGTTTGACAAAAATGTTCTAAATGTACATAGTCACCCAGAAACTTGCCTCTTAAGAGTGTTTGATTACTAATATCCAGTGGTGATATTTTGTATATCTCTATTGGATATCATGTCATGGACCATCAGTGTTCTCTTTCCTACTTGCAATAGACTCATTAGTAACTTTAAACCTAATCAGACTTCAGAACCATTTACAGAAATGCCAGAACCAAATTAGAAAATTTATTCTTAAGATTATGTTGCTCTAGAGCCTCTCTTAGTACCAAAATCTGTATAACTCAAGATTCTTGAAAGACACTGAAACAATGGAATGTATGTTTGTGCGTGTGTGTACAAAGAGAGAGAGAAAAAGAGACATTATGAGGAATTGGTTCATAGTATTGTGGAGGATGGCAAGCTCCAATTTTCAGGCTAGGCCACTATGCTAGAGACTTAGAAAAGGGTTGATGTTGCAGTTCAGGTCCAAAGAAAGCTGATAACAAAATCTTTTCTTTGCGGAAGGACAGTTTTTTCCAAGTAAGGCCTTCAACTGATCGGATGAGAATCACCAACTTTATGGGACATAATCTGTCTTACTGAAATGTTATTTATTTATTTATTCACATTTTATTGGCTACAGGGGAGAGGGTGAAATTCTACTAATTTAAATGTTAATCTCTACTAAAAATACTTCAGAAATACCTAGGAAAGTGTTTTACAAAATAACTGAGTACCATGGCATAGCAAAATCGACAGAAAAAGTTAACCAACAGAGTTCCCTAATATGGCAGTAAAGCACAGCCACGAAAGAGGAAGAGGAAGGAGGAGGAGGAGGAGGAGAGGAAGATGGGGAGGGTGTGAGGGAGCGGAGGAGGAGGGGGAGAAGAAGAGGGGGATGAGAGAGGAGGGGGAGCAGGAAGAAAGAGAGGAGGGGAGGAGGAGGAGGAGGACTTGGGGAGGGGAGAAGGAGGAACAGTGTAGGCCGGGAAAGGCCGGAAACCCCTGCCCCAGGACGGGGGAAGCCTTTGCCAGGCACCTAGGCGACAAGGGCGTCTTCTTCCGGACGCCCAAAGAACACTTTGAACTCAGCCACAAAGAGGCGGACAGAGCCGGGCCGAGCACGGGAGCCGACAGACGTTCCTCCGAAGCGCGCGTGCAAGCGACCAGGAGGCCCATGGACAGCCGCTGCCCATCGGTGGCCGTTAGGGACGTGCACGTCCAAAGCCCTGGGAGGGGCGCCTGGGTGGCTCGGCGGGAGGAGCGTCTGGACTCTGGACCTCGGCTCAGGCCAGGCCTGTTCTCTGGGTTGCGAGACCCAGGCCCGCGTCAGGCTCCACGGTGGGCTCTGCGCCGGGCATGGAGCCTGCTTCAGCTTCTCCCCCTCTCTGTCGCCCTCTGCCCCTCCTCCGCTCCCTCTCTAAGAGGGCGGGGCGGGGGGCGAGGTTGCCGTGAGATGCCACTTCGCCCCCCAGTAGGACGGCTCTTCTAGGCCCCAGAAAGACCAACCAAGCGGGAAATGACCAGTCTGGGCGAGGATGTGGAAGAACTGGGACCCTGGCCCACGGCTCCTGGGATGGGGGAGTGGTCCGGCTGCGGCGGGGAAGGTAGCCAGGGAATGACCCTAGGACCCCGCGAGCCCGCTCCTAGCTCCACAGGGCACGGCACGGGAAACAGGAGCTCAGACAGAACCTTGTAGGCGACCGTCCACTGCGGCGCACTTCCCATGGGCCCGGAGGTGGACATCACCGCCAGGCCGGTCCGCTGAGGACCAGAGTCCACGACTCGTGGTCTCTCCGTGCTGTGGCCTCCTGTCCACAGCCATCAGAAGACACCAAGTGGGGGAGGAAGGGGGGTGCCGTGGGGAGCGTCTGCCCGCCAGCTGCGGGGCTTCCTTTTGGGGGCGGGGCCCACGCTGTGGAGCGAGATAGGGATGACGGTCGCCCCTCACGTCGAGGGTCTGCTTGGGGCCACGAGGTCCTCCCCCGTCTGGGGTCTCTTGGGTAGGACGTCCCAGTGGGGCGGAAGGTGAGCCTCCATCTCCTCCGCGAGGCGTCGTGGGGGTCCTGGGGGGGGGGAGGGGCGGGGGGGGGGCAGGCTCCCGCGAGATAGGGGTGACGGTCGCCCCTCACGTCGAGGGTCTGCTTGGGGCCACGAGGTCCTCCCCCGTCTGGGGTCTCTTGGGGAGGACGTCCCAGTGGGGCGGAAGGTGAGCCTCCATCTCCTCCGCGAGGCGTCGTGGGGGGCCGTGGGGGGGAGGGGCGGGGGGGGGCAGGCTCCCACTCGCGCCATTTCTCGGCGGGCCCGAGCTCCCGGCAGGGGCCGATGGGAAAGCGGTGACCTCACCGGATCTACGTGTCCCGAAGTGTGTGGCCCCGGACCAATGACGGGGGTCGGTCCGTGGTCGCTAGGAGACGGCGGCGTAAGGGTCCGAGTCACGAGTCCCAACCGGGTGGTTGGAGAAGTTGGGACTCGCTGAGCCCCGCTGAGCCCCGCCGAGCCCCGCTGAGCCCCGCCGATCTCCGCCGAGCGCCGCCGAGCCCCGCCGAAGCCGCTGAGCCTCGCCGAAGCCGCTGAGCCCCCGCCGAGCCCCGCCGAAGCCGCTGAGCCTCGCCGAAGCCGCTGAGCCCCCGCCGAGCCCCGCCGAAGCCGCTGAGCCCCGCCGAAGCCGCTGAGCCCCGCCGAGCCCCGCCGAAGCCGCTGAGCCCCGCCGAGCCCCGCCGAAGCCGCTGAGCCCCGCCGAGCCCCGCCGAAGCCGCTGAGCCCCGCCGAGCCCCGCCGAAGCCGCTGAGCCCCGCCGAGCCCCGCCGAACCCCGCAGAGCACCGCCCACCTAGGCCCGTCGCCGAGCCCGAGCGCAGCCGAGGCCCAGCATGCCGGCCAAGAGGAGCCGTCGAGGGTCGTCCGGAGGCCAGAGGCAGGCCCGCTCCCGCACCGCCCGAGCCGAGCTGTCGTTCTCCGTGAGCCACGTGGAGCGCCTCCTGCGCGAGGGCCGCTACGCCCGGCGCCTGGGCTCGTCCGCGCCGGTCTTCCTAGCGGCCGTCATCCAGTACCTGACGGCCACGGTCCTGGAGCTGGCGGGCAACGAGGCCCGGAACTGCGGCAGGACGCGCATCACCCCGGAGCTCGTGGACATGGCGGTCCACAACAACGCGCTGCTCAGCCGCTTCTTCGAGTCCACCACCATCTCCCAGGTGGCCCCGCCCCACGACTAGCTGCCGCCCCACGCCACTCGGCCGCTCGGCCCGCCCGCCCCAGCCGGGCCTGCTCCCCGCTGCGGCGGCCCGGGGCGGGCTGGGGCCTCGGGCCCAGCGCCTCGAAGTCCCCACAAGGGGCTCAAGAAACCCGTGTGTCCAAGCAATAAAAGCCAAGGAAAGAAACCTGCGCGCCTGTGTGTGTTTTCGCGCGTGCGGGCGCTTCGGTCACTCGGTGGGCCACGTGCTTCGGGGATGTCCCCCGAAGGACAGACCCCCAGGCAGGGGGGTGGGGGGGGTTCGGAAGAGCCGTTTCTCTCAGGGACGGTGCACGGGCGTGGCCCCGGGTGGGACAGGCTGGATGGGGGTGCGGGGGGGGGGCGCTGGCGCCCCCGAGACCCCCACATGAGTGCCGAGCAAGCCAGAGCCCGGGACCATCCCGGGAAGGACGGGGTTCCTGGGGCCGCAGCTCAAGACCAGGACCGCGGCGTCGTGGAGGGGACAACGTGCCAGGGCGACCCCCCGGGGATGGGGCCGAAGGGTGGACACACCTGTCGGCGTGGACTCTGGTAGGGCAGGGGCTTGGTCCGGAAGGTTGAGGAGGGACGGTGCAGGGGTGACGGGCGGGGAGGGGGTGGGTTGGCCACCGCGAAGCGTGCAGACTTGGCGGGGTGGACACACTTGGGGCGGCGGGCGGGGAGCAGGGACTCGGCCCTCGCGAACCATGCGGACTTGGCCTTAGGGCCACGTGGCGCCGCGGCTTGAGTTCTGCTCGGCTTCCGTTTAGGGACGCTAGGGGACGCCCGTGCTAGCAACCCGGGCCAGCAGGCTGTCGCCTGGCAACAGCCGGCCCCTGGCCAGGCCCCGCCCCAGGACTGACGATTTGCATAGACAACGCCCCCCCCCTCCCCCCCGTGAGGCCTCTGGCGGCGGATCCCGCGCTTTTCCTAGCGCCGGCGCGGCAGGGCGCGCGCGCACGCGCGGTAGTGCGGCCTCCTCCCCCACCCCCGCACCCGCGCCTCACCTCGACCGAGCGAGCGGCTCGCAAGGCACGTCGCCTCCAGGCGCCGCCGCGCCCCACCGACTGCGTCAGAGAGCAGGCGACGAACATGGCGGCGTCCGCAGCCGGCCTGGGCGGCGGCGCGGGCCCCGGGCCCGAGGCTGGGGACTTCCTGGCCCGCTACCGCCAGGTGTCCAACAAGCTGAAGAAGCGGTTCCTGCGGAAGCCGAACGTGGCGGAGGCGGGCGAGCAGTTTGGCCAGTTGGGCCGCGAGCTGCGTGCCCAGGAGTGCCTGCCCTACGCGGCCTGGTGCCAGCTGGCCGTGGCGCGCTGCCAGCAGGCGCTCTTCCACGGGCCCGGGGAGGCGCTGGCGCTGACCGAGGCCGCCCGTCTCTTTCTGCGGCAGGAGCGCGACGCGCGCCAGCGGCTCGTCTGCCCGGCCGCCTACGGGGAGCCGCTGCAGGCCGCAGCCAGCGCTTTGGGCGCCGCCGTGCGCCTGCACCTCGAGCTGGGCCAGCCCTTTTCCTAGCGCCGGCGCGGCAGGTGTTTTACTGAAACTTTAATTTCTTCATTGTTATAATAAGAGCAGATGAGACTGAGTGTTCAGTGTGGTATGTTCGTAGACTGTTATAATGACTACATAACACCTGTCCTCCAGTTTAGATCGTGATTAGAAGAGTTAAGGAGCAATTAAATATATAAAGTATTATATGCATACATGTGTGTATTATTATTTTAAAATTATAAAAATATAGTGCTAAAATAAGAATTTACTTATTTATTTAAGAAAGATTCCCCTTTCTCTACATCCTCTCCAACACATGTTGTTTATTGTCTTGTTAATTTTGGCCATTCTAACTTCTGTGAGGTGTTATGTCAATGTGGTTTGGATTTGAAACTCCCTGATGGCTAATGATGATGAACTTTTTTTTATGTGTCTGTTAGCCATTTGTATGTCTTCATTGGAGAAGTGTCTGTTCATGTCTTCTGCCCATTTTTCGACATGATTATCTGTTTTGTGTGTGTTGAGCTTGAGGAGTTCTTTACAGATCCTGGATATCAACCTTTTGTCTGTACTGTCATTTGTTTTTGTTGTTGTTGTTGTTGTTTACAAATGTTAATTTATTTAATCTTCACAGTGATCTAGCCCATTTTACAGATAAGAATACTGAATTACAGGAAATAAATCACTTTCCCAAGGTATAGTGCTAATAAATGGCATAGCCATGATTCAAACCCAGGTAGTCTGACTCCAGTGTCTAAACTCTGTATTTTTTTAAAATTTTTTCAGTTTATTTATTTTTAGAAAAACAGTATTGCATGCAAAACAGTATTTGCATGCAATCCGTGCCCTCTATAATACCCACCACCTGGTACCCCAACCTCCCACCCCCCCCCCGCCCCTTCAAACCCCTCAGATTGTTTTTCAGAGTCCATAGTCTCTGATGGTTCACCTCCCCTTCCAATTTCCCCCAACTCCCTTCTCCTCTCTAACTCCCCATGTCCTCCATGCTATTTGTTATGCTTCACAAATAACTGAAACCATATGATAATTGACTCTCCCTGCTTGACTTATTTCACTCAGCATAATCTCTTAACCATTCTACATTGAGTGGCTATATAGGCATACTTCACTGTTGTGGTAATTTGCAGCTAACTGGGGCACCTGTGTGGCTCAGTAGGCGGAGCATCTGCCTTCAGCTCAGGTCATCCTACCCAGGGTCGTGCTCAGTGGGGAGCTGCTTCTCCCTCTCCCTCTGCCTGTTGTTCTGCCTACTTATGCTCTCTGTCAAATAAATAAATAAAATCTTTTAAAAAATAATAATTTATAATTAACTAATGATGAAAGATATTGAGCACATTTCAGTTTTCCAAGAGAGTGATGCTAAAATATCCAGCATGATTATAATTTTTCTGATATCTAAATAACCATTCCTGGAGTGCCTAGGTGGTTCAGTGGATTAAGCCTCTACTTCTGCTCAGGTCATGATCTCACGGTCTTGGGATGGAGCCCCTCATCGGGCTCTCTGCTCAGCAGGGAGCCTGCTTCCTCCTCTCTCTCTGCCTGCCTTTCTGCCTACTTAAATCTCTGTCAAATAAATAAATAAAATCATTAAAAAAAAAAAAGAAGAAGAACCATTCCAGCTTCCCTATGCCTTCTCTCTTTATGGCATATATTTATACATCCTTTTACTTTTGATTTTTCTGTGTTTATATTTGAAGAGCATCTCTTTTAAAAATCTTATTCTATTTTAATAACACTTAAAATGAGATCTATTCTCTTAATACTTTTTTTAGTATACATTATTGTGGACTATAGGTACAATGTTGTTTGTCAAGTCTCTAGAACTTATTAGTATTGCTTATTTGAAACTTTATGCCCATTGATTAGTGACTTTCTATTTTGTCCTCCCCTCAGGCCCTGGCAACTACCATTGCACTCTCTGATTCTATGAATTTGACTATTTTAGAAACATCATAAAAGTGTAATTGTGGGGGTGCCTGGGTTGCTCAGTGGGTTAAAGCATCTGCTTTCGGCTCAGGTCATGATCCCAGGATCCTGGGATTGAGCCCCACATCGGGCTCTCTGCTTGACGGGGTGCCTGCTTCCCCTATCCCCCGCCTGTCTCTCTGCCTTGTGATATCTGTCTGTCAAATAAATAAATAAATTTTTTTAAAGTGTAATTGTGCAGGATTATGAATACCAGCTATGGCTATGTGATCAGTTACAGAAACAGGGATTGTAATTGACATGAGCATTTTTTCCTTCATTTATTATCGGTATGTTTTTCAGTTTGCGTGCATAAAGTATCTGTTTTCGGGGCACCTGGGTGGCTCAGAGGGTTAAGGCCTCTGCCTTCTGCTCGGGTTATGATCTCAGGGTCCTGAGATCGAGCCCCGAATTGGGCTCTCTACTCAGCAGGGAGCCTGCTACCCTTCCTCTGCCTGCCTCTGCCTACTTGTGATCTCTGTCTGTCAAATAAATAAATAATCTTTTAAAAAAATCTGTTTTCTTCCCTCTTTTATCCTCTTATTATATAATATAGGGAACACTGAATTTATATCATAGTATTTAAGTATTCTTTTTTCTTAAAGATTTTATTTATTTGACAGAGAGAGAGAGGACAAGTAGGCAGAGCAGCAGGTAGAGGGAGAGTGGAAGCAGGCTCTCCACTGAGCAGAGAGCCCAATGTGGGACTCTATCCCAGGACCCTGAGATCATAACCTGAGCCAAAGGCAGCCGCTTAACTGATTGAGCCACCAAGGCACCCAGTATTTAAGTATTCTTAACTTTACATCATAGTATTTAAGTTTCAGGATGTCAAGGAAAAAAGTAAATTTTACTTGCGTGTAACGTGCGGACCAAGAATCTTTGTAAATGTAGTACTTTGAAACGGGTTGCTGTCCTGCTCTTGGGAAACAAAGACGCGGTCCGGCATAGGCACGTGCACGCGATACGAAAGAACCATGCTGATTTTACACATTTGTGTTAAGGCAGAGTTGCAGAGAGATCCCTACTACAAATAAAAGTCGTCCCGTGGGCTAGGCATACCTCTGGGGCTAGAACCTAGAACCGGAACGGTGAATTCCAAGGCACATCGGGCCCACCTGTGTTAGAACGCGCCCCCGCCCCTTGCACGGGACCCAGCGGCCTTGCAGCTGAGAGGTCCACGTGGCAGAGGGTCTCTGTAGACTCCTGGGCTGGCACAGCCTGAGGACTAACACACACTGTCTGTGTCAAAGGGATGACTAGCTCATGGACCTGAAAGACAGCCACCTGTTTTTCTCCTTTCTGCTTCCTGATTATGTGGAGAAGCTGTTCCCATGTTACAGATGGAAGGAAAGCGAAACCCCACGCTAGGAGCATCCGAAGGGCTTTCTTATGGACCTGGGGCCGTAGCCACAACCGCTTAGGGCGTCAAATCATCCCAAAGAATAGGTGTGGGGCGGACGAAACAAAGAACTTGGTTGGCCACTTGGATTGACACTTATCTGTGCTAAGAAATCCAATCACGATAAAAAAAAAAAAAAAATCCTATAGCTTACGTACTGGGCGCTGTGCAAAATCCAGTCCTCACTTTGCAACAAAGATGTAGGGGGCGGGGCGTCAGGTGGAAGAAGAGGTAAGGGATAAAGGGGGTTCTGACTTGTTTTTGGTTTGGGGTTTTTTTTTGTTGTTGGTTGGTTGGTTTTTTGGTAAAGATTTTGTTTATTTGCTTGAGCGAGAAAGAGAGTGTGCAGGCATGAGAGGGGAGAAGGTCAGAGGGCGAAGCAGACTCCCCGCAGAGGTGGGAGCCGGATGCGGCACTCGATCCCAGGACTCGATCCCGGGATCATGACCCGAGCCGAAGGCAGTCGCCTAAGCAGCTGAGCCACCCAGGCGACCCAGGGGGTTCTTATTTGTCTGTGGGCAGTCTGGGGGAAGAGAGCCATGTCCTCCATGGATCCTGCCACGTGGTTTCCCTCCCACCGTCTCGGCAGTAAGTTCTGGGAACACAGGTAACTTGTAATCAACTTAAAGCCTCAGGAGGCAAGCGGAGTAAGAGCAAGGCAGAACTGCGAGGATTCCTGTCTTTTATTCGGACCCCCTTCCCTTCCCCGCCGCCCGCCCGCACCCCCCGCCCCGCCCCTCGGCCCAAAGGCCAGGGCAGATGCACGAAGTTCTGCCACGAGCCCAAAGTCCCTTGGTCGAAGTGATTCATCAGATGCCCTGTCCCGAGGGGGAGACGGCTTCTTGCAGGACGAGGTGAAGGAGGTGATTCTGCTCAGCAGTCAAGAGCGGCCACATCTCCACCTGCAGCGACTTGACGGCTTCCGTGTCCTTTTCGTGGGTAGCCATGACCAAGGACTGGAGCAGCAGGAACAGCTCCTCGGGAAGCTGGCCCCCGCTCTCCTGCCCGTGGCTGTCGAAAGCCTCCCAGGAGTACTTCTCCAGGGTGTGGGCATGCTCCGGCAGCAGCTTGGCGGGCGGCGGTTGCAGGAGCAGCAGCAGCAGCACGCGGGACACCTCGCAGCGGACCAACACGTCCGCGAAGGCTCCGAGCGTGGCGGGAGAGGAAGCGCCGGGCGCGGAGGCGGCGCTGGGAGGGAGCAGCGCGGCGGGCACGGCCAGGGCGGCGCCGGGGCCCGCCTGCTGCCCCGGGGGCGGCGGCGGCGGCGGCGGGGGCGGCGGCGGCGGCTGCACCGGGTGGCTGCCGTGCTCCCGCGCCAGGCGCTGCATGCGCGTGAAGACGGCCAGGGCGCCGTTGTAGTCGCGCGCCAGCAGCTGGCAGGAGGCGGCGTCGCCGAGCGCCTGCAGCGCGGCCAGGGGCAGCTGCGGGAGCTGCAGCTGGGCGGCGCGCTGGAAGTGGCCGGCGGCGGCGGCCGGCTGGCCCAGGTCGCGCAGGGCGGCGGCCAGCTCGAGGCAGAGGGCGGCGGCGGCGGCCGGCTGGCCCAGCTCGAGGTGCAGGCGCACGGCGGCGCCCAGAGCGCTGGCTGCGGCCTGCAGCGGCTCCCCGTAGGCGGCCGGGCAGACGAGCCGCTGGCGCGCGTCGCGCTCCTGCCGCAGAAAGAGACGGGCGGCCTCGGTCAGCGCCAGCGCCTCCCCGGGCCCGTGGAAGAGCGCCTGCTGGCAGCGCGCCACGGCCAGCTGGCACCAGGCCGCGTAGGGCAGGCACTCCTGGGCACGCAGCTCGCGGCCCAACTGGCCAAACTGCTCGCCCGCCTCCGCCACGTTCGGCTTCCGCAGGAACCGCTTCTTCAGCTTGTTGGACACCTGGCGGTAGCGGGCCAGGAAGTCCCCAGCCTCGGGCCCGGGGCCCGCGCCGCCGCCCAGGCCGGCTGCGGACGCCGCCATGTTCGTCGCCTGCTCTCTGACGCAGTCGGTGGGGCGCGGCGGCGCCTGGAGGCGACGTGCCTTGCGAGCCGCTCGCTCGGTCGAGGTGAGGCGCGGGTGCGGGGGTGGGGGAGGAGGCCGCACTACCGCGCGTGCGCGCGCGCCCTGCCGCGCCGGCGCTAGGAAAAGCGCGGGATCCGCCGCCAGAGGCCTCACGGGGGGGAGGGGGGGGGCGTTGTCTATGCAAATCGTCAGTCCTGGGGCGGGGCCTGGCCAGGGGCCGGCTGTTGCCAGGCGACAGCCTGCTGGCCCGGGTTGCTAGCACGGGCGTCCCCTAGCGTCCCTAAACGGAAGCCGAGCAGAACTCAAGCCGCGGCGCCACGTGGCCCTAAGGCCAAGTCCGCATGGTTCGCGAGGGCCGAGTCCCTGCTCCCCGCCCGCCGCCCCAAGTGTGTCCACCCCGCCAAGTCTGCACGCTTCGCGGTGGCCAACCCACCCCCTCCCCGCCCGTCACCCCTGCACCGTCCCTCCTCAACCTTCCGGACCAAGCCCCTGCCCTACCAGAGTCCACGCCGACAGGTGTGTCCACCCTTCGGCCCCATCCCCGGGGGGTCGCCCTGGCACGTTGTCCCCTCCACGACGCCGCGGTCCTGGTCTTGAGCTGCGGCCCCAGGAACCCCGTCCTTCCCGGGATGGTCCCGGGCTCTGGCTTGCTCGGCACTCATGTGGGGGTCTCGGGGGCGCCAGCGCCCCCCCCCCGCACCCCCATCCAGCCTGTCCCACCCGGGGCCACGCCCGTGCACCGTCCCTGAGAGAAACGGCTCTTCCGAACCCCCCCCACCCCCCTGCCTGGGGGTCTGTCCTTCGGGGGACATCCCCGAAGCACGTGGCCCACCGAGTGACCGAAGCGCCCGCACGCGCGAAAACACACACAGGCGCGCAGGTTTCTTTCCTTGGCTTTTATTGCTTGGACACACGGGTTTCTTGAGCCCCTTGTGGGGACTTCGAGGCGCTGGGCCCGAGGCCCCAGCCCGCCCCGGGCCGCCGCAGCGGGGAGCAGGCCCGGCTGGGGCGGGCGGGCCGAGCGGCCGAGTGGCGTGGGGCGGCAGCTAGTCGTGGGGCGGGGCCACCTGGGAGATGGTGGTGGACTCGAAGAAGCGGCTGAGCAGCGCGTTGTTGTGGACCGCCATGTCCACGAGCTCCGGGGTGATGCGCGTCCTGCCGCAGTTCCGGGCCTCGTTGCCCGCCAGCTCCAGGACCGTGGCCGTCAGGTACTGGATGACGGCCGCTAGGAAGACCGGCGCGGACGAGCCCAGGCGCCGGGCGTAGCGGCCCTCGCGCAGGAGGCGCTCCACGTGGCTCACGGAGAACGACAGCTCGGCTCGGGCGGTGCGGGAGCGGGCCTGCCTCTGGCCTCCGGACGACCCTCGACGGCTCCTCTTGGCCGGCATGCTGGGCCTCGGCTGCGCTCGGGCTCGGCGACGGGCCTAGGTGGGCGGTGCTCTGCGGGGTTCGGCGGGGCTCGGCGGGGCTCAGCGGCTTCGGCGGGGCTCGGCGGGGCTCAGCGGCTTCGGCGGGGCTCGGCGGGGCTCAGCGGCTTCGGCGGGGCTCGGCGGGGCTCAGCGGCTTCGGCGGGGCTCGGCGGGGCTCAGCGGCTTCGGCGGGGCTCAGCGGCTTCGGCGGGGCTCGGCGGGGGCTCAGCGGCTTCGGCGAGGCTCAGCGGCTTCGGCGGGGCTCGGCGGGGGCTCAGCGGCTTCGGCGAGGCTCAGCGGCTTCGGCGGGGCTCGGCGGCGCTCGGCGGAGATCGGCGGGGCTCAGCGGGGCTCGGCGGGGCTCAGCGGGGCTCAGCGAGTCCCAACTTCTCCAACCACCCGGTTGGGACTCGTGACTCGGACCCTTACGCCGCCGTCTCCTAGCGACCACGGACCGACCCCCGTCATTGGTCCGGGGCCACACACTTCGGGACACGTAGATCCGGTGAGGTCACCGCTTTCCCATCGGCCCCTGCCGGGAGCTCGGGCCCGCCGAGAAATGGCGCGAGTGGGAGCCTGCCCCCCCCCGCCCCTCCCCCCCACGGCCCCCCACGACGCCTCGCGGAGGAGATGGAGGCTCACCTTCCGCCCCACTGGGACGTCCTCCCCAAGAGACCCCAGACGGGGGAGGACCTCGTGGCCCCAAGCAGACCCTCGACGTGAGGGGCGACCGTCACCCCTATCTCGCGGGAGCCTGCCCCCCCCCCCGCCCCTCCCCCCCCCCAGGACCCCCACGACGCCTCGCGGAGGAGATGGAGGCTCACCTTCCGCCCCACTGGGACGTCCTACCCAAGAGACCCCAGACGGGGGAGGACCTCGTGGCCCCAAGCAGACCCTCGACGTGAGGGGCGACCGTCATCCCTATCTCGCTCCACAGCGTGGGCCCCGCCCCCAAAAGGAAGCCCCGCAGCTGGCGGGCAGACGCTCCCCACGGCACCCCCCTTCCTCCCCCACTTGGTGTCTTCTGATGGCTGTGGACAGGAGGCCACAGCACGGAGAGACCACGAGTCGTGGACTCTGGTCCTCAGCGGACCGGCCTGGCGGTGATGTCCACCTCCGGGCCCATGGGAAGTGCGCCGCAGTGGACGGTCGCCTACAAGGTTCTGTCTGAGCTCCTGTTTCCCGTGCCGTGCCCTGTGGAGCTAGGAGCGGGCTCGCGGGGTCCTAGGGTCATTCCCTGGCTACCTTCCCCGCCGCAGCCGGACCACTCCCCCATCCCAGGAGCCGTGGGCCAGGGTCCCAGTTCTTCCACATCCTCGCCCAGACTGGTCATTTCCCGCTTGGTTGGTCTTTCTGGGGCCTAGAAGAGCCGTCCTACTGGGGGGCGAAGTGGCATCTCACGGCAACCTCGCCCCCCGCCCCGCCCTCTTAGAGAGGGAGCGGAGGAGGGGCAGAGGGCGACAGAGAGGGGGAGAAGCTGAAGCAGGCTCCATGCCCGGCGCAGAGCCCACCGTGGAGCCTGACGCGGGCCTGGGTCTCGCAACCCAGAGAACAGGCCTGGCCTGAGCCGAGGTCCAGAGTCCAGACGCTCCTCCCGCCGAGCCACCCAGGCGCCCCTCCCAGGGCTTTGGACGTGCACGTCCCTAACGGCCACCGATGGGCAGCGGCTGTCCATGGGCCTCCTGGTCGCTTGCACGCGCGCTTCGGAGGAACGTCTGTCGGCTCCCGTGCTCGGCCCGGCTCTGTCCGCCTCTTTGTGGCTGAGTTCAAAGTGTTCTTTGGGCGTCCGGAAGAAGACGCCCTTGTCGCCTAGGTGCCTGGCAAAGGCTTCCCCCGTCCTGGGGCAGGGGTTTCCGGCCTTTCCCGGCCTACACTGTTCCTCCTTCTCCCCTCCCCAAGTCCTCCTCCTCCTCCCCCTCTTCTTCCTGCTCCCTGCGCCCTCCTCCTCCTGCTTCTTGTGTGCCTATGCCTTTCCTACCCCATTTAAGAAACTCTTGCGTAATAGTTTCTAGAAACAGACCGTTTCTAGACGGAGCCCTTTGGTGCCCAAAGAGATTTGCTTTGGTTGGGGTGCGACTGATCCTTTGGTTTTCTCCTCCGGCTCCTCCCCCTCCTCCCACCCCTCCTCCTCCTCCTCCCTCCTCCTTCCTCCTCTGTTCCTCCTCCTCCTTTTCTTGTGGCTGTGCTTTGGCTGCCACCGTATTTAAGGAACCTCGCCTAACCAAAGCCACCGGGTTTTACAGCTGTGTTTTGTACCAAGGGTTTCATAGTTTCCTGTTCACATTCAGGCTTGTGAGCCATCTGGGGGGTTCAATTTCGGTTTTATCCTGGACTCCACATTCTTTCTCGTGTCTGCGGGTATTCAGTTTTCCCAGCACCACACCTGGAAGACATTGCTCAATCCTACATTGAGTGGCCTGGGCACCCTTGTTCGGTACCAACTGTTCATAAACCCGTGGGTTTGTTTCTCACTCTAACTTCCTAATCGTTGACCTATATGTCTACCGTTGTGTCAGTACCACACTTTTTGGGATCGCTCGCTGGAGCTCAGAAATACGTTTTGAAATTGGAAAGTGCGAGTCCTCCAACTTTGTTCTTCTTCCGGATAGATGGTTTTGGCTATCTGTGTCCCTCGCAGGGACACATGCATTTACGATTGGCTCTAACATTTCTGCAAAACAACTCTTTGAGATTTTGATATGGGTTGTATTCAATCTCTGTATTGCCTTGGGGATTACGGACATCTTACCAATATTACCTGTTCGGTTTACTGAGGCAGGATGTCTTACCGTTTATTTGCATCCTCTTTAATTTCTTTCAACAATACTTTCCTTTCAGCAAATACAACTCTTGCACGTCTTTTGTTAAATTTATTCCTCATTGTTTTATTCTTTTTGATGATACTGTAAAATGAATTATTTTCTTTTTTTGCTAAATTTTTATTTAAATTCCAGTTAGTCAATATACAGTCAAACATTAGTTTCAGGTATAGAATTTACTCATACAACAGCTACATACACCCCCCAGTGCTCATCACACGTGTCCTCCTTAATGCCCATCACCTATCTAACCCATCCCCCATCAACCTCCCCTCTGGTAACCATCAGTTTGTTCTCTATAGTTAATGTCTGTTTCTTGGTTTTCCTCTCTTTTTTTCCACTCTATGTTCATTTATTTTACATCTTAAATTCCACATTTGAGTAAAGTCATATGGTATATGTCTTTCTCTGACTTATTTCGCTTAGCATAATACTCTCTAACACCATCCAATGTCATTGCAAATGGAAAGATTTTATTATTTTTGATGTATCAGTACTATTCCATTGTATTTATACACACCATATCTTCTAAATCATTCATCAATCCATGGACATTTGGGTACTTTCCATAATTTGGCTATTGTAAATAATGTTGCTGTAAATGTTAGGGTGCATGTATTCCTTCAATTAGTCTTTTTGTATTCTTTAGATAAATATCTAGTAGTGCAACTGCTGGATCATAGTTCTATCTGTAAATTTTTAGAACACTCCATACTGTTTTCCACAGTGGCAGCACCAGTTTGAATTCCCATCAACAAAATAATAGGTTTCCCCTTTCTCCACATCCTCACCAACATCTGATGTTTCCTATGTTGTTCATTTTAGCCATTCTGACAGGTGTGAGGAAATACCTCATTGTAGTTTTGATTTGTATTTCCGATGATGAGTGATGTTGAGCGTCTTCATGTGTTTGTTAGCCACCTGTATGTTTTCTTTGGAGAAATGTCTATTCATGTCTCCTGTTCATTTCTTAACTGGATTATTTGGGGGTTTTTTGGGGTGTTGAGCTGTATAAGATCTTTATGTATTTTGGATATTAACCCTTTATAGGATATGTCATTTTCATATATCTCTTTCCATTCTGTAGGCTGTCTCTTAGTTTTGTTAATTGTTTCTTTCACTGTGAAGAAGCTTTTTCTTTTACTTAGTCCCAATAATTTATTTTTGCTTTTATTTTGCTTGCCTCAACAGACATCTGGGAAAAAGTTGCTATGGCAGATATCAGAGAGTTTACTGCCTATACTTTCTTCTAGGATTTTTTATCATTTCAGGTCTCACATTTAGGTCTTTCATCCATTTTGAATTTATTTTTGTGTATGGTTTAAGAAAGTGGTCCAGTTTTATTCTTTTGCACATGGCTGTCCAGTTTCCCCAACACTATTTATTGAAGAGAATGTCTTTTTCCCATTGGACATTATTTCCTGCTTTGTCATAGATTAATTGACCATAGAGTTGTGGATTTATTTCTGGATTTTCTATTCTGTTCCATTGATTTATGTGTCTATTTTTGTGCCAGTACTACAGCTTTGTAATTTAACTTGAAGTCTGGAATTGTGATGCCTCCAGCTTTCCTTTCCTTTTAAAATGTAATATTGGCCATTCAAGCTCTTGTGGCTCCAAACAGATTTTAGTATTGTTTGTTCTAGCTCTGTGAACAATGCTGTTGGTATTTTGATAGGGATTGCATTAAATGTGTAGATTGCTTTGGGTAATACGGTTTTTATTTTAATAATATCTGCTCTTCCAATCCATGAACATGGAATGTTTTCCCATTTCTTTGTGTCATTTTCCACTTTTTAATACGTGTTTTATAGTTTCCAGAGTACAGATCTATTACCTCTTTGGTAATAGGCATCTTATGGTTTTTGGTACAATTATAAATGGGTTTGATTCCTTGATTTCTCTTTCTGTTGCCTTGTTATTAGTGTATAGAAATGCAACAGATTTCTGAATGATGACTTTGTATTCTGTGACTTTACTGAATTAATGTATCAGTTCCAACAATTTCTGGGTTGAGTGTTTCAGGTTTTCTATATAAAGTATCATGTCATCTAAAAAGAGTGAAAGTTTGGCTTTTTCCTTGCCAGTTTGGATGCTTTTTATTTATTTTTTTTCTATGATTGCAGTGGCTAGGTGTTTTACTACTGTGTTAAATAATAATGGTGAGAGTGGACATCTGTCTTGTTCCTGACCATAGAGGAGATGCTCTTAGTTTTTCCTCATTGATTATGATATTTGCTGTGGTTGTTTCATATATGGCTTCTATTATGAGTAGGTATGTTCTTTTTAAACCTACTTAGTTGAGGATTTTTATCATGAATGGATGTTGCACTTTGTCAAATGCATTTTCTGCATCTGTTGAAATGATCATATGGTTCTTATCCTTTCTTTTATTCATGTAGTATATCACATTGATTGGTGAATATTGAACTACTCTTGTAGCCCAGGAATAAACCCACTTGATTGTGGTGAATGATTCTTTTAATGCATTTAACGGATTCCATTTTTTTTTTTTTTAGTATTTTTATTGAGAATTTTTGCATCATGTTCATCTGGGATATTGAGCCATAGTTCTCTTTTTTTGTGTAGTCTTATCTGGTATCAGGGTAATGTTGGACTCATAGAATGAATTTGGAAGTTTCCTTTACATTTTAATTTTTTGGAATAGTTGGAGAAGAATAGATATTAACATTTATTTAAGTGTTTAGTAGAATTTCCCTGTGTAATCATCTGATCCTGGACTTTTCTTGGGAGATTTCTTATTATTGATTCAATTTCTTTGCTTGTTATGAGTCTGTTCAAGTTTTTCTATTTCTTCCTGTTTCAGTTTTGCTAGTTAATATGTTTCTAGAAATTTATCCATTTCTTCCAAGTTGTTCTATTTATAGGCATATGATTTTTCATAATACTCTCATAATTATTTGTATTTCTGTGGTGTTGGTTACTCTTTCTTGTCTCTCATTTGTGATTTCACTTATTTGGATCCTTTCTATTTTCTTTTTGATAATTCTGGCTAGGGGATTATCAATTTTTATTAATTCTTTCAAAGAGCCAGCTCCTGGCTTCATTGATTTGTTCTATTGCTTTTTAAGTTTCTATATCATTTATTTTTGCTCTAATCTTTATTATTTCCCTTCTGCTGGCTTTAGGCTTGGATTGTTGTACTTTTTCTAGCTCCTTTAGGTATATGGTTAGGTTTTTTATCTCAAAATTTTCTTGCTTTTTAAGGCAGTCCTATATTGCCATATACTTCCCTCCAAGGACAACTTTTGCTACATCCCAAGGTTTTGGCTGTTGTGTTTTCATTATCATTTGTTTCAATGTATTTTTAAATTTCTTCTTTCATTTTTCTGGTTAACCTATTCATTTCTTAGTAGCATGTTGTTTAACCTGCATGTATTTGTGGTTTTTCCAAATTTTTTCTTGTGGGTGACTTCAAGTTTCATAGTTCTGTGGTCAGAATATATGCTTGGTATGATCTCAGTCTTTTTGTATTAATTGAGGCCTGATTTGTGACACAGTATGTGACCTATTTTGAAGAATGTCCCATGTGCCCTTGAAAAGAATGCATATTCTGCTGCTTTAGGATGGAATGTTCCTAATATATCTGTTAAATTCATCTGATTTAGTGTGTCATTCAAAGTCAGTTTTTCCTTGTTGATTTTCTGCTTAGGTGATCTGTCTATTGTTGTAAGTGGGATTTTAAAGTCTCCTACTATTTTTGTATTATTATCAATGAGTTCCTTTAGGTTAGTTATTGTTTTATATATTTGGGTGCTCCCAAATTGGGTGTATAAATATTTACAATTGTTACATCTTTTTTTGGATTGTCCCCTTTATTATGATATAGTGCCCTTCTTTATCTCTTGTTATAGTATTTGGTTTAAAGTGCAGTCTGTGTGATATAAATATTGATACTCTGGCTTTCTACATGCATTTGCATGATAAATGTTTCTCCAGCCCCTCACTTTCGATCTGCAGATGTCTCTCAGTCTAAAATGAGTCTCTTTTTGGCAGCATATAGATGGATCTTGCTTTTTAAAATCCATTCTGACACCCTATGTCTTTTGATTTAAACTTTAGTCCATTTACACTCAGAGTAATTTTGATAGATATGTATTGAGTGCAATTTATTCCTTGTTTTGTCATTGTTTCTGGAGATTTTTCTCTGATCCTTTCTTGTCATTGTCACTTTTGGTCTCTCCTTTCCACTCAAAGAGTCCCATATGTATTTCTGGCAGGGCTGCTTTAGTGGTCTCTAACACCTTACTTTTTGTTTGTCTGGGAAACTCTTAACTTCTCCTTCTATTCTGAATGATAGCTTTCCTGGATCGAACTTCCTGGCTGCAAATTTCTCCCATTCAGCATGTTGAATATACATGCCACTTTCTCTTGGCCTGCCAAGTTTCTGTTGATAAATCTCCAGCTAGTCTTATGTATTTTCCCTCATAAATGAAGTACTTCTTTTGTTTTGCTTTTAAATTTTTTTCTTTATTACTAGATTTTCCACATTTAACTAAAATATGGCTTGGTATTGGCCTGCTTTTGTTGATTTTGATCAGATTTCTCTGTGCTTCCTGGATCTGGATGTCTGTTTCCTTCCCCAGATCAGGGAAATTTTCAGCTACTATTTCCTCAAATAAATGTTCTGTCCCCTTTTCTTTCCTTCTGTGGATCTCCTATAACATGCTATTATGTTTGATGGAGTTACTGAATTCCCTAATTCTACTCATATTCCATGATTCTTTTTTTTCAGCTTCATTATTTTCCATTACTTTATCTTCCATATCACTTATTCATTCTTTTGCTTCTTCCATCCTTGTGTTCACTGCATCAAGTGTATTTTAAATCCTAGTTATTGAATTTTTCATTTCTGATTTTTTAAATCTCTTACTCTGTTTTAAGGGTCTCCCTGAAGTCTTCCATTCTTTTATTAATCCCAGAAAATATTCTTATGATTGTTGCTTTAAATTCTCCTTCAAGCATGTTACTTATCTTTGTTTCACTTAGATCTCTGGTGTGACCTAGTTTTTTCACTTGGGATGAATTCCTCTGTCATGGGATTTTTTTTTCTAAATTTCTGTCTTCTTCTCTGTGTTAGATAAGCCTGTTATGTTTCTTGATCCTGAGAGTAATGGCTTCATGAAGAATAGGTCTTATAGTGTCCAGGGCCTGCCACCTCAGGGAATGTCTCTGGTGCATGTTGCATAAACTCTGCTGTGTTTTGAATGCTCCATCCTTCAGGCCAGTTGTCTGACAAGTTTCTCCTTGCCTGCAGTGGGCAGTGTTCAGGCCTTGGCCCAAATGTGGTGACTTTTAACTAGGTGTGATCTGGTCTGCTTGTTAAATAAGACCTGATACCACTTCCACTAGAACTGAAGCCTTGCAGAACTCTCTGGTCAGGAGACACGGTGTGGGCAGGAGTTTCTGTTGGTCTTTTGGGGAAGGATCCACCATGGTGGGACTCGGCACACTTGACCAAGAAGGGCAGTAGCAGCAGAGGACGAGGGTGTGGGACCTGCTGTAAACAGGTTAGGCGGACAGTGGTGGCAGTGGGCTATTTACCGAAGGTGGTTCTGTGTTTACGCTGAGGGATGGGGGAGGCAATGGCACCAGCCCCTCCTTATTCCCCAGAGATGGATCTCTGTGTCCACGGCTCTCAGGGATGTGCTCCCTGAGAGTGCATAATCCAAGCCCCCAAACCCACCGTGTGAACCAGGTGTTCTTCAGATTGCTGTTTCCACACTGTCTCTGGGTTGTGTGCTTGCCTTCTGTCCAGAAACATCACTGCCTTTTGCACTCTAGCCCAGCCTAGCCTGCTGACTTTTAAATCTCCAGGCTTTAGGGACAAGGTGCAAGTAGGGGCCTGCACTGATCTTCTAAGGGAAGGTTTCACCATGCTGGGACTGAGGCAGGTTTGGCCAAGAAGGGTAGTTGTGCCAGAATGCAGGGGTGTGGGACCTGGAGCAAGCAGACTAGGCAACCAGTGCTGGGGCCAAGCTGCCTTCTGCAGGTGGCTCTGCATTTACACTGAAGGGTGGGGGAAAGAAAGAAATGGTACCAGTGGGCTCCTTTGTCCCAAGAATGTTGTCTCAGTGAATGCTACCTCTTGGGGACCAGGGACACTCTCCAAGAACAAATAATCCAACCTCCCAGTGTGCCCCAGGTGTTCCTCAGATTGCTGTTTCCATGCCATCTGCCCCTGGGTTGTTTGCCTGCCTTCTCTCCGGGAGTAGGACAGTGCCCTCAAGGCTCTGTCTTAGCCAAGCCCACCAATCTTTAAAACTCCAGTCTTTAAGCCCTTCTGGTTGCAAGAACTCACAAAAAATCAGTCCTACTTTTCCTAGGCAATAGCTTTGGGGTAAGTGTTCTTCTTGTGTGTTCCCCTGTGTGCTCCCTTCTCTCTTGACTTTCTCCACAACCACAGCTCCCTTTCCATTGCAGCTCCTGTGATCTATTTCTCCTGCAAACCACACCTCCACACTTGCTACCTTCTTTGATGTGGTATCTTCTCTCCCTTTAATCATGGAACTTATCCTTGCAGTCTTCATGTTAATTTCTGGGGCATTTAGAATGACTTGATAGTTATCTAGTTGTGTTTGAGGGATGGGAGAAACCTGGGGTCCTCTTACTGTGCTGCCATCTGAACTGTCCCCTGCATTTCTAATAATAAATATCCTCAGCTAGATGGATCTCTTCCTCCTTCTGTCTACCTCACAATAGCATTCTATGAGCCTCACCATAGAGTATTTCAGCTGGGTTCTTTTTGGCAATGCTTTAGTGTCATTACCCTTAGATATTTTTCTCTTGAAAAAGTGGCTCACAGAAAAATATTCCAGCTGCGAGAATTTCAGAGTCTGGGGTGGAGAAGAATGGGGATTTACAGCTTTTAGGATGCATATCTCTAGTTAACTAACTTTTCTGTTTTTAACATGAGATTCCAGCCCTAAGCTCCCAGTCCAGAGTCCTCTGCATTTCAGGGAATAACACTCCAGACTTCTGTCAGGAAAGGGAAGGTTCATAGTCTCAGTTTAGTCAGGTATCAAATGCAGGAGAGGGTTTGGAAATTTTTTTTTTTTTTAAGTATTCAAGCGTGGCTTCCCTCTCTTTTTAATTTTTTTTGAAAGATTTTATCTATTTATTTGACAGAGGTCACAAGTAGGCAGAAATGGAGGCAGAGAGAGAGGAGCAAGCAGGCTCCCCGCTGAGCAGAGAGCCCGATGCGGGGCTTGATCCCAGGACCCTGAGATCATGACTTAAGCCGAAGGCAGAGGCTTAACCCACCGAGCCACTCAGGCGCCCCGGAAATTCTTTTTTTAATTTAATTTTATCTTTTCAGTGTTCCAAGATTCATTGTTTATGTACCATACTCAGTGCTCCATACAATATGTGTTCTCCTTAATACCCACAAGGTTTGTACATTCTTAAACAGTTTTTAAACAAACCTCATTATTTTGGTGCCCACTACCCTCCTCCACTTCCAGAGATATCTATTTCCACCTTTGAAGATTCTTGTGGGTGGGGTGGAAAATGGGGTAATGAATGAGGTGGGTTTTTGGCTTCTCCCACTAAGGGTTTAAGATTCACCACTAAGTCAATTACTATTCATCCATCTGCTTTTCAGCATTCAAAATTTAGTTGTTGCCTTCTTTCCTGCCCTTCCAATCTTTAAAGTATCATTTTATAGTAGTTTCACTGGGGTTTTGGGAGATGATGAAGTTACATGTGTAAGTATGTGTTCTATCTTAACTAGACATCATGGCAGGCATAGGTGCCTGCCTACCTGCCTCATTTATCTTAACACCTTTGTTATCAAGCCATTCTGTGTAAAACACTCCAGACACTTCTCGTCTCATCAAGCTCTCTGATCCATCCTCTGCCCTTTCTCTCTGATCCGTTCTGCCCTTTCAGCTGTCACCTCCTGTAGCACCTACTCAAACCAGCTTCCTATCTATAAACCCTAAGGCTGTGCTTGAATGCTTTGCCAGTATGTGTACATTTCATGACCTGTCTACTCTCCCTGACTCCTAGCATTTCCACACACTTTTCCAAGTCTGACTCTCATTGCTTTTCTCCTTCCATCTAAGTAGAATGCTGATTTCTGTCAAACACACAGACTAGGCTTCTTCCCTCCTATTTGCTCAAATGATGTTGGTGACAAAAATAAACCACTACTGAGTATTTATGTGCTGCTCACTGTGGTACACATTTTATGCACACAACCTCATTTCATTCTTCATCACAGCTTTATCAGGTAGATGACATTTATAAGAAGAAACATAGGCTCAAGGAAGGAAAGTGACTTCCCCAAATTTACCAGGCTAGTCAGAGAAAAAGATGGAGTTCAAGCCCAGTTTGATCCAATTCCATGTTCTTTACATGACAGTACACTGACCCAGTCAAGGAATCAGAGAGGGATCTAGAAAGCAGAAGGTGAGAGGACACTGAGTACCTAAACTGGAGGGGTTAGGGGTGGCCGTCCTCAATGGGACAAAGGATAGGCCATAGAGAAAGGTGGGGCCAGCAGAGAAAAACCTTCACTGACTTCATAGGTTCACATAGGATTGACCGTGTGATTTACTTAGGCACAGGATAAATTACCATGCTTATCTACCCATAAAAAAGTAGGTTAGAACACCACTATGAAACTATATGAGACACACAAACAGGGCTTAAGATGATTTTTACAATAATAAAAATGCCTGATGATTTTTTCCAGAAAGGAAGCTTGGATTCCATTAATCAAGCTAAGACTTAACAATCTGAGTGGTCCAAAAGTGTTCTGAGTAAGATGAAGGACAAAAGCCAGGCCCACTGCTTAAAGCCAAGGAGTAGGATAAACTACCCACAAAACAACCAACCCCTGAATGTAGGTCTGACAATAAAGTACAACCATATCCACCAGGGTCTTTGGCTCTGGTGAACTGTAGGCCTAAGAAGGCAAGGACACAGACATGGCCTGACTTCACAAGTAAGCCACCAGCTGGCTGTGTGAGTGGATCTCCAATATACCCAAGAGCTTCCTGGGGCAGTGATATGAATATATCCTATAAAATGGTTTTGATCCTAACAGTTGACATATTTTGCAAGAGTGTGGAAGGAAGGAAAAATGCTGAATGGATTGATTTCTTTCTATCAACAAGTTTCTACCTTTGGAAGAAGTAAAATTAGAAAATGTGAAGAACACTTTTTTTTTTTTTTAAGTCAGGGGAGTTGGTGGGTATTTATAAACTATTTGCAAAACATCTAGATATTATCATGGTTCTCCTAAGGTTTTATTGGAAGGAACTTAATAGTGCAGATGATGATTAATGAATAGTCAGCTAGAATGTAAGTATTGTTGGAATATGGACAGAGGGAAGAAATTAATATTTATTTTGGAATATGGCGTATTAATTAAAAGCACTGTCTCTGTGGTCAGATTTTCGAAATAGCTCAAAATAGGGCCTAGAGCTCAGCAACAAGGCTGTTCTAAAAACACAAACTGCTGGCTTCCAATACCTCAGTTTCTGATTAAGTATGTCTGGCTTGGGGCCTGAGAATTTTCATTTCTAACAAGTGCTCAAATGCTGCTGCTGCTGCTGGACTTCTTTGGGAACCACCACAACACATCCCAGTTCTTTTTTCCTTTTCATCATAGACTACACAGGTTGTGAGGCTGTGATTCACAAGCATTTGGACAAAAATGGGAATAACTGATGAACACTAAAGAAAAAGACATTGCTAGCAGCAAGAAAATAGGGGGACCAGTAGTCCTGGTTTATGTGGGACTTTCCCAGTTTTAACACTAAGTTCTGTAGCCCAGAAAACCCCTCAGTTGTGAACACACTTGAATGGTTTGTCATTCTAGATGAAGGTAGACAAAATTCAGTGTTGGTTAACTGCTAAACACAAAAGGACATCCTCACCGAGAACATGGTAATATCTGGTAAATTTGTTTGAAAAGGATTCATTATTTTTTTAAAGATGTTATTTATTTATTTGACAGAGAGAAATCACAAGTAGATGGAGAGGCAGGCAGAGAGAGAGAGAGGGAAGCAGGCTCCCTGCTGAGCAGAGAGCCCGATGCGGGACTCGATCCCAGGACCCTGAGATCATGACCTGAGCCGAAGGCAGCGGCTCAACCCACTGAGCCACCCAGGCGCCCCAGGATTCATTATTTTATTCTTATCCCAACAAACGTGTAATGACATGACTATGGTAGGTGCTGTGCTCTTGACCCTACTGGTCCCATTGCACCTTAGCAAAAGGTAAAAGTAACCCTACAACACTGAGTTTGGTAGACATCGACCCATGCTTACATATTCAGGGACACCAGGAAGAGATGTAAAAAAAAAAAATTTACAAAGAAAGTTTTCAATGCCCACGATCAGCACTCAAATTACTCCCTTCCATCTTTATTCCTATGAAGGGGGTACATTATACATACATTATAGAAAAGTATGGATTGAAAATTTAGGAAGCCGAGGGTGAAATAATTAATGAATCAAGGTCCCAGGGGAAACAAAATGTAATGGTGAGGAAGAAGATTGATCTGTACCCTTATCCCTCCAGGAAACTGAATATGTCCTTTCCTTGAAATAAATCAATGCTGACCACAGTTAAAATATAATTTTCAAGGCTAAGTTAGGAAAATTTCAAGAAGGGCAAATATCCAGAGGAAGACTAATAGTGACATATTTTAGGAGTCCATAACAATAGGGAGAATAGATTGCATGTTAAAATATTACTTCTGTTCTGACTGCTAATGGGTATATTCTTTAAGACCAGGCTTAATTATCAATCCTTTGACCAAGGACAACAAGTTTCATGAAGACTCCTAAAGATTCCTATATAGTACAAACAAAATGCAGAAACATTTTGAGTCAATAAGATGATGCATAAACTACTAAATGTGTACTAGGGACTCTCTGTGAATATCAGATTAGACGTTATTCTCTGTCAGAGTACTGACTTTGCTTTATGACTTCTAGCCTCACTAATGATGCTTTTTACCCTCTTCTGCACATCCTGGCCTAGATTGGCTTTCATCATTCTATAGTGCTCAATGCAGTTATTCTACAGCTTCACTTTAAATGAAAGCTCATACCCATCTCTCTGTCCCTGCATCCATATATGAAGGGAGCCATTAAAAATAAAAGAAATAAGGTATTATATTTAACCCAGGCAAATCTTAGCAATTAACATGTATAATATATTTTTTAAAGATTTTATTTATTCATTTGACATAAAGATAGAGAGTACAAGCAGGCAGAGCGGCAGGCAGGAGGAGAGGGAGAAGCAGGCTCCCTGCTGAACAGGAAGCCTGTTGCGGGGCTCGATCCTAGGACGGTGGGATCATGACCTGAACTGAAGGCAGTCTTTAACCCACTGAACCACCCAGGCGCCCCTAAAATGTATAATTTTTAAGATAAGAAAAAAAAAAGATTAGCAGAAATGGAGGAAATATACTGAATCTTAAATTTCATCAAAAGCAAAAAATGCAACGTTGGATAGTAATTTCCAGTTCTTTGGAGGCACATCATTTGTCATGATGAGTTCACTGAACAGTCTTATAGACTAACCCTCTGTACTGTCTTGTGGTGTGTGTGTATATATGCATTATCATATGGAACCTCAGAAGTCTCTAAAATTTTTCTGCAATGATCCTTCACATAATTATTGAACTGATGGACTTATTCCACAGGAGCTATTGTGGCTTCCTAGTTTAACTCTTCAAGAGATGTCTTGGATGGAGATAATCCTTCTTGTAAGATAAAACGCTGTTTATATTCAGTTACTATCTTATCACCAAGCTTGTGCTATCAAGCAATTTCTATCGTATCTGTAGTTCTAGGACACTGTAGATATAAATCTAGGATTTCAGCTAAACTCTTTAATCCATAATCTATGTACAAGACTGTCCTAAGGTATCCTCCAGCCCAATGGTTCTTAAAGCGTGGTCTGAAAACACCTGGAGGGATCCTTGAGCCCTTTTCAGTGGGCCTGGATTAAAAATATTTTTTATAATAACACTAAGATGATATTTTCCTTTTCCACTCTTATTATCTCGCAAATGTAGAGAGGGCTTTTCCAAAGGCTATATGGCATGTGATGATGCCATCACTCTGATACGGAGGAGTGTGTGAATTTTCAACATTTTCCAGTCCTAATATTTATTACAGTTAGTATCAATAGGTATAACCCAAATCCAAGAATACTTTGGGGTCCTCAATGACTTTTAAGAGTGTTAAGGTGTTCTAAGCATCTTGCAAACTGCTACTTTATAAAGACTTTTGTTCCTAAAATGCATTTCCTTCTAACTAGTTCTAGTTGCAACTTCTGTTTTGTGTGATGAGATAAGGAGACAATTTGAGGTAGATTTTGACACAGTATTATTTTGCTGATATGAAATTCTAGTAGCCAGGGTACCAGGTGTGTTAATAATCTTAATGCTGTCAATTTTAAGCCTGAAGCCCCAAGAGACGAGCAGTGTTTAATACATCATCCCTTGTTAAATAGCACCCACAAAGTTGGCGGTAGCCAGTGAAGGATTCCCTGCCATGTAGGACACGCCAGTTGTCTATAAATAGGACCTGTGAATGGGCAAAAAGAGAGAAAAAAACACCATCAGAACAACAGACCAAAGGAACTCTAAATCAGAAAAGATCACTTAAAAGAAAATCTTTAGGTTGTTCTCTAGTTACATTCAATGAGGTACCTTTCTTTTTGAGATCAAACATTTGGAGATTAGAATGTACATAGCCCTGTAGTAGGCTGCATGGAAGTTACAAAGGTAATAGCAGGTAATTAGGCCCTGTACTTGAGGAGCTTATGTTTCTTGAGTAATTATTCTCTTATCAAAGCAAATCAGATAACTGGCTTCATTTTCTTTTCTGCTTAATTTTTAATATATACTTTCTCAAAGAGTTAAATTATTTCATTATGTTTTATGCTAAGCTGAAGATATTCTTCATTCAGAGGCTATAACAAGAACAAAAAATAAGTTCAACCCCCTCATTATACATATAGAGCCACTGAGTCACTGATGCCTGCATATGTTGCGGGACCTGCTTCCAGATAATTCAGTGAATGGCAGGACCAGATCCAATACCTGGGACTCTTTTCACTTTTACCTTTGCAAGACTGTGATTCACATATTAAAGAATTACCCATTATTCACTGCTTCAGTATAACAAGCTTACTTGACATCTTTAGCACTGGGCACCCACCCTGCCAGGCTTTAGTTTGACCCAAAACTCATTCTCAGGTCTCCTCAACTCTACTGTCAGAGTCCGGTGTGCTGCATACCAACGATGGACAACATCATAAGGTACAGTATTGATGACAGCTCTGTCATAGTTGTTGTATCTAAGATGAAATCATGAGAAGAAACGATATCCTCAAACACATGTTAAAGACACCTTTTGCTTATTGAGCAATTTTATTTAAGGCTTTGTCTATATTCATTACTTGTCCTAGAGATGAGGTGAGAATAAATTAATGTTCTCTTGGGAATTATAGGATTGCAGAAAGGAGCACTATTGCCTGTTGACCATATATATATATTTTTCCTTTGGAGAATCTAGAGGTAGGAGATAGAAGTAAGTTCCAGCTGGTTTCTTCCATTTTAGGATATCACGTTTTATCTAAAGTACATTCTCTTTGCCAAATTTTACAAAAGCAATGGGGAAAGATCTGGGTTTTCTATTCACTAAGCTGAGGTGGGCAAGAGAGGTTATACTAACAAGGCTTTCTTTTTAGCAGAATGATTTAAAACTTCTCAGGTGTTTCCCTTTATGGGGAAAATCCAAGCTATAGCCATACCTGACAGTTTACCCAGTGATCATCACTCATTCATTCAAATCTTACATTTACATGAGCAGCTGCTATGTGCTAGAAGGTGTCAGGTGTTAAAGATACAGTGATGAACAGAGCAGACATGATCCTGGCCTCTGGGGAGTTTATGTTCTATTAAGAAAGACAGATGATGAACAAGTAATAAATACATATCTAGTTACAGATGCTATAAAGAAAAATACTGTAGTGTGATAAAAAGTGACTGGGTAGTCTATTTCAGATGGAGTATGTTGAGTGAGGACTCTTTTGAAGAAGTGACATTTGAGCTGCTACCTATATGATGAGAAACCAAGAATGTGACAAGTTAAGAGGAGTATTCCAGGAAAAGGGAACAGTAAGTACAAAGCATTAGGATGGAAAGGAGTTTTATTATGTTTGCAGAACAGTAACATGTGGCTGGAGCTGAGTAAACAAGGGGAATAACGATAAGGAATAATGTGGAGGAAGTAGCCATGGGCCAGATCATGTATAGCCTTATAGGCCATAGTAAGGATTCTGTGTTTTATGCTGAGTACTATGGGAAATCATTGAAAAGTCTTTGCTAAAGGCTTTCTTTTTTACTTAAAGGATTTCTTTTTTACTTAAGGTAAATTAAACTTTTATTAAAGTTTAGTACATATACAGAAAAGTACACAAATCATAAGCTTGATGTATTTTCATGATGTAAACACATCCATATCATTATCATCCAGGCCCATAAAAAGATCATTACCCACACCCTAGAACACTCCCTTGTCCCCCTTTTCCATTTTGTCTTTCCCCTAACCCAAGGATAACTACCATCATGACTTCTGTCACCAAAGATTAGTTTTGCTTGTTTATAAACGTTTTACAAATATTATACCACAGTATATATTCATTTGTGTTTGGATTCTTTCATTTAATATTATAGTTAGAAGGTTCATCATTGTTGTGTTATATAGATAGATTTATTCACCCATTCTACTTTTGATAGATATTTGAGTAGTTTCCAGTTCATGACTATTACAAATAATGCTGGTGATTCTGGTCCATGATGGCAACATAGGAATCTCCCAAACTCACCTCTCCCCATGCATATACCAAATCTACAGCTACACGTGGGACAATTCCCTCTGAAAGAAATCCAGAAACTAGTGGAGTGACTCCTACACACTGGATAGATAAGAAAAAAAAAACCCATATCAAATGGGTAGAAAATGTTGAAATACAATCTTATCATATACCCACCCCTGGCTCAGCAATCAGAAGGAAGTTCACAACTCCAAGCTTCTCCCTGAGGAGTGAAGAGTTTGGACTCAACACTTCGTGCCCAAACTTTTAAGATGTCTGCATGAGGGGCACCTGGGTGGCTCAGTCATTAAGCCTCTGCCTTCAGCTTGGGTCACAGTCCCAGGGTCCTGGGATCAAGCCCTGCACTGGGCTCCCTGCTTGGTGGGAAGCCTGCTTCTACCTCTCCCATTCCCCCTGCTTGTGTTCCTTCTCTCCCTGTGTCTCTCTCTGTTAAACAAATAAATAAAATATTAAAAAAAGATCTGCATGAGGGATGGACCCCCCAAATACCTAGCTTTAGAAGACAATGAGGCTTTCATCCATGAGACCCACCTGGTTATAGAACACAAAGAAAACAGTTCTTAATGGGCTTATGAAGACTCACTGTGGAAAACTCCTCAGGCCTAGTATAGAGACAGCAGACAGAAACACCCATATCTTAAGTCTTTCTCTATAAAAGCCTATTTGCATACTTCAAAAGCTGCTTCCTGAAGGTCATACTTCTATTTTGGCACACATCTAGGGACAGACTGCACTCCTCCCTGGAGATGAAGAAAGCCAGTGGGCACCATTCCCACATTTCCCTCTGGCTTCTGTGGCTGCTGTCCAGGGGATACACCCCTTGATCACCTGGCTTCAGCAGCCAGTGGGGCTTTAGTGACGATTCTATAGGACAGTAACAAACAAAGAAATGTTTCTTAATTGGCTATCTACCCAAGGCTCATCGCAAAGGGAGCATACAGAAATAAATGCCCAGCTCCCAGTCTTTCCTGGAAAGAAATCCGCTTGCATACTTTAAAAGCTGTTAACCAAGGGTCTCGCTTCCAATCATCCTGCATCTAGATGCTGACTAAGATCCTCTCCTTTGAGAGACTGACAGGTCTTGACACACCTTCAACTACGAGAGCCACTAAAACCACAGAAAGTGCTTAGAAAATCACAAAGGTTTGCAAGACAGCCAAGAGCTAAGGCTGAGCTGAATGATAAGGTTCATCTCCTACACAAGACCCACTATATCAAAACTGGGAGAGGTAGCTATTGTATTTACTATGCAGAAACCACACAGAGAGAAAGAAAAATGAATAAATGGAGGAGACCAATGCATGACAACGTGAGATTTTCAACAATGAGACAGAAAATATTAAAAAGTACCAAGCAGGAATCAGAGTTGAAAAATACAATAACTGAGTTGAAAAAGTCAATAGAGCAGACTACATAAAGTGGAAGAAAATATCGGCAAACTCAAAGACACAAAGCAAGAATTCAGAGAAGCAAAAAGAAAAAAAAAATAATGAAAGAGTGAAGATAGCTTAAGGGAATTATAAGACTCCATCAAGCAGACCAATATTCACATTATAGGGGTTCCAGGAGAAGAGAGAAAGGAGCAGAAAACTTATTTGAAAAAATAACAGAAAACTAAACTAGAGGAAGAGAAAGCTACATCCAGGGAGCCCACGGAATCTCCAAAAGAGGACTCCAAAGAGACCTACCCTGAGACACAAAATAATTAAACTCTCAAAAGTTAAAGACAAGGAGATAATCTTAAAAGAAGAGAAAAACAACTTGTTATATACAAGGGAACCACCATAAGACTACAGCAGATGTTTCAGCAAAAACTTTGCTGGTCAGAAGGGAGTGGTATGATTCAAAGGGATGAAAGAAAAAAAAAAACCCTTCCAACCAAGAATACCATAAGCAAAGTTGTTATTCAGAATTGAAGAAGAGATCAAGAGTTTTTCAGAAAAGCAAAAACTAAAGATCATCACCACTAGACTGGCCTTATAAGAAATGTTAAAGTGACTGCTATAAGCTAAAATAGGCATTTATTAGGAACAACAAAACATGAGAAGTACAAATCTCACTGGTAATGGTAAATATATAATTAAGTTTATAATATTCTAATGTAATAGTCATGGGTAATCACTTATAAATCTATAAATGAAGGTTAAAAGACAAAAGTAGTAAAGTCACTTATAACTATAATGATTTGTTAGTGGATACACAAGGTAAAAAGTAAACTATAGTGCAATTGCTAGATCATAGGGTAGCTCTATTTTTAACTTTTTGAGGAACCTCCATACTGTTTTGCAAAGTGGCTGCACCAGCTTGCATTCCCACCAACAGTGCAGGAGGGTTCCCCTTTCTCCGCATCCTCACAAGCATCTGTCATTTCCTGACTTGTTAATTTTAGCCATTCTGACTAGTGTGAGGTGATATCTCATTGTGGCTTTGATTTGTATTTCCCCGAGGCTGAGTGAGGTTGAGCAGGTTCTTTTCATGTCTCTGTTGGTCATCTGTATATCTTCTTTGGAAAAATGTCTACTCATGTCTTCTGCCCCCCACTTTAAAAAAAACAGATTATTTGTTTCTTGACAGCCTATGCCTTTTTTTAAAAAAAGATTTTATTTATTTACTTGAAAGATACAGAGAGATTACAAGTAGGCAGAGAAGCAGGCAGAGAGAGAGGAGGAAGCAGGCTCCCCGCTGAGCAGAGAGCCCAATGCGGGGCTCCATCCCAGGACCCTGAGATCAAGGCCTGAGCTGAAGGCAGAGGCTTTAACCCACTGAGCCACCCAGGTGCCCCAGCCTATGCCTTTTGATTGGAGTGCTTAGTCCACTTACATTCAAAGTAATTATTAGCTGTGTATTTATTGCCATTTTATTACTTGTTTTGTCATTGTTTCTGGAGAATTTCTCTGATCCTTTCTTGTCTTTGTCATTTTTGGTCTCTTCATTCCACTCGGAGTCCCCTATAATTTATATACACTAACAATGAACTATCAGCAGGGCTGGTTTATAGAGTCACTAACTCCTTTAGTTTTTGTTTGTCTGAGAAACTCTCTCTCCTATTCTAAATGATAGCCTTGCTAGAGAATATTCTTGGTTGCAGATTTTTCCCAATCAGCATGATGGATATATCATGCTACTCCTTTCTGGCTTGCCTAGTTTCCGGAGAGGTCTACAGCTAAACTTATGGGTCTTCCCTTGTAAATTAAGGACTTTAGTGTTGCTGCTTTAAAAATTTTTTTCTTTATCACTAAATTTGCCAAATTTAACTACAATATGCCTTGGTGTTGGTCTGCTCTTGTTGATTTTAATGAGAGTTCTCTGTAGCCCCTGGATCTGGATATCTTTTTCCTTCCCCAGAAAAGGAAGGGAAGTTTTCAGCTATTATTTTTGAGATAAAAATTATCCCCCCTTTTCTTTCTCTTCTTCTGGGACTCCTATAAATATGAATGTTATTATGTTTGATGGAGTCACTGAGTTCTCTAAGTTTATTCTTGTGTAGCCTTATTCTTCATTCTTTCTTTTCTTCAGCTTCATTATTTTCCATTATTTTTTCTTCTAGGTCACTAATTCATTCCTCTCCTTCTTTCAGCCTGCTGTTCATTGCATCAAGCCTGTTTCCAGTCTCTTTTATTGCATTCTTCATCTCTGATTGATTTTTTAAAAATTCTTTTATCTCTGTGGTAAGGGTATCAGTGAAATGTTCTAGTCTTTTCTCAAGCCTAGTGAGTATTCTTATGACTCTTCCTTAATTCTCCATCATCAGATATGTTACTTATATCTGTTTTACTTATGTCTCTGGCTGTGGCCTTATCTTGTCCTTTCATTTGGGATAAATTCCTCCAACTTGGCACTTTGTCTATGTCTCTGCCTTCTTCTCTGTTTTAGAAAAGCCAGTTATTTCTCCTGCTCTTGAAAGTAATGGCCTTATGAAGAAGAGGTCATGTACTCCCCAGGCCGTGGAGCTTCAAGGATTGTCTCTGGTGTGTGTAGTATGTGCTCTGCTGTTGTGTTTTGGCTGCTCTATCTTTTAAGTCAGTCATGTACAAAGGCTCTCCTGGCCTGCAGTGGGCAGTATTTAGTCCCTGGCCTGAATTTAGTGAATATTAACTGTCTGCTCTGGAGTTGGGAAATGTGGTGTGGGCAGTGCTTTGAGCTGGTCTTTTGGAGGAGGGGTCTGGCATGCTGAGTCTGAAACAAGCTTGATTGAGAAGGGCAGTCCTGCCAGAGTGCGGGGGCATGGGGCTTGGTATATTCAACTTAGTAGCCTGTGTCAGCACTGCACTGTTTCCCACTGGTGACTCTGTGTTTATGCTGAGTGATGGGGTTGGGCAATGGTGCCAGCCAGCTCTTTTGTTCCGAGAGAGGCATCTCCCCAAATGCTGCCTATCAGGGATGGGTTCTGAGAAGAGCAAATAATCTTCCCCCCACCTGTGTGTCCCAGGCACTCTTCAAATTGCTGTTTCCATGCTATCTGCCTTTTATTTAGGAGCAGGGCTGTGCCCTCTGGGCTCTACTGTAGTCAGGCTTGCTGAACTTTAAAACTCTAGTCTTTAAGCCTTGCTGGTTGCAAGAATCATGAAATTAAGCCCCTTTTATTTTCCAAGCCAATGGCTTTGGGGAAACATTCTCCTTGTGCCTTCCCATGTGCTCCTCTCTCTCACCTTTCTCCATGACCACAGCTCTTCTCCACAGCACCAGTAATCCATTTCTTCTCTAAACCACATCTCCACACTTCTTACCTTCTTCAATGTGGCCTCTGCTCTCCCTTTGGTTGTGTAGTTTGTTCTGTCAATCTTCAGGTCAATTCATGGGGATTTAGGATGATTTGATAGTTATATAGTTGTGTTTGTGGGATGAGACAAGGTTAGGGTCCTCCTAGTCTGCCACCATTTTCTTCTTCCTAGATCTGTTCTTCTTAAGATTGCTTTGGTTATTTGGGTCTTTTGGAGTTCATTACAAATTTTAGGATTGTTTCTTTAGATTGTTTTCTGTGAAAAACACCATTGGAATTTTGATAGGGATTACACTGAGTCTGTATATTGCTATGGCTAATATGGAAATTTAAACTATTCATTCTTCCAATCCATGAAAATGGAATATATTTCCATTATTAGTGCTTTCTTCTATTTCTCTTATCAATTTTTATAGTTTTCAGTGTATAAATCTTTTACTTTCTTGGTTAAACTTACTTCTAAGAATTTTATTGGTTTTGATACAATTTTAAATGGGGTTTTCTTAATTTCTCTTCCTTATAGTTCATTGTTAGTGTATATAAATGCAACCAAATTTTTTATATTACTCTTGAACCATGCACCTTGAATTTGTTTATGAGTTCTAACAGTTTTTTTGGTGGTCTTTAGGGGTTTCCATATATTAAATCTTGCCACACACCCATAGCTGATTGACTTGCAGATATTGAACCATCCTTGGAACACTGGGATAAATTCCACTTGATTCTATTAAAATACTGTTGAATTTAATTTGCTAATATTTTGTTGAGCACTTTTGGATCTATGTTCATAGGGATACTGACCTATAACTAACTAACTAATTAACTTCCTTCCTTCCTTCCTTTCCTTTTTCTGATGTCTTTGTTTATTCTTTGTGTCAGGGTAATGTTGGCCTCATAAAATGAGTTTGGGAACATTCCTTCTTCAATTTCTTAGAGGAGTTTGAGGATAAATATGAAAATCTTCTTTGAAAGTTTGGTAGAATTAACCAGTGAAGCTGTCTGGTCCTGGACGTTGTTTATTGGGAGTGTCATTCATTCATTTATTTTCTAATTCTAATATAGTTAACATACAGTGTTATATTAGTTTCAGGTGTACAATACAGTGATTCAACAATTCCATACATTATCCAGTGCTCATCTTGACAAGTGCACTCCTTAATCCCCATCCCCTACTTCATTAATCCTTCCACTGACATCCACTCTAGTAACCAACAGTTTGTCCTCTATAGTTGAGTCTTTTTTTCTTGGTTTGTCTCTCTTTCCTTTGCTTGTTTGCTTTGTTTCTTAAATTCCACATATGAGTGAAATCATATGGTATTTGCCTTTCTCTGACTGACTGACTTTGCTTAGCATTATATTCTCTAGTTCTGTCCACATTGTTGTAAAAGGCAAGATTTCATTCTTTTTGTGGCTGAATCATATTTCCATTTTGTGTGTGTGTGTGTGTGTATACCACATCTTCTTTATCCATTCATCTATCAATGGATACTTGGGTTGCTTCCATAATTTGGCTATTGTGAATAATGTTGCAATAAACACTGGGATGTAAGCATCCCTCTGAATTATTAGTTTTTTTGGGGGGTGGGAGTAAATACCTAGTAATATAGCTGCTGAATTGTAGGGTATTTCTATTTTTTCCACAGTGGCTGTAGCAGTTTGCATTCCCACCAATGGTGCAAGAGCAATCTTTTTTCTCCAAATCCTCACTAACACTTGTTTCCAGTGTTTTTGATTTTAGCCATTCTGACTTGTGTGAGGTGTGATACTTCACTGTAGTTTTGATTTGCATTTCTCTGATGATGAGTGATGTTGAGCATCTTTTTATGTGTCTGTTGGCCATCTGTATGTCTTTGGAAAAATGTTTGCGCATTTCTCCTGTCCATTTAAAAATTGGATTATTTGTTTTTTTGGGTGTTGATTTATATAAGTTCTTTATATATTTTGGATACTAAACCTTACTGCATATGTCATTTGCAATATCTTCTCCCATTTTGTAGGTTGCCTTTAGTTTTATTGATTGTTTCCTTTGACGTGCAGAAGCTTTTTATTTTGATGTATTCCCAATAGTTTATTTTTGCTTTTAATTGCCTTGCTTCAGGAGACATACCTAGAAAGATTTTGCTATGGTCAGTGTCATAGACATTACTGCCTGTGCTCTCTTCTAGGATTTTATGGTTTCAGGTCTCACATTTAAGTCTTTAATCCATTTTGAATTTATTTTTGTGTACAGTGAAAGAAAGTGGCTGAGTTTCTTTTTCTTTCTTTCTTTCTTTTTTTTTTTTTGCATCTTGCATTTTGCTGTCCAGTTTTCCCAGCACAATTTGTTGAAGAGATTGTCTTCTTCCCATTGGGTATTCTTTTCTGTCTTGTCAAAGATTAAGTGACTATATAATTTAGGGTTTATCTCATGGTTTTCTATTATGTTGTAGTGATCACTAGTGTGATCTAGTGTCTATTGTGTGCCAGTACCATACTGTTTTGATCACTAGAACTTTGTAATATAACTTAAGTCTGGAATTGTGATGCCTCTAGCTTTTCTTTTCCTTTAAAATGTTGTATTTTGGGGGGTCTTTTGTAGTTCTATACAAATTTTGGGATTGGTTTGTACTAGCTCTGTGAGAAATGCTGTTAGTATTTTGAAAGGGATTGTATTAAATGTGCAGATTGCTTTGGGTAGTATATTCATTTTAACAGTAACTGTTCTAATCCATGAACATGGAATGTCTTTCCATTTCTTTATGCTGTCCTCAATTTCTCAATGCTTTATAGTTTTCAGAATACAGGTCTTTCACCTCTTGACTAAGTTTATTACTAGGTATCTTATTATTTTTGGTGCACTTGTAAATGGGATTGTTCTCTTAATTTCTCTTTCTGCTGCTCCATTACTAGTGTATAGGAATGCAACAGATTTCTGTACATTCATTTTGTATCCAGTGAGTTTACTGAATTCCTTTATCAGTACTAGCAGGTTTTTTTTTTTTTTTTTTGGTGGAGTCTTTTGGGTTTTCTAATATGGAGTATTCTGTCATCTGCAAAGAGTGAAAGTTCAGCTTTTTCCTTACCAATTTGGATGCCTTTAACTTCCTTTTGTTGTTTAATTGCTGTGGCTAGGACTTCCAGTACTATGCTGACTAAAAGTGGTGAGAGTAGGCATCCCTTTCTTGTTCCTGACCTTAAGAGAAAAGCTCTGTTTTTCCCCATTGAGTATGATGTTCATTGTGTGTTTTTCATATGTGACCTTTATTATGTTGAGGTAATATTCCCTCTAAATCCATTTTGTTGAGGGTTTTATCATGAATGGATATTGTACTTTGTCAAATGCTTTTCCTGTGTCTATTGAAATGATCATATGGTTTTAATCCTTTTTTTCATTGATATGATGTATCACTTTGATTTGTGAATATGGAACCACCCTTGCATCTCAGGACTAAATCCCACTTGACTGTGGTGAGCGATTTTTTGAATGTATTGCTGGATTATGTTTGCTAGTATTTTGTCGAGGATTTTTGCATCTATGTTCAGCAGGGATATTCACCTGTAGTTATGTTTTTTAGTAGTGTCTTTATCTGGTTTTGGTATCACAGGAATGCTGGCCTCATAGAATGAAATTTGGAAGTTTTACTTGGTCTATTTTTTGGGAATAGTTCAACTAGAATAGGTATTAACTCTTCTTTAAATGTTTGGTAGAATTTGCCTGTGAAACTGTCTGGTCCTCAACTTTTGTTCATTGGGAGTTTTTTTGATTACTGATTCAATATCCTTGCTGGTAATCAGTCTATTCAAATTTTCTACTTCTTCCTACGTCAGCTTTGGTAGGCTATTTGTTTCTAGGAATTTATCCAATTTTTTCTAGGTTGTCCAATTTATTGGTATAAAGTTTTTCATAATGTTCTCTTACAATTATTTGTATTTCTGTGATGTTGCTATTTCTCCTCTTTCATTTGTAATTGAAGTTACTTGAGTCCTTTCTCTTTTCTTTTTGATGACTGTGCCTAGAGTTTTATGAATTGTGTTGATCTTTTCAAAGAACCAGCTCCCAGTTTCATTGATCTATTATTTTTTTAGTTTCTATACCATTTATTTCTGCCCTAATCTTTATTATTTACTTCCTTATGCTAGTTTTGCACTTATCTTGTCTTTTTTCTATCTCCTTTAGTGTTTAATTGAGATTTTTCTTACTTCTGTGGGTAGGCCTGTAGTGCTATAAACTTTCCTCTTGCATCCCAAAGGTTCTGGAGTGTTGTGTTTTCATTTTAATTTGTTTCCATGTACTTTTGGATTTCTTCTTTGATTCCTTGGTTGATCCATTTATTGTTTAGTAGCATGTTATTTAACCTACATGTATTTATGCACTTTCCAGAATCTTTCTTGTAGTTGATTTCTAGTTTCATAGCATTGTGGCCAGAAAAGATGCATGATGTGACTTTGATATTTATGAATTTGTGGAAACTAGCTTTGTGGCCTTATGCATGATCTATTCTGAAGAATGTTCCATGTGTACTTGAAAAGAATGTGTATTCTGCCCTTTTAGGATGGAATGTTCTGGATATATTTATGTTAATCTGTTCCAGTGGCTCATTCAAAGCCATTGTTTTCTTGTTGATTTTCAGATTGCATGATCTGTCCATTAATATACATGGGGTGTTAAGTGTCCTTCCTATTATTGTATTACTATTGATTAGTTCCCTTATATTTGTTATTAAGTATTATATATATATAGGTGCTCCCATAATGGGTGCATGTATAGTTACTATTATTATGTCTTCATGTTGCATTGTCCCCTTTATTATTATATAGGGACCTTCTTCGTGTCTTGTCATAGTCTTTGTTTTAAAATCTATTTTGTCCAATATAAGTTTTGTTACTCTGGCATTCTTTTGACATCCACCTGCACGATAAATATTTCTCCATGCCCTCACTTTCAATCTGTACATGTCCTTAGGTGTAAAACGAGTCTCCTGTAGGCAGCATATAGATAGATCTTGTGTTTTTATCCACTCTGTCACCTTATGTCTTTTTAAAATTTTATTTTATTTTCATTTTTTATTAACATATGGGGTTTTATTTGTATGTAACTGATTAAAAACTTGAATGTAAGTCTGACATTATAAAACTTCTAGAAGAAAACATAGCGGGTACACACCCTCACAATGATCTTTTTTGAATTTCACGAGTAAAGGGAAGACAACAAAAGAAAAAAACAAGCAGGACTATAGCAAACTAAAAAGCTTCTGCATAACAAAACCAATAAAATGAAAAGGCAACTTAAAGAAGGGGAGAAAAAAATCTAAAGTGGTCAAAATCTACCACATATATGCCATCAAAGCCAAGATGATCCAAAACAATAAAAAAGAAAGAAAAAAGAGAAGAGAGAAAAAAGGGAGAGGGGTGGGAGGAGAAAGTATAATCTCTCAGGGTGGACACAGCAGGATAATCTGTCTGTTCCTGCTTGATTTTTGGTCTCTGTGTTAGAAGACACAAATCCCAAAATTGCAAAGAAATCAGAACTTATGTATATATCAAGATAAAACTGAATTGAGTGGAAAATGGGTTAGTATGGGACATAAATCTATAAAACATACATGTGAAAAAGAATAAAAGTTAAGAAACTTCAAAACATAGGTTGGGAAATACTAATCTACTTGAAATGGGAGCAGGTTAAAAAAAAAAGAAAGAATAAGAATAAGAATAAGAATAAGAAACAAAAAAATTTATCTTGAAGTGTAAGCAAGTTGTGAGGGAACACCTGGAGCTCCCTATATTATTTTCTCCTGGTGCTGGAGTTTTACAGCCCTATTGGAAATAAGCTTATCATTCACCTTTCCTTCCAGTCTGTCTTCTGGTGGAGGGGCCATCAACATGGTTGGAACTGGAGCACATTATGCTGAGTGAAATGAGTCAGTTAGAGAAGGACAATCATCATATGGTTACACTCATATGTGTACTATAAGAAACAGTGCAGAGGATCATAGGGGAGGGGAAGAAAAAACATAATGTAAAGAAATCAGAGAGGGAGAAAAACCATGAGAGACTCTTAATTCCAGGAAACAAACAGTGTTGTTTGAGGGGATGTGGGGGAGATGGGGTAATTTGGTGATGGGCATTAAGGAGGGCACGGGATGTGATGAACACTGGGTGTTATATGCAACTGATGAATTATTGAACTCTATATCTGAAACCAGTGATGTACTATATGTTAGCTAATTGAATCTAAATAAAAAAAGGTCATATAACTGATACGGAGGTAATATTTGAAATATATACAGAACTTGTACAACTCAATAGCAAAAAACACAAAGAGTCTGACAAAAAATGGGCAGAGGAACTGAATAAACATTTTTCCAAAGAAGACATATAAATAGCCAACATGAATAGGTACTTAGCATCACTAAACATCAGGGAAATGCAAATTAAAACCACAATGAAATATCACCTCACACCTGCTAGAATAGCTGTCATCAACAAGATGAGAGATAACAGGGGCACCTGGGTGGCTCAGTGGGTTAAAGCCTCTGCCTTCGGCTCAGGTCATGATCCCAGGGTCCTGGGATCAAGCCCCGCATCAGGCTCTCTGCTCTGCGGGGAGCCTGCTTCCCTCTCCCTCTCTCTGCCTGCCTCTCTGCCTACTTGTGATCTCTGTCTGTCAAATAAATAAAAATCTTAAAAAAAAAAGATGAGAGATAACAAGTGTTATGAAGATATGAAGAAAAGGGAATCCTTGTTCACTATTGGTGGGAATGTAAATTTGCCCAGCTATTATGAAAAGCAGTATGAAAGTTCCTCAAAAAAATTAAAAAAATAAAACTACCAGGGTGCCTGGGTGGCTCAGTCAGTTAAGCCACCGACTCTTGATTTTGACTCAGGCCATGACTCAGAGTCATGAGACTGAGCCCAGTGAGAGGCTCTATGTTGATCATGGAGCCTGCTTGCGATTCTCTTTCTCTCTTGCCCTGCTTCTTGTCCCTGCCACTTGTAAGTGCATGCATGTTATCTCTTTCTCTCTCTCTCCTTCCCTCAAAATAAAATTCTTTATTTTTTAAGATTTTATTTATTTATTTATTTGACAGAGAGAGAGAGAGAGAGAGAGAGAGAGATCACAAGTAGGCAGAAAGGCAGGCAGAGAGAGTGGGGGAAGCAGGCTCCCTACTGAGCAGGGAACCTGATGTGGGGCTCAATCCCAGGACCCTGAGATCATGACCTGAGCCGAAGGCAGAGGCTTAACCCATTGAGCCACCCAGGTGCCCCTCAAAATAATATTCTTAAAAACTAAAACTACCATATGATCCAGAAATTCCACTTCTGACCCTATGTCTGAAGGAAATGAAATCACTATCTCAGAGATACATGTATTCACTGCCACATTATTTATGATGAGCCAAGACATAAAAACCTATTTATCCATCAATGGATGAATGGATAAAGAAAATGGAACACTATTCAGCCATAAAAAGAAAGAAAAGCTTGCAATTTGTGGCAACATGGATGGACCTTGAGGGCACTATGGTAAGTGAAATAAGTCAGACAGAGAAAGACAGTACTGTATGATTCCACTTATATGTGGGATCTAAACAAACAAACTAAAAAAAACCCCAAACCTGAACTCATTAAAACAGAACAGATTGGTGGTTCCCAGAGGTGGGGATGGGGGCATGTAAGAAATAGGTGATGGTCAAGAGGCACAAACTTCCAGTTATAAAATAAGTAAGTTCTGGGGATATAATGTACAGCATTGTGAATATAGTTAATAATACTACATTGCATATATGAAAGTTGATAAGAGTAGATTGTAAAAGTTGTCATGATAAAAAATAAAAAATTATAACTGTGGTGATGGATATTAACTAAACTTACTGTGGTAATCATTTCACAATATATACATATACAAAAGCATTATGTAGTACAACTTAATCTAATACAATGTTTTAGGTCAATTATATGTCAATCAAACTGGAAAAAATAAATAGTGCTGCTAGGGACATACTATTACTTGTCTTTTGGTGAACATATATAGTCATTTATAATATAAACTTAAGGATGGAATTTCTGGGTCATAAGGTATGTGTATGCTCTGCTTTAATAGATACTGCCAAAGGTATTCTTTTAAAGAGAAATAAATATTTAATGGTATCCTTTTTGGACATCAGATAGTATTCATTACTGTTAGATAGTACATGACACAATTACTGCCAATGTTCTTAGTTTTCTCTTATGTAAAATGTGCATAATATCTGTTTACCTTATCTCACAGAGCTATTTTAAGAATAAAATCAAAGCATGCATATAACAGTCCATTATCCCAGGCTTCAAGGAGACATGATAGGGAAATGGGGTTAGGAAGCATATTTACCAGGGTCTTGACATTGTCACTTCTAGAAAACCTCAATGGTATGTTACTCGCATTTACACAAAGCTATTTTACTTAATCCTTATTCCTTTCATCAATCTAGAAGGGAAAGTCATTTAGCCTCCTTTTACATGTAAGGCAAGTGAAACAGAGATTAAACCTGCCACACAGTTTATAAGCAGCAGAGTGGTTTTGAAATCTGATTATCCTATGAGGTAAGTATTACACAGCTATCAATTATTATCTTACTTTATAGATAATAAACATAAAACAATAAGGGATTGTGATTTGTCCATGGTCACATGGGATATGGTATCCACTTTATTAGATGATGTTGTTTTCTAAGGCATTACAATAGCAGAAAGCAGCAGAAAAAGTTTATTATAGATTAGTAAAATGGATTTGTGATGCTTTTCTGATTAGAATAAAATGATTTCTGGATTTTTGCACAAGATGACATTATTATATTATTGTGCAATTTAAATTTTTTTCTTCTTTGATATGATGTAAGAAAGTCCTGGAAGTACAGGACAGCAAATAAAGCTGATACTTTTTTGATAAAATAAGCTAGGAAGGGTTAATGAAGCTATTCCTATTATGACTTGACAAATATCTTGCAAATAAAGAGAGCTCAGTGATTGAATGGAAAATGCATTTGATGGATTTCAGTACTGTGGTATAAGTGAAAGATGATGGGCACTGTAGTCAGATAGATCACTGTTACAATCCCAGTTCAAATGTGTGACTTAAAGAAGTTATTTGTTCTCTTTGATCCTCAGTTTCCTCATCTGAAAACTGAGAATAACAACAACAATCTTATGTAGTTATCAGGATTATATAACACAGCATTAACACTGTGCCTGACACACAGAAGGTCTATAATGTTAGCTAAAATAAACACTATTTAGCTCTCTCAAACTATAAAAACAAGTCCTAGAAACCATAAAAGTCTTAGCTATATTCAGACTTGGAGGAAAGGGTTAGACTAAGCTTTTTTTTAAAATTTATTTTTTATTTATTTTCAGCATAACAGTATTCATTATTTTTGCATTACACCCAGTGCTCCATGCAATCTGTGCCCTCTATAATACCCACCACCTGGCACCCCAATCTCCCACCCCCTGCCCCTTCAAAACCCTCAGATTGTTTTTCAGAGTCCATAGTCTCTCATGGTTCACCTCCCCTTCCAATTTCCCCCAACTCCCTTCTCCTCTCTAACTCCCCATGTCCTCCATGCTATTTGTTATGCTCCACAAATAAGTGAAACCATATAATTATCCTTTGTTCTAAAGTTTAATAAATTTTAAAATTTGAATAGTCATTGTATCTGTTACAATATCCCATTTATAGAAAAAGCTTACTTATATACAAAGCATGCTATATTTTTATTTTGTTAAATAATACTGAGCACTGTGTTCTGCTTTTGGTAATGGCTAAGTAAACTAGTAAACTCCTATTGGATCAGCCCCTTCCTTTCACAGGTGACAATTAAAAACTCTGGATTAATTACAAAAAATATCTACCTGAAGCTACTGTAGAAGTAGACTCTGGAGTTGAGTTGACACTTAGAAGGAAGGAACTGTACTGGGTAAGTTTCCTATTTTCATGACATCTAGCCTGAGGGCATGCCACAACCTGCACTATATTGGGCAGCTGAAACCCCAAAAGAATGCTCAGTTTTTCTGGCCTGAAAAACCAGAGGATAGGTTTGGTGCAACCACAGCCACCAAAAAGTGAAGAGAAAATCCTGTAAAGGAATCAGAGAAGGAGAGCACCAAACTCTATGTTTAAATAAACTCTGCTCAAATACCTGAATGGATGACCTCCTAAATTCCAGAATTTGAGCTATTAAAAACAGAGTTTGAATGTTGAGTACAATTAAATTAATTACCTAATTTTTAAAATTTTGTTTAGTTAGTCACCATACAGTAGATCAGTTTTTGATGCAGTGTTCCAAGATTTATTGTTTACCTGTAACACCCAGTGATCCATGTAATATGTGCCCTCCTTAATCCCACCACCAGGCTCACCTAATCTCCTACCCCCTGCCCCTCCAAGCCCTCAGATTGTTCCTCAGAGTCCACAGTCTCTCATGATTCGTCTCTTCCTCCGATTTCCCCCAACTCACTTCTCCTCTCTATCTCCCCTTGTCCTCCATGATATTCCTTATGCTCCACAAGTAAGTGAAACCCTATGATAATTGACTCACTCTGCTTGACTTATTTCACTCTGCATAATCTCTTCCAGTTCCATCCATGATGATACAAAAGTTGGGTATTCATCCTTTCTGATGGAGGCATAATACTCCATAGTGTATATGGACCACATCTTTATCCATTCATCCATTGAAGGGTATCTTGGTTCTTTCCACAGTTTGGCGACTGTGGCCATTGATTCTATGAACATTGGGGTACAGATGGCCCTTCTTTTCACTACATCTGTATCTTTGAGGTAAATACCCAGTATTTTTTCTTTAAATACAAAAGCCAACATTCTTTGGAGAAATAGAACAGAATCTAGAGTCTCAACATAATATTCGCATTCTCCAAATTACAATTCAAAATTTTTCAGTGTAACAAGAACCAGAAAAATGTGACCTCTTTTGAAGGGAAAAGACAACAAAGATCAATCCTGAGATGTCTCATATGTTAGAATTATCAGACAAGTATTTTAAAGCAGGTATTTTCACTGAATCAATTAGGTAAAGAAAAATATGCTTGTAATGAAGGGATAGAAACTTTTAACAATGAAATAAAAAGTATAAAAAATGAATTGTAAATTTTAGAAATGAAAAATACAATATCTGAATTAAAACATTTACTAGATGGGCTTAACAATAACAGATTAGTGTTAACAGCTAAAGATATGTTAATTTGGAAATAGTAATTTCATCTCATCTATCTAAAGATTGAAAAACATTTGAAAAGAAACTGAACAGAACATCAGGGACCTGTGGGACAATATTAAAAGGTCTGATATGTATATAACTGGAGTTCTGGAAAGAGAAGAGAAAAAAATGGGGCAAAAAAATTTTTTGAAATTATAAAGATCAAAATTTGGTGAAAGACATAAACTTACAGATTCAAAAAGCTCAGAGAATATTCCTATTAGGATGAATACAAAAAGAACCATACCTAGGAATATTACAGTCAAATTGTTGCAAACCAAACATAAAGAGAAAATCTTGAAAGCTGCCAGAAAAAAAGGTATGTGGTGCATAAACAAAAATATAATAAAGCAATTCATAAGAAGATAGGAAAGGGGGGTGCTTGGGTGGCTCAGTGGGTTAAAGTCTCTGCCTTCAGCTCAGGTCATGATCCTGGGGTCCCGGGATTGAGCCCCACATTGGGCTCTCTGCTCAGCAGGGAGCCTGCTTCCTCCTCTCTCTCTGCCTGCCTCTCTGCCTACTTGTGATCTCTGTCAAATAAATAAATAAAATCTTAAAAAAAAGAAGATATGAAAGGAGGAACAGAGAAAATAAATGGATGAGGCAAAGAGAAAATAAAACATTACAAATAAAAATATATTTATAGTAAATGTTAGTGGACCAGGAGTAAGGAGAGACATTATGTCAATATTACAGTATTGAGAATCAGAAATAAGTCCATATATCTACGTACTGTTGTTTAATAAGAGCACAAGACTGTTCAACAAAGGAAAGAATAATCTCTTCAACAATACTGCCAGGACAAATGAACATCCATATACCAAAAAATGAGGCTGGGTCTTACCTTACACCATAAAAAACAAAAATTAACTAAACATTTAGAAAATAAATGTAAGAGCTAAAACTACAAAACTCTTATTATAGATCATAGGAGTAAATCTTCATGATCTTGGATTAGGCAAAACCTTCTTAGATACAAAATAAAAAGCATAAGCAACAAAAAAATACAGATAATTTGGGTTTCATCAAAATTTAAAACTTTAAGCATATCAAAGGACACATTCAAGAAAGTAAAAAGACAAGCCATAGAAAGGGAGAAAAATACTTGCAAATAATACATCGAATTAGGAACTTGTATTCAGAATATTTAAAAAACTCAAAACAAGACAAATGATATCATTTAAAAATAGGCAAAAGATTTGATAAGTGGTCAAGAACATATAAAAAGATGCTCAACATCATTAGTCATCAGGGAACTGTAAATCAAAACCACAACAAGATACTACCTCATATGCACTAGGATGGCTCTAATAAAAAAGACAGATAATGACAAGTGTTGGCGAGTATATATAGAAACTGAAGTCCTCATACATTTCTAGCAGGAATGTAAACTGGTGTATCCATTGTAGAAAAGTCTGGCAGTTCCTCAAAGGTATAAACATAGATTTAATATATGAATTAGCAATTACATTCCTAGAAATCTACCAAAGAGAAATGAAAACATGTCTATATAAAGATGTACACAAATCTTCATGGCAGCATTATTAGGGATATCTCGAACCAGAAATAACCTAAATATTAGTTATTGTGGAATGTATAAACAAAATGTGATATATTTATAATGAAATTCTACTCAGCAACTAAACTGATACATATTACAACATGGATGCTAAGTAAAAGAAAGCTGGCATGAAGGGCCATATATTGTATGATTCTATTTATATAAAAAGTCTAAAATCTAAATTAAAATTTAGAATTTAAATTAGTAACTATCAAAGGCTTTGTATGTGGTGGGGCTCAGGAATGGGGAGTGACTGCTTAAAGGGCATGAGGAAATTTCTAAGGTGATAGAAATGGCTAAAAACTGGATTGTAATGGTGGTTCCATGACTTTGTAGGTATACTAATAATTATTGAATTGTCCACATAAAACATTATTTTATGGTATAGAAATAAAAACTTTAAAAATGTTTTAAAGCTTTAAAAATGCTAATGCACTAAATATCTCAATTCAAAGAGATTGTCAGGATAAAAAAGTAAGACTAAAGTATATGATATTTACAAAGCCATGCTTTAAATATAAAACTACAGATAAGTTAGAAAAAAAGAATGGAACATTAAATAGAATGCAAAAAGTAAGCCTAAGAAGTTTAAAGTGGATACATTAATTTAAGATAAAAGAGACCGCAAAACAAAGTTAAAAAGGGACATTTCATGATGACAAAATGTCATTTCATCAGGTATAAAAATAATAAATAAGTATGTGTTTGATAACAGGTATTCAAATTATATGAAGTAAGAACTGATGGAATTAGCCATTTGTATGTCTTCGTTGGAGAAATGTCTGTTCATATCTTTTGCCCATTTTTTTTTATATGATTGTCTGTTTTGTGTGTGTTGAGTTTGAGGAGTTCTTTATAGATTGACCCTGCAATTGCACTACTGGGTATTTACTCCAAAGACACAGATGTAGTGAAATGAAGGGCCATCTGTACCCCAATGTTTATAATAGCAATGGCCACGGTCGCCGAATGGTGGAAAGAACCAAGATGCACTTCAACGGACGAATGGATAAGGAAGATGTGGTCCATATACACTATGGAGTATTATGCCTCCATCAGAAAGGACGAATACCCAACTTTTGTAGCAACATGGACGGGACTGGAAGAGATTATGCAGAGTGAAATAAGTCAAGCAGAGTGAGTCAATTATCATATGGTTTCACTTATTTGTGGAGCATAACAAATAGCATGGAGGACATGGGGAGATAGAGAGGAGAAGGGAGTTGGGGTAAATTGGAAGGGGAGGTGAACCATGAGAGACTATGGACTCTGAAAAACAATTTGAGGGTTTTGAAGGGGTAGGGGGTGGGAGGTTGGTTGGTTGGTGGGTATTATAGAGGGCACGGATTGCATGGAGCACTGGGTGTGGTGAAAAAACAATGAATACTGTTACACTGAAAAGAAATTAAAAAAAAAAAAGAACTGATGGAATTAAAGGGAGAAACAGAAAAAAATTCCAGTATTATTTGTGTATTTTAATGTTGTTCTCTTAGCACTTGACAGAACAATTAGACAAAAAAATAGAAAGGACACAGAATATCAAATAATACTATCAAATACCTTGACTTAATTGGTAGTTATAAAATAGTACACCAAGAAATGCAGAACTTACGCACATGCTCTTCAAGTGCATGTGGTATGTTCACCAAGAAAAACCATCTTCTGGGCCAAAAACTAAGTCACAATAAAATTCTGAAAGTTCAAGTCTATAGAATATTTGCTGGAGATGATAGAATTGAATTAGAATTAATAATAAGATACCTACAAAACCCCCAGATACTTGAAAATTAAAGGACATAATTCTAGTTAACACATGGTTAAAAAAAGAAAACACACGGGAAGTTAGAAAATATGTTGTACTTCATGATCATGCAAACAAAATATCAATATTTGTGTGATATAGCAAAAAAGAGAGGCAAAACTATAGCTTTAAATGATTATAAAAGACTAAATGTAAAACTGCTGGTTGCCAGAGGGGCAGGGGTTTGGGGGTAGGCAAAATGGGTGAAAGAGAGTGGGATATACCAGCTCCCAGTTATGGGATGAATTTAAGTCCCATGGATGGAAGGCACAGCATAGGGGAACAAAGTCTGTGGTACTGTAATACCACGGTATGGGGACAGACGGCCGCTATGCCTGTGCTGAGCACAGCATAACCCAAAGTCTTGTCCATCACTATGTTATATACCTGAAACTAATGGGACACTGGGCCAACTGTACTTGGATAAAACAATTAAAAGGGAAAAATAATTTAAAAGGAGTAAATGTATAAAATCAATGACCTTAGGTTTTATCTTAGGCAACTAGAAAAATGAGAATTAAACCAAAAGTACATAAAAATAAGTGAAAAATGAAGGTAAGAGCATAAATCAATAAGGTTGAAAACAATGGAGAAAATTAACAAACCATTAAGATGGCTTACTGAAAGGACCAATAAAATTGTTAAACTCCTGGACTCAACAAGAAAAAAAGAGAGCAATTATTACCAATGCCAAGCATCTGATATCACTAGAGACTACAGACTTTAGAAGAATAGAAGAATTGAAGAATGTTAGGAATGACTTTATGACTACAAATTTGACAACTTAGGTAAAATGTAAAAATTTCTTGCAAGAAACACTGAAGAGGAAACAGAATCTTACTTAGCTCTATATCTACAACAACAAACACTGAATATTCAAAACCATCCCATAAAATAAACTCTGTCCCCAGATAGGTTTCCTAGTAAATTCTAGCAAACATTTAAGATGGAAATAACACTAATATTATACAGATTCATTGCTAAACCCGAGTTTTATGAAGACAGTATAATACCAAAATATTCAATAAGTTACCAAAAAAAAATTGCAGTACAATGTCCCTCTTGAACCTAGATGAAATACTTTTCAACCTGATATTACTAAGCCAAAACCAGCTGTGTATGTGTTAGCTACCTATTTACTGCTTCTTAGTTCCAAAAGCATCTTTCCATATATAGTATATGTATAAGGATCCTTTTAAGTTTTTTTAGAGTGAGCACAATACTTAAACTTTCTCAGTAGAGGTCGCTAGAGGGACAGGAGAAAGAGGTTCTCTTGCTAGTCTCTCCGGGCCTGGCCAGGAGTCTACTGCATAGATGTGAAGGTATCAGGTAGTGTCAGCCCCTTGGGGCCCAGGATTTTGTACCTCTGTGGCCTTGCAGCCTCAGCCTGGTGATAACCCTTCCACAACCCTCACAACATGGGGCTCCCAAATGATCTGCAGGTAGCCAGCCACATGTTTCCATAGAGACACACACTAAATAGTCATCCTGCAAAAGCTCCCATCCCTCACTGTCATCTTGTATGTGCTCTTAGTTCTTCCTTCTTTCACTGGTACCCAGAGTTCTTTCAGATATTCACAACACCTGCTGATTGTCTGCTCCCCTGCTTGTGCTCTGAAAGGTGGCCTATTGTTTGCTCAGCAACTCTAGTCCAGTTCCAGTAAATAAACCAGAAAACTGATCTGAAGACTGGCATAACAAACTCCATAATTAAATATTTTATTTAATTATTTGACAGGGAGACACAGCTAGAGAGGGAACGTGAACAAGGGGGATGGGAGAGGGGGAGCAGGCTTCCCGCTGAGCAGGGAGCCCGATGTGGGGCTTGAGCCCAGGACACAGGGATCCTGACCTGAGGCAAAGGCAAACACTCAATGACAGAACTACCCATGTGTCCCATCCATAATTAAAGATAGAGAGGAGGCCACACTGAAGAGGGTAGGAAGGGTGGAGATACAGTAGGGAGCAAAACAGGCCACAGTCATCTGTGGTGGGAAGGGAGCCACTGGCTGGCAGAAGGGCAAAAAGCAGACTTCACACTTGAAAGCCCACACTGGGAAAATGAATCTCCATAACATTTGGCTTTGGAAATGAGAAGGGCTCAATTTCATGAATTCATATAACCAGCGGGAATTAAAGCGTGGAATTTTAAAAGCTTGAAAGCCCAAAGGGTATAAACAATTAACTTTACACTAAAAGAAGCTAGAAATACAGGAACAAATAAAACTCAAAACCAGCAGAAGGAAGGAAACAATAAAAATTAGAGCAGAAATAAATTATATGGAAACTTAAAAAAATAGAATAAATCAATGAACCCAGGGCTTTTCTTTGAAAAGATCAACAAAATTGATAAACCTCTTGCTAGACTTATCAGAAAAAGGGAGAGGATCCAAATAAATAAAATCACAAAGAGGAGAAATAAAAACTAATATCACAGAAATACAATTATAAGAGAATGTTATTCTCAGGGCGCCTGGGTGGCTCAGTGGGTTAAAGCCTCTGCCTTCAGCTCAGGTCATGATCTCGGGATCCTGGGATTGAGCCCCACATTGGGCTCTCCGCTCAGTGGGGAGCCTGCTTCCCCCACCCTCTCTCTGCCTGCCTCTCTGCCTACTTGTGATCTCTGTCAAATAAATAAATAAGATCTTTAAAAAAAAAGAGAATGCTATTCTCTTGTATGTATGCCATACAAGTTATATAACGTTGAAGAAATGAATAAATTCCTAGAAACATATAGACTACCAAAACTGAAACAGAAAGACATAGAAAACTTGAGTAGACTGATAAGCAGAAAAAAAAAAAATGAGTCAGTAATCAAAAACTAACAAACAAAACTCCAGGGCAGGTGGTTTTCTAGGGGACTTCTACCAAACATTGAAAAAAGAGTTAATACCCTCTCTTCTCAAAATTTTCAAAAAAATAGAAATGTAAGGCAAACTTGCGAATTCATTCTATGAGGTGAATATCACCCTGATACCAAAGCCAGATAAAGACACCACAAATAAGGGGACCTACTGGCCAATATCTCCGATGAACATAGATGCAAAAATCCTCAACTAAACACTAGCAAACCAAATCCAACAGTACATTTAAAAAATCACTCACTACACACAAGTGGGATTTATTCCTAGGATGCAGTGGTGGTTCAATATTTGCAAATCAATCAGTGTGACACATCACATCAATAAGAGAAAGGATAAGAACCATACGATCATTTCAATAGATGCAGAAAGAGTGTCTGACAAAGTACAATATCCATCCATGATAAAAACTCTCAACAAAATAGGTCTAGAAGGAACACACTTCAAAATAATAAAGGTCACATTTGAAAAACCCACAGCTAACATCATACACAATGGTGAAAAACTGAGAGCTTTTCTCCTAAGCTCAGGAATAGGACAAGAATGTCCACTTTTACCACTTTTATATAACATAGCACTCTAACAAAATGGAGTTATGGAGAGGATGGGGGCTGGGGGGATGGGTGAGCCTGGTGGTGGGTATTGTGGAGGGCACGTATTGCAAGGAGCACTGGGTGTGGTGCATAAACAATGAATCTTAGAACACTGAAAAAATACAATAAGATGTTAAAAAAATTCAAGAAAAATAAAACCAAACAACGCCCCCCCCCCCAAGTCCCTAAAGACTACACTAAAAGACTACTAGAAATGAAAGAGGAATTCAGTAAAGTTGCAGGATACAAAATCAATGTATAAATATCTGTTGCATTCCCATACACTATTAATGAAGCAGCAGAAATTGAAATGAAGAAAACAATCCCAGAGATAGTCCAAGATGGAAGAGGAATAGGAGACCCTAGTTTCATTTGGTCCCAGGAATTCAGCTAGACAGCTGTAAAATCACTCTGAACACCTGCAATCTCAACCGGAGAGGTAAGAAAAGAACAGCTACAACTCTACAAATAGAGAAGTGATCACATTCTGCAGGTAGGTGGTGTGGAGAAATGAATCCAAGGTGATATACAGGAAGATAAACTGCAGGGAGAGGGAGCCTCCATCGCCCAGCTACCAGAAAGTGATACAGCAGTGGAGTGCAAAATCAGAACTTTTAGAAGTCTGCCCCAGTGCGGGACAACCCTGCCTGAAATGTACACAGGTGGTGAAGTGGGGTGGAATCCTAGGTGGGACAGTGTGGTTTCAGGATCCCCAGGGTCACAGGAAGACTAGGGTGCCTGAATGCAATGGCTTCCAGGCATCAGAGCAGGGAAGCTGGCTGCAGAGTGACCCCAAGAGTGAGCTCTCAGCTCAGGGTTGCCATAAACTGGGAACCACAGCAGTCAGGTGACTGTCCCCTACATAGAGGCACAGTAAGTGGTAGAACCATGGCAAGACACCCCCTTCCTCACCCAGGAGGAGTGCCTCGGGTGCCTGCCACAGGAGTTTTCAGTTTGTAGACTTGAAAGGCGGTCATGTGCCTGAGATAGAAAGACTCTATCACAGGCTGGGTGAGCAAGGAGTGCAGAGACCAGTGAGAGAGGAGTGATTACCTGCTTTTCCCTGAGGGTGCACTGAGGAGTGGGGCCAGAGCTTTTGGCTCAGGGGCTGGAGATTGGGAGATTGCCATTTTCATTTTCATCCTCTAAAGCAGTGTGGAAAGCCTTCAGGGAACAAAAGCCACAGATAGCAATCCTGAGCCGCTTATTTAGCCTGGCCCCTGGCAAGGGTGGTGCAATCCTGCCCAGGGCAAAGACACCTAAAAATCAACCCAACAGGCCCCTTGCCCAGATCAGCAAGAAAATCCAGCTAAGACCAGTTTACCGATCATAGAGAACTACAAAACTCTAGCACTAGGGGAAAACAGTATACAGAATTCATGTTTTTCCCCCCATGATTCTTTAGTCTTTCAATTTTAATTTTTTTCTCTTTCCTTTTTCAATTTCTTATTTTATCATCTTTTTTAAAAAATATTTTTAAATTTTCATTTTTATAATTACATCCTATCCTTTCATTGTACTTAAATATTAAAAAATATTTTCTTTCTTTAAAATTTTAAGATTAGTTTCTTCTAACAAACAGACCAAAAATACACCCAGAATCTAGTGTATGGCTCTGTTCTCGTCACTTGTCTAATCATATTGTCTCTATATTTTCTTCTTCTTATTTTTTGTTAAAGTCTTTTTAAATTTTCATCTTTACAGCTACTTTCTATCCTTTCAATTATTGAAAGGATATTCAATGTTATTTTTGTATATATGTAAGTTTTTCTTTCTTTACAATCTTGGGATATAGTTTCTTCTAACAAACAGATCAAAATACACCCAGGATATAGTTTATTGCTGTGTTCTGTTCACCTGTACATATTCCTTCTTTTTTTTTCTTTTTTGTCTTTTAATTTTCATTTTTAGTTACAATCTATCTTTTCATTGTATTTAATTTTATTTTTTGTATATACATCAGTTTTTCTTTCTTTACAATTTTGGGATCTAGTTTTCTAACAAACAGACCAGGAGACACACAGAATCCAGTGTATTGCTCTGTTCTATTCACCTCTCTGATTACATTCTCTCTTTTTTTTAATTATTTTTTTTTCCATTTGGAGGCTTTTCTTTTTTTGTGTGTGTGTATGTTTCTCTGGGGTCATTGTTACCATTTTAGTGCTTTGTTCTCTCATTCCTCTATTCTTCTCTGGATAGAATGACAAGATGGAAAAATTCACCTCAAAAAAGAGAACAAGAGGCAGTACTGACTGCCAGGGATCTAATCAGTCTGGACATAAGTAAGATGTCAGAACTAGAGTTCAGAATAATCATTATAAAGATACTAGCTGGGCTTGAAAAAAGCATAAAAGATATTAAAGAGTCCCTCCCTGGAGAAATAAAAGAATGGAAATCTGGTCAAATCAAAATTTAAAAAAGGCTATTACGAGATGCAATAAAAAATGGAGGCTCTAACTGCTAGGATAAATGAGGCAGAAGAGAGAATTAGTGATATAGAAGACCAAATGATGGAGAATAAAGAAGCTGAGAAAAAGAGAGACAAACAGCTACTGGATCATGAGGGGAGAATCTGAGATATAAGTGATACCATAAAGCAAAACAATATTAGAAAAATTGGGATCCCAAAAGGAGAGGGAAAGAGAGAGAGAGAGAAAGGCAGAAGATAGAGGATTCAAGTCCAGGAAGCACAGAGAACCCCCTTCAAAATCAATAAAACCAGGTCAACAAGCTGACATGTAATAGTGAAACTTGCAAATCTCAGAGACAAAGAGAAAATCTTAAAAGTAGCTCAAGACAAGAGATCCTTAACCTATAAGGGTAGAAACATTAGACTGGCAGCAGACCTATCCACAGAGACCTGGCAGGCCAGAAAAGATTGGCATGATATACTCAGTGTGCTAAATGAGAAAAATATTCAACCAAGAATACTTTATCCAGCTAGAACAGAAGGAAAGCGATAGAAGGAAAGATAAATAGAAGGAAAAATAAAAAGCTTCAAAATAGGCTTCCGGGACAAACCGAAACTAAAAGAATTTGTGATCACTAAACCAGCCCTGCAAGAAATAATAAAACGGATCCTATAAGCAAAGAGGGAGTCCCAAAGTAACATATAACAGAAAGGAACAGAGACAATATATAGAAACAGTGACTTTACAGGTAATACAATGGCACTAAATTCATATCTTTCCATAGTTATTCTGAAAGTAAATGGGCTAAATGCCCCAATCAAAAGACCTAGGGTATCAGATTTTACTTAAAAAAAGCCCAAGACCCATTGATATGCTGTCTGCAAGACTCATTTTAGATCCAAAGATACCTCCAGATTGAAAGTAAGGGGGTGGAAAGCCATTTATCATGCTAATAGATATGAAGAGAGAAATTATATCTTAAACCAAAGACTAGTAAAAGATGAGGAAGGATACAATATCATAATTAAAGAGTCTATCCAACAAGAAGATCTAAAAATTGGAACTATTTCTGCCCCTAACATGGGAGCAGCCAATTATATAAACCAATTAATAACAAAATTAAAGAAACTCATTGATAATAATACAGTAATAGTAGGGGACTTTAACAGCCCATTCACTGCAATGGACAGATCATCTAAGCAGAAGATCAACAAAGAAACAAGGTCTTTGAATGACACACTGGACCAGATGGACTTCACAGATACATTCAGAACATTCCATCCTAAAGCAACAGAATACACATTCTTCTCGAGTGCATGTGGAACATTCTCCAGAATAGATCACATACTGGGTCACAAATCAGGTCTCAACTGGTACCAAAAGACTGGGATCAATCCCTGCATATTTTCTGCTCTGAAGCTAGAACTCAATCACAAGAGGACATTTGGAAGGAACTCAAATACAGGGAGACTAAAGAGCATCTTACTAAAGAATGAATGGGTCAACCAGGAAATTAAAGAATTTAAAGAAATTCATGAAAACAAATGAAAATGAAAACACAACTGTTCAAAACCTTTGGGATGCAGCAAAAGTGATCCTAAGAGGGAGTACATAGCAATACAAGTTTTTCTCAAGAAACAAAAAAGGTCTCAAATACACAAACTAACCTTACATCTAAAAGAGCTGGAGAAAGAGCAGCAAATAAATCCTAAACCCAGCAGGAGAAGAGAAATAATAAAAATCAGAGCAGATAATAATGATATAGAAACCAAAAGAACAGTAAAATTAGGAGCTGGTTCTTTGAAAGAATTGATAAACCCCTCGCCAGACTTATCAAAAAGAAAAGAGAAAGGACATAAATTAATAAATCATGAACAAAAGGGGAGAGGTCCCAAACAACACTGAAAAAATACAAATAATTTTAGGAACATATTATGAGCAACTATATGCCAATAAATTAGGCAATGTGGAAGAAATGGATGTATTCCTAGAGATGTATAAACTACCAAACTGAAACAGGAAGAAATAGAAAACCATAAGCAGACCCATAACGGTAAAGAAACTGAAGTAATAATAAAAATCTCCCACCAAACAAGAGTCAGGGTCAGATGGCTTCCCATGGGAATTTTACCAAACATTTAAAGAAGAATTAATACCTATTCTTCTGAAGCTGTTTCAAAAATAGAAATGTAAGGAAAACTTCCTAAGACTTTCTATTAGGCCAGCATTACCTTGATCCCCCAAACAGTCAAAAGCCCCACCAAAAAGGAGAATTACAGACTAATATCCCTGATCAACATGTATGCAAAAATGCTCACCAAGATACTGGCTAGCAGGATCCAGCTGTACACTAAAAGGATTATGCACCATGACCAAGTGGGATTTATTCCTGGGTAGCAAGGGTGGTCCAATATTTGCAAATCAATCAATGTGATACACTAACTTAATAAAAGAAAGGATAAGAACCGTATGATTCTCTCAATAGTTGCAAAAAAAAAGCATTTAACAAAGTACAGCATCCTTTTTTGACCAAAACTCTTTACAGTGCAGGGATAAAGGGAACATACCTCAGTATCATAAAAGCAATCTATGAAAAGGCCACAGTGAATATCATTCTCAATGGGGGAAACACTGAGAGCTTTTCCCCTAAGGTCAGGATGACAGCAGGGATGTCCACTATCATCACTGCTATTCAACACAGTACTAGAATTCTGAACCTCAGCAATCAGACAACAAAAAGAAATAAAAGGCATCCGAATCAGCAAAGAGGAAGTCAAACTCTCACTCTTTGCAGATAACATGATACTCTATGTGGAAAACCCAAAATACTCCAACCCAAAATTGCTAGAACTGATATAGGAATTCAGCAAAGTGGCAGGGTATAAAATCAACATACAGAAATCTGTTGCATTTCTACACACCAATAATGAAGCAGCAGAAAGAGAAATCAAGGAATCAGTCCCATTTACAACTGCCCCCCAAACGGTAAGACACCTAAGAATAAAGCTAATGAAAGGGGGAAAGGATCTGTACTCAGTAAACTATAGAACACTCATGAAAGAAATTGAGGAAGATACAAAGAAATGGAAAGACATTCCATGCTCATGGATTAGAAGAACAAATGTTAAAATGTTTTTGCTACCTAGAGCAATCTATACATTCAATGAAATCCCTATCAAAATACCATCAGCTTTTTTCACAGAGCTGGAACAAATAATCCTCTAAAATTTGTATGGAACCAGAAAAGACCCTGAATAGCCAAAGGAATGTTAAAAAGAAAAGCAAAGTGGGAGGCATCACAATTCTGGACTTCAAGCTGTATCACAAAGTTGTAATCATCAAGACAGTATGGTACTGGCCCCAAAACAGACACATAGACCAGTGGAACAGAATAGAGAGCCCAGAAATGGACCCTCAACTCTATGGTCAACTAATCTTTGACAAAATGGGACAGAACATCCAGTTTAAAAAAGACAGTCTCTTCAACAAATGGTGTTAAGAAAACTAGACAGCCACATGCAGAAGAATGAAACTGGAGAACTTTCTTACACTATACACAAAAATAAATGCAAAATGGATTAAAGACCCAAATGTGAGACCTGAGACCATATAAATTCTAGCACAGATCACAGGTAGTAATTTCTATGGCATCAGTGGTAGGAACATCCCCCGTCCCCTTTAGAAGTTTTTATTTAAATTACAGTTAGTTATACAGTATAATATCAGCTTCAGGTATACAATAAAGTGATTCAACACTTCCATACAACACCCAATTCTCATCATAACAAGTGCAATCCTTAATCCTAATTACCTATTTCACCCATCCCTCCACCCACCACCCCTCTGGTAATCATCAGTTTGTTCTTTATAATTAAGAGTCTGTTTCTTGGTCTTCCTCTCTTTTTTCCCCCCATGATCATTTGTTTTGTTTCTTTAAATCACATAGAGGTGAAATCATATGCTATTTCTCTTTCATGTCTTATTTGTTTCACTTAGAATAATACTCTCTAATACCATCTACATCATTGCAAATGGCAAGATTTCATTTTTTTAATGGCTGAGTAATATTCTATTGCATACACATACTACACTTTCTTTATCTATTCATCAGTTAGGGTTAGTTGATGGATGGACATGTGGGCTCTCTATAATCTGGCTGTTGTAAATAATGTTGCTATAAACATTGGTGTGCATGTATCCCTTAAAATCAACATACAGAAGTCTGTTGCATTTCTACACACCAATAATGAAGCAGCAGAAAGAGAAATCAAGGAAATCAGTCCCATTTACAACTGCCCCCAAATGGGAGTATTTCTGTATTCTTTGGGTAAATACCTACTAGTGTAATTGCTGCATCATACAATAGATCTATTTTTATTTTTTGAGGAGCCTCCATACTGTTTTCCAGAGTGGCTGCACCAGTTTGCATTCCCACCAAAAGTGTGGGTTCCCTTTTTTCCACATCCTCACCAAGGATTGTCTCCTGTGTTGTTAATTTTAGCCATTCTGTCTGGTATGAGGTGATATGTCCTCATAGTTTTGAGTTGTATTTCCCTGATGATGAGCACTGAGTAATTTATAGAATTGCTGAAGCTCTATATTATAAACCTAAAACTAATATAACACCATATGTTATTCTGCAGTTAACATTTTAAAAATGAACAACAAAAAGAAACTACTGTGTGATATTTATCTCTTGATTGGACCCACACTATTAACACACACATACACATACAAACACATACATACACACATACACTGTATGTGTATAGTAATAAATCATGATCAAGTACAGTTTATTCTCAGAGTACAAGGTTGGCTTAACATTTGAAATTAATGTAATTAATGTATTAACAGAATAAAGAAGATAAATGATGTAATTGTTTTTACTGATAATTGACATTATCAAAATTCAATACCCATTTGTGATTCAAAAAAAAAAAAAAATCTCAGGGAACCTGGAAGGGAAATTCACCTTAAGACACCAAAATTCACCAAAAGACACCACCAATACTCTTTAAAAAAGATTCATTTTATTTACTTTAGAGAGAGAGGGCACATAAGCGGCGGGGGAGAGGGGGACAAAGAGAGAGAAAGAGGGAGAGAATCTCAAGCAGACGCCGTGCTCAATGTGAAGCCTGACATGGGGCTAGATCTCAGGACCCGGAGACATGATCTGAGCCAAAATCAAGAGTTGGCTGCTTAACCAACTGAGCCACCTAAGTGCCCACCAACACTCTTATAGCTAATATGCTACCTGGCAAAATACTGAGCACTTTCATCCTAAGGATTTTACCACTCTTATTTAAGATCATATTGGAGGCATTAGCTAGTGTAGTAAGGTAAGAAAAACAAATGAGTAAATATACAGATTGGAAAAGAAAAAAAGAAAACTATCCTTACAAGATGATTTTCTATATAGAAAATCCCAAGAAATCCAAAAAACAAAACTTGGAACTAATGAATTACTTTAGCAAGGTTATAGGATACAATGCTAAATTTAAAAAGGAATTGATTTTTTTCAATAAAATGGCAGCAAATAATTTAAAAATAGTATTAAGATTTTATTTTATAATACCATCAAAATATAAAAATACTTAGGAATAAAAGTAACAAAAGATATATAAGATCTGTATCTTCAATACTACAAAACACTGCTAAGAGAAATTAAAGACTTAAATAAGTAGAAAGATAGGTTAGGTTCATGGGTTGGAAGACTCAAAACTCTTAGTTTGTTAGTTATCACCAAAATGATCTCCAGATTCAAAGCAATACCAATCATAACCCTGAAGGCTTTTTTTCTAAAAACTGACAAGTTTATTTTAAAATCTATATAAAAATATAAAGAATCTAGAACCAGAACTGGCACACTACGATCTGTGGACCAAATCTAGCCCACTGCCCATTTTTGTAAATAATATTTATTGGAATGCAGGCACACTCATTCATTTAGATATTGTTTAGGGCTGCTGTTGTGCTTCCACAACAGTACAGAGTAGATGTGATAAAGACCATATGACTAGGGTGCCTGGGTGGCTCAGTCAGTTAAGCATCTGCCTTTGGTTCAGGTCATGATCCCACGGTGATGGAGTCCTGCATCGGGCTCCCTGCAGAGCTTCTGCTTCTCCCTCTGCCTGTTGCTCTGCCTACTTGTGCTCTCTCTCTCTGTGTCAAATAAATAAATAAAATCCTTAAAAAAGACCATGTGACTCACAAGCCTAAAATATTTACTATCTAGCCCTTTACAAAAAAATTTGTAGACCCCTAATCTATAATATCTACAATAATCTTGAAAAAGAACAAAGCTGACAAACATATTTTCTGACTTCAAAAATTACTGTAAACCTGCAGTAGCCAAGAGAGTATGGAACTACGATAAGGAACCACAAATAGATAATGGAATCAAATAGAGCGCCCAGAGACAAACCCATGTTTATACGATCATTTGATTTTTTAAAAAAGTTTATTTATGTATTTATGTATTTATTTGAGAGAGAGAGAACGAGAGAGTGAGCTAGCCAAAGCAGGGGGAAGGGTAGAGGTGGAGGGGGAGGGAGAAAGAATCCACAAGCAGACTCCCTGATGAGTGCAGAGCCTGATGTGGGGCTTGATCCTGTGACTCTGAGCTCATGACCTAAGCTGAAATCAAGAGTCAGATGCTCAACTGATGAGCCACCCAGGTGCCCCTGGTAATTTTATTTTTGACAGAGTTGCAAAGGCAATTCAATGGGGGAATATCTGGATATTCATATATAAAAAATATGAAATTCTACACATACCTCATAACACAGAAAAAAATAACTTGATATAGATCACAGATTTAGATGTAAAAAACAGAACTATAACACCTTTGGAAAATGCAGAATGTCATCATGTCATGGGGGCAGTCAAAGATTCCTTTTATATGTCATAGAAACAATAATCATTAAAGAAAAAAACTGCATTAAAATTAAAAATTTCTGCTCATAAAAACATACTGTTTAAAAGAAATAGGTAAGCTACAGATGAGAAAATAATAGTCCTAAGACATATATCAGGTAAGAAATAGTGACCAGGGTACATAAAGAACTCCTAGAACTCAATAATAACAACCCAATAAAAAATGGGCAAAAGATTAAACCAGATACTTCAGAAAAGAAGATACATAAATAGCCAGTAAGCATACAGAAAGATGCTCAACATAATCGGTCACCAAAAAAAAAAAAAAAAAAAGGCAAATTAACCCCCAAAGAGACAACTACTATAATGGTTAAAACTAATAAGACTGACAGCACCAAGTATTAGCAACAATATGGAGCAGCTATAACTTTTATACACTGTTTATGACAATATAAAATGAAACAACTACTTTAGTAAAAGTTCCAGCAGCTGTTTTATGACAAATACTCACCTATTTCATGACTCAGAAGTTCCACTCCTAGCTATTTACCTGAGTGAAATGAAAACATGTATCTACAAAAATACTTTTCTCTATGAATGCTCATGGCAGTTTTATTCATAATAACCCAAATTAGAAACAGCTCAGGTGTTTATTCATAAAAAATGGATTTATTCTACGGTATGAATTTCTAGAACAGGAAAAACTAATTTATGGTGGCAAAAATCAAATAGTGATCTCCTCTGGGGTGAGTGTACAGGTTGGAGTGGGAAAGGGTACAGGGGACTTTCTGCAGTGATGGTAATAGACCTTGACAGGGGTTTAGGTTACATAGGTCTATGCACTTATCAAAACTCAACTAGTATATATTTGATATTTTAAAAAGTAATTACACATAAATTTAATTTCAAATTTAAACATTTGTAAACATATACTGAACTCTACTTAAAGATATAAATGTTGAAGTATTTGGGGGACATGTAGTCATAGCTACAATGTATTTCGTATAATTGTACAATGTACAGTTTTGAAATGCATCAAAAATAAGATTAACTAGATAGATAGATAGGTAAGTAGATAGGTAATAAAACAAGCATAGTAATACCTTCCTGGTAGAATCTAGGTGGTAAGTTTATGGGTTTTACTGTAAATGCTTTTAACTTTTTATGTTTAAAGTATTTATAATCAAATGTTGGAAAAAAATACTGAATATCTACTCACTGTTCTAGGCAATGGAGATACAAGAGATAACTAAGGTAGAGTTTTTTAGAGAAGGTTATCCAGTGGAAGGGAATTAGTATTTGCGTAGTTCATATTACAATCCTGGGGCATAGGCAGGGGCAACAATTTATTTTTATCCTCGCAACTGGGTGTGCAGAAGCAGGCTTGAAATGAGTGAAGATGATGAGTTCAATTTTAAATATGATCTAGTAGACTATTAGATATACAGGCCAGGAGGTTTGCATAAATCTGGGCTACAAATGTTGTGGTTTTCCTGCCTTTGGGTACTCTACGTGTTTGGTCAGTGAGCACAGTTTAATAACTGTTTGTGATTTCAATAGTGCTTTCATTTTAAAATACTATCTCAAACATCTGTTCCCTCCAAATCTAATATTATTTACCTGTTGGCCTATTTATTTTTCCATGGGAAGTATAATAGAACAGAAATTATACTAATAAAGGCTATAAAATAGCAAGATTAAAATGTGGGCAATACAAGGATTTTAGGTATTTTCATCAAGCTAATCATTTGAAGGCTAATAATTGGTAAATACATTATACTGGCAGATGGTTCTTTAGTACTCACCTGATCAAATACAGCTCTTTATTCCAAGGGTAGATATTTAAGACTGGCCCAACCCCAATCATGTGGTTGTGACATTCTCCGAAATTTTCAATATACTCATGCTTCAGTGGCACTTTGGTGAGGAGTTCAAATTGCTCAGGTGCCTTTTGAAGTACCTGTTCTGCTGCATAGAATCCATCTACCAGCAGTGTCCTGCCACCTGTTCCTTCATGCTTAAGACAGTGAAACACTTGAATGCTGAACAGGGAAAAAATTAAATTCTTCTGTTTAGTGCAGAAAAGAGAATATACCAGAATATTAGAAAATTATATATGAAATAATTATTGAATCTACTTATATTATTTTCATTTCCAAGTTAATTGTTTTTCCTTATACTAAGTTATACTTTTGTGCTTTGAAATATTAATTCCACTACAGGTTTCTTCTAAACATATTCAATATGAATTAAAATATGAACAAGCAGACCCTAGGAATAAAGGCATGAATAAGATATAGTCTCTGTTTTAAAAAACCCCACAGTCTAGTAGGTAAACATGAAGGAAATAAATGCCAGTAACATATGATAGGCACTATAATAAAGTTGTATACAAGATATAGAGAGGCCACAATTTACAAAATATATTTAAGGAAGAGAGAAAGAAGTGCCTGTCAGCATAGCACAGAGAATCATGAAAGGATTTTAAACTGGGAAACTTTATGGTCACATTAACATTTTTTAAGACTAGATTATGATGATAGTGTGGGAGATGGACTGGTGGGAAGGAAGATGATAAAAAATGTAGAAGACAACGTGGTAGCTGAAATAGACAAAAGTACTGAGCGTCTGAGCTTAGAGAAGGGTGTTATTAAAAAAGACACACCAAAGAGATACCATAGGAGTAGAACTGACAGGATTTGATAACTGGTTAAATGTAGTAGAGGAAGAAGGAGAAAATCTAGAATGATTTTGGGTTTTTCACTTGGACAACTTGACATTTGCTGGGATGGAGAATGCAGACAAAAGTGTAATTGATCTTAATGAGGGGGTGTGAGGGTTTGAGGAAGAAGTTTAGTTTAGGGGCCCTATTGAAATAGTTGAGTCATATATGGCTGAAAATGTTAACCGAGAAAGGAAAGGGGATTTAAAAGGCTGGAAAACTACAGCAGAAGTTTCAAATTAACAAGGGGAAAATAAAATTAATACTAAATTAGAAAAAAATAGAAGTAAATAACAAAGTAAAATAAGTTAAAAAATGAATGCAGAGAGAAGGAATAAAATCAAGGAGAACCCAATATAAATACAATTAAAATGAGAAACATCAGTTCTGGACTGTTGAGTTTTCTGTGAAACTTCTAGGTCAAGACTTTTTAACCTAGAAGACAGGTGGATTTTGTAGTTTGTAGGTGATAGCTAAAGCCAAGAGCATGGAAAATGTCATTTGGAGAGATCATTTGAAGTAAGAAAAGAATGACAAACAGGAAATCTTGAGGAACAACAATATCTAGGACATGGACAGAGGAAAATAAGCCAGCACTGGATGCTTAAGAAAAGTGGTCAGAGATCTAGGAGGAAAACTAAAAAAGAAAGGGTATTTAAGAACAGCTAGTGGTTAACAGCATGCCCCAGGGGTCAAGTAAGAGGAAGACTGAAAGGTACACACTGAGTATGGCAGTAAGTTAGTTGCTAGTGACTTTAGAGAGAATGATTTTATCTTTGTTTTATCTATCTATCTATCTATCTATCTATTTACTTAAGAGGGAGCATATGGTAGGAAAGGGTTAGGGTTAGGGTTAGAGAATCTCAAGCAGACTCCCCACTAAGTACAGAGCCCATGTGGGGCTTGATCAAAATCAAGAGTTGGATATTTGACCCACCGAGCCACCCAGATGACCTTAAAGAAAGTAATTTTAATTGGAAGGGGTTGGATAAATTAGCTGACTATGGATTGTGGTATGAATGGGAAGTGATAATGAAGACACTGAATGTAGATGATTCTTTTAATAAGTTTAGCTGAGAAGGAGAGGAATAAAGCAAGGCTATAGCTAGAGGGAGAAAGAGTCCAAAGAAGACATGAGAAGCTGATAGGAAGGAGTCAATAGGTATGGAAGGGAGAAGATGTAGGAGAGAGCGATCTCCAACAATGCTGGAGAAGATGAGATCCAGGCAAAGGTAACTTTTGAAAGGACAAGGCATATAACAATGTTGATGACGATGATGATAATGGCTAAAGTGATGATAATAATAGTAATAGCTAGCATCTTTTGAGCACTTACTTTGTGTCAGGCAGTATGCTTTAAATATGCTTTCAATACATCATGTAATGTAACCCTAGGCAATACTAATGAATAGGTCTTATTACTAGTCCCATTTCACAAAGGAAGAAACTGAGGCAGAGAGAAATTAAGTTAATTGTCCAAGATCGCAAAGCTAATATATGTTACAGCTGGGATACAGATCCAAATCTCTTAATGACATGGCTTGAGCTCTTGACCACTCTTGCTATATTGTTCATGTACTTACTTGGTCCTTGTCATTGATTAGAAAGGTTTAAATTAAAGGCAAATACAACTTAACTGCTTATCTTTGGTAATGGTCAAAGAGGAAAGAATACTCAATATTTGAATGTCAACCTCTGTCCGGATGCCTCCCGCCCCATTTCCTCTTTCTTCCTTCTAACCCTAACCCTAACCCTAGAATGAGGATGGAGGACTGTTGGAGCTTCATATACTGATAACATTGACAAGGATCTCTAAAACCTGCTTTATTCTTCCTCTCATGAACCAAATATTCTTAAGTTCCAAACCCTTAATTTTTTATTTTTATTAACATATAATGTATTATTAGCCCCAGGGGTACAGGTCTGTGAATCACCAGGTTTACACACTTCACAGCGCTCACCATAGCACATGCCCTCCCCAAGGTCCATAACCCAACACCCTCTCCCTACACCCCTCCCGCCGGCCGCCTCAGTTTGTTTTGTGACATTAAGAGTCTCTTTTGGTTGTCTCCCTCCCGATGTCATCTTGTTTAATTTATTCTTTTCCTACCCCTCTAGCTCCCCGCTCCCTGTTCCAAACCCTTAAAGAAAATCAATGTACTCACAATCAATTGCATGTTATCACCCTCTCATACTGTCTTTACAAATCCATACGTACACTCACTTTAATAATATCTTTGTGCCTCAGGCTCATCGTCTAAAGGCAGAAGCAAGATCAATAACAAAATAACTACAGGTATCTCTAGTAAGTGGTAAACAGTAGGTGATTATGGTATTTATCTGTTGTGTCTCATAATTATCAGTTCATTTTCGTGGGGAGTCATTTAAGATCTATTTTCTGTTCGCTATGGTGGTAATAATAATATATAACCATTGTACACCTTAACTTTATACAATGTTATATGTCAATTACATATTAATAAAGCTGGGGAAAAATATGGTATAACTTTGGCTCAGCAGCTTCTGATTCCATGTGAAAAAAGGTTTGTTTCACTAATTCCTCCTCTCCAACTTCTTACAATTTGGATTCAAATTCCTGTTAATACCAACCCAAAGAAGCTGTGTTTAAAAGACTGACCCCTTTGCAATATAACTAAATATAAGAAAATTGTACAATTTCAAAATTAACGATTACACTTTTTTGTAAGTTGTTGGTAATTACTTTGACAAAAATGCAAATTAAACAAAATTAAGATCCATTTATATAGTAAGGTGTATTCTCAATCATTTCAAAAAAAATTATTCTTTTAAGTCCAAAGAAGACTGAGCTAAAGATTTTTCAAAATGATCATCTTTCTAAGAGAAGAAAAAGAAATAGTCATATGTATCAGTAGCAGCAGATATTATCTTGGTTCAAATAGAAAACAGAAATTATTCATGAAGGAGGGCACTGGGTGTTATATGCAACTGATAAATTATTGAATACTACATCTGAAACTAATGATGTCCCATATGTTGGCTAATGGAATTTAAGAAAATAAAGAAATTATTCAAGGCCATCACATGTAAAGACCCTAATATGGAAAATTCTACTTCACTTACCCGCAGGGCTCTTGAAAATAGGTAGTGTCAGTGTGCCGATCCAAAGCCAGCTTGGTGTATGCAGTGTCGCCCCTGGAGAAGTCTGAAGTAAAATACCACATCCTCCCATAGATGGTTTCTCTGTCAAATCAAATGAAGGAAGACTTAACTAATTGAAAGTTTTATTCTTGTCTTTCACAACTTGAATAACTTCTTTAACTATTCACAAGTCACAATAGATTTTTTTTGGCTCCAGATTTCCATCTATAAGTTGTAGATGATAGTTGAACATCCCACTAGTCTTAACAATTCTGTCACTGATTAATATCCTAGGAAGTTGGGGGAAAACTGTGCAAGTAGAGTTGACTCCTGAACAACACAGGTTTGAACTGCATGGATCCACTCATACGTGGATTTTTTTCTCAATAAATATAATTATAAATATATTTTCTCTTCCTTATGATTTTCTTAATAAGACTTTCTTTTCTCTAGCTTACTTTATGGTAAGAATACAGTACAGAATACATACAACATATAGAATACATGCTAGTTGACTATGCTATTGGTAAAGCTTCTAGTCAACAGTAGGCTATTACTAATTAAGTTCTGGGGAGTCAAAAGTTATACATGAGGGGCGCCTGGGTGGCTCAGTGGGTTAAGCCGCGCCTTCAGCTCAGGTCATGATCTCAGGGTCCTGGGATCGAGCCCCGCATCGGGCTCTCTGCTCAGCGGGGAGCCTGCTTCCCCCCTTTCTCTCTGCCTGCCTATCTGCCTACTTGTGATCTCTGTCTGTCCAATAAATAAATAAAATCTTAAAAAAAAAGTTATACATGAATTTTCAACTGTGTGGGGGTGGGAGAGGTCAGTTCCCCTAGTGCCCCCATTGTTCAAAGGTCAACTGTATAATGTAGTCTGAAAGCTTAGGGAATTATCCCCCTCTGTTTATGTGCCTACTTTTAATAGCTTTCACATTCATGGTTTTTTCCTGTGCTCACCTTCCTTGCATAGAAAAAGATGCCTTTATGCAGATGCTTTTAGAAGTGATTAATGTAGATCCTCACCCATCTTTTGGACATGGAAGAATAAGAAAAAGAGAAAAGGATAGTTTATGTTAGCAAGTATTTAATGAGATGTTGTATCACTGTCGTATCTCTAAGGTATACATCATAGATTTTTATTTTATACTTATTTTCCTGGTAGCTCAGATCTGACCAAGGGTCACTTTAATACTTTAGCTTTCAGAGTTCATCTTACTTTCCAAACCCTCAAAGTCCAAACAGGAAATGGTTTTCCTCATGAACTATAATTTCTAAAGCCCTCTCAACTGATTGCTTACTTGAAAGTTCTTAAAACCTGTTTGAGACTGAATGGTACAAAATGTTGATTATGCTGTACCAGGATAAGGCAAATGACCCAGCATTCTATTTGCTATACAATGAGCTATATCTGGCCCTTATTAAGTAAAAGGAAAGTACTGAAACCTGAGCTATCTGAATTCTAGTTCTTTTTTTCTTTTTAATTTTTTAAGAAAGATTTATTTATTTATTTTGGACAGAGAGAGAGATGGAGGGTGGAGGGGGAGAGGGAGAGGGAAAGAGAATCTGAAGCTGACTCTATGCCTAGTGCACAGCCTGACACAGGACTCAATCTAATGGCCCTGATCATGGCCTGGGATGAAACCAAGAGTTAAATGCTTTAACTGACTGAGCCACCCAGGCATTCCTGCTTTTCCCTAACTGAACATTTTATTAGTGAACATCTTCCGTTAGTGCTGTTATACACACCACACCATTAAACATTTTTTTATCTATTTATTTGAGAGACAGAGAGACAGCATGAGCAGGGGAAGGGGAAGAGGGGGAAGCAGACTCCCTGATGAGCAGGAAGCCCACCATGGGGGAACTTGATCCCAGGATCCTGAGATGGTGATCTGAGCCAAAACCAAGAGTCAGACACTTAACTGACTAAGCCACTCAGGTGCCCCTACACCACATTATTTGTTAAAAATTTGTTAAAAATATTTAAAGTATTTATTTAAGGGGCACCTGGGTGGCTCAGTGGGTTAAGCCTCTGCCTTCAGCTCAGGTCATAACTTCAGGGTTCTGGGTTTGAGCCTCACATTGGGCTTTCTGCTCAGCGGGGAGCCTGCCTTCCCCTCTCTCTCTCCCTGCCTCTCTGCCTACTTGTGATCTCTCTCTGTCAAACTATAAAGTATTTATTTAAATTCCAGTTAGATAACATACATTTTAATATTAGTTTCAGGTGTACAGTATAGTGATTCAACACTTCCATACAACACCCAATTCCATAAAACGCTCACTGCTCATCACAGGTGCCCTCCTTAACATCCATCACCTATTTCACCCATCCCCCAATCCACCTCCCTTCTGGTAACCATCAGTGCCTTCTCTGTAGTTGAGCCTGTTTCTTGGTTTGTCTCCCTTTCCCCCACTTTGCTCATTTGTTTTGTTTCTTAAATTCCACAACTAATTGAAATCATATGGTACTTTTATTTCTCTGATTTTGCTTAGCATACTACTTTCTAGCTCCATCCACGTCATTGCAAATGGCAATATTTCATTCTTTTTTATAGCTGAGTAAAATTCCACTGTGTATATATACATATTTTCATTCATTCATCAATGGACATCTGGGCTCTTTCCATAATTTGGCTATTGTTAATAATGCTGCTGTAAATATTGAGGTGCTTGTCTTCTGAATTAGTACTTTTGTATTCTATGTATAATTACTTAGTAGTGCAAATTGCTGGGCAGTTCTATTTTACACTTTTAAAAAACGATTTTATTTATTTATTTGACAGGCAGAGATCACAAATAGGCAGAGAGGCAGGCAGAGAGAGAGGAGGAAGCAGGCCCCCTGCTGAGCAGAGAGCCTGATATGGGGCTCCATCCCAGGACCCTGGGATCATGACCTGAGCTGAAGGCAGAGGCTTTAACCCACTGAGCCACCCAGGCACCCTGGTAGCTCTATTTTAACTTTTTGAGGAACCTCCATACTGTTTTCCGGAGTGGCTGCACCAGCTTGCATTCCCACCAACAGTGCAGGACAATTCGCCTTTTCCACATCCTCACCAACACCTGTTCTTTCCTGTGTTGCTTTTAGCTATTCTGACAGGTGTGAGGTGATAACTCACTGTAGTTTTGATTTGTATTTCCCTGATGATAAGTGATGTTGAGCATCTTTTCATATGTCTGCTGGCCATCTGTACATCTTTGGGAAAATGTCTATTCATGTCTTCTGCCCATTTCTTAAATGGATTATTTGGTTTTTCAGTGTGGAGTTTGACAATTCTTTGTAGATTTTGGATACTAATCCTCTATCAGAGACGTCATTTGCAAATATCTTCCCCCATTCTGAATGCTGACTTTTAGTTTTGTTGATTCTTTCCTTTGCTCTGCAGAAGGTTTTATCCTGGTGAAGTCCCAATAGTTCATTTTTGCTTTTGTTTCACTTGCCTCTGGTGATTTGTCTAGTAAGAAGTTGTTATGGTCAATGTCAAAGTGGTTACTGCCTGTGTTGTCTCTAAAATTTTAATGGTTTCTTGTCTCACATTTAGAACTTTCATCCATTTTCAATTTATTTTTGTGTATGGTGTAAGAAAGTGGTCCGGTTTCATTCTCTTGCATGGGTCTGTCCAGTTTTCCCAACACCATCTGTTGAAGAGACTGTCTTTTCTCCATCAGATATTCTTTCCTGCTTTGTCGAAGATGAACTGACCATACAGTTGTGGATTCATTTCTGTTCCACTGAACTATGTTTGTTTGTTTGTTTGACAAACAAATAGAGTTGTGGGTTCATTTCTGTTTTTTTTTTTTTTTTTAAACAGTATGTCAGAAAGGGAATTCAGGGTAACAATTATCCAGGCCATGGCTAGGTTGGAGAAAACCATTAATGACAACATGGAATTGATTAGAGCAGAAGTGAAAACCACCAGGGATGATGTTAACAATGCTCTCAATGAGTTCCAATCTAATCTAAATTCTCTAACAGCTAGGGTAACTGAGGCAGAAGATAGAATTAGTGATCTAGAGGACAAACTGATAGAGAAAAAGGATTAGGAGGTGGCCTGGAGCAAACAGCTTAGAAGCCATGAAAACAGAATTAGGGAAATAAATGACACCAGGAAATGTTCCAATGTCAGAATTATTGGAATCCCTGAGGGGGAGGAGAAAGAAAGAAAGACTAGAAGATATAGTTGAACAAATTCTCCATGAAAATTTTCCCAATCTGGCGAATGGAACCAGCGTTTGAGTCCTAGAGGCAGAAAGGTCTCCCCCCAAGATCATAGCATCTAGAAAGACCTCGAGACACCTGATTGTGAAAATGATGAATCATTTCTGGGTTTTCTATCTTGTTCCATTTATCTCTGTGTCTACTTTGTGCCAGTACCATACCATGTTGATCACTATAGCTTTGTAATACAACTTAAGTCCAGAATTATGGTGCTTCCAGCTTTTCTTTTTCAAGAATGCTTTGGCTATTCAGGGTCTTTCATGGTTTCATACAAATTTTGTGAAAATTGCGGGTGGTATTTTGATAGGGATTGCATTAAATGTGTACACTGCTTTGAGATAATATAGACATTTTTAACAATGTTTTCTAATCCATGAGCCTGGAATGTTTTTCCATTTCTTTGTGTCATCAATTTCTTTCATTAGTGTTTTATCGCTTTCAGAATACAGATCTTTTACCTCATTGGTTAGGTTTATTATTAGGTACCTTACTGTTTTTGGTACAATTATAAATGGAACTGATCCCCTAATTTCTCTTTCTGCTGCTTCATTATTAGGGTATAGAAACACAACAGATTTCTGTATGTTGCTTTTGTATCCTGCAATTTTATAATTCGTGTATCAGTTCTAGCAATTTTTTGGTGGAATCTTTTGGGTTTTCTACATAGCATATCACATCATCTAAAAATAGTGAAAGTATGCCTTCTTCCTTTCTGATTTGGATGCCTTTTATTTCTTTTTGTTGTTTGATTGCTGTGGTTAGGACTCACTTCCAGTATTATGTTAAATAACAGTGGTCAGAGTGACCATCTCTGTCTTCTTCCTGATTGTAGAGGAAAAGCTCTCAGTTTTGCTCCTTTTTGAGGATATATATATATATATTTTTTTTTTTTTTTTATTGAGGATATTTTCTGTGGGTTTTTGATATACGGGCTTTATTATGATGAGGTATATTCCCTCTCTCCCTACTTTGTTCAGAGTTTTTAATCAAGAATGGATGCTGTACTTTGTCAGATGCTTTTTCTACATCTATTGAGTGGATCATATGGTCCTAATCCTTTCTTTTATTAATGTGGTATATGGCATTGGTTGATTTGTGAATACTGAACCATACTTGCAACCCAGGAATAAATGCCACTTGATTATGGTAAATGATTCTTTTAATGTACTGTTGGATTCAATTTGCTAGTATTTTACTGAGATATTTGCATCCATGTTCATCAGGGATATTGGTCTATAATTCTGTTTTCAGTGGAGTGCGTCTGGTTTTGAATTCAGGGTAATACTGGTCTCATAAAATGAGTTTGGAAGTTTCCCTTCCATTTCTATTTTTTGGAATAATTTGAGAATAGGTATTAATTCTTCTTTAAATGTTTGGTAGAATTTCCCTGGGAAGCTGTCTGGCCCTGGATTTTTGTTTGTTTGGAGATTTTGATTACTGATTCAGTTTCAGTTTCTTTGCTCATTATCAGTCTGTTTAAATTTTCTATTGCTTCCTGTTTCAGTTTTGGTAGTTTATATGTTTCTAGGAATTTATCCATTTCCTTGAGGTTGTCCAATTTGTTGGCATATAATTTTTCATAATATTCTCTTAAAATTGTTTGTATACCTGTGGTGTTGGTTGTGATTTCTCCTCTCTCATTTGTGATTTTATTTATTTGGGTCATTTCTCTTTTCTTTTTGTTAAGTTTGGTTAGGGATTTATCAATTGTATTAATTTTTCTTTTTATAATTTTTTAATTATGTTATGTTAGTCACCATACAGTACATTATTAGTTTTTGATGTAGTGTAGTGCTCTATGATTTTTGTGGATAACTCCATGCAATCTGTGCCCTCCTTAATACCCGTCACTGGGCTCACCCATTCCCCCATCCCCTCCCCTCTAAAACCCTCGGGTTGACTCCCAGAGTCCACAGTCTCTCATGGTTTTTCTCCCTCTCTGATTACCACCCTTCATTTTCCCCTTCCTTCTCCTAATGTCCTCCATGCTATTCCTTATGTTCCACAAGTAAGTGAAACCATATGATTACTGACTTTCTCTGCTTATTTCAGTCAGCAAAATCTCCTCCAGTCCCATGTCAATGCAAATGTTGGGTATTCATCCTTTCTGATGGCTGAGTAATATTCCATTGTATATATGAGCCTCATTTTCTTTATCCATTCATCTGTTTAAGGACATCTCAGCTCCTTCCAGTTTGGCTATTGTGGACATTGCTGCTATGAACATTGGGGAGCATATGGCCCTTATTTTCATGTATTAATTTTTCGAAGAACCAGATCCATTATCATTGATCTCTTCTATTGTTTTAGTTTCTATATCATTTATTTCTGTTCTTATTTCCCTCATTCTGCTGGTGTTAGGCTTCATTTGTTTCTCTTTTTCTAACTCCTTTAGGTATAAGGTTGTTTATTTGATATTTTTCTTGCTTGTTAAGGTAGGCCTATATTGCTATGTATTTTCTCCTTATGACCACTTTTGCTGTATCTGAATGGTTTTGGACTATCATGTTTTCATTTTCATTTGTCCAGTTATTTTTAAAATTTTCTTCTTTGATGTCCTGGTTGACTCATTATTTAGTAGCATGTTGTTTAACCTGCATGTATTTGTGGTCTTTCCAAATTTTTTCTTGTGGTTGACTTAAAGTTTCATAGTGTTATGGTCAGAAAACATGCATGATATGATCTCAATCTTTTTGTATTTGTTGAGGCCTGATTTCTGACCTAGTACATGATCTATTCTGGAGAAGGTCCCATGTGCATGTGAAAAGAATATGTATTCTGCTGCCATAGGATAGAATGTTCCTAATACATCTGTTAAGTCCATCTGGTCCAGCGTGTCATTCAAAGCCCTGGTTTCCTTGTTGATTTTCAGTTTAGATGATTTGGTCATTACTGTAAGTGGGTGTTCAAGTCCCCTACTATTATTGCATTATTATCAATAAGTTCCTTCATGTTTGTTATTAATTGTTTTCTATATTTGGATGCTCTCAAGTTAGGCAAATAAATATTTACAATTGTTAGATCTTCTTGTTGGGTAGTCCCCTTTATTATGATAGAGTGTCCTTCTTCATCTCTTGTTACAGTCTGGTTTAAAGTGTAGTTTTTGTGATCTAAGTACTGCTAGTCTACCTTTCTTTTCATGTCTATTAGCATGATAAATCGTTCTCCATCCCCCCACTTTCAATCTGCAGGTGTCTTTAAGTCTAAAATGAGTCCTCTTGGCAGCATATATTATGGGTCCTGCTTTTTTTTTTAATCCATTCTGACACTCTAGGTCTTTTGACTGGAGCATTTATTTAGTTAACTTATATCCAAGGTAATTATCAATAGATATGGATTTATTGCCATTTTATTACTTGTTTTATCATTGTTTCTGGAGATTTTCTCTGATCCTTTCCTGTCTTTGTCACTTTTGAAGTCTCCTCTGATATTTCTTGCAGGGCTGGTTTAGTGGCCACTCTTTTGGTTTTCATTTGTTTGGGAAACCGTCTCTTCTATTCTGGATGATAGCCTTGCTGGATAGAGTATTCTTAGTTGCTGATTTTTCCCATTCAACACACTGAATACATCACACCACTCTCTTCTGGCTTGCTAAACTTCTGTGGAGAGATCGCCAGCTAACCTTATGGGTCTTCCTTTGTAAGTTAAGGACTTCTTTTGTTTTGCTGCTTTTAGGATTTTTTCTTTATCACTACATTTTCCAAATGTAACTACAGTATGCCTTGGTATTGGGGTGCTTCTGTTGATTTTGATTGGAATTCTCTGTGCCTCCTGGATCTGGATGTCTGTTTCCTTCCCCAGATTGGGGAAATTTTCAGCTATTATTTCCTTTTCTGCCCGCTTTTTTCTCTCTTCTTCTTCTGGGCCTCCTATGATACAAATATTATTACATGATGGAATCACTGAGTTTCCTAAATCTCTTCTCCTATTCCATAATTCTTTCTCTCTTTTGTTCAGCTCCATTATTTTTCATTATGTTGTGTTCTTTAAAAACATTTCTAGAGGGGAGAGAGAGAGACAGAGAGAGAGAGAGAGAGAGAGACATATAGATACATAGATATGGGGGAGAGGCAGAGGCAGAGGGAGAGAGAGAATCTTAAGTAGGCTCTACTCCCAGCAAGGAGCCCAATGCAGGGCTCAATCTCATGACCCTGAGATCATGACCTGAGCTAAAAACAAGAGTTGAATGTTTGACCACTGGAGCCATCCAGGTGCCCCATTATTTTGTCTTCTATATCATTATTCATTCCTCTGTTTCTTCCATCTTTGTAGTCATTACATCCAGTTTTGAACCTCAGTTACTGCGTTTTTCATTCCTTACTGGTTGCTTTTTAACTCTTTTATCTCTGTGGTAAGGGCCTCCCTGAATGAAGTCTTCCATTCTTTTCTCAAGCCCAGTGAGTATCCTTATGATTTTTGTTTTAAATTCTCCATCAGGCATGTTATTGATATGTATCTCACTTGGATGTCTGGCTGTGACATTTTCTTGTTCTTTTTGGGGATGAATTCTTCTGTCTTGGCATTTTGTCTAGGTCTTTGTCTTCTTCTCTGCTAGGAAGGCCTGTTATGTTTCCTGCTCTTGAGAGTAATGGCTTTATGAAGAAGAGGTCATATATTGTCCAGGGCTGGGTATTTTAGGGAGTATCTCTGGTTTGTGCTGTATGCACTCTGCTACTGTGTTTTGGCTGCTCTATCCCTCAGGTCAGTCTTCTGCAGAGTTTGTCCTTGTCTGTAGTTGGCAGTGTTTGGACCTTGACCAGAATGTGTGAGTTTTAACTAGGTATGTTCTGGTCTGTTTGTTAAATGAGACCTGATACCACTTCCACTAGAACTGAAGCCCTGCAGAACTCTCTGACTGGTAGACATGGTGCAGGCAGGGGTTTCTGCTGGTCTTCTGGGGAAGGGGCCTGCTGTACTGGTCTTTAGGCACGCTTGCAGGAGAAAAGCAATACCAGCAGAGTGCAGGGGTAGGGGTGTGGGACGTAGGGTAAGCAGGTCAGGCAGCCAGTGTGTGGGCACTGGGCTGTTTACTGAAGTTGGTTTATGTGGAGGGGTGGGAGAGGGAAATGGTGCCAGCCAGCTTCTTTGACCTCGGAGACAGGAATCTGTGCTCTCAGGGAAGCACTACTAGAAGAGTGAATAATTTACCCTTATGTGTTCTAGGTATTTTTCAGATCAGTGTTTTTACACTGTCCCTGGGTTCCTTGCCTACCTGGAACAGCATAGTGCACTTTGGGCTCTATACAAGCCAAGCCTACTGACTTGTTAAAACTCTGATCTTTAGGGACCAGGTGTAGTGGGGATCTGAGCTGGTCTTTTGGGGGATGGTCTTGCCATACTGGGACTGATGCAGGTTTGACCCAGAAGAGCAGTCATGCCAGTGCACAGGGGCATGGAATTTGGAGTAAAGCAGATTAAACAGCCAATGTCTGGATTAGCTGCTTTCAGCAGCGGTCTCTGGACCTATGCTGAGGTGTGGGGAAGAGAAATGATGCCTGTGGCTCTTTTGTCCCCAGAGTAGCAAAGCCACCTCTCCCAGATATGCTCTAAGAAGAGCGAACAGTCTCTCCCTGTGTGCCTTAGGCAATCATCAGATTGCACTGTCTGCTCTGGTGTTTGCCTGACTTCTCTCCAGGAGCTCCTGTCCCTCCATAGCACTCACTCTTCATTTCTCCCCCAAATTATGTCTTTTTACTTCCTATCTTCCTCGATGTGGCCTCGTCTCTCCCTTTCCTTGTGCAGTTTGTTCTATCAGTCCTCAGGTCAATGTCTTGGGTATTCAGAATGAATTGATAGTTAATTAGCTGTGTTGAGGGATGAGGCAAGCTTAGGATCCTCCTACTATACCACTATCTTAGGTCCCTGGTGAATCCCAGTTCTACTTCTTACTAAGCAGAGCAATCCTGGGCAAGCCACTTACTTATTATATGTGTCTCAAGTGGCTCATCAGCAGAACAGGGAATAAAATATGGGTGTGAATATGTTGGTTAAATGCTATATAGTATAAGGCAATATTATTAACAACTAGTGTCTGAATCAAGCCTTGGGAATCATAATAGGTCAAAACTGGATGATCTTTACATACCATCTTATTCAACCCTCTTACTGATCAGATGGGAAAACTGAGGCCAGGGCTGCAGGTGGAGGGTACAGGTATGTATGTAATGGAGTTGTCTATGTTCACACAATTGCTTGAGGGTAGAACTTAGACTACTACCTGGTTCTGTTTACTCAAAGTCAGTGCTAGTCATGAGTGTACAATGATACCTGGTACTTTGAGGACCACTAGGCACAAAAAATATACCAATGACTTTGAAGTCATCATATTTAACATGTAAGTGTCTTTAGAGATTAGAAATCTGTGCCTCAAATAAAGCACTATAAGTGGGAATCCCCTTATTCAGGACACAAAATATTCTGGATTAAAAACAGAGTGACCATACCCTGTTAACTTATTTTACTGGTGTTGATGCTTTACAAATCAATTACCATAGATATTAGAAGCTAATAAATTACCTGATCAAGCTGATCCTTTCTGCCAACTTCTCAGTGTGTTCTTGAGTGGGAGGGACATTTTCTACGAATGCAATTCCATACAGCAGAAAGTTTTGTAGAAAGTTCTTCAATCCCTCATTGGTTTCTAAGAAGCTTTGGAAATCTACAGATGGAACTTGGGCTCGCTGATAGATTTCAGCATTCCAGAAGATTCTAGGTTGGATGACCTTTTGTTTTTGCCCTTCATAGCTGTTTCTCACCAGCCAATCCAAATCATATTTAGTCACATGACCATCTGGCCCTTTAAAGGGAAAAATAAAAGGCATTAAAATAATAATTATAATTACTGCCAATAATTTTACAGTTAAGGAAGTCATTTTTAGCAACCAATTATTCAGTGCTATATTGTTTATGAAATTAAATTGAGTGCCTATAATATTCCTGAAACAGAAATATTTTTAAGTTGAGTAGTATGTACTAATAAATGAATCAATGAACAAATAAATCTCACCAACTAGAAGGGACTAAATGAACCGGGGCAATTTGACCTAATGAAATGACATCAATAAACATGATAAAGTAATTTCATAAGTGACTGCTCACAGTGACAAAAAAAAGTAAAAAAAAAAATCCCCCCTCTGAAATAACATTAGAAAATTTTCAGGATAAGCAAAGGATATAGCAAGGGGAGTGAAAAGCTTTGCTGGCATCTTATCTTTTCTTCCACTTTTTACTTTTCTGTCTCTGTTTTGGCTTCCTACTCCTTGACAATGAAAGTATCATAAGTAATTTGTAAAGCATAAAAAAGTATGAGGAAATTTTTAAAATTACTTTTTATTATGTTCAGTTAGCCACTGTATAGTACATCATTAGTTTTTGATGTAGTTTTCAATGATTCATTAATTAAATATATCTCCCAGTGCTCATCACAACACGTGCCCTCCTTAGTAAGATTTATTTTAGAGAAAGAGTGAGTGCACAAGTGGGGGGAGGGGCCACGCATGGAGCCTAATGTGGGGCTTGATCTCACCACCATGAGATCATAACCTGAGTCAAAATCGAGAACCAGATGCTTAACCGAATGAGCCACCCAGGCACCCTAGTATGAGGAAGCTTTTAAAAATCACATATATTTACCATTCTATCACACAGATGAAACCCTTATTAATAGTTTGGCACCAAACTATGGAAAGAACCTAGATGTCCATCAACAGATGAATGGATAAAGATGTGGTATGTATGTGTGTGTGTGTGTGTGTGTGTGTTTTATTTATTAGAATACTACACAGCCATCAAAAGAAACGAAATCTTGCCATTTGTGACGATGTGCATGGAACTAAGGGGTATCATGCTTAGTGAAATAAGTCAATCGGAGAAAGACAACTATCATATGATCTCCCTGATATGAGGAAGTGGAGATGCAACATGGGGGCTTAAGTGGGTTAGGAGAAGAATCAATGAAACAAGATGTGATCGGGAGGGAGACAAACCATAAGTGACTCTTAATCTCACAAAACAAACTGAGGGTTGCTGGGGGCAGGGGGGTTGGGAGAGGGGGGTGGGGTTATGGACACTGGGGAGGGTATGTGCTATGGTGAGTGCTGTGAAGTGTGTAAACCTGGAGAGTCACAGACCTGTACTCCTGGGGATAAAAATACATTATATGTTTATATTAAAAAAAAGTTAAATAAAAAAAATAGTTTGACATCATTCCCTCTACTTGTTCCCATGCATTCTTTTACTGTAGAAGTTTGTATCCTGCCTTTGTCACTTAACATTTTAAGTCATTATATCATTACAAAAATTAATTCACCTATGATCACTTGTTTTGTTTCCTAAATTCACAGACTTTTAACTATAGAGAACATACTGATGGTTACCAGTACGGAGTTGAGTGGTGGGTGGGGGAAATAGGGGATGGGTATTAAGGAGGGCACTTGTGATGAGCACCAGGTGTTGTATGCAACTTTAAATCACTAAATTCTATACCAGCATCTAATGTTACACTATATGTTAACCAACTGGAATTTAAAGCTTAAAAAAATTAAATCTTCATAAATATTAATTCTTATAATTTACAGAATATGGGCTACCAAGATTTACCTAACCAGTCTGTTCTGGGGCAAGTAGCGTTATTTTTTAAAATTTCCTTATTGTTTAGTAGTGATCATACTTGTCTATATTTCTTTTCTTTTTAAAAAAGATTTATTTATTTATTTATTTGAGAGAGAGAGAGAGAGAGAGAGGGAGAGAACATGCAAGTGGGAAAGGAGCAGAGGGAGAGAATCTCAAGCAGATTCTGTGGTGAGCACAGAGCCCCATGTGGGGCTTGATCTCACAACCCTGAGATCACAACCTGAGCCAAAATCAAGAGTTGGATGCTTAATGGACTGAGCTACCCAGGTGCCCCTCTTTTCTTTTTTTTCCTTTAAGATTTTTTTAGATTATTTATTTATTTGACAGAGAGAGATCACAAGGAGGCAGAGAGGCAGGCAGAGAGAAAGAGGGGGAAGCAGGCTCCCTGCTGAGCAGAGAGCCTGATGTGGGGCTCAATCCCAGGACCCTGGGATCATGACCTGAGGCAAGGGCAGAGGCTTTAACCCACTGACCACCCAGGCGCCCCTTTAAGATTTTTTTTTAACAAAGGTCGACCCCAGCAGGGAGGGGCAGAAGGAGAAGGAAAGAGAGTCCAAAGTAGGCTCTGTATTTAGCGTAGAGCCAGATGTGGGGCTCAATCTCATGACCCTGAGATCATGACCTGAGCCCAAACCAAAAGTCAGACACTCAACTGAGTCACTCATGTACTCCACTTTTCTATATTTCTGATAAATTTTCTTAAAATAGAAGCATAGAAGGTGGGATTGTTAAACCCAGAGACATAAACTTTTTTTAACTTAAAATTTTTAAAAAATTTTTTATTAACATATAATGTATTATCAGCCCCAGGGACACACGTTTGTGAATTGCCAGGTTTACACACTTCACAACACTCACCATAGCACATGCCCTCCCCAATGTCCATAACCCAACACCCTCTCCCTACCCCCTCCCCCTGGCAACCCTCAGTTTGTTTTGTGAGATTAAGAGTCTCTTATGGTTTGTCTCCCTCCCGATCCCATCTTGTTTCATTTATTCTTTTCCTACCCCCATACCCCCCATGTCAGAGACATAAAATTTTAAGAGTCCTGATGCATTTAGCTAAATAACTTTTTTAGAAAGTCTACCAATTTTCATTCTCTCCAACAATGTATGTGTGCTGATCAAAACTGAGTATTCTTCTTTTTTAAATATGTGTTTTCTAATTTGATAAGTAAAACTTCTCTTATTATAATAATTTTAATTTAGTCACTTACTAACAAGCTAATATTTGTTAGACATTTATATTTGTTAGACATGTTTTTTATTTTTACGATTTTTATTTATATTCCAGTTAGTTAACATATAGTGTAATAGTAGGTTCAGGTAGAGGATTTAGTGACTCATCACTCATATATAACACCCAGTGCTCATCACAAGTGTCCTCCTTAACACCCATCACCCATTTAACCCATCTCCCTATCACTTCTACTCCAGCAATCCTGTTTGTACTCTATAGTTAAGAGTCTGTTTTATGGTTTATCTCTCTGTTTTTTTCCCTTCCCCTATGTTCATTTGTTTTATTTCTTAAATTCCACATATCAGTGAAATCTTATGGTATTTGTCTTTTTCTGACAGACTTATTTCACTTAGCATGATACTCACTAGTGCCATCCACATCATTGCAAATGGCAAGACTTCATTTTTTTATGGCTGCATAGTATTCCATTATATATTTATACATCTTTTCATTCATGTATCCATGGACATCTGGTTCTTTCCATAGTTTGGCCATTGTTGATAATGCTGTTATAAACATTGGGGTGCACATGTCCCTTCGGATGACTATGTTTGTATCCTTTGGGGTAAATACCTAGTAGTGTGATTGCTGGGTCATAGGGTAGTTCTATTTTTAACATCTTGAGGAAACTCCATACTGTTTTCCAGAGTGGCTGCGACCAACTTACATTCCCACCAACAGTGCAAGAGGGTTCCCTTTTCTCCACATCCTCACCAACACATGTTGTTTCCTGTGTTGTTGATTTTAGCTATTATGACTGGTGTGAGGTGGTATCTCTTTGTTGTTGATTTGTATCAACAACAAATCTCTTTGGTGTTGGTTTGTATTTCCCTGATGATCAGTGATGTTGAGCACTTTTCATGTGTCTCCTAGCCACTGTATAGACATACATTTTTTAAATTCAAGGATTACCAAACTATGGCCCATGTGCCAAATCTGCCTAGCAGTTGTCTTTGTGACACCTGTTTTGGAACACATGATACCCACTTGGTTACTTATTGTTTATGTCTGCTTTCACCCTACCACTGAAGAACTGAACAGTTGAACAGTTGTGACAGGGACTATACAGTAGCAAAACCTGAAAATCTTTACTATCTGGCTCTCTACAGAATATTTGGTAACTCATGCTTTAATAATCTGCCTTGTTCACTACTTTTTCATATTTTTCTACTGAAAAACTTGTGGTTTTTGGAGGGGGAGATGAACCATGCAAGACTGTGGACTCTGAGAAACAAACTGAGGGTTTTGAAGGGGCGGGAGGTGGGAGGTTGGGTGAGCCTGGTGGTGGGTATTGAGGAGGGCACATACTGCATGGAGCCCTGGGTGTGGTGCATAAACAATGAATTCTGGAACACTGAAAAGTAATTTAAAAAATAAAAATTAAAAAAAACTAGTGCTTTTTAAAAAAATAAACTGGCAATAATACCTTATATATTAATGGTTTTTAGTCTTTGTCATACATTTTTCAAATATTTTGCCAAATTGATTATTTTTTAAATAAACTGTTCTATGGCGTATGTTTTTTTACTGTAGAGAAATCAGTAGTCAAATGTTTCAACTGTAAATATTTTTTTCTCCAATGATTTTTCTTTAAACTTTTATTTTGAAATAATTGTACATACACAGGAAGTTGCAAAGAAATGGATTTATTCAATAAATAAAGCTAGCAGTTACAGGATACCAAATTAATATACAGAAATATATTCTGTATCTATACACTAATAATGAAGTAGCAGAAAGAGAAATGAAGAAAACAACCCCATTTATAACTGAACCAAAAAGAATGAAATACCTTGGTTAAATAAATTTAACCAAGAAGATTAAAGACGTATACCCTGAAAATTATAAGACATTCATGAAAGAAATTGAAGACAACACAAAAAACTGGAAAGAAATTTAATACTCATGGTTTAGAAGAATTAATATTGTTAAAACGTTCATTCTACCCAAACCAATATATAAATTCAATGCAATCTCTACCAAAACACCAACAGCATTTTTCACAGAACTAAAACAATTAATCCTAAAATCTATATGAAACCTCAAAAGACTCTGAATAACCATAGCAATCCTAAGGAAAAAAGAGGAAACCTGGAGGTATCACCATTGCAGATTTCAAGATATACTACAGTGTTGTAATAATGAAAATGATGTGGTATTGGTGAAAAATAGATACACAGATCAATGGAAAAGAATAGAGAACCCAGATGTGGACCCTCAACTCTACAGTCAACTAATCTTTGACAAATCAGGAAAGACTGTCCAGTGGGAAAGAGTCTCTTCAACAAATGGTGTTGGGAAAACTGGACAGACACACGCAAAAGAATGAAACTGGACCACTTTCTTACATGCTACACAAATAAACTCACAATGGATTAAAGGCCTAAATGTGAGACCTTAAACCATAAAAATCCTAGAAGAGAAACATAAAAATCCTAGCAAGTTCTTTCTAGATATGTCCCTGAGGTGAGGGAAACAAAAATAAACATAAACTATTGGAAGTACATCAAAATAACACTTCTGCACAGCAAAGGAAAACATCAATAAAGCTAAAAGACAATCCAGTGAATAGAAGATATTTGCAAATGATATATCCAATAAAGAGCTAGTATTAAAAATATATTAACAACTTGCACAACTCAACATGGAAAAAAAACAAATAAGCTCATTAGAAATGTGCAGAGAACCCAAATAAACATTTTTCCAAAGAAGACATTGAGATGGCCAATAGACACATGAAAAGATGCTCATCATCAATCATTATTAGGGAAATGCAGATCAAAACCACAATGAGCTATCTCCTTACACGTGAGAATGGCTAGTATCAGAAAGACAAGAAATAACAAGTTGCTGAGGATGTGGAGAAAAGGGATCACTTATATACTGTGGGTGGGAATATTAATTTGTGCAGCTAAACAGTATTAACGTTCCTAAAAAAAAAAAATCAAAAATAGAAATAATATAAGATCCCCAAATTCCGCAGGAGGAGTCAATATGGCGGAGAAGTAGCAGGCTGAGACTACTTCAGCTAGCAGGAGATCAGCTAGATAGCTTATCTAAAGATTGCAAACACCTGCAAATCCATAAGCAGATCGAAGAGAAGAAAAACAGCAATTCTGGAAACAGAAAAACAACCCCTTTCTGAAAGGTAGGACCAGCGGAGACGTGAATCCAAAGTGATGGGAAGGGGCGCCTGGGTGGCTCAGTGGGTTAAGCCGCTGCCTTCTGCTCAGGTCATGACCTCAGGGTCCTGGGATCGAGTCCCGCGTCGGGCTCTCTGCTCAGCAGGGAGCCTGCTTCCTCCTCTCTCTCTCTGCCTGCCTCTCTGCCTACTTGTGATCTCTCTCTGTCAAATAAATAAATAAAATCTTAAAAAAAAAAAAAAAAGTGATGGGAAGATAGACCCCGGGGGGAGGGGCCGGCTTCCAGCAAGCGGCGGAGCAACGGAGCACAAAATCAGGACTTTTAAAAGTCTGTTCCGCTGAGGGACATCGCTCCAGAGGCTAAATCGGGATGAAGCCCACGCGGGGTCAGCGTGGCCTCAGGTCCTGCAGGGTCACAGAAGGATCGGGGGTGTCTGAGTGTCGCAGAGCTTGCAGGTACTGGAACGGGAAAGCCGGCTACAGAGACAGAGCCGACAGTAAGATCACAGCTCGGGATTACCTTGAACCGGTGGCAGGCTCGGTGAGCTCAGAGCGTGGCCGGAGGTCAGGCAGACGGGAGTAACTGGGCGCGGTTCTCTGAGGGCGCACTGAGGAGTGGGGCCCCGGGCTCTCGGCTCCTCCGGACGGGAGACCAGGAGGCTGCCATTTGTATTCCCGTCCTCCGGAACTCTACGGAAAGCACTCAGGGAACAAAAGCTCCTGAAAGCAAACCCGAGCGGATTACTCAGCCCGGCCCCTGGTAAGGGCGGTGCAATTCCACCTGGGGCAAAGACACTTGAGAATCACTACACCAGGCCCCTCCCCCAGAAGATCAACAAGAAATCCAGCCAAGACCAAGTTCACCTACCAAGGAGTGCGGTTTCAATACCAAGGAGAGCAGCAGAATTCCAGAGGAGGAGAGAGCAAAGCACGGAACTCATGGCTTTCTCCCTGTGATTTTTTTTAGTCTTGCAGTTAATTTAATTTTTTTTTCATTTTTTTTTCTCGCATTCTGGTAATAATTTTTTTTAACTTTTACCCTTATCTTTTTTACCGTTTTTTAACTAGTTTATCTAATATATATACTTTTTCTTTTTTATATTTTTCTTGATTCATTTTATTTTTTTAATTCTTTTCTTTTCTTTTCTTTTTTTCTCTTTTTTTTTTCTTTCTTTCTTCCTTTTTGAACCTCTTTTTATTCCCTTTCTCCCCCATCACGATTTGGGATCTCTTCTGATTTGCTTAAAGCATATTTTCCTGGGGCTGTTGCCACCATTTTAGTTTGACTTTCTCCTTCATATACTCTTATCTGGACAAAATGACAAGACGGAAAAATTCACCACAAAAAAAAGAACAAGAGGCAGTACCGAAGGCTAGGGACCTAATCAATACAGACATTGGTAATATGTCAGATCTAGAGTTCAGAATGACAATTCTCAAGGTTCTAGCCGGGCTTGAAAAAGGCATGGAAGATATTAGAGAAACCCTCTTGGGAGATATAAAAGCCCTTTCTGGAGAAATAAAAGAACTAAAATCTAACAAGTTGAAATAAAAAAAGCTATTAATGAGGTGCAATAAAAAATGGAGGCTCTCACTGCTAGGATAAATGAGGCAGAAGAAAGAATTAGTGATATAGAAGACCAAATGACAGAGAATAAAGAAGCTGAGCAAAAGAGGGACAAACAGCTACTGGACAACAAGGGGAGAATTCGAGAGATAAGTGACACCATAAGACGAAACAACATTAGAATAATTGGGATTCCAGAAGAAGAAGAAAGAGAGAGGGGAGCAGAAGGTATACTGGAAAGAATTATTGGGGAGAATTTACCCAATATGGCAAAGGGAATGAGCATCAAAATTCAGGAGGTTCAGAGAATGCCCTCAAAATCGATAATAATAGGCCCGCACCCCGTCACCTAATAGTAAAATTTACAAGTCTCAGTGACAAAGAGAAAATCCTGAAAGCAGCCCGGGAAAAGAAGTCTGTAACATACAATGGTAAAAATATTAGATTGGCAGCTGACTTATCCACAGAGACCTGGCAGGCCAGAAAGAGCTGGCATGATATTTTCAGAGAATTAAACGAGAAAAACATGCAGCCAAGAATACTATATCCAGCTAGGCTATCATTGAAAATAGAAGGAGAGATTAAAAGCTTCCAGGACAAACAAAAACTGAAAGAAATTGCAAACACCAAACCAGCTCTACAGGAAATATTGAAAGGGGTCCTCTAAGCAAAGAGAGAGCCTACAAGTGGTAGATCAAAAAGGAACAGAGACCATATACAGTAACAGTCACCTTACAGGCAATACAATGGCACTAAATTCATATCTCTCAATAGTTACCCTGAATGTTAATGGGCTAAATGCCCCAGTCAAAAGACACAGGGTATCAGAATGGATAAAAACACAAAACCCATCTATATGTTGCCTCCAAGAAACTCATTTTAAGCCCAAAGACACCTCCAGATTTAAAGTGAGGGGGTGGAAAAGAATTTACCATGCTAATGGACATCAGAAGAAAGCAGGAGTGGCAATCCTTATATCAGATCAATTAGATTTTAAGCCAAAGACTATAATAAGAGATGAGGAAGGACACTATATCATACTCAAAGGGTCTGTCCAACAAGAAGATCTAACAATTTTAAATATCTATGCCCCCAACGTGGGAGCAGCCAACTATATAAACCAATTAATAACAACATCAAAGAAACACATCAACAATAATACAATAATAGTAGGGGACTTTAACACTCCCCTCACTGAAATGGACAGATCATCCAAGCAAAAGATCAACAAGGAAATAAAGGCCTTAAATGACACGCTGGACCAGATGGACATCACAGATATATTCAGAACATTTCATCCCAAAGCAACAGAATACACATTCTTCTCTAGTGCACATGGAACATTCTCCAGATAGATCACATCCTCGGTCCTAAATCAGGATTCAACCAGTATCAAAAGATTGGGATCATTCCCTGCATATTTTCAGACCACAATGCTCTAAAGCTAGAACTCAAACACAAGAGGAAGTTTGTAAAGAACCCAAATACATGGAGACTAAACAGCATCCTTTTAAAGAATGAATGGGTCAACTGGGAAATTAAAAGAAGAATTGAAAAAAATCATGGAAACAAATGATAATGAAAATACAACGGTTCAAAATCTGTGGGACACAACAAAGGCAGTCCTGAGAGGAAAATATATAGCAGTACAAGCTTTCCTCAAGAAACAAGAAAGGGGGGCGCCTGGGTGGCTCAGTGGGTTAACCCACTGCCTTCGGCTCAGGTCATGATCTCAGGGTCCTGGGATTGAGTCCCACATCGGGCTCTCTGCTCAGCAGGGAGCCTGCTTCCTCTTCTCTCTCTCTCTGCCCGCCTCTCTGTGATCTCTCTCTGTGATCTCTCTCTGTCAAATAAATAAATAAAATCTTTAAAAAAAAAACAAATAAACAAGAAAGGTATCAGGTACACAACATAACCCTACACCTGAAGGAGCTGGAGAAAGAACAAGAAAGAAACCATAAACCCAGCAGGAGAAGAGAAATCATAAAGATCAGAGCAGAAATCAATGAAATAGAAACCAAAAAAACAGTAGAACAAATCAACGAAACTAGGAGCTGGTTCTTTGAAAGAATTAATAAAATTGATAAACCTCTGGCCCAACTTATCAAAAAGAAAAGAGAAAGGACCCAAATAAATAAAATCATGAATGAAAGAGGAGAGATCACAACTAACACCAAAGAAATACAAACTATTATAAGAACATACTATGAGCAACTCTACGCCAACAAATTTGACAATCTGGAAGAAATGGATGCATTCCTAGAAACATATAAACTACCACAACTGAACCAGGAAGAAATAGAAAGCCTGAACAGACCCATAACCAGTAAGGAGATTGAAACAGTCATTAAAAATCTCCAAACAAACAAAAGCCCAGGGCAAGACGGCTTCCCGGGGGAATTCTAGCAAACATTTAAAGAACTAATTCCTATTCTCCTGAAACTTTTCCAAAAATAGAAATGGAAGGAAAACTTCCAAACTCATTTTATGAGGCCAGCATCACCTCGATCCCCAAACCAGACAAGGATCCCATCAAAAAAGAGAGCTACAGACCAATATCCTTGATGAACACAGATGTGAAAATTCTCACCAAAATACTAGCCAATAGGATCCAACAGTACATTAAAAGGATTATTCACCACGACCAAGTGGGATTTATTCCAGGGCTGCAAGTTTGGTTCAACATCCGCAAATCAGTCAATTTGATACAACACATCAATAAAAGAAAGAACAAGAACCATATGATACTCTCCATAGATGCTGAAAAAGCATTTGACAAAGTACAACATCCCTTCCTGATCAAAACTCTTCAAAGTGTAGGGATAGAGGGCACATACCTCAATATCATCAAAGCCATCTATGAAAAACCCACCGCAAATATCATTCTCAATGGAGAAAAACTGAAAGCTTTTCCGTTAAGGTCAGGAACACGGCAGGGATGTCCATTATCACCACTGCTATTCAACATCGTACTAGAGGTCCTAGCCTCAGCAATCAGACAACAAAAGGAAATTAAAGGCATCCAAATCGGCAAAGAAGAAGTCAAATTATCACTCTTCGCAGATGATATGATACTATATGTGGAAAACCCAAAAGACTCTACTCCAAAACTGCTAGAACTTATACAGGAATTCAGTAAAGTGTCAGGATATAAAATCAATGCACAGAAATCAGTTGCATTTCTCTACACCAACAGCAAGACAGAAGAAAGAGAAATTAAGGAGTCAATCCCATTCACAATTGCATCCCAAACCATAAGATACCTAGGAATAAACCTAACCAAAGAGGCACAGAATCTATACTCAGAAAACTATAAAGTACTCATGAAAGAAATTGAGGAAGACACAAAGAAATGGAAAAATGTTCCATGCTCCTGGATTGGAAGAATAAATATTGTGAAAATGTCTATGCTACCTAAAGCAATCTATACATTTAATGCAATTCCTATCAAAGTACCATCCATCTTTTTCAAAGAAATGGAACAAATAATTCTAAAATTTATATGGAACCAGAAAAGACCTCGAATAGCCAAAGGGATATTGAAAAAGAAAGCCACGTTGGTGGCATCACAATTCCGGACTTCAAGCTCTATTACAAAGCTGTCATCAACAAGACACCATGGTACTGGCACAAAAACAGACACATAGATCAATGGAACAAAATAGAGAGCCCAGAAATAGACCCTCAACTCTATGGTCAACTAATCTTCAACAAAGCAGGAAAGAATGTCCAATGGAAAAAAGACAGCCTCTTCAATAAATGGTGTTGGGAAAATTGGACAGCCACATGCAGAAAAATGAAATTGGACCATTTCCTTACACCACACACGAAAATAGACTCAAAATGGATGAAGGACCTCAATGTGCGAAAGGAATCCATCAAAATCCTTGAGGAGAACACAGGCAGCAACCTCTTCGACCTCAGCCGCAGCAACATCTTCCTAGGAACATCGCCAAAGGCAAGGGAAGCAAGGGCAAAAATGAACTATTGGGATTTCATCAAGATCAAAAGCTTTTGCACAGCAAAGGAAACAGTTAACAAAATCAAAAGAAAACTGACAGAATGGGAGAAGATATTTGCAAACGACATATCAGATAAAGGACTAGTGTCCAAAATCCATAAAGAACTTAGCAAACTCAACACCAAAGAACAAATAATCCAATCAAGAAATGGGCAGAGGACATGAACAGACATTTCTGCAAAGAAGACATCCAGATGGCCAAAAGACACATGAAAAAGTGCTCCACATCACTCGGCATCAGGGAAATACAAATCAAAACCACAATGAGATATCACCTCACACCAGTCAGAATGGCTAAAATCAACAAGTCAGGAAATGACAGATGCTGGCGAGGATGCGGAGAAAGGGGAACCCTCCTCCACTGTTGGTGGGAATGCAAGCTGGTGCAGCCACTCTGGAAAACAGCATGGAGGTTCCTCAAAATGTTGAAAATAGAACTGCCCTATGACCCAGCAATTGCACTACTGGGTATTTACCGTAAAGATACAAAAGTAGTGATCCAGAGGGGCACGTGCACCCAAATGTTTATAGCAGCAATGTCCACAATAGCCAAACTATGGAAAGAACCTAGATGTCCATCAACAGATGAATGGATCAAGATGTGGTATATATACACAATGGAATACTATGCAGCCATCAAAAGAAATGAAATCTTGCCATTTGCGACAACATGGATGGAACTAGAGCGTATCATGCTTAGCGAAATAAGTGAAGCGGAGAAAGACAACTATCATATGATCTCCCTGATATGAGGAAGTGGTGATGCAACCTGGGGGCTTAAGTGGGTAGGAGAAGAATCAATGAAACAAGATGGGATTGGGAGGGAGACAAACCATAAGTGACTCTTAATCTCACAAAACAAACTGAGGGTTGCTGGGGGGAGGGGGGTTGGGAGAAGGGGATGGGATTATGGACATTGGGGAGGGTATGTGCTTTGGTGAGTGCTGTGAAGTGTGTAAACCTGGTAATTCACAGACCTGTACCCCTGGGGATAAAAATATATGTTTATAAAAAATAAAAAATTAAAAAAAAATCCCCCAATTCCACTATTGGGTATTTACCCAAAGAAAATACTTATTTGAAAAGATATATGCACCCCTATGTTTACTGCAGCTTTACAAGAGCCAACATATGGAAGTACCCCAAGTGATCCACAGATAGATAAAGAAGATATGGTATGTATACACAATGGAATATTACGCATCCATTAAAAAGAATGAGATCTTGCCATGAGCTACAATATGGACAGGCCTAGAAGGTATGTATTAAGTGAAATGAGTCAGACAGAAAAACAAGTACCATGTGATTTCACTTATATGTGGAATCTAAAACAAAACAAAACAAAACAAAACAAAAAGCCAAATGAACAAACAAAAAACCAGATACTAAAATAAGAGAGCAAACTGGTGTCTTCTTTGGTGGGGGAGGAGGGACATAAGAGGTGAAGGGGATAAGAGGTATAAGTTTCCAGTTATAAAATTAAGTCACAGAGATAAAAGGTGCCGAATAGGGAATACATAGTTAGTAATATTGTAATAACACTGTATGGTCATAGATGGGGACTACACTTACCATTGTGAGCACTGAGTAATGCACAGAATTGTCAAATCAATGTTATACCTAAAACTAATTAAATATTGTACGTTAATTATACCTCAATAAAGAAACCAGAATCCCCTATTCTGGAACAGGGCAAAGCAGTTTTTGCAAAATGACTGTTCTTTAGAAGAGTAACCCAGCCAAGACCAAGCCCCTTTCTACTCACAGGTGAGACAGAGTGTGGTCTCATCCAGATGAACGGTCTTTGGCTTGATGCATAAATCCACACTGGCAGTATCCAGGCTGCGCTGGTGAGTCTTAGAGTTGTAGCAAGATGCTGAGCGGCAGTGGTCTCGAAGCCAGACATAATCAAAGCGCATCACGGTGTTAGCATATTGCAGCTCTAGGGAAATGCATTCTTCATATTATTTGTGATATTATTTTACACGATTAATTTTATAGAAGTAAATAAATATTTATTTAGGAAAACTTAAAAATAATCACTAATCAGAAAATTTCCTTCAAAAACTCTTCTACCAAGGAATAAGCAAGAGCACTCACCTTACCAAATACAAAACATACTGTAAAATTTCTACTATGCTGGGATAGGAATAGCAGATAAAACCAAAAAAGAATATAAATACAAAATACACCTAAACGTGTATAGAAATTTGGATTCTAATAAACTGACAGCTATAATCACTAGAAAAAATACAAATTCTAAAATAAATTGTGTTGGGACAACTAGACAGCCATTTGAAAATAAGATAAAATTGGGTTCATACCTCATATTGTCACCAGGTATCCAAGATAAACTCAGAACAGAACAGAGTTCTAAATTTAGAAAATGAAACCACTGAAGTATTTTATTTTATTTTATTTTATTTTTAAAAATACATTGACAATTCTATTTTTTAAATTAAAAAAAATTTTTTTTACTCTGTTCAGTTAGCCACTGTAATAGCACATCATTTGATTTTTTTTAACATCTTAATTTAATTTTATTTTTTCAGTGTTCCAAGATTCATTGTTTATGCACCACACCCCATGCTTCATGCAATCCGTGCCCTCCTTAATACCCACTACCAGGCTCTCCCACCCCCCACCCCCCTCCCCTCCAAAGCCCTCAGTTTGTGTCTCAGAGTCCACAGTCTCTCCTGCTTGATCTCCCCCTCCGATTTCCCCCAACACCCCTCTCCTCTCATTCTCCCAATCTCTTCCATGCTATTCCTTATGCTCCACAAGTAAGTGAAGCCATTTAATTGACTTTCTCTGCTTGACTTATTTCACACAGCACAATCTCCTCCCCAACTTTTGTACATCATTAGTTTTTGATGTAGTGTTCAACAATTCAACCACATGGTTGGAGGTAGAGGGTGCTAAGCTAAGTGAAATAAGTCCGTCAGAGAAAGAAAAATACCATTTGATTTCACTCATATGTAGACTTTAAGAAACAAAACAGATGAGCATAGGGGAAAGGGAAAAAAGAGAGGGGGCAACACATAAAAGACTCTTAATGATAGAGAACAAACTGAGGGTTGAGGAGGGAGGTGGTTGTGGCTGGGATAGATGGGTTAGGGTATTAAGGAGGGATCTTGTAGTGATGAGCACTGGGTGTTCTGTGTAAGTGATGAATCATTAAATTCTACTCTTGAAACTAACATTAGACTGTATGTTAATGAAAATTTAAATAAAAACTTGAAATATTAAAATAAATAAAATATAAAAAATAAAACACATTGGGGTACCTGGGTGGCTCAGTCAGTTAAGCATCTGCCTCTGGCTCAGGTCATGATCTCAGGGTCCTGGGATAAGTCCTGCCTCAGCCTCCTTGCTCAGCGGGAAGCCTGCTTCTCCCTCTGCCTGCCACTCTCCCTGCTGTGCTCTCTCTCTCTCTCTGATAAATAAATAAATAAATAATCTTTCAGAAAATTCTAGTCAGTTAACATATAATCTAACATTGGTTTCAGAAGTAGAATCTAGTGCTTCATCAGCTGCATAAAACACCCAATGCTCATCACAACAAGTGCCCTCCCTAGTCCCCATCACACATTTACCCCCCACCCACTTCCTCCGTCAACTCTCAGTTTGTTCTCTACAGTTAAGAGTCTCTTATGCATTGTGCTCCTCTCTTTTTTTCCCTTTCCCCTATGCTCATCTGTTTTGTTTCTTAAATTCCACAGATGAGTAAAATCATATGATATTTGTCCTTCTCTGACAGACTTCCTTCACTTAGCATAATCCAATCTAGCTGCATCCACATGGTTGCAAATGGCAAGATTTCATTATTTTCGATGACTGAGTAATATTCCTGTGTGTGTGTGTGTGTGTGTGTGTGTGTGTGTGTGTGTGTGTGTGTGTATACCACATCTTCTTTATCCATTCATCTGCTGAAGGGCATCTGGGCTCTTTCCATAGTTTGGCTATTGTGGACACCACTGCTATCAAGACTGGGGTGCATGTGACCCTTTGGATCACGACATTTGCATTTTTTTTAATGACATTGTATCTTTAGGGTAAATATCCAGTAGTGTGATTGCTGGGTCATAGGGTAGCTCTATTTTCAACTTTTTGAGAACCTCCATGCTGTTTTCCATAGTGGTTGCACCAGCTTGCATCCCCACCAACAGTGCAGGAGGGTTCCCCTTTCTCCGCATCCTCGCCAGCATCTGTCATTTCCTGACTTGTTAATTTTAGCCATTCTGACTGGTGTGAGGTGGTAGCTCATTGTGGTTTTGATCTGTATTTCCCTGATGCCGAGCACTTTTTCGTGTATCTGGATGTCTTCTTTGGAAAAATGTCTATTCTGCCCCTTTATTAACTGGATCAATTGGTTTTTGAGTGTCGAGCTGTATTAGTTCTTTATAGATTTTGGATACTAACCAAAATCTATAAGGAGATTTTAAAAATCAGAGCCATGATTCAGATTGTATTTTAGAAAGAGTATTCTAGATTTTGGACCATCAGCAGGGCAAGACAATGCTACAGTGTACTAATAGGATAGTTGTCTCCTTGCTCCTCTAAAGCTCATGCTGTCCTATAACTCTACCCCTCTTCATTACTCTAAACAAATATCTGGTGTGCCACTCTATTTTTAAATAAATAAAGATCAATTTACTGTCATACCTTCCTGTCATCAACATTAATCTAACCCTAACCTTTATAATTTTCATTTCAAACACCCTATACTACTCCTTGTTCCCTTTTCTGTTCAATTATTTGTGCACTCCTCACTCCAATAATCCTTCACCTGCACAAAGAGCTCTAATCCCATCATCTTGTCTCCTTTAATATCTTCATTTTTCTCCTTATGGGGCCCAGCTTCTATGGTCTATCATTTTTTTTTAAAGATTTTATTTATTTATTTGCCAGAGAGAGAGAGAGCAAGAGCGAGCACAGGCAGAGAGGCAGGCAGAGACAGAGGGAGAAGCAGGCTCCCTGCGGAGCAAGGAGCCCGATGTGGGACTCGATCCCAGGACGCTGGGATCATGACCTGAGCCGAAGGCAGCTGCTTAACCAACTGAGCCACCCAGGCGTCCTTATGGTCCATCATTTTAATCCATTCCTTGAAAACATACTTAACTCCCTTGCTCCTCTCTCTCCCCCTGCCATACTTCCCTGAAAAAACCCCACTCCTAATAAACTCAAGTCCCCACTTCATCTGTGCCTGCAACCAAGCAGCTAAGCAGCTGAATATTGCTGGAGAAAATCTTTTAAACTGCAATGGCCATTCTCATTTTAAAATCGTCACCAAATGTCTCAAATGAATACTCACCACTGCCAAACATTCTGCATAATTTCCTGGTTAAATCACTCTCACTTTCCAAGAAGACTATTTCATACTGTCTCCTATCTCCTCAAACTGCTAGTACAGCTTTTCCCTTCCCATTTTCAACTGGTGACCTTTCTTGCTCCTTCAAAGAGAATATGGAAGCAATTAGAGGAGAATCTCCAGGGGCGCCTGGGGGGCTTGGTCGGTGAAACATCTGTCTTCAGCTCAGGTCACAATCTCAGGATCCTGGGACTGAGCCCAGCGTTGGGCTTTATGCTCAGCAGGGAGCCTGCTTTGCCCTCTGCCCCTCACCCTGCTCATGCTCTCTCTCCCTCTCTCTCTCACATAAATAAATAAAATCTAAAAAAAAAAAAGAAAGAATCTCCACATCCACCCACTTATTTGCATCTGTGTCCATATATTCTACCTTCCTTCCTGTTACTATGGTTGAAATATCCGTGCACTTAACCAATGCCAACACTTCCATTTATGAATTAGACCCTATCTCTTCTCTCCTACATAGGTACTATACTTCTGAAATTGCTCCATCTTCTTTTGGTTTATCAAAATTTCCCTCCCCACTGTATCATCTGCATCAGCAAACATGTTGCTTTACCCCTATCTTAAAATAATGTTCTCCTTCACTGTATGTATCTCTTCCATTACCACCCAACTACATTTATATTCCCTTTCACAGTGAAACTTATGGCTTTGTTTCCACTACCTTCTCCAATTTCCTCTTAATAAACTCGTTATAAGTTTCAGAATGGTTTTAAATTTATAGAAAAGTCACAAATACAAAGAGTTCCCACATGGCCCTCACCCAGTTTCCCTTATTATTATTTTATATTAGTATGGGAAAGTTGTCCCAACTAATGAATTAATATCAACACATACTTCATGAACAAAATCTCATGCTTTATTTGAATTTATTAGTTTTTCCCTAATGTCCTTTTTCTATTCTAGAATCCCATCTTGGACTCACATTACATTTAGTCATCATGTCTCCTTAGGCTTCTCTGAGCTGTGACTTTCCTTGTTTTTGATGACCTTGGTAGTTTTGAGAGGTACTGGTCAGGCATTTTGTATGAATGTTACTCAATTTGGGTTTGCATGTTGATTTTCTCAGGGTTAAAGTGGGATTATAGTATAGCCTATTGGGTAGATTTTTGGGAGAATGGCTACAGAAGTAAAGTGCCCTTCTTAGCCCATCATATCAATGGCACATGCTATTAATAGGGCTTATTACTGATGTATTAACCTTTCTAGCCAAGGTAGGGTTTTCCAGGTGTTACTGCTTCTAGGCTTTTGCAGTAGACAGAGCTAGGAAATATACTAATCCACGTGAAAAAACATATCTACAATTATTTCTGTATGTATCCATCCATATCTATATTAAGCTAAACATGAATTCATATTGATGTCTCCAACTCTATTCCAGAAGAATATGATGCATTCTAGCCTTCCTCCATGCTTATCTGTAATCACTGTCTCTGATTGTAAAGAAACCTGGCTCCCACTATCTGCTGTATACAACAGTTTTAGAATTCTAAATCTGTGTTCATGTAAGAAACAACTTTAAAAACTATAGTATTTATGTATGGTTCCTTTTGTCTTCAGCCTTATGGTTTCCAGTAAAAACATTGTTTTCCAATGCTATGTATGCCAGCACTTTTCCCTCCATTCCCTTCAGCTGGATTCATGTATCACAGGCTGCATTCCATCCTCAGATCTGACTCCCTGGTTGATTTTAAAATATCTGTATATATTTAAATCTATATACTTTCACTTTTTGCTATAAAGTTCTATAGTTTTTTTTCCCCAAATGCAGTTATTAGTTACTACACTGCCACACAGATTGCATCTACCGTCCTTTAAAACACCCTGTTAGAGACTGCTTCTAACCCTAACCCTATAAAAACCCGTTGTTCTACTACCACCTCCCAAACCCCTGGCAACCACTGATTTGTTTTCTGTCCCTACAGTTTTGCCTTTAACAGAATGTTATACAAATGAAATCATATAGTATATGGCTTTTGATGGTTAGGCTTCTTTCACTTAGCAAAATGCATTTAAGATTCATTGCCATTGTGTGAGTTAATAGCTCATTCCTTCTTATCGATAAATAGTGTTCCATTGTATGGTTATACTAGTTTATTATTTAACCTTCTGAAGGATCTCTTGGCAGTTTCCCATTTTTGACAAGTATAAATAAAGCTGTTATTCATGTGTGGGTTTTTGCTGTGGACATAAGTTTATAAATCAGTTAGGTAAATACTTAGCACAGTTGTACTATTTTTGCAACACAAAGGAATTTCTGGTGCTCTGCATCCTTGCGGGAATTCAGTGTTGTCAGTTGTGGGGAGGATTTTAGTCATTCTAATAGGTGTGTATGATATCTCATTTTGGCTTTAATTTTGCATTTCCCTAAGGAAAATGATGTTGAGCATCTTTTCATGTGCATATTTGCCATACTTGTATCCTCTTTAATGAAGTGTCTGTTCAGATAGTTTTCTTATTTTTAGAGAGAAGGAGGGAGGAAGGGAGACAGAGAAAAAGAGAGCGAGAGAAAGAGAGAGGATGGGGGGAGGGGCAGAGGGAGAGGGAAAGAACCCCAAGCAGGCTCCATGCTGAGCATGGAGCCCAACGTGGGGCTCAATTTCATGACCCTGAGATCACAACCAAAGCCGAGATCAAGAGCCAGACTTTCAATCCACTGAGCCACCCAGGCGCCCCTTGTTTTCCTAAGTTTTAAGAGGTCTTTATATATTCTGCATACAAGTCTTTACTCAGATATGTAGTTTGCAAAACTTTTCTCCAAATCTGTGGCTTTTCTTTTCATTCTCTTTACAGTACCTGTCACACAGAAAATGTTCTGAATTTTGATAGCTCAATTTATCTTTTTTTCCTTTTAGGATTTTGCTTTTATAGTTGTATCTAATAATTTTTTGCTTAATCAAAGGTAACAAACACTTTGTCCTGTTTTCTTACACAACTTACATAGTTTTGCATTTTCATAGGAATATAATCAACTCTGAGTTAATAATTACACAGAATATGAGGTGTCAATGTTTTTTGTTGTTTTGTTTTTAGCATATAGCCAATTGTTCCATTATCACTTTTTGAAAACAAAATCTTCAGAAGAATTTACTTTGAATTTTTTTTGAAGATTTATTTATTTGACACAGAAAGAGAGACCGTGAGAGAGGGAACACAAGTAGGGGGAGTAGGAGAGGGAGAAGCATGAACTGAGCCAAAGGCAGATGCGTTTAACAACTGAGCCACCCAGGAGCCCCCTGACTTGGAATTTTTGCCAAAAGTCAGTTGACTATATTTGTAAAAGTCTATTTTTGGCCTCTCAATTTTGTTCCACTGCTCTATGTGTCTATTCTTTTGCCAGCACCACAGTGTTTTGATTACTGTAAATTTACAGTAAGTCCTAAAATCAGGTAGTTTGAGTCCTCTGACTTTTTTCAGAATTGTATTGGCTAGTCAAGAACCTCCCCCTTTTCATATAAACCTTATTTTATTTTTACTTTTTCAAAAGATTTTATTTATTTATTTAGGAAAGAGAGAGAGTGCGAGCATGCATGACTGGTGGGTGGTGCAGAGGGAGAGGGAGAAGCAAGCTCCCTGCTGAGCAGAATCTCAATGTGGGGCTCAATTCCAGGACCGAGACCATGACCTGAGCCAAAGGCAGACACTAAACCAATGCCAACAACTTACATTTTAGAATCAGTTTGTTGATACCTACAAAAAAGCTTCCTGGGATTTTGCGTGGGATTGCACTGAATTTACAGATCATATTGAGAATTCACATTTTTTTAAAGATTTCATCCATTTATTTGACAGAGAGAGAGATCACAAGTAGGCAGACAGTCATGCAGTCATGCAGAGAGAGAGGGGAAAGCAGGCTGTTTGCTCAGCAGGGACGCTGAGGAAGATGAAGGGCTCGATCCCAGGACCCTGAGATCATGACCTGAGCTGAAGGCAGCAGCTTAATCCACTGAGCTACCCAGGCGCCCCAAGAATTCACATTTTAACAATACCGAGTCTTCTGATCCATGATCATGAAATGTCTTTCCAATTATTTAGTTCTTTCATTTCTTCCATCAGTGTTTCGCAGTTTTCTATATACAGATTCTAAAGTATTTAACTACTTAAGCCAAGTACTTATTTTTTGGTGTTACTGCTTTCTTAATTTCAAATTCCAGTTGTTAGTTGTTTCTTTTTTTTTTTTTTAAGATTTTATTTATTTGTCAGAGACAGAGGGAGAGAGAGCGAGCAAGCACAGGCAGAAAGAGTGCAGGCAGAGGCAGAGGGAGAAGCAGGCTCCCTGCCGAGCAAGGAGCCTGATGTGGGACTCGATCCCAGGATCCTGGGATCATGACCTGAGCCGAAGGCAGCTGCTTAACCAACTGAGCCACCCAGGCGTCCCTAGTTGTTTCTATATAGGAAAGCAAATGACTTTTATTAACTTGTAAAATGCAACTTTCATGAGTTTTTGTAGATCTTTGGGGAGATCTAATAGATAATCTTACCATTTATGAAGACGTTATATTTCTTCCTTTCTAACCTGCATGTCTTTATTTTTCTTGCTTTACTGCCCTAGATATGATTTCCAAAACAATGCTGAACACAAGTGGTGAAAAAGGGAGATCCTTGTTTTATTACTGATCTTAGGGAGAAAGCATTTGGTCTCCTGACATTAAGTATGATGCTTATTGTGTAATTTTCATATATGTCCTTTATTAGTTAAGAAAGTCTCCTTCTGGGATGCCTGGGTGGCTCAGTTGGTTGGATGACTGCCTTCGGCTCGGGTCATGATCTCGGAGTCTCGGGATCGAATCTCACATCGGGCTCCCAGCTCCATGGGGAGTCTGCTTCACTCCCTGATCTTCTCCTCGCTCATGCTCTCTCTCACTGTCTCTCTCTCAAATAAATAAATAAAATCTTTATAAAAAAAAAAGAAAAAAAAGAAAGTCTCCTTCTATTCCCATTTTTTTTAGCTTTTGTAATAAATGGGTACTGAATTTTGCTAAATTGTTTTCCTGAACCTAATGAGATGACCATATGGCATTTCTTAGTCTATTCATATGGTGGACCTCACTGATTTTTTTTTTTTTTTTGATGTTGAAAAAGCCTTCTATTCCTGGGATTAACCCTATTGGGTCTGGATGTATTATCCTTTTAAAATATTGTTGGATTCCATTTCTTAATATTCTGGCGAGGATTTTTGTGTTTAAGTTCATGAAATACTGCTCTATAGTTTTCCTTTCTTTTATTGTTTTTGTCTAAATTTGGCATTAGGTAATGATGATGTCAAAAAATAAGTTGGGAAGTGTCCCTCATTATTTGATTTTATGGAACAGAATGTGTAGAATTGATGATATTTCTTTCTTAAATGTTTGGTAGAATTCATGAGCGAAACCATCTTGGCTAGGTATTTTCTTTTTTTAAAAAAAATTTTTACTACTATTCCTTTAAAAGATTTGGGACTATTCACATTATTTACTTTTTCTTGAATAAGTTTTGGTAGTTTGTGTCTGTCTTATTCTGCTCAGCCCGCCATTACAAAATGCCGTAGACAGGGTGGCTTAAACAATGGAAATCTATTTTCTCACAGTTCTGGGGGCTAGAAGTCCAAGAGCACGGCAGCAACCAATTCGGTTCCTGCTGATAGCTCTTTTCTTGGTTTGTAGAAGGCCACCTACTTACTATGTCCTCATGAGAGAAAGAGGGCTGGGGGTTGGGAGCGATCACTGGAAATTATCACTACTCTTCCTCTTTTATAAGGAAACCAGTTTATTTGGGCCAGGGATCTATCCCTATGACCTCCTTACAGACCCTATCTGCAATACAGTAATATGGGGGGGGGGGTTAGGTTTTCAGTATGAATTTGGGGGGAACAATTCAGTCTACAGTAGCATATTTGTAGGAATTGGTCCATTTCATCTAAATTATCAAATTTATGGGCATAAAGTTGTTTCTGGTATTCCTCTTATTGTCCTTTTAGTATCGTAGAATTCTTGACACTGGTAATTTGTCTCTTTTCCCTTCTTTCCTTGGTTAGTCTCGCTGGAGGCTTATCAATTTTATTGATATTTTTAAATAAACAGCTTTGAGTTTATTTATATTCTTGGTTTTTTCTTCCCCATTTTTAATATCATGAATTTCTGCTCTAATATTTACTATTTCCTTCTTTTCGTTGGCTCTTCTTTACCTAATTTCCCAATGGAGAAGTATAGGTTACTGACTTTAGACCTTTATTCTTTTCTAATAAATCCATTTATTGCTATATATTTCCCTCCAACTGCTGCTTTAGCTGCTTACCATAAATTTTGATAAGCCGTATATTCATTTTCATTTAGTTCAAAATATTTTTAACTTTGAGACTTTATACCTATACATTTTTTGGAACTGTATAGTTTAATCTCCAAATATTGGAGACTTTTGTAACTATTTTTCTATTATTGATTTCTAGTTTATTCCCTTGTGGTCAGAGGACATATTCTATGTTTTAGATTCTTTTAAGTTTGTTGAGCTTTTTTTAATGGCCCCAAATGTGGTCTATCTTGGTGGATGTTTCATTTATATTTCAGAACAATGTGTACTTTACTTCTGCTGGATGGATTGTTCTATAAATGTCAATTGGGTCAAGTTGGTTGATAGTGCTGTTCAGGTTATTTATGTCCCTACTGATTTTCTGCCTTCTTAATTTATCAATGACTGAGAGGTTTTAAAGTCTCCAAGGACAATCGTGGATTTTTTATTTCCACTTTCATCTCTGTCGGTTTGTGCTTTATGTAATTTGATGGTCTGTTCTTAGGTGCTACATTTTTAGGATTGTTACATGTTCCATTAAATAACTGATTCCTTTATCACTCTGTTTACTTGCCTCTTTATCCCTAATAATCTTCCTTGCTCTGAAGACTGCTTTGTCTGAAATATAGCTATGACTGGTTTGATTATTTGCATGGTGTTTCTTTCTCTATCCCTTGATATTGCCCCACAGTTTCCGAATATTGTGTATATTTTTGTTTTCTGTCTCTCTCTCTCTCTCGCATTTCAGTTTAGGTAATTCCTATTGACCTATCCTTTACATTTACTTATTCTATCCTTGAATGTGTCAAGTCTACTGATAAGCCCATCAAGTCATTCTTCAAATCTGTTACTATGATTTTGATTTTAAAAAATTCTTAGTGTTTCATCACTCTGCTGACATTATCCATCTGGTCTTTCATTTTGTCTACCTTCTCCATTAGAGTCCTTAACATATTAATCACAGCAATTTTAATTTTCTGACCAATAATTTCCACAACTGTGTCACATGTGAGTCTAGTTCTGATGGTGCTTTGTCTCTTCAAATTGTTATTTGTTGCTTTTTAGTATGCTTTGTAATTTTGTTGTTGTTAAAAGGCACCCATGTTGTATAAAGCAGTAGACACTGAGGTAAACAGGACTTTAGGGTGAGTATTTATACCAATCTGGCCAAGAGATGGGTTACGTCTAATGTTTCTTCTCTCTATGGATACCAAAGGCATCAATTCCTCTAGTGACCTTGTTTTTGTCTCCCCTCTTGGCCTTGGCCCTTCTCTTTGTGCTAGACCTCAGAAACAGTCTGTCTCTTGCAGTTCTCCCAGCTGCAATGTGCTGTTACTTTAACTGGAGGTATATTAGCTGGTTAGGGCATTATCTAATATTTGGATTAAATCTCAGTCTTTGGAGTGAACAGTGGGACTATGTCTATCTTTGGATTGTAACCTTCACAATTGTTTTTGTCCCTTTCCAGATGTTGAAGTCCTGATCTCTAGTATCTGTGAATGAGACTTTATTTGGAAAGAGGGTCTTTGAAGATAATCAAGATCAGATGAAGTCCTACTGGCCTAGAGTGGGCCCTAAACCTGACAACTGGTGTTCTTACAAAGAAAGATATGTGAGAAGATACAGGGAAGAAGCCATGTGACAACGAGCAGAGAGTGGATGATGTTGCCACAAGTCAAGGATTGTTAGCAACTGTCAGAATCTAGAAGGGGACAAAAAGAGCCTTTGGAGGGAGTATATCCCTGGCAATGCCTTTATTTCAGACTTCTAGCTTCTAGAACTGTGAAAAAATAAATTTCTGTTGTTTTAAGCCAACTAGTTTATGGTAATTGGTTATAGCAGTTTTAGGAAACTTATACACAGGCATAAAGCTTTTTTCTGCCCCTTCTGCTACCTAATACTTTACCTGGCTGTATCATTCACAGTCTATACCTTTGAAACCCACCTCCCTATATACTGAGGCTTTCTTTTATTTCTTTTTTTCCCCTTATATGAGATAGAGAGACAGAGTGGAACTGGAGTAGAGCAATGCTCCCTTCCCCTTGCTGAGATGAGATTATACTGTTGCCTTATTATTATTTTTGTCTTTCTTGCAACCTGTAGGATAATCTTGGAGATAAACAGCTAGAGGTCCTGTAGACTTCAGAGAAAGTATGTTCTGTCCACATAATCAGTAACTGATATTGCACAACAATGTAAACATAATTACCACCTGAACTGTACACTTAGGAAATAGGTAAGATGGGGTGCCTGGGTGGCTCAGTCGGTTAAGTGGCCGACTCTTGCTTTTAGCGCAGGTCATGAACTCAGAGTCCTGGCATACAGCTCCATGTCAGGCTCTGTGCCCAGCAGGGAATCTGCTTGAGGATTCTCTCCCCAGCACCCTCCTCTTTCAACTAAATAAATCTTTTAAAGGGTAAATGGGTAAGATGTTAAATTTCATTTATGTGGCATATACACAATGGAATATTACTCAGCCATGAAAAAGAATGAAATCTTGCTATTTGCAATGACATGGATGGAGCTAGAGAGTATTATGCTAAGTGCAGTAAGTCAGAGAAAGACAAATACCTTATGATTTCAGTCATATGTGGAATTTAAGAAACAAAACAAATGAGCAAATGGTGAAAAAAACAGAGAGGCAAACCAAGAAATAGACTCTTAACTATAGAGAAGACACTGATGGTCACCAGAGGGGACGTGCTGGGGGGACGGGGGATATAGGGGAGGGGATTAAACAGCGTACTTGTGACGAGCACCAGGTGTTGCATGGAACTACTGAATCACTACACTGTCCACCAGAATCTAATACTACACTATCTGTTAACTAACTGAAATTAAAACAAAGTTAAAAAAATAAAGTATCTATCTCCACATATCTTACCAAAATGATCTTCATGTTGCTGCCAAGCACAACCCAGAGACTCAGAGGCTGTATGGTGCCAATGGATGGCTAATGGAAATAAGCTTTTGAAGTTGGGCTGTTGGAATGCCCAACATGTGACTCCTCTCCTCAGCAGGTTCTGGAGACTGCTTTGTAGGTGGGACAACCTGTGGCACCACATCCTAGAAAATTTGACAATAAGGAGAGAGAGTTAGTAACATTTAAGAACTTTCATGAGGTTGCAGGAATAATACTACAGATGTAACTATATAAAAGAAATTACCTCAACTATAGAGGATTAAACAAAGGAAAAATTCTGAAAAGTTGAGCATAAGTGGTCTATAACCATTACTTCCATTTTCTCACCAGCTACTTTTATTTATGCCTTACAATCTTGCTTCTATCATATTATTTAACTGAAGTGGTTCTTTCAAAATTCACTAATTTTAACCTTCTAACCACATATAAGAATTGCTTTTCAGAACTCATCCTTCTGGGCCTCTCCACTTGTGACACCCTCACATGACTTCTTGAAACTGTTTTCCACTGATGAAGTGTGATTGTGAACAAGTCACTTAAATTCTCAGTGACTCTGGTTTCCTGTTTTGTAAAATGAGAATAATAATAATACTTATTTCATGGGTTTAGTATGAAGACTAAACTACTTAAACTGTGTCTGTCCTATAGTAAGTCCTATATATGTCACCTGCTATTATTCTAATTATTATAATACTTAATGCTAGGGATAAAATATATTTGTTGGTAAAAGTACCTTGATAAACCTGCTTAGAGTTGGTGACTCCCTCAGTGTTATGGCTTCAGGAAAATTAATTTAAAAACTTCATTTGCATAATACCTTTAAAATGATTTGTCCTGTGGGAAAAGACAGAGAAAGGCATGCAACTGTACAGAAGCTGTATGATGCTTGATGTGAATAACCCTGTAAGGTCACTAAACCCATCAAAGGCTTATTTTCAGTGCATATGTGTGTGTGTGTGTGTGTGTGTAAGCTAATGAAATGACTGAATTTCATGTTGATGAGGGATGATACCAATCATATACACAAAGGCTATAGCTAGAGATGTAACAGAGTATGCTGATGACCTGGGGAGGGTTCCAAATAACAGAGCTAAAGTCAAATTTATTGAAATTTTACGGGTAAAAGCAAGGAGCAGAGCATAAGCGGGCTCTGCTGATATATGGGTCACATATATGTGTTCTATTGTGTCCAGTGTTCAAACTTCCTATGTACAGTTATCACCTAAGACAGAGGCTGGAGGATTATGGCCCATGCCACTTTTTATATATTCCACAAGCTAAGAACAGATTTTATATTTTTAAAGGGTTGTAAACAAAACCAAAAAGGAATATGAAGCCAAGACCATATGTGGCCTGCAATGTCTACAATATTTGCAATTTGGTCCTTCAAAGTATAATCTTTTCAACTCCTGATCTAAAGCTCAATTCTTAATCAAATACTCTTCTCCCTTACGTTGGACTATTCCACACAAAAACCACTCTGAAGCAAGTATATTTATTCATTCCTTCATTATTTCACCCAACAAATATTACTGAGCATGTGTATAACAGGTACTTTCTTAAGTACCAGGAAAATAAATGTAAATAATTCTGCAATCCCAGCCACCATTTAAGAAGCTACCACTACTTATGGTATTTTCAAACACAGAGTGCAAAGGAGAAAGCAGTTAACTATGCCTGGTAAAACTGGGCAGACTCCACATAATGTTTGTTATTTGTAGAAGTGTTTCATTGTTTTGTATTCATTCACAAAAGAATATTTGTTCATGTGTATAAAGAAAAAAAGGAAAGAAAAATAAAATCAACACAGAAATATATAACATGAAAAGTGAAAGCCTCCTTTCCTCTATATTTGTCATTCCCATTCTTTCAAGAAAGCTCAATACAACAATAATCAATACAAAAATACAACAATAAACAGTTTGGAGGACCAACTTCCAGATCACACACAGTTGAAATTTCCAAACTTCCATATGCACATACAAAAATACATTTTGGGGGGTGCCTGGGTGGCTCAGTGGGTTAAGCCTCTGCTTTTGCCTCAGGTCATGATCCCAGGGTCCTGGGATCAAGCCCCACAATGGGCTCTCTGCTCCACGGGGAGCCTGCTTCCCCCCCTCCTCTCTCTCTGCCTGCCTCTCTGCCTACTTGTGATCTCCCTTTCTGTCAAATAAATAAATAAAATCTTTTTAAAAATACATTTTTCCATTTAGTAGATTTCAGATCATGTGGTTATACATATTTAAGAGTGTTACTGTTGGGTCATACGCTAATTCTATATGTAACATTATAAGAAAGTCTGAAACTGTCATCCACAGTAGCTGGATGATTCTGTATTCCATCAGTGATGAACCAGAAGTCCGGTTCTGTGCATCCTTGCTATTTGTTGGTATAGTCAGTTTTTAAAAATTTAGGCATTCTAATAGTTGTGCATGATACTTCAGTATTTTAATTTGCATTTTCCTAGTTATATATTATGTTGTACATCTTTTCATAGTCTTAATTACCATCTGTAACTTTTCTTTGGCCAAGTATCTGTTCAGCTCTTTTGCCCACTAAACATTTCTTTAATTAAGATTTTATTTCTTCAGAGAAGTCTTTTTCAAAGCAAAATTGAGGGTGAGATAAGAGATTTCTCATATAATCCCTTTCTCCCAATCCTAACCCTAAGAGCATGCCTCACCACATTTGTTACATTTGTCACAACTGATGAACTTGTGCTGACACATCTTTGTCACCCAACGAGCACAGTTTACATTACAGTTCACTCTACATTGTATGGCTTTGGACAAACAGCCATTGTCATAGGTTCATACAGCCTATTCTCACTTTTTGACTGCCATAAAAATTCTTGTGGCCATGAATTTTGATATGTAATATTGCCATTCTTCAGTCAGTTTAAAATATTTTTTAATTTACATCGTGATTTTACAGTGTGACCTGCAGGTCATTTAGAAGTATACTACACATTTTAGAGAGATTTTCTACTTTCCTCATTACTATTTTCTAACTTCATTTCACTGTGGCCAAAGAAAAACAAACAAAAAACCAGTGTAGCTGTAATTGTTTAAGGTTTCTGGGACTTGCTTTATGGCCCAGGATATCATTTAGTTTTCTGTGTCCACAAAATGGGTATTACACAACACACCTCCGTCTAGAAAAGATTCCTACACTTTAGCCTGAGATTTCCACAGTGGTTCGATCTTTGAATTTAGGCATATCCGGTGCTGCAAACAGTGACGACCGGGGGCGGGTATGAGAGCTAGGCCTGCTGAGGCCAGTTCTCCCGTGCCCTGTCGCCCTCTGGTTAATGGCCCACTAGGGTCCACAGTATCAGTCACGTACACAGCTGCCGGCTGCCCCTCACGTGATCACGCTCTGGAGCTGTTTTCCCCTCCGCATACTTTACATTCCACGATAATACAGCCGAGAGCCCACCGGACTGGGCCTTCGCCCTGGCGCCTGCCCTTCTTGCTAGTGCTACAGGGTGCAACCCCTTCGGGCCTCCCTTTGTTCCAAATTACTGGACTCAGTCATCATTTCGTCTCTTGACAAGCTACACAGCGCCAGGTGGCGCAGGAAAGACCCCAGAAAGGGGAATGGGGTAGCGGTACCCCTTTTGTCCCCGTCATTACTGTATCTACTTCTGTTGATTCTTGGATACTGTTCACATAGTAACTTCTTACACCCTTTTACTTTTGATCTTCCTATATTTTTACATGTAACTTCCGTTTTTTAATAAATAGCACTTTTAAAAAACAGTTTAATAATCGTTTCATTAATCTGTTCAGTTCATTTACATTGAACAGAATCATTTTTTAAGGTTTTAATTATTTGAGAGAGAAAGACAGCATGAACCAAGAGAGGGAGAAGAGGGTCCTCTGAGCAGGGAGCCTAAAGAGGGAATTGATCCCAAGACTGTGGGAACATGGCATGAGCTGAAGGCAGATGCTTCAACAACGTAGCCACACAGGCACCTCTAGGTGCTAAAATTCTAGAGAAAAATGAGGAAATGACGATGATAACAGCTAAGTCAGGAGTCACAGCTGACAGCTGAGGAAGGTCACCTGGCAATGTGGATTCAGAATGAATGAATGAACCCTAACCCTTAAACTGTATAACATACTTCATGCACTTTGTTTCAAACAGCTTTTTTTTTTTTTTTAAGAAAGGACTTTTTTAATTTATTTCACAGAGACAGGGTGAACAAGCAGAGAGAGCAGCTGGCACAGGAAGAAGCAGAAGCTCTAACCCTAACCCCAACCCCACTGAACAGGGAGCCCAATGCCAGGATGGATCCCAGGACCCAAGACTTAACTAACCAAACACAGGTGCTTCACTGACTGAGCCACCCAGGAAGCCCTTAACATAATTATTGATATATTTGAGTTTAACTCTCCTATATCAATGTTTTCTTTCCGTTTATCTTGCCTGTTTTGTTACCTTTCCTATCTTGCTTTGTTCTGCACTGATTATGTAATTTGTATTACCATTTCCTCCTTTGTTTACTTGTTAATTATACATTCTTTTACTGGCTTTAAAAAGGACTTATTCTACAGCTTACAACATGTATATTTGATTTATTAAATTATAATGAAAATTAGAAAATTTATATTGACTCCATTTCTGCTCTTTCCACAACTATAGTCTATTGTGTATTTTAATTAACATACACATATCCCACACAACATATTATTATCTTTGTTTTATATAATCAATGGACATTCAGATCTACCCACATATTTAACTTTACCATTGTATTGCTTTCCATCATATAGCTCCAAGCTTTTATTTGGGATCATTTTGCTCCTGCTTGAAGATCATTAATATGTCCTTTGGAGTTTAGTGGCAGATTCCCTAAGTTTTGGACCATGTAAAAACACCACGTTACCTTTTTTTTCCCAGTGTTCCAAAATTCAGTTTATCACCACACCCACTGCTCCACGCAATCCATGCCCTCCTTAATACCCACCACCAGGCTCACCCAACTTCCAAAACCCTCAGTTTGTTTATCAGAGTCCACAGTCTCTCACACACAGACTGTTTTTCAAAGATATTTTCACTGGATATAGAAATTTAGATTGGCAGTTACCCCGTCCAGCATTTTGAAAATACCATTCTAGTATCTTCATGTTGTTTTTGTTGGGAAATCAATGCCAATCTAATTGCTCCTCCTTGTAAAGTAATACATCTTTTTTCTCCAACTGCTTTTCTGTTTTCTTCTTTTTATTTTTTAGCAGTTTTTTATAAAATACAGCTAGATTAGGTATTCTTTGTATTATTCTTCTTTGAATTACAGGACGTTTTGAATCTATGACTTGATGATTATGATAAGCATAATTCTAAAATGACATCTGGTGACCCTTGCCAAATTATAATCCTTTCCCCTAGAGTATGAATATGATGGGATTTCACTGGAGTAATTAGGCAATGTATATGACACAGAGGACTTTAAGATCATTAGCTAGGCTGACCTACACCAGCAATCCCTTGAAATGGACAGGCCCTTTCTGGTGAAAGATATTTGAAGCCAGAGAGGGATTTGCTGTGAAGGAGATTCTCCATTGGCTTTGAGAGTGGAGGGGACTATAAGACAAGTAATGCACGCAGTCTCAAGGAGATGAGAGTGACGACCAGATGATGTGCGAGAAGGAAACAGCAGCCTCAGTCCCACAGCCATGGGGAACTGAATCCGGCCAACAATGTGAAAGAAGCTAAATGTGTGGATTCTAGCCAGAAACGAAGGCAAGAAATGGGCAGAAGACAGGAACAGACATTTACCCAAACAAGACACACAAATGGCCAACAGACACTTGAAAAAAGACTCCACATCACTGGGCATCAGGGAAATACAAATCAAAGCCATGATGAGATACCACCTCACACCTGTCAGAATGGCTAAAATTAACCAGTCAGGAAATGACAGATGCTGGCGAGGATGCGGAGAAAGGGGAACCCCCTATGCTGTTGGCGGAAATGCAAGCTGGTGCAGATACTGCAAAACAGCATGGAGGTTCCTCAGACAGTTGAAAATAGAGCTACCCTATGACCCAGCAATTGCACTACTGGGTAATTACCCTAAAGATACAAATGTAGTGATCCGAAGGGGCATGTGCACCTGAATGTTTATAGCAGCAATGTCCACAATAGCCAAACTATGTAAAGACCCTAGATGTCCATTAACAGATGAATGGATAAAGAAGATGTGGTTCATATATACAATGGAATACCATGCAGCCATCAAAAACCCCGAACTTGGGGCGCCTGAGTGGCTCAGTGGGTTAAGCCTCTGCCTTTGGCTCAGGTCATGATCCTAGGGACCTGGGATCGAGCCCCTTATGGGGCTCTCTGCTCAGTGGGAAGCCTGCTTCCCTCTCTCTCTCTGCCCGCCTCTCTGCCTACTTGTGCACTCTCTCTGTCAAATCAATAAATAAGATCTTTTTTTAAAAAGCCACAAAACCCCCCAAACTCTTGCCATTTGCAATGATGTGGATGGGACTAAAGGGTATTATGCTTAGTGAAATAAGTCAATCAGAGAAAGACAGTTATCATATAATCTCCCTGATATGAAGAATTAGAGAGGCAATGTGGGCAGTTTGGGGGGGAGGGAAGGAAAAAAATGAAACAAGATGGGATCGGGAGGGAGATAAACCATAAGAGACTCTTAATCTCAGGAAACAAACTGAGGGTTACTGGGGTGGGGAGAGATAGGATGGTTGGGTTATGGACATTGGGGAGGGTATGTGCTAAGGTGAGTGCTGTGAAGTGTGTAAGACTGATGATTCACAGACCTGCACCCCTGGGGCAAATAATACATTATATGTTAATTAAAAAAAGGTTTGTTAAAATCTTGATGAAATTTCATTCATTCATTTAATGTACACTATGTCTGCCATATTTCCATAAATTACCTCTAATAATATTTTTAAAAATAAAATTACATTTTTGTGGAATGTCCTTGCTGATAACACTTTGTAATTATCTAAGTACACACTTTCTTGAAATCTGTTCTAGGACCTAAGCCTGGAGATATTTAGTTTATGGATTAGTAGACTGAAAATTCTCCCTTAGAAGTTTTACATAAATCCAGTCATAAAGCACTTCTCTTATTCTCCTTAATTCTTTTGATCATTGAAGAGTAGTCTAATGATATCATCTGAGTTATAGCTTACCCATGTCAGGACACATATACTTTTTCTTTCTGAGAACACAGGCAAAATGTTGTTCTTGTTGTCTTTGCAAATATGCGTTTTTATAAGCCTGAGGTAATTTTGGGCCTTATGCTTGCAAATACTAATCCTTTAGGCACATGTCACTTGTTATATTCCTCCTTTTTTTCCACCTTTTGTATTAGTATTCTTTTAAAATAGGAACTATGAGCTCATTGTAAAACTTCCTATGTAGTCCCATGGTTTCCCTCATTTCTCCTTTTGTAGAATAATTTGCTGTTTCATAGTCAAAATTATGTTTTTGAGAGCTTCCCAACCTTTAGAGTCTAAAATCATCTTAATGTAAATTAAGGTCCAACAAGTATCAATCACAATAACAGAAACTTTTGGAGAATAGCCATAGCTAGAAATTCTAGTCAGAGTAGGCAATTACATAATAGGTCAATTTGAATCTTTTCATGGTTATTACTAAGGAAGAAGCATTACCTCCTGAAAGGCTTAAAGCCAAGAATCCATTTAGCTCCCATCAATTTTTCCTTCCAAATGTGTCTCAGATTTGTCCTTCTTTTTCCATTCCTATAGATGCCTTCATCACCTCATACCTGGACTACTGCCATAGACTAGATGGTTTCCTTGCCTCTGGTCCATCCATATTCCAATCTATTTTCCGTACTATTGCCAGATTAATCTTCTTAAAACTCTTTCATCATGTCACTCTCTGGCCTGAGACCTAGCTCAAATGTCACCTTTTTTTTGTAAAATCTTCCTAAATGCCCTCAGAAGAGTTAATAGCTGCCTAGTCAATGTTTTCACCATTCTTTGTGCATACCCTTATTCATGCATTTACAACATGTGTAATAATCACCTGTTTAGTCATTTTTTTCTCCCTATTTGCTGAGAGCTCCCTGAGGGCAGGCAAAAGGACTGAGTCATCTCTTTACAAAGGCTTTACATAACTGGCTCCATCTTGCCCCACGACCTCAGGATCTTTACATGTGTTGTTTCCTCTGCCTACCATGTTTTCCCTCTTATTCTTTCTACTCATTCTTCAGGTCTAAGATTAAAAATCAAATCACTGGAGAAAACTTCCCTGACACTCTTAACTAATTAATCAACTCATTTAAAAAATCTTTATTGGGTGCCAACTTTCTGCCCGGCAGTATTTTAGGTGCTCGGGATATATAAATGAACAAAAGAGACAAAAAATCCTGCTTTCATGGAGTGTATCTTCTAATGAGAGGAGGCATATGATTAAAGATAAAAATAATACATAAGTAAGTTACATAATATATTATAAGATGATAGGAGCTATTAAAAAAATCAAGCAGGAAAAAGGGGTATGCTGGAGGTAGTAGGAGTTTTAAATATGCTGGTAAGGGTAAATCTCTTTGATAAAGATGACTTTTGACCAATGAGGGAGTTAGTCATGAAGATACCTGGTGTAAAGTAGGTCAGTGCAAAGGTTCTAAGCTGGGGCTGTATCAGATATACTTTTATCCTCCTTTTAAAGGTAACTTGCTATTGCTGTCCTTCATGAGCCATAATGAAATTTGCTAGTATTCTCTTTTTGCCTCTCCTTCCTTATGACCCAGCCTCTAATTTAAACCTGTATTTTCTTTTTTTTTTAATATTTATTTATTTGAGACAGAGATCAAGCAAGCACATGAGTCGGGGGTGGGGCATAGAGAGAGGGAGAAGCACTCACCACTGAGCAGGGAGCCCAATGCATGACTTGATCCCAGGACCATGGGATCATAATCTGAGCTGAAGGCTGACACAACCAACTGAGCACCCAGGGGCCCTAAACTTCTATCTTCTTACTCCTAGTTAATATCTATGATGTTATCTTCCTTCTACACCCACTTTTGTTGCTTGTGTAATACCTACATTTCAGAGTATGAAATATTTGCCTCTCTTCTGTTATTTCATCACCATCATTTATTCTTAGCTTTACAGGTAAATATAGTTTCAGATCACCATCAAATGTACACCAAATGTCTCCTATGATTTCTTGGTTATCTGAAGCTTTTTTATTTTCATTAAATTCTTTAGTGAGGCATCATGGAAATAATATTTCCTGAGTCTTACATATTCACTAAGGCTTGAATTTATGCATCTTCCTGTTGTTGAGCCCATCTCATTTATAACAAGTAGTTTTCTGGCAGCATTACCTTGATCCCTAAACCAGGCAAAGACCCCACCAAAAAAAAAAAACTTTTGGACCAATATCCCTGATGAATATAGATGCTAAGATTCTCAACAAGATCCTCACTAATGGGAGCCAACAGTACATTAAAAAGATTATCCACCATGACCAGGTGGGATTTATCCCTGGGTTTCAAGGGTGGTTTAACATTGGCAAATCAATGAATGTGATAGAACAAATCAATAAGAGAAGAGGGAAGAACCACATGGTCCTCTCAGTTGATGCAGAAAAAGCATTTGACAAGATCCAGCATCCGTTTCTGATTAAAATGCTTCAAAGTATAGGGATAGAGGGTACATTCCTCAACTTCATAAAATCTATCTATGAAAAACCCACAGCAAATTATCTTCCTCAATGGGGAAAAGCTGACAGCCTCCCCTTTGAGATCAGGAACACGACAAGGATGCCCACTCTCGCTACTCTTGTTCAACATAGTACTAGAATTCCTAGCAACAGCAATCAGACAACAAAAGGAAATAAAAGGTATTCAAATTCGCAATGAAGTCAAACTCTCTCTCTTCACAGAAGACATGATACTTTATATGGAAAAGCCAAGACTCCATCCCCAAACTACTAAAACTCATACAGCAATTCATTAATGTGGCAGAATACAAAACCAATGTACAGAAATCAGTTGCTTTCTTATACACTAACAATGAAAATACAGAAAGGAAAATTAGAGAATCAGTTCCATTTATTATAGCACCAAGAACCATCAGATACCTGGGAATAAACCCAACTAAAGAGTTTGTAAAGGATCTGTACTCAAGGAACTACAGAACACTCATGAAAGAAATTGAAGAAGACACAAAAAAAATGGAAGACCATTCCATGCTCATGGATTGGAAGAATAAACATTGTTAAAATGTCTGTACTGCCCAGAGCAATCTGTACTTTCAATGTCATCCTGATAAAAATTCCACCGGCATTTTTCAAAGAGCTGGAGCAAACAATCCTAAAATTTGTATGGAACTAGAAGAGACCCTGAATTGCTAAGGAAATGTTGAAAAAGAAAAACAAAACTGGGGGCATCACGTTGCCTGATTTCAAGCTTTACTACAAAGCTGTGATCACCAAGACAGCATGGTACTGGCACAAAAACAGACACATAGACCAGTGGAACAGAGTAGAGAGCCCAGATATGGACCCTCAGCTCTATGGTCAAATAATCTTTGTCAAAATGGGAAAGAACAACCACTTGAAAAAAGACAGTCTCTTCAACAAATGGTGTTGAGAAAACTGGACAGCCACATGCAGAAGAATGAAACTGGACCATTTCCTTACACCACACACAAAAATAGACACAAAATGGATGAAAGACCTCAATGTGAGACAGGAATCCATCAAAATCCTTGAGGAGAACACAGGCAGCAACCTCTTAGACCTCAGCCGCATCTACTTCTTCCTAGGAACATCGCCAAAGGCAAGGGAAGCAAGGGCAAAATGAACTGTTGGGACTTCATCAAGATCAAAAGCTTCTTCACAGAAAAGGAAACAGTCAACAAAACCAAAAGTCAACTGAAAGAATGGGAGAATATATCTGCAAAGATGTATTAGATAAACAGCTATAAAATCTATAAAGAGCTTATCAAATTCAACATACCCCCAAAAAATTCCAGTCAAAAAATGGGCAGAAGACATGAACAGACATTTCTCCAAAGACATCCAAATGGCCAACAGACACAGGAAGAAATGCTCAACATTCCAGGACATCAGGGAAATACAAATCAAAACCACAATGAGGTACCACCTCTCACCAGTCAGAATGGCTGAAATTAACAAGTCAGGAAACAACAGATGTTGTAGAGGATGTGGAGAAAAGGGACCCTCTTACACTGTTGGTGGGAATGCAAGCTTATGCAACCACTCTGGAAAACAGTATGGAGGTTCCTGAAGAAGTTGAAAATAGAGCTACCCTACGACCTAGCAATCGCACTACTGGGTATTTACCCAAAGAATACAAACAGATACAGGCACCCATCCCAATGTTTATAGCAGCATTATCCACAACAGCCAAACCATGGAAAAAGCCCAGATATCCATTGACTGCTGAAGAGATAAAGAAGTGAGATCTATCTATCTATCTATCTATATACAGAATAGAATATTACTCAGCCATCAAAAAATTGAGATCTTGTCATTTGCAATGACATGGATGGAAGTGGAGAGTATTATGCTAAGCGAAATAAGTCAGTCAGAAAAAGACAAATGCCATATGATTTCACACATTTGTGGAGTTTAAGAAACAAGACAGATGAACACAGGCAAAGGGAAGGAAAAATAAAATAAGATGAAAACTGACAGGGAGGCTAACCATAAGAGACACTGAACTCTAGGAAGTAAACTGAGGGTTGCTGGAAGGGAGGTTGCGGGGAGAGGGATAATTGGGTGATGGGCATTAAGGAGGGCACTTGATGTAATGGGCACCGGGTGTTCTATGCAACGGATGAATCACTAAATTATACCTCTGAAACTACAAAAAAAAAAAAAAAAGAAATTTTAAAAAGTGTAGGAGAATGAAAGATTTTCTCAGATAAACAAAAACTGAGAGAATTCAATCACCAGCAGTTTATGTCCTACAATAAATATTAAAAGAAGTTTTTCAGGGAAAGGAAAGTGATATATATCAGAAACTTGTGTCTCCATTCAGAGGCAAAGGGCACCAGGAAAGGAATAAATAAAGGTAAAAATATTTTAGGTGTTCTTATTCTTAATTGTTTTAAAAAAGTAATAGTTTTAAGTAATAAAAGTAACAACGTGATGGGTAATTACAGAATATAAAAATTTAATGCTTAAAAGAAAAATCATAGATTAGAGGAAAGAATTAGGAGTATTCTGTTATAAGGTTTATACACCACATGTGAAGCAGAATAGTCTTATTTGGAAGTGGACTCAGATTAGTAAAAAATACATATATCATAAACTCTGGGCAAGCACTAAAGAAACCTTGAAAAAGTATAATTGAAATTTTGAGAAAGGAGATAAAAATGGAATCACATAAAATGTACAAGTAAAACAAGAGAAGGCGGAAAAGGGGCGCCTGGGTGGCTCAGTGGGTTAAGCCTCTGCCTTCTGCTCAGGTCATGGTCTCAGGGTCCTGAAATTGAGCCCCACATCGGGCTCTCGGCTCAGTGGGGAGCCTGCTTCCCCTTCTCTCTCTCTGCCTGCCTCTATGCCTACTTGTGATCTCTGCCTTTCAAATACATAAATAAATAATCTTAAAGGAAAAGGAGAAAAGAGGGCAAAAGGAAACAAGAAATTTGACATATGGACATATTAACAAAATGGTAAATATAAATCTAAAAATATCAATAGTCACTTTATATATAAATGGTCTAAATATACCAATTACAAAAAAAGATTGTCAGTGTGAACTTAAAAAATGAAGATCCTCTTTATGTTTTCTCTGAGAAAGTGGGGTATAGGGGGAATGGGTGAGCCTGGTGGTGGGTATTAAGGAGGAAACGTACAGCATGGAGCACTGGATGTCATATGTAAACAACGAATCATGGAACACTGCATCAAAAATGAATGATGTGGGGCACCTGCATGGCTCAGTGGGTTAAAGCCTCTGCCTTTGGCTCAGGTCATGATCCCAGGGTCCTGGAATGGAGCCCCGTATCAGGCTCTCTGCTCAGCAGGGAGCCTGCTTCCTCCTCTCTCTCTCTGCCTGCCTCTCTGCCTACTTGTGATCTCTGTCTGACAAATAAATAAATAAAAATCTTAAAAAAAAAGAAACTAATGATGTACTATATGGTGACTAACATAATTAAAAAAAGAAAAAAATTTTAAAAATAAAAACTATATTGTTGGAGTTCCAATTTATTAAGATGTAAATCCTATTATATTAATAGGACAAAGGATGGAGGAGCAACGTTTCCCTGTGTTACTAGAATTAAATTATTAATTTAAAATAGATTATATTACATTGATTACATGTTGTAATTCCCAGGATAGTTAATAAAAAATAACTCCAGAAATTACTGTAAAAAACATCAAAAGTTCAATCACAGAAAGTTAACTTAATTACAGTAATTTTAATTATGATAAATGTAAACAGATCAAACAGTCCAATCAAAAGACAATGACTGTGAGACTTGATAAAAGAACAGAAAATCCAAGTATACGCCCTTCATTCACATTGTACCCCATTTAGATGTGAAGAAATAAATATGTTGAAGGAATAAGAGGGTGAAAAAGATGTATACAGTGCAAATGGTAACCATGAAAGAGCTGAAGTAGCTATGCTTAGAAAAAGGACATTTCATAATGATAGAAGGATCAATTCATCAGGAAGAGATAATAAATAGAAACATGTAAAATACACATTGACACAAGAAACTCTTCTCAACTCATTCTATGAGACTGGTATCTTACATCAAACAAGACAAATACAACCTAAGGAAAGAAAGAGACAGTGCAATGTCTCGAATGAATATGGATGCAAAATTCCTCAACAAAATGTTGGCCAACCAAACCCACCAATACAGGCATTTTATTCCACTTCTCTTGATTGTGCTTCACAGATACTGCATTTTTTTTTAAATGAAGGTTTGTGGCAAACCCTGCATTAAGCTGTTTTTCCAACAGCAGTTGTTCACTTCATGTCTCTGTGTCACTCACAACAGTTCAAACTTTTTCATTATTATTATATTTGTTATGATTTGTGATCAATGATATTTGATGTTACTACTGTAACTGTTTCGGTGCACCATGAACTGTACCCACAGAAGACAGTGAATTTAATAAATGTGTGTTCTGAGTGCTCCACTGACCAAGCATTCCCCCATCTCACCTTAGGCCTCCCCATTCCCTGAGACACAATAATACTGAAATCAGGCCTATGAATAACCCTACAATGGCTTCTGAGCATTCAAGTGAAAGGAGCCAAATATGACTGAGCTTAGTGAGGCATGTTGAAAGCTGAGACAGGTAGAAAGTTGGACCTCTTGTGTCAAACAGAAAACAAGTGGTAAAGGCAAATAAACAGTTCTTGGAGGACCCTGCAAGTGCCACTCCAGTGAACACACAAATGATAAGAAAGCAAAAGAGTCTTATTGCTGATATGGAGAAAGCTTTAGTTATCTTCAAAGATGATCAAACCAGCCACAAGATTTCCTTCAGCCAAAGCCTACCCCAGAGCAAGGCCTTCACTCTCTTCAGTTCTGTAAAGGTTGAGGAAGGTGAGAAGGCTGCAGAAGAAAATGTGAAGTTAGCAAGAGCTTCATTTATGAGGTATAAGGAAAGAAGCATGTCTGTAACATACAAGTGCAAAGTGAAACAGCAAGGGATCCTGAGGCTCAAGCTCAGATCATTAATAAAGGTGGTTACACTGAACAAAAGTTTTCATGTAGATGGAGACCAAGTCCATTCCTACATATCTACCTAAGACGACTGAAAACATGTTCAAAACTTGTGCATCAATGCTCAGAGCAGCCTTCTTCATGACTGCCAAAAGGTGGGAATAAACCAAATGTATATAAACTGATAAATGAATACATAAAATGCAGTATATACATACAGTAGCACATTAGCCACCCATCAAAAGTAATGAAGTAGTGATGCATGCCACATTATGAATGAACCTTGAAAACATCTTGCTCAGAATCAAGTTGCAAAAAACCACAGAAAGTGTATGATTCCATTTATATGAAATGTCCGAGAATAGGCAAATTCACAGGCACACAAAATGATTATATTGCCCAATGCTAGGGGCAGTAATAAGGATTAACTACAAATGGGCAATGGACATGTTACTGAGGTGATGGAAATGTCAAAAACTGGGTTACAGTGATGTTTGTGACACTGAATAAATCTACTAAAAATCCTTGAAGGTTACACTTAAAATGGGTCAATTTTATCGTATATAAATTATACCTCAATACAATTTCTTCCTATTTTGCCAATACCCCTCCCTTCTCCTTCCCCTCTGGTGACCACCAGTTTGTCCTGCATTTAATAGTCTGTTTTTGTGTTTGTCTTTTTTTTTTTAATTTTTTATAAACATATATTTTTATCCCCAGGGGTACAGGTCTGTGAATCACCAGGTTTACACACTTCACAGCACTCACCAAAGCACATACCCTCCCCAATGTCCATAACCCCACCCCCTTCTCCCAAACCCCCTCCCCCCAGCAACCCTCAGTTTGTTTTGTGAGATTAAGAGTCACTTATGGTTTGTCTCCCTCCCAATCCCATCTTGTCTTTTTTTAATTTAGATTCCACACATAAGTGGAATCTGTTTCCACTCAACTTCTTTTTTTTTTTTAATTTAGATTCCACATATAGGCGGAATCTATTTCCACTTAAATTCCACCTATAAGTGGAATTTGTATGGTCCTCGTTTTTCTGTCTGAGTTGTTTCAGTTAACACCATACCCTGTAGGTGCATCCAGGTTGTCCCAATACAAGAAATTTTAAAGACCCTCTGGGTAGTAGAGAAAAGAAAAGGAAGCTCATCTCTTCCACAACTTGTTAGGGGTCGTACAGAGCTCCCTGGGCTGTTGTGCAGTGTTCTTGTTGCTGTGGTGTTGACAAGGAGTGGTGGTTTTCCCATGAGGGCCGAGGGCCAAGCAATGGCTTGGATCTTTGAAAAAAAAAAAAAAAAATCTTTGAAATCACTAAACAAGCAAGCCACGGAGATGAAAAGTACAGCACAGGGAACAGAGTCCATAATATTGTAATAACACTGTGCGTTGACGAATGGTGACTCCACTTGCACTAGTGAGTACTGAGGAGTAGAGTACAGAGTTGTCCAATCAGTATGTCGTATGCCTGAAAATGTAGGTAAAATGAATGTATATGAATGACCCCTCGATGACACATAAAAAAATCTTTTTAAGTAGATGCATACAAAACCATGTTGCTGGCTCAGTCTGGAGTGGCAGTGGGGGGCCAAGAGAAGCGGATGGGTTTAACAATATTCAGGAAGCAGAAGTGGCAAGATTTTGAATGGACTCTCTAGTGGGAATCAGGAGGAGAAAAGATGCCCCCGAGTCAGCGTGCTTAAAGTGGAGTTCCTGTTCTCCTCCCAAACTTACTGTCTTTCCTCGCCGCTAATCTCCGTGAGTGGATCAGCATGCTGGCACAGGGCAAGCATTCATTGATTGTCTTTGGAGTGAGAGAATAAATGAATAGAGTAGAAATGCGGCCAAACAGAGCATTCATCGTTGCCTGCCAAGCAGCCGGTCCTAAAGTCACCCTCGAGGTCGGCTCAGCAGAAGTCTATCACTGTTTCCCTCTCAGTTGTCAACAGTTTGGAAAATCACCAGGTCCCGTGCCCAGAAGGACCCCCTCCTCCCTACCAGGCACCCCTTGCCTGGAACCTGCAGGTGTGGCGCAGGCCGCGTTTGGCCAAGAGCCTGTCATCCTGCGAGTCCTCTAGGGGAGCGCAGTGGCAGACTGTATGGCCCCCCGTTTGGTGTCGTCTAAACAGGGTCACGATGGCACCCAGCTGGTGGACCTCTGTTCACTTTGGCTTCCACCCCAGAGAGACTTTTCGCACCACCGAGGCCTGTGGATCCGGCCCCTGCCCCCACCCTCATGCCCGCAGGCAAAAAGTACCACTGCCAGCAACACTATGGACTCCAAGGGTCACTCTGCGTATTTTACTGTTTCTCCCAGGGGCGACAAGCAGAGATCCAGAACGGCTTCTGGCTTCTGCAGATACCCAAACCAGGAAGTGCTCTGTCCCAGTGCAGATTTCCTAGAAATGAGAATGGGATGGGGCATGCAAAGGGTGCCACTTCCCACCCCAACAGTTCTGGACTCAAAGCAACCCAGGAAAGATTACCTTCATCATACTAGTTACCAGGTAGAGTATGACTTCTTTAAGTATGATGACAAATAAACACATCGACCTCTCCTGGCTGTGAAGAGGACAGTGTTTTGCATAAGATAGGGTTGTCATTACCATTTTAAGCAGTTCTTTGAGGTGAAACTGCAATGACATAATGTTGGTTCATAGTGTTTATAATTCTTTGTCTTCATAGTTACTGTAAAATAAACTGTAGTTTTTACTATAGAGATTCCTGAGAAGGCAAGCCAGCTAAGAAGAGAGTCTAAAAGAATGCTATATGGGAACGGATTGTGCAAGTTTTCCTACATATGAAGGCTCGTTTTAACTTCAGCTACTGGTTAATAGTTAAATTACACAAGTCTTTTATGATGAGAGTATTGCTGGACAGTGTATCGTATTCATTCAACACAACGTTTTCTTTAATCATCTGCTTAAAATCTTTAATAGTAAAGAATTCATCAAAGCAGTCGTTGGAGCTGACATTCAACCAAGGCACAGTAATGTACTCTTTTTTCCCAGCTATCGGGTCAGTCAGTCGTTAGAACTGTTCACACGGTTTTGATGAATTCTTCCTCCACTAAGTTTCGCAGTGCGCTGCCCGGTTGCTCGCGACTCTTGCTAGGCACTGTCGCTCGGGAGGGGCAGACAAAGGGTAAAATCCGGGCAGAGAACACTAGTGGATCTTAGAACGAGAGAAAGTCAGTGCTGCAGACTGCCGAATGCCACCTTTCACTCCACGGCCAAGCCGGGAAGCTCGAGCAGGTCAGGCACCCTGCGCCAGCTGGAGCCCCCCAGTCAGCGCCGGAGCCCGGGCGGAGAGGTCCGTGGAGCTCGGATCGAGGCAGGCTGGGCGTTGGCCCCGCCGCGGGCTTGCTCCGGCGCCTGCCGCCCGGGCCGACAGCTAGGCCCGTCTGGCCCTGCGCTCCCCCGCGGGCCGCGCTCGCCGCGCACCTGGCATGGAAACCGTGACGACAGCCCTGCGGCAAGGCGCGAGCGGCCTTCTCCTCCACGGGGGTTAAGGTAAGTACCACCGTCCTGGGGCCGAGCAGACGGGGTGGGAGCCGCCCCCCGCGCCCCCCGCACCCCCCGCGCCAGGCCTTAAAGCGAGTGTCCGGGCAATCCCAACCGCCGCAGCCGCCAAACACACCCCGTCCCCGGTCGGTGGAACAGGACCCACCTGTACGGGAGGTCGCGACTCCCAAGTCAGCCAAACGGGAGGAACTGCAAGCCGAGAGAGCCTCGGGAGGCAGCCTCGCGCCCGCCTTTGCCTTTTTCCTGGAGACTCTCGCTCCCGCGCTCCCCTCCCCCAGGCCGCCGGGCCCGGCCGCCGAGAGGCCCCGCCCCGCTCCTTCCGGCCGAGCGCCGGGGGCGCCCCGTGCGCCTGGGACCGCGGCCTCTCCTGGGGCGCGCTGGGCGCTGGACTCCGTAGGGTCGCGGTCCGGTGCTCCAGTCGCCTTCGTTTACCAGCTGTGGAGACGCGGGCGCAGAGAGGAAAATGGTCCCTAACCCATCACGGGGTTGCTTATTGAGGTTGTCTGGAACAATAATTCTTCCACTTCTTTGCACCACTTTCTTGAACTTAAGTCACATACTCCTCAGGGCTGGACTGCCACCAATTCGATCCAGGGTCCACATACCGTGCTTAAACCAGTACACGCTAACAGGGAACGAGTCATTAGAACGCACGTCTTTTTTTTTTTTTTTTTTTTTCTTTTAAGATTTTATTTATTTATTTGACAGAGAGAGATCACAAGTAGATGGAGAGGCAGAGAGAGAGAGGGAGAAGCAGGCTCCCCGCTGAGCAGAGAGCCCGATGTGGGACTCGATCCCAGGACCCTGAGATCATGACCTGAGCTGAAGGCAGCGGCTTAACCCACTGAGCCCCCCAGGCGCCCCTAGAATGCACGTCTTAATGCACATAGAAATTCAAGAATGACACATAATACAAAACCACAATGAAACAGTATGTACGATGGAAATCCAAGGCAGACGGAAAAAGATGTAGAGCAAAAACAAACGAATACACTGTACAGACATTGAAAAATGGGAAACAGCACTATTGCAGTTATTAGAAATGAAAAGTAATTAGTGTAATGTCAGACGATGATGAAAAAGGAAACTGTGTGTAGAAGTCAGGATCAGCAAAAGAAGCAAATGCCTTCATACTTTCGCCTTAGAACGCTTTCTGTCAGAAACTCTACCCCTACTTGTTCTTTCGCGAAACTGCTACTCGTTATTTAGATTCTACCTGCTCCGTGAATCATTCTCTATTTTCCAGAATTAGTTTTCTGTTCTTTTCCATGGGTTCAATATGCCCAGTGGATCTAGTACTGGCCTCCTGTGTAACAATTATCATTCAGCGTTATAACTTCTCCCTTTGCATGCCTGTGTCCTTCAATGAACAAATGGTCTCTTGAGACCAGAAAAAAAAAAAAAAAAACCACGCGTTTTTCAAATTTCTTTTCCAAGACCCTAGCACAGAGTCTAAAAAGCAGGTGAAATTCTAGACTCAGGCTGGGGCCTTCGGATGCCAGGCGCTGGATTCAACTCCGAGTATAAAATGGTAAACAAAAAGGAGACAGAGTCAACGCCCTTAGGGAACTTAAAGAACTTCTAGGAATTGGCCACTGCAAACAGGAAAATGGACATTCCACACACAAGGACCATGATCAAAAGGCATGACCAACAGTCCTGTAATAGGAAGGACCATGACAGTAGCAATTAGAGTGAATAAGATCAATAAAGATAAAGTGAAATCAACAGATAGAAAGTATCCAGAAAGAGGCAAGAGATTGATAGATAAAACTTGTGAAGTGTTGGAAAAAGAAGCCAGTTGCTTTAGTAATAGTAACTAACATTTATTAAACCCGCCTTATAGGCCAAATGCTGGCGTAAGGACTTTATATCAAACACTCGAAGTACCTGATATTATTATCCTTCCTCTAAGGATAAGGGAACTGGGGCACAGAAAAGTTGAGCAATTTTACCAGGATCCTAGAGCAGTTAAATTTCAGGCCTGAGATTCAAACCTACATAATCTGGCTCCAAACCTGACACTAACTATAATGGAAGCACAAACAAAAACTACAAAGAAGTCTTTCACAAAATATGTTCATTGTTCCCAGACATTTGGTATCTATGAGAAACAACACTAAGAGCTTCAAGAAATAACACCCTGGAGTCAAACTGTAATGCCCTAGACGGAAGACTTCAGTTGGTATTGGCAGTGATAGTGGTGCCTTTTGTAGGTGATACCATCAAGCTGTGATGGGCGTAACATGGGGGATCAGCAGCCAGAGTAGATGAGGAAGAAGAGAATGTCTCCAGCGTGACTTTGTGAGACACACAGGAGACTTTGGGCAAAGGACTTTACCTCTCTGATCCTCAATTTCTGATTTCACAAATAGACATAATGATAGTATCTATATTATACGTTGTGATGGTTAAGTGAGACAATGTGTACAAAGTAGCTAGTATAAAGTATATATTAAACATTATAACATGATAGGAGCCATTAAAAAAATCCAGCAGAAAAAGGGCATGCTGGAGGTAGTAGGAGTTTTAAATATTCTGGTAAGGGTAAATCTCATTGAGAAAGATGTGTATAAAGTACCTAGCCAGGGGTACCTGGGTGGCTCAGTGGGTTAGAGCCTCGGCCTTGGACTTGGGTCATGGTCCCACGGTCCTGGGAATGAGCCCCACATCGGGCTCTCTGCTCAGTGGGGAGCCTGCTTTGCCCTCTCTCTCTGCCTGCCTCTCTGCCTACTTGTGATCTCTCTCTGTTGAATAAATAAATAAAATCTTTGAAAAAAAAAGTACCTAGCCATGTCTGTAAATGCTCAACAAGTACTGGCTGCTGTGATTACAATGATGAACACTATGATGACGCATTTTAGTGACTGACTAGATAAGATGTGGTTCAGGTGCAGCTGGAGGAAGGTACCAGGAAATAGCAGATAAATATTGAGTGGTAAAACAAAAGTTTATTTCCTCCACATGGCATCAGGCACTTATTATTCTGTGTTAAACTGTTTACTTGTTGATTCCCCTTATTACAATTCATATGTGCTTGTGTGTGTGAAGTAGCTAACACTGTCTAGTGCAGAGTGGGAACTTGAAAAACATTTTTTGGATGAGTGAATTAATGTCTGAACAAAAATCAATAGGCACTAATGTGCTAAAAAAAAAAAAAGAAAGAAAGACTGGGTAGTATCTGGGTCCTTTTATGTTTTAGCCACCCAGGCCTTATGATCCTAGAATATACCAAGCTTGTTCCTGCTCTACTTCCAAAAATATAATCTGCTCATGTATTTGTCTCCATCTGCGCTGATACCACTTGAGGCCAATGGTTGGCAATTTTTTTCTGTAAAGGGTCAGTTAGTAAATATTTTAGGCATATAGTCTCTGCCTGTCACTACTGGATTCTGTGTTCATTGAGCAAAAGCAACCACAGACAGCACTGAAATTATGAGTGGGAGTGTACTCCATTACACTTTACTTACAAAAATGGGCAAGAGGTAGAATTTGGCCTGCAGACTGTAAGTTGCCAACCCTGCCCTAGACCAAATTAACACCATTCCTGTATGGACTATTATATAAGACTGATGTGTAGGAGCTCTCATCTTTGGCCAACATCTATATTTTGGTTTTATCAGTATCTTAAGAAAGAAAAAAAGATTCATATTAAAATTAACTTTCATTATATAACTGAAAGTGACTTTTAATCAGAAAATAAATATTCCGGGCATGGTGCAATGTTGAATTTGGCTGAGGCTTTGGTCTATGACAATAATTCTATAGATTTCATACAGAAATAAATAAATGCTAAAACTCAAAAATTATCTAGGCCATGCAAAATTCTCTGCATCTACTAAAGGACAAAAATTTGGTAAACACTGAAAAGTATGTCATTTTGCATCTGAGGCTATGAACATGGTATGAACATTTCTGACTAAACAGAAATATGACTCCGCACAAACTCAGTAGCCTGTACACTAAGTTTTGCAGTGAAGAGGTATGTCAGTAGTTGAAAGGGACAAAACCTACCTGAAACTAATTTAAGTGAAAGAGAGAAGTTTGTGGAAAGATAATTGTGTGTCTCACAAAATTTAAGGAGTGGAGCAATCAAAATTTGGAAAGGGCAAGGTACAGATAGCCCTCAAGAATGCCCAAAACCAAGTATTCAAATGCCATATGGCTCTCTCATTATCTTATCAGTATTCTCCCTGTACATTTGTGCTTGCTTTCGCTCTTCCTCCCTCTGTCTCTCCTCTTTCTCTCTCTCTCCCTTTCTTTCTCTCTCCTCCCCCACCCCCACAATCTCCTTTGTTTCTCATGTCCATACAATAGGAAGTATGGTTATTGAACCATAATTCCTAAATTATGGTTTCTAAATTTAAATCTTACAGCTTCAGCCACTGGAGAGAGACACTATGCCACATTGCGTCCCCTGAAAAGCAGATGCCAAGTTGGAGTTACAAGTCCAGAGATTTACTGTGGGTAATGATTACGAAGATAAAGAGGAAGAGCAGGAGTAGGCGGGGATAGAATTCAGACCACATTACAGGTCTGTTGCTTGTTAAAGGAGAAGAAATTTAGGAGAAATGGGTAGGAAGTGCCTCAGCTTGCAGTGCAACTCTATGGAAGTCCCAGCCAGCCCAACTGGGAACCTAGAGCAAAAATCGCTAATTATAAGAATCCCACATTAGGCCTAAATGGTCCTAGTATCCCCTTTGTGTTCAGAAATTGCCTGTAAATGCCTAGGATGGGAATGGCCTTGCATCAAATGATAAAAAAATACCCCCAAAGTACCATACCTGGAGGCTATTGTCTGACTTCACTACTCACAGCAGGTTTGGGTTTTTTTTTTTTTTTTTAGAATTTTTATATATTTATTTGACAGACAGAGATCACAAGTAGGCAGAGAGCCAGTCAGAGAGTGAGAGGGAAGCAGGCTCCCTGCTGAGCAGACATGGGGCTCCATCCCAGGACCTCAGAGATCATGACCCCAGCCAAAGGCAGAGGCTTAACCCACTGAACCACCCAGATGCCCCGCAGGTTTTCTCTTGAAAGAAAATCTGAAAGGCACCTGCCATAGACACTATGGTCCCATATCCATAAATATGAGAGAGGGATTCATCACTGAAGTTTAAGTCTGGTGCCCATCCAAGGCCAATTAATTGTAGCTAAGTGAGTGATGCCACATTATAATAAAAGGTGACCAATCATCCAATTTTGCCTGAGACGGAGAGATTCCCTAGGATGTGAGACTTTGCTCAAACTGGGATACACGAGGTTAAGCTGGGAAGGTTGGTTATCTTAGTGGTATTGATGTTAATCAGCATGGGAAAAGCATTTAAGACAATCCTATAGGATTGTGTACTCTATAAACAATTATATTTTACTGCATTTATGGAGGAAATTCTATGGTGTAGTGGTTTTATTGCATTGAGAGAATTTATGAAGGTCTCAGAACTATTCCCTTGACAATGCCAAAGATTTCAACTTTATTTCTTGTCATGTTCACTCTCTTGTGCATTTATACATGCTTCATCCATCTAGACTACTTTTCTCACTGAAACTTGCTTATCGTTCTTACCACTGTTAGAAATGCCTCTTCCCCATTGCTTTGGTTTCTACAGGAAGGAGTTCTGTAAATGAAGATTAAGTCATATAATAAATGCTAAGCTCCTATCTTGAGCCTGAAATAAAGTAAGAGCTTGCATTAGTCACAACAACAGTCGTGCAACAGAAGCTGAATCTCCATGACTTAAGTGAAAAAAAAAAGTTAAATAAATCTATATTGTTAATGTCACTAGACTTGCACCTGTGCTATTACAAAAATCATGAAATCTCATAAAATATGCAAGGAGACTTTTTACAGGTATTGAACAATAGTCAGCAAACAACTGTGATCTACAGTAGAAGAGAAACTCACAATGTAAACCCCCAGAATCACCCCATTCCTCGCCTGGTGTCAATTTTCTGACCCCAAAAATAGAGATGAGCTTGGCAGTCTCACTAAGCTCAGGAGGCACAGATCAGAGTGTGGAGTAGCTAAGCAGCTGAAATCTGTGGAAATAGTCATTAGGGAAGACAAAACTGTGCATATATTGGAAGGGTAAATACATGTCTTGGGGTTTATAGCAAATCTTTAAAAATAGGGAAGAGGGTATAGAACTTAGAACTCTTAGTTTCAAGACTTAATGTAAAGCTACACTTATCAAAACTGTGATACTGGAGTAAGAAACAAGTGAATGGAACAGGTTAGAATCCAGTAGTACACCTACACATATGTGGTAATTTATTATTATTATTATTATTTTTTTGGTTTGTTCAACCATTAACACATCAAAGAACATTCAGGCTGTTTCCAATATTTTTCTTTTTAAAAATATCTTATTTATTTATTTGACGGAGAGAAAGAGAGAGAGAACACAAGCAGGTGGAGTGGGAGAGGGAGAAGAAGGCTTCTGGCTGAGCAGGGAGCCCAATGCAGGGCTCCATCCCAGGACCCTGGGATCATGACCAGAGCCAAAGGCAGATGCTGAAACAACTGAACCATGCAGAAGCCCCTCTAGGATTTTTCTACTGTGAATAAAGTTGCTATGACCATTCATATACAGGTTTCTGGGTAAACAATAATTCTGGGCTAAATGCCTAGGAATATAATTGCTGGATTATACAGTAGTTACATGTTTAATATATTAAGAAATTACCAAAGAATTTTCCAGAGTGGAAAATAATAAATAAATAAAATATAAATAAATAAATAAAATATAAATTTTTTTTTGCCACAAACCTTTGGTTTATTTATTTATTTTTACATTCGGTTTATTAAAAAAAAAAAAAAGACAAACCAACAACCAACTTATTTCACTCAGTGTAATACCCTCTAGCTCCATCCATGTCATTGCAAATGGCAAGATTGTTGTTTTTGATGGCTGCATAATATTCCACTGTATGTTTTTTTTTTTTACCAATTCTTTATTGATTCATCAGATGATGGATATTTGGACACTTTCTATAATTTAGCTATTGTTGATAATGTTGCTATAAACATTGGGGTGCACTGTAGGATGTTTTTGATGTCCTATTTTTAAATAAGATTTTATTTATTTAGTTATGAGAGACAGAGAGAGGCAAGCAGAGGCAGGGGGAGAACTAGGCTCCCCACTAAGCAGGGAGCCTGATGTGGGATTCGGCTTGGGTCATGATCCTAGCCTGCTTCTCCCTCTCCCTCTACCATTCCCCCTGCTTGTGCTCTCTCTCTCTCTGTCAAATAAATAATAAAGTCTTTTTAAGAAAAACAAAACTTTTTTATTCATTCTTTCTTTTACAAAACGATTTGCTTTTTATTGAAGTGTAATTGACACAACACTACCTTACATTTCAAGTGCACAAGATAATGATTCTATATTTGTATATATAGTAAAATGATCACCACAATAAGTTTAGCTAACCTCTATTGCCCACACATAGTTACAAAATAATGTTTGTTGTGATGAGGAATTTTAAGATTTACTATCTTAGCAACTTTCAAGTATGCAATATAGCATTATTAACTCTAGTCACCATATGATACATTACATCCCCATGACTAATTTATTTTATAACTGGAAAATTGTACATTTAGGTTCCCTTTATCCATTTCACCTAGTTCCACAGCCTTCCTCTGGCCTTCCTCTGGCAATCACCAGTTTGTTCTCTGTATCTTTGAGCTCCTTTTTTTTACATGCCACATATAAGTGAGATAATATGAGATCATATGATATTTGTCTTTCTTGGTCTGACTTTTTTCACTGAGCACAATGCCCTTAAGGTCCATCCATGTTCTCACAAATGGCAATATTCCTTTATTTTTTTAAAAAAACATGTTTTATTTATTTATTTTTCAGAGAGAGAGAGCAAGAGCACAATCAGGGGGAGCAGCAGGCAGAGGGAGAAGTAAGCTCCCTGCTGGGCAGGGAGCCTGATGTGGGGCTCCAAGGACCCCAGGATCATGACCTGAGCTGAAGGCAAAAACTTAACTGATTTCCTTATTTTGCAGAGTCAAATCAGTCTGGAGAAAGAACACAGCCGGAACTATCACAGTGATTTCAAACTATATGACAAAGCTATAGTAATCAGTATGATACAGTATAGAAACAGTATGTACTGGTACAAAAACAGACATATAGATTAATGGAATAAAATAGAGAGCCCAGAAATAAAACCCATGCATATATGATCAATTGATCTAGGACAAAAGAGATAGAAATATACAATGGGAAAAGATAGTCTTCTTAATAAATGGTGTTGGGAAAACTGAACAGCTACATGCAAAAGAATGAATCTGAACCACTATCTTACACCGTACAGAAACATAAATTCAAAATGGATTAAAGACTTGAATGTAAGACCTGAAACCATAAAACATCCTGGGGACCATAGATAGTAAGCTCTTTGATATTGGCCTTAGCAGTACTTTTTGGGCCAGTCTTCTCAGGCAAAGGCAATAAAAACTAAAATAAACAAATGGGTTACATCAAGCTAAAAAGGCTTTGCAGAAAGAAATGATGACTGAAAGGAGGAAGCAAACTACTGAAAGGGAAAAAAATATTTGCAAATCATACATCTGATAAGAGATTAATATTCGAAATATATAAGAAATTTATATAACAATTAAAAAGCAAATAACCTAATTAAAAAATAAGCAGAGGACTTGAAGAAGCATTTTTCAAAAGAAGATATACAGATGACCAACCGGTACATGAAGATGCTCAACACAAGTTATCATCAGGGAAGTTCAGGAAATTTGAAAACTCCAAACTGAGGAGGTATTGCACACCTATGTTCATTGCAGCATTATTTACAATAACCAAGATATGGAGGCAACATGTATCGATTAATAGATGAATGTACAAAGAATATTGGGTGCACACACACCACACAGGCAATGCAATATTACTCAGCCACAAAAAGAGTGAAATTTCACCATGTGTGACTACATGGATTGAACCTAGAGGATATTATGGTAAGTGAGATAAGTGAGGAAGACAGTTATCCTATGATCTCACTCATTTGTGAAACCTAAAGAGCAAAACAGATGTACAAACAAAACAACACAGAGGCAGAACTCAAAGGTATAGGAACAAAATTGTTGGTTATTGCAGTGGGGAGGCATTGAGGTGGGCAAAATAGGTGAAAGGGATTAAGGGGTACAGCTTCCAATTATAAAATAAATAAGTCATTGGGATGTATAATGTACAGCATAAAGAATATAGTCAATAATAATATAATTACTTTATGTGGTGACAGAGTAACTGGACTTACTGTGGGGGTTATTTCATAACATGTGAAAATTTACATCACTTTGATATACACTTGAAACTAATAGGATATTGTATGTCAATTATACTTCAATTAAAAATAATGATTTCCTAATAAATGTAAAAGTAGAAAGGATCTGGAAAGATGGTGGCAGAGTAGGAGAACCCTGGATTTCTCTTCTCCTATGAACACAAATAGATAATTATCAATCATCCTAAATACTCCACAAATCAACCTGAAGACTCACAGAACCAACTCCACAACTAAAGGGAGAAGAGAGCCCACATTGAGGAAGGTAGGAAGTATGGAGATTTGGTTTAGGGGAGAAATGGATCACAGGTCCTTTAGAGAGAAGGGAGCTATAGTTGGGGAGAAAGGTGAGTGAGAGAGAGAGAAGCACAGAGGGAAACACACGGAAAACATTTCCCCAAATATACTGGCTTAGAAAACGAAAGGGGCTGAATTTCATGAGTTCTTGTAATCAGTGAGCTTAAAGTCTGGAGTTTTAAAGGTCAGTGGGCTTGGATGGGATAGAGCCCAGAGGGCATTGCTCTGCTCCTGGAGAGAATGTTGGCAAACAACCTGGGGCCAGACAGCACAGAAACATGATCTGAAAAACACCTGGGATGCACAAGATTATTTGCTCTTCCTAGGAAACTCTCAGGGCACCTCTCTGGAAACAAAGGAGATGGCTGGTGCCATGTCCCCTCTGCCCCTCAGTATATACACAAAGCCACAGGCAAGAACTAGTGCAACACTGACACAGGCTCCTAAGTTGCATATACCAAGCCCCATGCCCCTGCACTCTGGCAGGACTGCCCTTCTCAGTCAAGCTTGTTTAAGTCCCAGCATGGCAGACCCCCTCTCCAAAAGACCAGCTCAAACCACTGCCCACACCACATCTTCCAACTCCAGAGCAGACTTAGTTAAAATTCACTACATTCAGGCCAGGGACTAAATACTTCCCACTGCAGGCCAGGAGAGACTTTGTACATGATTGGCTTGAAGGCTAGAACAGCCAAAACACAACAGCAGAGCACACACTACACACACCAAAGACAATCCCTGAAGCTCCAGGGCCTGGACAGTACATGACCTCTTATTCATAAGGCCATTACTTTCAAGAGCAGGAAACATAACTGCCTTTTCTAACACAGAGAAGAAGGCAGAGTCTTAGACAAAAATGCCAAGATAGAGGAATTTATCCCAAATGGAAGATAAAGATAAGGCCACTTCCAGAGATGTAAGTGAGACAAATATAAGAAACATGACCTAATGGAGAATTTAAAGCAAAAATTGTAAGGATGCTCACTGGGCTTGAGAAAAGAATAGAAGGTATCAGTGAGACCCTTATCAGAGAGATAAATAATTAAAAAATCAATCAGAGATGAAAAATGAAACAAATGAGATTGGAAATAGACTTGATGAAATGAATAGCAGGCTGGAAGAAACAGAGGAATGAACTAGTGATACTGAAGACAAAATAATGTAAAATAATGAAGTTGAACAAAAGATAGGAAGAATTAGGGAACATGAGAATAGATTTAGGGAACTCAGTGACTCCATCAAACATAATAACATTTGTGTTATAGGAGTCCCAGAAGAAAAAGAGAAAAAAAGGAGCGGAAGGTTTATTTGAGGAAATAATAGCTGAAAACTTTCCTAGTCCAGGGAAGGAAATGGATGTCCAAATCCAGAAGACACAGGGAACTCCCAACAAAAGCAGGCCAACACCATGACATATTTTAATTAAGTTTGCAAAATATAGTGATAAAGAGAAAGTATAAAAAGCAACAAGAAAAAAGAAGTCCTTAACTTACAAAGGAAAAGCCATAAGGCGAGCTAGAGATTTCTCAACAGAAACTTGGCAAGCCAGGAGAGAGTGGCATGATATGTTCAATGTGCTGAATGGGAAAAATCTGCACCCAGGAAAATATCCAGCAAGACTATCATTCAGAATAGAAGGAGAGATTCTTTCCCAGACAGACAAAAGCTAAAGGAGATCATGATCACTAAACTAGCTCTGTAAGAAACATTAAAGGGGATCCTTTGAGTGGGAAGGAGAGACCCAAAATGATAAAAACAAGAAAGGATCAGAGAAATTCTCTAAAAAAATGATAAAAAATAATAAAATGACAATAAATACATATCTATCAATAATTACTTTGATTGTAGGGCACCTGGGTGGCTCAGTTGTTAAGTGTCTGCCTTCAGCTCAGGTCATGATCCCAGGGTCCTGGGATCAAGCCCTGCATCAGGCTCCCTGCTCAGTGGGGAGTCTGCTTCTCCCTCTCCCACTCTCCCTGCTTGTGTTCCCTCTCTCACTGAGTCTCTGTCAAATAAATAAAATCTTTAAAAAAATAATTACTTTGCTCGTAAATGGACTAATACTGCAATCAAAAGACATAGGGTGTCAGAATGCATAAAAAACAAGATCTATTTATTTACTGCCTACAAAAGACTCATTTTAGACCTAAATACACCTGGGGATTGAAAATGAGGGGGTGGAGAAACATTATGCAAATGGATGTCAAAGAAAGCCAAAGTATGGTGTGCCTGAGTGTCTTAGCTGGTTAAATGTTCAACTCTTGATTTCAGCTCAGGTCATGATCTTAGGGTTGTAAGATTGAGCCTCATTTTGTGCTCCACATTGGGTATGGAGCCTGCCTAAGTTTCTCTCTCCCTTTTCCTCTTCTCCTCCCCAACTCTCTATCTCTATCTCAAAAAAAAAAAAAAAAAAGACAGAAAGTAGTATCTATGTACTATCCAAAACAGTATGGGACTTTAGAACCCCAATTATATCAATGGAGAGATACCTAAAACATGGAGATGAGAGAAGAAAAGACTGGATTCAAACTACAACTACAGTGAACTTCATATAGAGTTATGCAGAAGGTGTTATATACAAAGCTAAGAATAGGAATAACCGCAAAATAAATAATAAAATGACAATAAAAACATATTTATCAATAATTAATTTGAATGTAACTAGACTAAATGCTCCAATCAGAAGACATAAGGTAACAGAATGGACAAAAAAATAAGGCCTATCTATATGCTGCCTACCAGAGACCCATTTTAGAACTAAAGACACCTGCAGATAGAAAGTGAGAGGATGGAGAAACATATGTCATGCAAATGGGTGTCAAAAGAAAGCCATGGTTGGGACGCCTGGGTGGCTCAGTTGGTTAGGCAGCTGCCTTCGGCTCAGGTCATGATCCCAGCGTCCTGGGATCGAGTCCCACATCGGGCTCCTTGCTCCGCGGGGAGCCTGCTTCTCCCTCTGACTCTGCCTTCCACTCTGTCTGCCTGTGCTCGCTCTCACTCTCTCTCTCTCACAAATAAATAAAATCTTTAAAAAAAAAAAAAAAAAGAAAGCCATGGTAGATATACTTACATCAGACAAAGTAGAATTTAAAACAAAGATAATAACAGGAAACTAGGATACCGTATAATAATAAAGAAACTAATAGGTAATAATATAATAATAGTGGGGGCTTTAATACTTCACTTGTATCAATGGACAGGTCATCTAACAGAAAATCATCACGGGAACAATAGCTTTGAGTGACACACTGGACCAAATGGATTAAACAGATATATTGAGAACATTTTACCCTAAAACCACAGGATACACATTCTTTTCAAGTGCACACAGAACAGTCCCCATAATAAATCACATATTATCCCACCAGACAAACCTCAACAAATTCAAGAAGATCAAAATCATACTAAGCAACTTTTCTGACCACAACACTATGAAACTAGAAGTCAACTATAATAAAAAAAAATCTGGAAAGACAACAGATACATGGAGGTTAAATAACAAGCTACTAAACAGTGAATGGGTCAGCCATGAAATAAAAAAAAAGAAGCAAAAAGTACATAGAAACAAATGAAAATGAAAACACAATGGTCCAAAACTTCTAGCATGCACCAAAGAAAAAAGAATATTACTCAGCCATAAAAATGAATGAAATCTTGCCATTTGCAACAACATGGATGAAGCTAGAAAGTATTACTCTAAGCAGTTTGCTGGACAAAAAGACTGGACACAGAAGAGTACATATTATGTTATTCCATTTATATCAATTTTTAGAAAAAGCCAATCTAATCTATGATAACAGAAAGTCAGTTGTCCTGGGAAGGGACAAATGGAATATAGAATCAGAAAAGACCAGGTTATTGTTCTTTATGCATTTTATGCATGTTATATCTTAAGGTTCTGAGGAATTTCTTATATTAAATCTCTCTTCACTCCTTTGTTTTGAGCCTCTTTTTTAAATCATGAAACAACACTTTCCTGGGGCTTCCAGAATAACTACCTTTCCATGGGCCCCATATTGTTCCTTTGCTTAGGCCCCTCCAGTCACTATGTTCTAAGCTATAACTATCAGCTCTAGGATATTCTATTTCTGCCCTCTTCCCTATTTCATGATTTAGGATTGTCCATGTTACAAAGGTCCAAGGGCCCAGGGGTACTTATGTTCTTTAAGTGTCTTAAAAATTAGGACATCATAGACAGTGAGCTATTAGTAACCCTAATGCAATAATGACTTCATTCCAATGATTTGCTTTAGGAGATAAACAACCTAGATTAGACAAGTAATAAAGGGATTATTTTGGGGCTTTAAGTACCCACTGAATAATTTCTAATATGCTTCTAAATAATCATCAATGGATTTTATACTTTTAAGCTGATCTCTTTTGCTGTCTTTTCTCATTCTTCCTCTATCCTTCTAGTCCTGTTCCTTCACATCATGCTATCCATTTATACTGTGGCATTCCTCATTCATTTTCTATAAAGCCTTTTAAAGTTTAACCTGGATATCTCACCTTCCACATTCTAAGCATTAAAGTATTTAAGGTATACAATATATTTAAGTCAAATTAATCTTCCACATTATTACCTGTATTTTTAAGAAACTGACCTTAAACTGAAAATCTCACAGCTTCTAAAAAGATGAGTCATAAGAATTTTTATAATCCCTGTGCTTATACATTATCTGCGAATCACAACACAGACCACAGTACTGTTTCAATTAATGGCTAGACATGTTTATGATCACAAAAAATTTTCTTTAATCTTTTAAAAAATTTTTATTTATTTAAGAGAGAAATAAAGAGAATGACAGAGAGCACAGGTGGGCAGGAGAGGGAAAAGCAGGCAGGGACCCCTAATGTGGGACTTGATCCCAGGACCCTGAGATCATGACCCAAGCTGAAGGTAGGTGCTTAACCTACTGAGCCACCCAGGTGCACCACAAAAATTTTTCTAAATTAAAATCCACAGCAAAATAATTAAATCTACAGTGACAATATCTAGACATTCCTCAGTAAATTACATTGCAGCATGAATGCAAATGTGTAGATTATTATTCTAAATTAATTAGACACTCATGCTTGCAGTTCAATCAATGAGTTCTCACATACACCAAGTGAAGGAGGTAAGAATGGTGTAGAGGAGAAAGCACTTGGCTTGGTCAGGAGAATGAGTTCTATTTTGGCTGTGTTACTATCTGTAGTTTTGAGCAAGTACCATAATATCTCTTAGCTTCAGAATTCTCTTCTGTAAAATGAAGAGGTTAGAGTAGCAAATTCCCTTTGTTTGTATTTTGCTTCAGAGTTCAAAAAATTCTTTTATAGGAACTATCTTATCTGACCTTACAATAACCCGTGAGTTAAGCAAAGTGTATATTTTTTTTCTATATTAAAAATTAGACCCAGGGGCCCTCTGTGGCACAGTTGGTTAAGCATCCAACTCTTGGTTTGGGCTCAGGTCTGATCTTGGGTCCTGAGATCTAGCCCCACATCAGGCTCCCTGCTCAGTGCAGAGTCTGCTTGGGTTTTTCTCTCCCCGTCCTTCTGCACCCACCCCCCAAATAAATCTTTTTTAAAAATTGGGCCTAGATTGGCAAAATAACTTATTCCAAGTCACACAAGACAAAATCAGAGCTACCAACTTTGTATTTCAAATTCCTATCTATACTACCATACTGGCCTTTTAAAGCCTTTTAGTAGCTGGATTCACTGATCATCCTGAAACAGAGTTCCCGGAGGAAAGCCACACCAGTTACTAGTCTATGATTTTTCCTTGTTCTCAGATGTAAGCTCATGACAGCCTTTTCCTTTTATATTACACACTTGGCATACTCTGTGTAATTTACCTCCATCTATGTCCTGCTGAACCACTGTACTCCCACTTTTTGAGGTTTTGGAAGGTGCTAACACAATCTGCTGGGGTATGATACTTTATATTAGAGGTGATGAGGAAGCTGAGGGCTTGGGAATGTAGAAGTAGGAGACATAGGGGAATGATGGTCTGGGAGGAGAAAGACAGTTACCTATTTTAAATCGTTTTTCTTCTAAGATACTCACAATTTAAATAGTAATCTTTTAGCCTGATAACATTTTTTGTTAATCACTCTATCTCCTGAGTCATTCTGATCCCTGAGACAAAGAGCCAGTTTTCTTCTGCAGGAAGGTTATTGCTTCTCCTAATGTCTGGGGGATGGGAATATTTTGAGGATTGCTATCTGGGCTTAGTGAGGAAGCAGGAAGGGTGTGCCAAGGGCTAGGACAAATCATTCTTATGAGTGTCTTCTTATGAGTGTCATTCCAAGTCTTAACAATTACCCAGCTATTTCATTCAAACATTGGTTTTGAGTAGATATCCATGGTTTGTCTGCCTGCCTGCCTTCCTTTCTTTCTTTCTTCCTTCCTTCCCTCCTTTTATTATCTATCATCTATCTATATCTATCATCTATCTATCCATTATCTATTTCTATTATCTATCAATCAATCATCAATCATCTATCTATCTATAATCTGTCTATCTAAGTTATAATTTTAATCTGTTCTCTATTCATCATGCTATGGTCTGTTGGGCACCAGAATGCAAATAGAAAAGCTCAAGATAGTTTCTACCTTCAATGACCTCATGTCATAGGCACAATACATGACTAAGAGCATGGTATGCTTTCAAATACTACATGTATATAACATTGTTTTCTTCTTTGTTCACTAAATATGAAGTAGGTTTGAAAAGATGTTGATATAGCTTCTGTGAAAAACATTTGTTGGTTTTAGTAAATCCTGCCTGGTATTCTCAAAAGGGAACGATGCAGTGGGAGATGTTTCTGGCCAGTTTGTCAGAAATGCTGCCAAAGTGTGGAAGTTTGTCAGAAAAGCTGCCAAAGTGTGAAATCAGCCAATGTTTCTTTGGTGCCCTTCCAACCTCCCTGACTACTGGCTCTCAAATCTCCAATGCCTTCAAACTCTCCCCCAGCTTTCCTAGCCCTCTTCCTATTGCATCTCACCCAGATCTGCCTTACTTGAGTAGTTCCTTCTTGGAGTATTCTATTTAGTCTGTTACTGGTCAAAATGTACCTATACTCTTTTTCTCAAGGTCATAGACTTAGAAATATTAACCCTTCAGAGATAGGCACCGATTCAGGATACACTTAAATACAGGGCGGTTATATTCACCTCTGGTCAATTCTGTAATTAATGCATAAAGAATGGAATTTCTCTGACCTATGCCAGACTGTTAGAACTATAGCTTATGCCATTGGTCTTCTTTACCATCTTTCTCTAAGTCAAATTTCATAGAAGCTATCTTATTTTGCTTCAAGATTCTATTGATGTTTTGCTCTCTATTATGGGTACTGTAATTTAAAAAGAAATCTGGACTAATTTCACATGACAACTCTAACACTAAATTGTACAATTTAGTTATCACTTTTGATAACTAAATTTTGAAAGGAAACCAGAGTTCATTTTGGATCCAAATCTTTTTCACATCATGGTACAAATAGAAAGTAATATTTATGTATCTTACTGAGACAAACAGGTAAGGTTGCTTGCAGCCATAGGCAACTGGCCTGGAGATTCCAGTTACCTAAAGTCCTGTCTGTTCACTACAAGGGTTGAAGAAATCAATAATATATTGTATACCTATAGTACATTTGTGGAGAAACATTTGTGCTGAAAACAACACACCAATTGGAAAATTTTGAGGTTTATTTTTTTCCTAATATCCTCTCAGGGTGAAGATGAATTTTCTATACAAAATCTTTCAAAGCAGATTTCCATTCTCTCCTTGAATATGTCCAGTGTTGGGAAACTCACTGTATATCAGGGAAGACAATTGGTTCCATTGTGGGCTAAGTCTAATGGTTATATAGTTCTTCTTGTTATCAAACTAAAAATTGCCTCTCACAATGGAACACATTCATTCAGATTGGAATTGGTCGGAGCAAACTAGTAGAAGTAAAACTAAGTAAGAAGTAAAACTAAGTAGAAGTTTTACACCACTCTTCCTCTGTATACTGTACTTTTACTAGTGGAGACTGAGATTTTACTACCTTTTACTTTTAGTAATTATACGTTGTTGATTCATAGGCTTACTGTCAACTAAGTCTTCTACATCTTTTTTTCACATATGAAGCTTTTTATTTTCACATATGAAGCTCTTAAGCCAAGTCTGTTCCATCTTGTGTATTTGAAGGATTTTTCCAATTATCACATCTCAGTTTTTTATTTTAAGATTTTATTTATTTATTTGACAGAGATCACAAATAGGCAGAGAGGCAGGCAGAGAGAGAGGAGGAAGCAGGCTCCCCGCTAAGCAGAGAGCCTGATGTGGGGCTCCATCCCAGGACCCCGGGATCATGACCTGAGCCGAAAGCAGAGGCTTTAACCCGCTGAGCCACCCAGGTGCTGCCACATCTCAGTTTTTAAAATACTAGGTCTGTTTCATCTTTCTTTATTTCTATCCAATTTATTGGCAAAAATATTGAACAGGTCAAGGACTACCAGTCTCCTGTATTTGATACTTTATATATCCTCATTTAATATTTCTTGAGCACCTTTTCTGTGATGAACAAAATACCTGCATTTCCTTTCCTCATGGAGCTTATGATTAATCAAGTAAACAGAACTGTTTTGTTGTAATTGTTCAATTAGTTGTGAGCCCATTTAATTGTAGTCACCTTCCCATTTTTTTAAAATAAACATCTCATGCGCAACTTTATCAAATGCCTAGGTTGTTCAATCTAGTTATAGCATATATATAACATTCACCTTATCAACTAACATAGTAAACCTTAAGAAGGAAGTGCAGCATGTCTATGAAAATGTGTGAAATTATAAGTTTGAATATTAGCTGCCATTTGCCATGAGTACACAGGAAGAATTTGGGGATGTGTTCCTGGCTTGTTTGAGAAGGTCTCCAAGGGAAACCAGAAATATGTCTCTTCATGGGTAGAGAAAAGGAACTTTGTGGGGGATCATGCAATGGGAATGGAGAAGTCAGAGTAATTGAGAGTGACCACACAGCTTAAAGAAATGATAGTAACTCCAAAAGTAAGAAGTGAAGCAGTCAGTTGAGGCCCACCAGAGTGGGAGGGGCAAGATTTTAGGTATTAGGAGAAACAAAGATGGTGGTTCCTAAACTGGAATATTTTCTACAACTTTGGTCATTATAAGCGAGACAAAGGACATCCAAAAGACTATGAATTAAGCAATGTGGGAGAGATGTGTCTGGCCAGCTACTTATGCCAGCTACTGACAATGTTGTTATATATTGTTTTCTGTTAATTGAGCTTCTTAATGTAATATTGTGCCAAGGGTATACAATATGCAAAATATGATGCTTAGGGGAAAAGAAAACTACTTGCCTCAGTACAACAGATATTTCTAGCTGTACCATATACCAAAATAGAGTTTTCATAGTAACTTAATTTGGGCCTTTTGTTCTATCAAAAATTAGCATGGAGTTTTCAGTAGGAAATTAGAGTATTCTGTCAAAACTGTTGGTCACACATGTTAGTTCTTGGAGATCAGCACTTTTCTTTTTCTTCTCATCAATAATTCTTTTTTAGTAATCCATTCTAAAGCCCTGACTAAACTTAACATTGAGCTCACATTTTATAAGTTTTAAAATTTCCCTGTATTCTTTTGAATCTAAGGACTGTGTTATTCAGCCTTTATTTCACAGACCTTATATTTTTGAGAAGTTTTATGTTCAGTATAGATGAGAAAAAAGTACAGAGAATTTTCATAAAATATCTGTTCCATACATACACAGATTTCCCCCAATAACATCCCACACTAAAGTGTACATTTGTTACAGTTGATGAACCTATATTGACATATCGTTATCACCAAAAGTCCACAATGCACATTAATACTCACTCTTGGTTCTGTGCATTCTATGGGTTTAGACAAATGTATAATGACATCTATCTACCATTTTAACATCATATAGAAGTTTCACTGAACCAAAAATCTTCTGTGCTCTGCCTTTCTGTCTTACCCCTGGCTACCACTGATCTTTTTTACTGTCGCCCTAGTTTTGCCTTTTCCAGAATTTCATTTAGTTAGAATCATAGAGTATGTAGCCTTTTCAGATTGCCTTCTTTTATTTAGTAATATGCATTGAAATTTCCTCCATGTCTTTTCATCTCTTGATAGCTCATTTCTTTTTAGAGCTGAATAATATTCTATTGGCTAAATGGGCCACCCTTATTGGATTTTCATCATCTTTATAGGTGTGTGGCAGTATCTCTTTGTAATTCTCATATGCAATTACTAATGACTTATGATGTTGAGCATCTTTTCATATGCTTATTTGCTATCTGTATATCTTTGGTGACTTGTCTACTCAGATATTTCACCCATTTAAAAATTGTGGTAAGAGCATTTAACATGAAATCTTCCCTCTTAACAAAATTTTAAACATACAATATAGTGTCTCTAACTATAGCCACTATGTTGTACAACAGATCTCTAAAACTTACTTATCTTGCATAACTGAAACTTTATACCTGTTGAACAACAGTTCCCCATTTCCCCTTCCTCCAGCCCCTGGAAACCACCGTTCTACTCTCTGTTTCTATGAGTTTGACTATTTTAGATACCTCATATATGTGGAATCATGTAGTATTTATCCTTCTGTGTTTGGCTTATTTCACTTAGCATAATGCCCCCAGGGTTCATCCATGTCATCACATGTGGCAGGATTTCCATCTATATAAGGCTGAATAACATTCAAATGTACATATTTAGCACATTTTCTTCTTTCATTCATCTGTCAATGGACATTTAGGTTGTTTACATGTCTTGGCTTTTGTGAGTAATGTTGCACTGAAGATGCAAGTGCAGATATGTTTTTGAAATCCTGATTTCAATTCTTTTGGATATATACCTAAAGCGGTATTGCTAGATCATATTGTAGTTTCCACTATGGAAAACATATGGAGGGCTCTCTATTCAAGTCTTCAAAGATTACCAAAAAGAATTCATCCATAACTCTTCTCAGTATGAATATGATTCATCTGGTCAGGAGACTTGAGCCTATCAGGTGAACTACATACTTTTTCTGTTTTATCACCTATATTAGACTTAAAATCTGTCTTTCCAAAATTGTAATATGTCTAGTGTAAAAATTATTATATTTGATAGAGAGGATTGGGGAAAAATGGTAGCTAAGTAATTCTGATCTTTTTAAAAATCACATGTTGGCATATAGGCCAAGCATTTTCCCCATGTGAATCAGCATATATGAGTGGTGCTCAAAGGATAAATCTTGGTGATATATCTTACAATAAGAATCAGAATACTTGATTTTTAATCCCACTTCCTTCCCTGTGCTCATATTTGCTGTTTTGATTTTTAGAAAATTGCTTCCCCTCTATGGACCTTAGTATCAAATGAGTTGGGGCAAATGATGCCTAAGATCTTTTATAGATTCTGTGGTTCTAAGGATGTATTTGAATATGAAGCTTCCATAGACATGAATACTTACCACTTATGTTATTCATTGCTCCTAAAGACATCATGGACCCCTTTTGTGTCCTTCCTATGCTTTTTTGTTTGTTTGTTTGTTTTACATTTTTTATTAACACATAATGTATTATTAGCCCCACGGGTACAGGTCTGTGAATTCTCAGTCTTACACATTTCACAGCACTCACCATAGCACATACCCTTTCCAATGTCCATAACCCAACTATCCTTTCCCTACCGCCTGTGCTTTATTTTTAATCCTGTCCATTTCTAGAAGTATTTTAGCCAATTCAGATCAGTGATTATAGCTATTAATTGAATCAAAGAAATATATAGTTTCATCTCTCATAGCATGTTCACAATAAGAACCACAACAAATTAGTCATTTGCAAAGATACCATTGTGTTACCAGTAACATCAAATTAAAAATAAATACTCATTAATAAAAAATACTGATGCAAAGTTTGAAAATATCTAATTACCCTACCTATAGATATAGACTATTAGAATGTTTAATGTCACAGGTAAAAAAGATGTTCTGGGTAATAGAGACCAACTTTTCCACTCTCCTCTGGTTTCCATGAGGAAAGAATTACCCTGCTGTCTCCTGGCTCCTGTCTGTTACCTCACCTACTTATTCTGGTGACTTTCCCAACTGATGAATTTGGGAGCATAAATGAGCATGTGCAACTGAGCCTCCTCCTCCTTCTGTTCCTTTGGCTGCCAACTACCCACATACATTTGTGTCTGCTTCTTCCTTAAGTGTTACAGGGACAGGCTTTCACATAAGGATACCTGTGGTTGTATAGTAGTGCTTGTAAATGAATGGGTAAGTCTGACTGATTCTTTGATGCAATCAATGTTAGGGAATCCACATTCTCCAATATTAGTTTTATCAATAATAAAACTGATGTTTTGATCTCCAGGTACATGACTTCTCTACCTTTCAATTAGTTCCAAACTCTGGAGAAGAAAGAGGGGGTTTGCCCTCTAAAATCCATATAATCAGAAAGTAAAATTTCAACAACCATAGAAAGTGAGTGCAAACTCTGTGGACGTCAGTCATGCTCCTTTATGAATCTGGGGAGTCATTTCAATGAATGTCTTATCAGAACACAAATGTTGTCTATTTTCCTGGCCAAGACTTTGTGGATCTCCTGATTGTAAAATTCTTTCAATACTTCCATTAACAGACTAAAATGCCTACCTAGGGACAATTTTGTACTGGACACTCCAGTAACTTTGGAAAACTCCCACCAGAAAGACAGCACACAACGTGTGGTTCTTAACAAACAAACAAACAAACAAAGAAACAACAAACCCTTAGAGTTGTGCCAGGCTATACTAGCACCTTCCACATAAGCTTGTAGGCTTTTTTTTTTTTTTTTAACAACGCAAAGAAATATTTCCAGGGGTATCTCAGCGCTGTCACATTGAATGAGGGCCTGAGCTGAAATGTGAGGCTTCTTAGAGACTCTAATGGACTATGACTGAATGGGCTTGCTTTAAAAGGAGATCTTTCAGTATAACAGAAATTCTTTTTCATTACCTTTGTCTGTGCTCTGAATTTAGGAAAAAAACGTTCTACCACCCAACCTCTTAAAATACAGTTAGGAGAAGTTTCCTATAATTTTATTTTAGGAGAGAAAAAAACTTTGATCACTGCAGTAAATGACTCTGGTACCCTTCAGAAGGGACAGGAAAAACCATGCTGAGTAAGATGCTGGCCTTCTATTTGTGATTCTGTTATGTTAATCTATAAAGTATCCAATTCTAATGTCCTTTTTTTTTTCTGGCTAGAGAAATCCCTTAGCAAATACTTAGCAAATTAACAGTCTGTGTTCCTTTGCCAAAGCTCCCATATCATCCCTTTCACTTGGAGCAAAAAAAAATGGACCAAAAGTTGGAGAGGAGTAACTATACTATTAAAGAACTAAAAAGAGTGGCTTTTAGGTGATGTTTTTAATACTTCTTGAGGCAAGGGAAAGGCATAGGAAATCATGATGCCTTGGAAACAGTGCAAGTCATGTCAGTCTAGGCTACGTTTTATTTAAATGTTGATGAGAAACCTATAATCTATAATCTCATTTATTACGATGTGTTTTATTTTTCCTTATTTTCTTTGCAAAGTTTTTTCTAAGTTCTCTTTGCTTTTTAAAATTTTTTACTCATTTCTCATCATGGTAAGTGTACTTTTTAATTCCCTTTACCTATTTCAGCCCCCCCACCTCCCCTCTGATAGCCTTCTATTTGCTGTCTGTAGTTAAAAGTCTGTTTTTTGGTTTGCCTCTCTCTCTTTTTTCCTTTAGTCATTTCGTTTCTTAAATTCCACATATGAATTAAATCATATGATATTTGTCTTTCTTTGAATGAGTTATTTCTTTCTTTTTTAAGATTGTATTTATTTGACAGAGAGATAGAGAGCACAAGTAGGCAGAGAGGCAGGCAGAGGGAGAGAGAGAAGTAGGCTCTCCAGCAAACAGGGAGCCCCATGCAGAGCTCGATCCCAGGACCCTGGGATCACGAGCTGAGCCAAAGGCAGCCACATAACCAACTGAGGCAAAGGCAGCCACATGACCAACTGAGCCACCCAAGTGCCCCAGAATGACTTATTTCATCTAACATTGTTCTTTCTAGCTCTGTCCATGTCATTGCAAATGGCAAGATTTCATTCTTTTTATGACTGAATAATATTCCAGTGTGTGTGTGTGTGTGTGTGTGTGTGTGTGTGTATCTCACACATTCTTTATCCTTTCATCAATCAATGGACACTTGGGTTGCTTCCATAATTTGTCTATTGTAAATAATGCTGTAATAAACATGGGTGCATGTGTCACTTTAGATTAGTGTTTTTGTATTTTTTGGGTAAATACCCAGTATTGCGATTACTGAATCATATCGTGTTCTATTTTTAACTTTGTGAGGACCCTCCATACTGTTTTTTTTTTTTCCAGAGTGGCTGTGCCAGTTTATCTTACCACCAGCACTGCAAGAGGGTTCCCCTTTCTCTGCATCCTCACTAACACCTGTTGTTTCCTGTGTTATTAATTTAGTTATTCTGACGAGCGTGAGACGCTATCTCGTTGTAGTTTTGATTTGTATTTCCCTGATGATGAGTGATGTTGAGCATCTTTTCATGTGTCTGTTGGTCATCTGGATTTCTTCTTTGAAAAAATGTTTATTCATATTTTCTTCACATTTCTTAATTAGATTATTTGCTTTTTGGGTGTCAAGTTGTAAATGTTCTTTATATATTTTGGATACAAGCACTTTATCAGATATAACATTTGCAAATGTCTTCTCCCATTCTGTGGGCTGGCTTTTAGTTTTATTGATTATTTCCTTTGCTGTCCAAAAGCCATTTATTTTGATGTAGTCCCAATATGTTCTTTCTTTTTTTTTTTTTCTTTTGTTTCCCTTGCCTCAAGAGACATATCTAGAAAAAAGTTGCTATGGCCAATGTCAAAGAGGTTCTCCTTTAGGATTTTTCTGGTTTCAGGTCTCACATTTAGGTCTTTAATCCATTCCGAGTTTATTTTTATGTATAGTGTAGGAAAATGTTCCAGTTTCATTCTTTTGCATGTAGCTGTCCAGTTTTCCCAACACCATATGTTGAAAAGACTATCTTTTCCCCTTTGGATGTTCTTTCCTGCTTTGTCAAAGATTAGTTGACCATATAGTTGTGGGTTGATTTCTGGTTTTTCTATTCTGTTCTATTGATCTATGTGTCTATTTGTTGTGTCAGTACCATACTCTTTGGATCACTATAGCTTTGCAATAAAACTTGAAGTCTAGAACTGTGATGCCTCCAGTTTTGCTTTTCTTTATCAAGTTGCTTTGGCTATTCAGGGATTTTTCTCATTCCATATAAATTTTAGGACGGTTTCTTCTAGCTCTGTGAAAAATGCTGTTGGTATTTTGATAAAGATTGCATTAAATGTATAGATTGCTTTGGGTAATATAGACATTTTAACAATATCTGTTTCTCCAATCCATGAGCATGGATTGTCTTTCCATTTCTGCCCTTCATCTTCAATTTCTTTCATTAGTGTTTTATAATTTTCAAAGTACAGGTCTTTTACTTCTTTGGTTACGTTTATTCCTAGGTATTTTATTATTTTTGGTACAGTTGTAAATGGGATTGATTCCTTAAATTATTTTTCTGCTGCTTCATGATTGGTGTATAGAAATGCAATAGATTTCTGTACATTGATTTTTGTATCTTACAATTTTATTGAATTTGTGTATCAGTTCTAGTAGTGGTTTGGTGGAGTATTTTGGGTTTTCTAAATGGAGCATAACGTCATATGCAAAGAGTAAAATTTGACTTCTTCCTTACTAATTTGGATGACTTTCATTTCTTTTTGTTGTGTGAATGCTGAGACTAGGATTTCTAGTAGTGTTGAATAAAAATGGTGAGAGTGGACATCCCTCTCTTGTTCCTGACCATAGGAGGGAGGAAAGCTATATTTTTCCCCATTAAGGATAATATTAGCTGTGGGTTTTTCATTTATGGCCTTTATTATGTTGTAGTGTGTTCCCTCTTAACCTACTTTGTTGAGGGTTTTTATCATGAATGGATGTTATACTTTATCTAATGCTTTTTCTGAATCTGTTGAAATGATCCAATGGTTCTTATCCTTTCTTTTATTAATGTAATGTCATGTTGATTGATTCGTGAATATTGAACTACTCTTGCAACCCAAGAATAAATCCCACTTTAATGTGGTGAATGATTTTTTAATGTATTGTTGGAATTGATATGCAAATATTTTGTTGAGGATTTCTGCATCTATGTTAATAGGGATATTGGCCTGTAGTTCTCTTTTATCTTGGTGTGTATATCTGGTTTTGAAATCACAGTAATGCTGAGCTCATAGAATGAGTTTGGAAGTTTCCTTCCATTTCCATTTTTTGGGGAATAGTTTGAAAATAATAGGCTTAAATCTTCTTTAAATGGTGGTAGAATTCCCCTGTGCCTTCTGGTTTTGTTTGTTGGGAGTTTTTTTCCTTACTGACTCAATTTCTTTGCTGGTTATCAGGCTGTTCAAATTTCCTATTTGTTCCTGTTTCAGTTTTGGTAGCTTACATGTTTCTAGGAATTTATCCATTTCTTTAAGGTTGTCTAATTTGGGGGTGCCTGGGTGGCTCAGTGGGTTAAAGCCTCTGCCTTTGGCTCGGTTCATGATCCCAGGGTCCTGGGATGGAGTCCCGCATCCGGCTTGCTGCTCAGCAGGGAGCCTGCTTCTCTTCCTCCCTCTCTGCCTGCCTCTCTAACCACTTACGATCTCTGTCTGTCAAATAAATAAATAAAATTTTTTTTTTAAAAAAAAGGTTGTCTAATTTGTTGGCATACAGTTTTTCATGACATTCTCTTATAATTGTTTGTATTTCTGTGATGTTGGTTTTTATTTCTCCTCTTTGTGATTTTGTTCATTTGGATCCTCTTCCTTTCTTTGATGAGTCTAGTAAGAGGCTTATCAATTTTGTTCATCTTTTCAAAGAAGAGCTCTGGGTTCATTGATCTGTTCTATTGCTTTTTAAGTTCCATATCACTTATTTCTGCTCTAATTTTTATTATTTCATTCCTTTCGTTGGTTTTGGGTTTTGTTTCTTCTTGTATTTCTAGCTCCTTTATGTGTAATGCTAAATTATTTACTTGAGATTTTTCTTGCTTCTTGAGGTAGGCATGTATTGCTATAAACTCCCCTCTGAGAACAGCTTTTGAAGGATCCTGAATATTTTGGAGTATTCTGTTTCATTTTCATTTGTCTCTGTGTAATTTTCTTTTTGTTCTTTGATTTCTTGGTTGACTCATTCATTATTTAGTAGCATGTTTTTTAACTTTCATGGATTTATCCACTTTCCAGATTTTTTCTTGTCGTTGATTTCTAGTTTCATAATGTTATGGTCAAAAAAGGTACCTGGATATCTATAAAAAACTCCTGAAACTCAACACCCCAGAAACAGATAATCACATAAAAAAAAATGGGCAGAAGATATGAACAGATACTTCTCCAAAAAAGACATACAAATGCCTAGCACACACACAAGAAAATGTTCATCATCATTAGGCATCAGGGAGGTTCAAATCAAAACCACATTGAGATACCACTTATACCAGTTAGAATGGCCAAAATTAAGAAGACGATAAACAACAAATGTTGGAGAAGATGTGGAGAAAGGGGAATGCTTTTACACTGTTGGTGGGGATGCAAGTTGGTGTAGCCACTTTGGAAAACAGTGTGGAGATTCCTCAACAAATTAAAAATAGAGCTACCCTATGATCTGGCAATTGCACTATTGGGTATTTACCTCAAAGATACAAATGTAGTGAAAAGAAGGGTCATATGTACCCCAATGTTCATAGCAGCAATGGCCACAGTCACCAAACTGTGGAAAGAACCAAGATGCCCTTCAATGGACTAATGGATAAGGAAGATGAGGTCCATATATACAAAGGAGTATTATGCCTCCATCAGAAAGGATGAATACCCAACTTTTGTGCCAACATGGACAGGACTGGAAGAGATTATGCTGAGTGAAATAAATTAAGCAGAGAAAGTCAGTTATCATATGGTTTCACTTACTTATGGAGCATAAGGAATAGCTTGGAGGACACTGGGAGAAGAAAAGGAGAAGAGAGTTGGGGGAAATTGGAGAGGGAGACAAACCATGAGAGACTACATTATCTGAGAAATAAAACTGAGGGTTCTGGAAAGGAAGGGAGTGGGGGGGTTCAATGAGCCTGGTGGTGGGTATTAAGGAGGGAATGTATGGCATGGAACACTGGGTATGGTGCATAAACAATCAATCTTCGAACACTGAAAAAAGAAAAGAAAAAAAAAGAAAAGAAAAAGAAAAAAGGTGCATGGTTTAACTTCTATCTTTTTTTTTTTTTTAATTTTTTATTTTTTATAAACATATATTTTTTTATAAACATATATTTTTATCCCCAGGTCTGTGAATCACCAGGTTTACACACTTCACAGCACTCACCAAATCACATACCCTCCCCAATGTCCATTCTATCTTTTTGAATTGTTGAGACTTGTTTTGTGGCTAATGTGATCTATTTTGGAGAATGTTCTGTGTGCACTTGAAAAGAATGTGTATTCTGCTGTTTTAGAATGGAATGTTCTGAATATATCTGTTAAATCCATTTGATCCAGTGTGTTCCTCAAAGCCATTGTTGCCTTGTTGATTTTCTGATTGCATGGTCTGTTTATTGATGTAAGTGGGGTGTTAAAGTCCCTTACTATTGTTGTATTACTATCTATTAGTTCCTTATATGTTTGTTATAAACAGTTTTATGGATTATTTGGGTGCTCCCATGTTGGGTGCATAAATACTTTCAATTGTTAAATCTTCTTGTTGGATTGTCCCCTTTACTATTGTATGTGTCCCTCTTTGTCTCTCATTACACTCATTGTTTTAAAGTCTGTTTTGTCCAATATAAGTATTGATACAGCAGCTTCCTTTTATCATCCACTTACATGATAGATATTCTCCATCCCCTCACTTTCAATTTGCAGTAGACTTTAGGTCTAAAATAAGTCTCTTGTAGTCAGCAGATGGATGGGTCTTTTTTTAAAAATATTTTATTTATTTATTTGACAGAGAGAGATCACAGGTAGGAAGAGAGAGAGAGAGAGAGAGAGAGAGAGAAGCAGGCTCCCTGCCGAGCAGAGAGCCCGATGTGGGACTCGATCCCAGGACCCTGAGATCATGACCTGAGCCGAAGGTAGCGGCTTAACCCACTGAGCCACCCAGGCACCTGGGTCTTATTTTTTTTATCCATTCTCATACTCTATCTTTTGATTGGCTTGTTCAGTTTGTTTATATTCCAAATAATTATTGATAAAGGTGTATTATTATCATTTTCTTGCTTGTTTTGTGGTTGGTTGTTTTTGTAGTTTTTCTCTGATCATTTTTTCTCTTGGTCTCTTTCATGTTTTGCTGGCTTTCTTTACTCTTTGGATATTTGTTACTTTTTTTAATCTTTTTTTTTAAAGATTTTATTTATTTATTTGACAGATGGAGATTACAAGTAGGCAGAGAGGCAGGCAGAGAGAGAGGGGGAAGCAGACTCCCCACTGAGTAGGGAGCCTTACGTGGGGCTTGATCCCAGGACCCAGAGATCATGACCCGAGCTGAAGGCAGAGGCCCAACCCACTGAGCCACCCAGGCGCCCCTGTTACTTTTTTTTAAAATTTCTTTTCAGTGTTCCAGAATTCATTGTTTATGCACCACACCCAGTGCTCCATGCAATATGTGCCCTCCATAATACCCACCACCAGGCTCCCCCAACCTCCCAACCCCCATCCCTTCAAAACCCTCAGATTGTTTTTCAGAGTCTATAGTCTCTCATGGTTCATCTCCCCCTCCAATTTCCCTCAACTTCCTTCTCCTCTCCATCTCCCCATGTCCTCTGCGTTATTTCTTACACTCCACAAGTAAGTGAAACAATATGATAATACTTTCTTTGCTTGACTTATTTCACTCAGCATAATCTCTTCCAGTCCCGTCCATGTTGCTACAAAAGTTGGGTATTCATCCTTTCTGATGGAGGCATAATATTCCATAGTGTATATGGACCACATCTTCCTTATCCATTCATCTGTTGAAGGGCATCTTGGTTCTTTCCACAGTTTGGTGACCGTGGCCATTGCTGCTATAAACATTGGGGTACAGATGGCCCTTATTTTCACTACATCTGCATCTTTGGGGTAAATACCCAGTAGTGCAATTGCAGGGTCATAGGGAAGCTCTATTTTTAGTTTCTTGAGGAATCTCCACACTGTTCTCCAAAGAGGCTGCACCAACTTGCATTCCCACCAACAGTGGAAGAGGGTTCCCCTTCCTTCACATCCTTTCAAACGTTGTTTCCTGTCTTGCTAATTTTGGCCATTCTAACTGGTGTGAGGTGGTATCTCAGTGGATTTTTTTTAAAGATTTTATTTATTTATTTGACAGACAGAGGTCACAAGTAGGCAGAGAGGCAGGCAAAGAGAGAGGAAGGGAACCAGGCTCCCCGCTGAGCAGAGAGCCTGATGTGAGGCTCGATCCCAGGACCCTGAGATCATGACCTGAGCCGAAGGCAGAGGCTTAACCCACTGAGCCACCCAGGCACCCCTCAATGTGGTTTTAATTTGAATCTCCCTGATGGCTAGTGATGATGAACATTTTTTCATGTGTCTGATAGCCATTTGTATGTCTTCATTGGAGAATTGTCTGTTCATGTCTTCTGCCCATTTTTGGACATGATTATCTGTTTTGTGTGTGTTGAGTTTGAGAAGTTCTTCATAGATCCTGGATATCAGCCTTTTGTCTGTACTGTCATTTGCAAATATCTTCTCCCATTCCATCGGTTGCCTCTTTGTTTTGTTGACTCTTTCCTTTGCTGTGCAGAAGCTTTTGATCTTGATGAAGTCCCAAAAGTTCATTTTTGCTTTTGTTTCCTTTGCCTTTGGAGATGTATCTTGAAAGAAGCTGCTGTGGCTGATATCAAAGAGGTTACTGCCTGTATTTTCCTGTAGGATTCTGATGGATTCCTGTATCATGTCGAGGTCTTTTATCCATTTCAAGTTTATGTTTGTGTATGGTGTAAGAGAATGGTCAAGTTTCATTCTTCTACACATAGCTGTCCAATTTTCCCGGCACCATTTATTGAAGTGACTTTTTTTCCCACTGTATATTTTTCCTGCTTTGTCGAATATTATTTGACCATAGAGTTGAGGGTCCATATCTGGGCTCTCTACTCTGTTCCACTGGTCTATGTGTCTGTTTTTATGTCAATACCATGCTGTCTTGGTGATCACAGCTTTGTAGTAAAGCTTGAAATCAGGCAACGTGTTGCCACCAGTTTTGTTTTTCTTTTTCAACATTTCCTTAGCAATTCGGGGTCTCTTCTGATTCCATACAAATTTTAGGAATATTTGTTCCATCTCTTTGAAAAATACCAGTGGAATTTTAATCGGAATGGCATTAAAAGTATAGATTGCTCTAGACTGGTTTTTGATTTGTATTTGCCATTAGGTTTGTATGTAATATCTTCTGTGTATAGAAGTCTATATTTAGTTGATGGTTGTTTATGTTTGAGCCAATTCTTTTCTCCTCTCCTTCCCATCTTCTAGCTATATGGTGTTGTATTTTACGTTCTTTTATTCTATGAATCCCTTGAATGATTTTTAGAGAAATACTTATTTTTACTGCTTTTGTGTTTTCTTTTTTTAACTTTTATGCTCTCACTTTTGGACTTTCCTTTCCACTCAGAGTTCCCTTTAATATTTCTTATAAGGCTGGTTTGTGGTCATGAACCCCTTTAGTTTTCATTTGTCTGGGAATTTTTTTTTTGATAGAGCATTTTTGGCAGAAGACATTTTCCTTTTAGAGCTCTGAATAAGTCATGCCACCCCCTCCTGGCCTGAAAAGCTTATCCTGAAAAGTCTACTGATAGTCTGATGGGGTTTCTTTTGTATGTAACTGTCTACTTTTCTCTTGCTGCTTTTATATTTTTTCTTTATTGCTATTTTTTTTATTGAGTTGTGTTAGTCACCATAATATACATTATTAGTTTTTGATGCAGTTTTCCAAAATGCAGTTGTATTTATGTACAACACCCAGTATTCCATGCAATATGTGCCCCTCTTAATACCCACCACCAGGCTCACCCATTCCCCTACCTCCCTCCTCTCTGAAACCCTCAGTTTGTTTCTCAGAGTCCACAGTCTCTCATGGTTTATCTCCCCACTCTGATTTCCCCCAATTCACTTTTTCTTTCCTTTTCTTAATGTCCTCCATGTTATTCCTTATGTTCCACAAGTAAATGAAACCATGTGATAATTGACTTTCTCTGCTTGATTTATTTCACTCAGCATAATCTCCTCCAGTCCCATCCATGTTGAGGCAAAAGTCTTTCTGATGGCTGAGTAATATTCCATTGTATATATGGACCACATCTTCTTTATCCAATCAAGAAAAGCATCTTGGCTTTTTCCACAGTTTGGCTATTATGGACATTGCTGCTATGAACATTGGAGTACATATGACCCTTCTTTTCACTACATTTGTATCTTTGAGATAAATACCCAGTAGTGCAATTGCCAGATCATAGGGTAGCTCTATTTTTAATTTGTTGAGGAATCTCCACATTGTTTTCCAAAGTGGCTACACCAACTTGCATTCCCACCAACAGTGTAAGAGCGTTCCCCTTTCTCCACATCTTCTCCAACATTTGTTGTTTTCTGCCTTGTTAATCTTCACCATTCTAACTAGTGTAAAGTGATATCTCAATGTGGTTTTGATTTGAATCTCCCTGATGGCTAATGATGATGAACATTTTCTCATGTGTCTTTGGAGAAATGTGGGTTCATATCTTCTGCCCATTTTTTGATATGATTATCTGTTTTTTGGGTGTTGAACTTGAGGAGTTCTTTATAGATCTTGGATATCAGCCCTTTGTCTGTAGTGTTATTTGCAATTATCTTCTCCCATTCTGTGAGTTGCCTCTTTGTTTTGTTAACTGTTTCCTTTGCTGTGCAGAAGCTTTTGGTCTTGATGAAGTCCCAAAAGTTCATTTTCACTTTTGTTTCCTTTGTCTTTGGCGACGTGTCTTAAGAGAAGTTGCTGTGGCCAAGGTTGAAGAGATTGCTTCCTATGTTCTCCTCTAGGATTTTGATATATTCCTACCTCACATTGAGGTCTTTCATCCATTTTGAGTTTATCTTTGTTTATGGTGTAAGAGACTGGTCAAGTTTCATTCTTCTATGTATAGCTGTCCAATTTTCCCAGCACCATTTATTGAAAACTGTTTTTTTTCCACTGTATATTTTGTCCTGATTTGTCGAAGATTATTTGACCATAGAGTTGCACGTCCATATCTGGGCTCTCTACTCTGTTCCACTGGTCTATGTGTTTGTGCCAGTACCATGCTGTCTGGTAATCATAGCTTTGTAATAAAGCTTGAAATCAAGCTGTGTGATGCCCCCAGCTTTGTATTTCTTTTTCAACATTTCCTTAGTGATTTGGGGTCTTTTCTGGTTCCATACAAATTTTAGGATTGTTTGTTTCAGCACTTTGAAAAATGCTGCTTGTATTTTGATTGGAATGACATTGAAAGTATAGATTTTTCTGGACAGCATAGACATTTTAACAATGTTTATTCTTCTGATTCATGAGCATGGAATGTTTTTCCATCGTTTGCTACTTTTTGCCATTTTAATTACTATTTATCTTGGTGTGGACTTCCTTGAGTTGATTTTTTTGGGGAGATCTCTGTGACTCCTGCATCTGGATATCTGTTTACTTCCCCCAAATTAAGGAAGTTTTCAGCTATTATTTCTTCAAATAAGTTTTCTGTTCCCTTTTCTCTCACTTATTCTCTTGAGATCCCTAGAATGTGAATGTTATTATGCTTGTTGGAGAGGCTGAGTTTCCTAAGACTATTCTCATTTTGCATAATTTTTTCCTCTCAGCCTGAATACATTACTCTGTCTTTTATGTCACTAATTCACTCCTCTGCTTCCTCTAGCCTACTGTTTATTCCATCAAGTGCATTTTTAGTTTCATGTATTGTGTTCTTCATCTCTGATTGGTTCTTCTCTTATCTCTTTGTTAATGCTTTCACTGATGTCCTCCTCTCTTTTCTCAAGTCCAGTGAATATCTTTATGATCATTGCCTTAAATTCTCTATTGAGTGTATTAGTCATAACCAATTTTTGCTTACATCTCTTGCTGTGGTTTGATCCTGTTCTCTCATTTGGGACATATTTCTGTGTCCTCATTTTGTTTATCTCTCTGTGCCTATTTCTCTGTATTAGGAACATCCACTATGTCTCTTGCTCTTAGCGGTAATGGCCTTATGAAGAAGAGGTCCTGTAGTGCCCTGGAGTGCAGTGTCCCCTGTTCCCCAGGCCCTGGAGTTTCAGGTAGTATCTCCTATGTTGTGCTGTGTATGCTCTGCTTTTTAGTCCTGGTCTCTTTTTCCTTCAGTCCAGTTGTTTTAAGAGTCTCTTTTTGCCTATTGTGGGCAGTGTTTGGTCCCTAGTGGAGGTAACAAGGTATACCTTAAACAAGGTATATAAGCATACATTCATTGGTATGCTTGTTTAATGAGAACTTCTGCCATAGCCATAACTGAGATCATGCAAATCCCACAGGTTGGGAGATCAGGTATTGATGTTATTTGTGCTGGTCTTCTGGGGAGTGGGTACCCAATGTACTAGGGTCATTCAGGTGTTCACTGACAACTGAGGCGGTCTTCACCCTGTCTGTCCTGCCTCTAGGCCCCCATTGCATGGTGACCCTGGTTGTCACGATGGACCTTATATGGATTATGGTCAACATCTTCCTGGGTAGCTCTGGCAGTGGCTTTCCTCACATCCAGCCACCCTTTACCGGTGAGTGTGGGATTCTTTCTTGCTTTACTATAGAGGCTACTCTGGTGGGCACTCTAAGCCTGCAGGCAGAGGCTTAGGCTTGGGTGGGGGTGGCCTGGGTTTTCTGTCTCTTGCTGGCAGGCCACCTCTATCTGTGCTTTGTCTGTCTCCTGGCATCCAACGCTATCTTCCCCCTACCACCCATATGCTTCAGCTGTGAACTCCAATCCCGGCTATTTAGAACTCTGCCCTGTTGGTGACACCCTGGTTGCTCCCTGCAGGTCCTATGCTGAGCTCTGAGATGGCGAGCAGACTGTATACCTTGTTATTTTTGACACTTCACCTATGTACTAAGAAAATTTTATCAATAAAAACTTCAGTGTTTACTTATGTGTATTTATAAAAGATATGTATTTATTTTTAAGGACTTAAAATATAACTACATTTAAAAATAATCAATTTAGGGGTGCCTGTGTGGCTCAGCGGGTTAAAGCCTCTGCCTTTGGCTCAGGTCATGATCCCAGGGTCCTGAGATCAAGCCCTGCATCAGGCTTTCTGCTCAGCAGGGAGCCTTCTTCCCCTCCCCCTCTGCCTGCCTCCCTGCCTGCTTGTGATCTCTGTCTGTCAAATAAATAAAATCCTAAAAAAATAATAAATTTACTTAATATTAAATATACAGTATACATTCAAATTTCCAGTTGTTTTATAAATGTAAAACATTTTTATGGAGTTTTTAAAAGTTAGGATGTAAATAAAGTCCATATACTGTAATTGGTGCTCTTTTAAAAATTTGTTTTTCAATTTTTGTGTAAAATTTGCACATTCTAGATTCATGTAATCATCACCATAATTAGGATGTAGTACTGTTCCATTACCCTAAGAATCTCATTTTTGTTATCCCTTTCTTAGATATATCCTCTTCCCCATCCATTATCCCTGGCAACCACTTATCTGTTTTCTCCCTATAGTTTCTTCTTTTACAGAATGCCATATAAATGGAATTGGTATGTAATCTCTTGAGCCTGGCTTTTTTCACTCAGTATAATACCTTTGAGAACCAGTCAAGTTTTCGAATTGATAGCTGTTCTTCTATATTGTCGAAAATCTTCCATTATACAGATGTATCACCATTTATCCATTTACCTATTGAAGAACATTTGAGTTGCTTTGTTCTTACATGTAGCATATATTTGGATCATGTTTTCTTTTATCCAGCCTCATAATCTCTCTCTTTTAATTAGTGTGTTTAGGTCATTTAATGTAATTATTGATATATTTGGAATTATGTCTACTTCTTTGTATTTTGTTTTATTTTTGAACTTTTTTAGTATTGCATTGTAATTTAGTTATAGTACTTTTAAGTGCTGTACAAAATTTTTAGTGGTTGCTCTAAGGATTACCAAATGTATACTTTTCACAATTTATTTAGAATCAATAAATTTAGAATAAATTCAAATCAATATCTTAATAATTCAGTTGAAATGTAGAAATCATTCCACCATATAAATACCTTTACCTTCCACATATTTATGCTATAGTTGTCTTATATCTACATAATTGAAATCCCTGTCAGGTATTTACCATTTCTGTTGCCCTTTTTTTTCATTCCTGATGTTATAACTTTTCTTCTGGTATCATTTTCTTTCTGAAGAACTTTTTAGCAATTCTTCTAAAACAGTTCTCCTGTTTCAAATTCTCTTAGTTTTTCTTCATTTGAGAATATATTTATTTAAGCTTCTTTATTTTATTTTTTAAAAGATCTTATTTATTTATTTGACAGACAAAGATCACAAGTAGGCAAAGAGGCAGGCAGAGAGCGAGGAAGGGAAGCAGGCTCCCTGCCAAGCAGAGAGCCCAATGCGGTGCTCAATCCCAGGACCCTGGGATCATGACCTGAGCTGAAGGCAGAGGCTTTAACCCACTGAACCATCCAGGCACCCCTATTTCACCTACTTTATTAAGGACATTTTCATTGGATTTAAGATTCTGAGTTGACAGTGTTTTATTTCAGCACTTGAAAGACTGTGCACTTCCTTCTGGACCTCATGGTTTTGGTTATGAAATCTTGTTTTTAGTCTTTCACCCAAAACCTACCCACCCACTTCCATGATTGTACCATGTCCAGAGTCGAGGAGAAAAAAGACAAAGAAAAGGGAAAAAAGCAGTGGGATTTATTTCTGCCCTTTTGGATCCACAATTCCATCCAAAGGAAAGGAATATTCCTCTCTTTGAATATTGGCTCCTATATACCTTCCTTGCCAGCCAATGTTACTGCCACAGGATTGCCTGTCAGTTGGGGCACAAATTAATGGAATAAAAAGGGGCAAAATTTGAGAGATTTTCCCATTCTTGAGCTTCCTCTGAATCTCTCTTTGTACTACAGTATTCACTTATGAGTTTGGAGTTACATTGAATCCCCTCATGAGGGGATATCAGAAAAAAAATTGTGCTGGTTTGAGATATTTCAAATTCTAATGTTCTTCCATGATACATTTACAACTGAACATCATTTGGAAATTAGTCAGGGAATGTTCCAGATTCAACCTGGCTTACTTAGCTCTGAGTCTCTGACCCACCTGCCTTCCACCTGTCATTGTAGGCTAGACTGACATGCTGCAGGCCTCAAGATATCTTAATACCAACAGGAATAATTACCTTTACCCATAAGACTGAGTGGTATTTCAGCTATGACTCACATTTGCAACTGGTGAGAAACTCAGTCTAAATTGGCTTTATCAACAGGGCAATTTGTTGGCTCATGTAACAGAATAGTCCAGGGATAGATCAAGTTTTAGGTAATATGACCTAATCCAGGACCTCATAATCTCATCAAGACATGAGCTCTCTCCATTTCTCAGTTATGCTTTTCCTAACATTGTATTCATTTTCATGTAGCTTCTTCCCCCATCATGGCAAGAGGGTTACCAATAATTTCTCATTTACAGTGTCATGACTTTAAGTCCAGCAGAATAGAGAGAACTTCTTTCTCTGTTTTCTTGAACAATATTCTTAGTATTTGATGGAAACAGAATGGTTTACTTAAGTCACATGCCCACATTCTAATCACATATTGTGACCTAGGAATGATTGGCCTGGCCTGTGTTACATGTATGCTCTGGAAACCAAAGCTAAAGTTAGTACTCAAAACACATAAACAAAGCACATCACTGATCATCAAGGATGATCTTCCCTAAGTAAAATCAGGGTGGCATTACTGGATAAAGAGGCAATAGATAATGAGAGAGAGAATGAATAGATATATTCTACACCTGGAGGTCTAAAAGTCTGATTTCTGGAGCAGCAGCAGCAGCAGCAGCAGAAGCAGCATAACATTTAAATTAAAAAGAGTTTATTTATTTGTCAGAGAGAGAGAGGGAGAAAGGGCATAAGCAGGGGGAGTGGCAGGCAGAGGGAGAAACAGGCTCTTTGCTGGGCAAGAAGCCCAATGCGGGACTTGATCCCAGAACCCTGGGATCATGACCTGAGCCAAAGGCAGATGCTTAACCACCTGAGCCACCCAGGCATCTCAAGAGCTGGAGTATTAATGCTAAGAGAAGTAAGTCACTCACAGAAAGACATATACTGTATGATTTCACTCATATGTGGAATTTAAGAAACAAATCATTAAAGGCAAATTAAAAAAAAAAAACATAGAGAAAGGCAAACCTAGAAGCAGACTTCCAACTACAGAGAATACACTGATGGTTACTAGAGAGGAGGTGGGTAGGGGTATGGGTTAAATAGGTGATGGGTAGGCGCGCCTGGGTGGCTCAGTGGGTTAGGCCGCTGCCTTTGGCTCAGGTCATGATCTCAGGGTCCTGGGATCGGGTCCCGCATTGGGCTCTCTGCTCGGCAGGGAGCCTGCTTCCCTTCCTCTCTCTCTGCCTGCCTCTCTGCTTACTTGTGATCTCTCTCTGTCAAATGAATAAATAAAATCTTAAAAAAAAACAGGTGATGGGTATTTAAGAAGGCACTTGTGAGAAGCACATGGTGTTGTTTTGAAGTATTGAATCTCTATATTGGACACCTGAAACTAATATTACATTGTATGTTAGCTAACTAGAATTTAAATAAAAATGCACAAAAGGAGACATTTATATTATCTATAACTTTTGCGGTTGTTACAATGAGAATGTGTTCATGTATGACTTAGGTATTGATTTCTTTTTAAAGAAGAGAAAGCCTAGATCCTTGAAGAACACTGAAATTTAAGGGATAGGGGGAAAAAAGTAATTCTACAAAAGAGATGGCAGAGAATATCCAGAGAAGTAGAAAACCAGGAGAATATGGTAACAAGAGAAGTCAAGGAATGATAATGTTTTAGAATATGTTTACTTATTTGTTGGATAGCTCCCAAGCTATAAGGTAAGGTCTAAGAGAGAATAGACCTTGTTTGTCTTTTTTCTGCTATATCCCTAGCACCTAGAAAAGAACCTGGAACATAGTAGACACTTGTGTTAGAAATTCCTAGTATTCCCCAATCTCCACTTTTCCTCTCTTTCTTAGCATAGGAGAAGATTACGTTTCCCTGATGCTTTGTAGCTAAGTGAGGACACATGACTAGCTCTTGTCAGTGCACCAAAATTTTGATTATTGATGTAAAAACAGCCAGTTATGTATCCCCTGTGGTGGTAACCAAGAAAACCATGTTCCAGATGGTATAGCTAGATGATGGTAGAGCTTTCATTACTCTGAGTCTCTAAGTGATTGTATAAAGATAACAACCCTATTGACCATTTTTAGATATGTGGTATGAGGAAGAAACTAGCTTTTGTTGCACTAAGGCAAAGTCATGGAGGATATTTGTTACAGCAACAATCTAGTCCATCCTAATCGATAACAACATCCAACAGATGTTTCTTCAATGAATGAATGAGTTAGAGAGGAAGTCCACCAGCCCAAGGATTTGGTAAATGGGAGGAGTAAGTGGAAGATCCATAGATGAGGTCAAAGAAATATACTAGGGTTGCAAATTGGCATGCAGATAGTAATTGTGATTCAGGCAAAACCTTCATTCAGCATATAGAGGAAAAACCACGTGAAGATTTATGAACAACAAGAACAAGTACAGGGAAATCGCTAGGTAAGATCATTATATTAATGGCATGATCTCCAACAGAACAGGCATCTAAATTTAATCTCAAACTTCTACATGACACTAGGATATATGTGTGAGCTGGAAGACAAGAGGAAGAAAATTTTACAGGTGGTGGATTGAATCTCTCTTTGTTTCTCCAAATAATTTGCCTTAAATATAAGGAAAAGCTTAATTAAGACTTACATTTCTCAATTAATCATCTAGTTTTCTATATATTTATTATTGCTAATTTCTTTTAAAATTACCCTTATTGAGATACATTTTATACAACACATATTTAAAATATTAAATTTAAAGAGTTTTGAGAAATGTATACATATATGAAATTACCACCAAATTAGGATACTTAACATTTCTATAACCCCCAAAAGGTTCCTTGTGCACATTTGTCATCCCTCCTTCCCTGTACCCCATACCCTGGAAATTATGGATCTGTTTTATCTCACTATAGATTAGGTGACATTTACTAGGCTTTTATATAAATTCAGTTACACAGTATATAGTTTTCTATATGTCACTTATGTTACTTACTATACTTTTTTGAGATGTATCCATGTTACTTTGAGTATCATTAATTTCTGTTTTTTTCAGAATAGTATTCTATTGAATTTATACACAATATTTTATCAATAGTTGAATATTTGTGGTGTTCTCTTTTTTGGCTATTAAAACCAAATTGCTAAACATTCATATGCAGCTCTTTATGAGGAGATAAGTTTTCATTTCTCTTGGTAAACATTTAAAGGGGAATTCCTGGACCTTAAACTTGTATTTTCCTTTATTAACATATAATGTATTATTTGTTTCAGGGGTACAGGTCTGTGATTCATCAGTCTTACACAATTCACAGCACTCACCATAGCACATACCCTCCCCAATGTCCATAATCTAGCCAACCCAATCCTCCCACCTCCCTCTACTCCAGCAACCCTCAGTTTGTCTCCTGAGATTAAGAGTCTCTTATAGTCTGTCTTCCTCTCCGGTTTCATCTTGTTTCATTTTCCCTCCCTTCCCTTATGATTCTCTGTCTTGTTTCTCAACTTCCTCATATAAGTGAGACCATATGATAATTGTCTTTCTCTGATTGACTTATTTCGCTTAGCCTAATACCCTGAAGCTCCAGCCACGTTGTTGCAAATGGTAAGATTTCATTTTTGATGGCTGTATAATATTCCATTGTATATATACACCATATCTTCTTCATCCATTCATCTGTCAATGGACATCTAGGGTCTTTCCATAGTTTGGCTATTGTGAACATTGCTGCTATAAACATTGAGGTGCATGTGCCCCTTCAGATCACTATATTTTTATCTTTGGGGTAAATACCCAGTAGTGTAATTGCTGGGTCGTAGGGGAGCTCTATTTTCAACTTTTGAGGAACTTCCATACTGTTTTCCAGAGTAGCCGAACCAACTTGCATTCCCACCAAAAGTGTAAGAGGGCTACCCTTTCTCCACATCCTCTGCAACATCTGTCATTTCCTGACTTGTTAATTTTGGCCATTCTGACTGGTGTGATGTGGTATCTCACTGTGGTTTTGATTTGTATTTTCCTGATGCCAAGTGATGTTGAGCACTTTTTCATGTGTCTGTTGGCCATCTGGATGTCTTCTTTGCAGAAATGTGTGTTCATGTCTTCTGCCCATTTCTTGATTGTTTTATTTGTTTTTTTGGGTGTTGAGTTTGAGAAGTTCTTTATAGATTTTGGATACAAGCCCTTTATGTGATATGTCATTTGCAAATATCTTTTCCCATTCTGTCGGTTGTCTTTTGGTTTTGTTGATTGTTTCCTTTGCTGTGCAAAAGCCTTTTCTCTTGATGAAGTTCATTTTTGCCCCTGCTTCTCTTGCCTTTGGCAATGTTTCTAGGAAAAAGTTGCTGCAGCTGAGGTCGAAGAGGTTGCTGCCTGTGTTCTCCTCAGGGATTTTGGTGGATTCCTGTCTCACATTGAGGTCTTTCATCCATTTGGAGTCTATTTTTGTGTGTGGTGTAAGGAAATGGTCCATTTTCATTCTTCTGTGGTGGCTGTCCAAGTTTCCCAATATCATTTGTTGAAGAGATTGTCTTTTTTCCATTGGACATTCTTTCCTGCTTTTTCAAAGATTAGTTGACCGAAGAGATGAGGGCCCATTTCTGGGCTACAGCATGAGACTCTTATACTTGTATTTTTAACTGCCAAACCGTTCACCAAAATGTCTTTAACATTTTACATTCTTTTAGGCAATTGTGTGAGATCCAGTTCCTCAGCAATCTCATCAATATTTCTTACAGTTTTTAAAAAAAATATTATAGCCATCCTACTGGATGTGTAGTGGTACACTGTTGTGGTTTCAATGCACATTTCCTTAATAAACTGTGATGATGAACATCTTTTCATGTATTATCCATTGTTTTGTGAAGATTCTGCTGAGATCTTTTGCCTCTTTTAAAATTAGGTTTGCATTCTTATTTTGTTAATATTATGGATGCATCTGTATCAACTCTGGATACATCTTTATCAATATATGTATAGTGAATGTTTCCTCCCTGTCTGTATCTTGTCTTCATTTCTTACTAGTGTTTTTCAAAGAACAAATGTTTTCCTTTTGATAAAGTTAGGCTTGTAAAGTTTTTATTTTATGATGTATGATTTTGTGTGTGTCTTATATAAGGAGTATTGTTCTCCACAAAATTGAAAATATTTTCTCTGATGCTTCCCTCTGGAAGTTTTACAGTTCTATCTTTTACATTTATCTCTCCAGTACATTAAAAAAAAGATTTTATTTATTTATTTGATGGAGAGAGAGATCACAAGTAGGCAGAGAGGCAGGCAGACAGAGAGGCAGCCTTGGGCACAGAAAAAAAAAGCCATGGTTTAAGAGAGAAATTAGCTCACAAAATAGAACAAGAACTCCACCAAACAACATACTAGCTGCTGGAACTCTCTGGTTCAGAGGAACTGATAAGCAACCAGATTTATGCTCCCCCTTCCCCTTGAAAGTACTGACTTGAGGACAGTCTGGACACTGTAGGCAGTTTGAGGTTTCAGTGAGCCCCAGGTCCCTTACCTTACATCAGCCCTGAACTCCTGGGACACAGAAAAAACACAGTTTAAAAGAGCATAATTGAGCATATAAAAGAGCCACCACCAGGACTCCACCAAATGGTGAGGGAGCTACTGGAACAGTCTCTGGGTGGGAGAGGCTGATAGACGTGGCCTCTTCTCCCCAATCCACCTTGAGAGCACAGACCAGTACACAGTTTTGGCACCAATTTGGTCTGCTTTGCCTCAGTGAGCCACAGGACTGTAGCCCACATCATCCCCAGCCATCCCAGCAAGGTGGCCACAGAGCAGTGCCCACAGGGATACCCCTGGTTAGTGCTCAGTACAGCTCCAGCCATTGTGCCAAGGTGACACAGGTGCAAGGCACCCCAGAACACCCCAGGATCACACCACTTTGGCTTCAGATAGATTGCTAGGGAACCTCCAAAGCAGAGTGCTCTGGAACCTCCCGTCTGATGTCTGCTTTGGATCCATCTGCCCCACCAGGGTACCCCTGTGTGGAGCACCCTATAACACTCCTGTCCATGCCAGCCTCAGCTCCATTCACCTGGGCAAGGCACCCACTACATCAAGTACCCCAGGACACCACAGCTTGCACTCACCTTAGCTTCAGCTGTCCTACCCAGGATACACTTCGTAGGGAGAGCCCAGGGACCACACCAGTCCATGTCCACTTCAGATTTAGCCATCCTACCAGGATGCCCTCTTGCCCAGAGCACCACAAGACCCCCTGACATATACCCTACCTTAGCTCCAGTTACCCTTCCAGGGTACCCTCTGTGCAGATTTCTGGAACATCCTCGTTTATATCCACTTCAGCTTCAGCTGTCTTGCCAAGATGGCCTCTCTGCATAGATCCCCAGGAACCCCCGGCTTGCATTCCCTTCAGCTTCAGGTAATCCTGTCAGGGAACCTTCTGAATGGAGAGCCCAGGGACCTTCCGGCCCACACAGTCCCAGCTCCAGCCACCTTGCCAGGGCACTCCCACATGGAAAACTCAAAATACCCTGGATAGCACCCATCTGCTGTGTGGAGAGCCCAGGGACTATACTGACCTGCACCCACTTGAAGCTTTAGCTCTTCTGCCAGGGTGCCCACTGTGTGGAGAGTCTGGGACCCCCAACTCATGCCAACCACAGCTCCAGCCAGCTAGCAGAAATTACCAAGTATACACAGTCTACACAAGGGCAACCAGACACAAGGCCATTCCTTCAATTTTAGAAGTAGCTCTTCCACCTAATGCATAGAAACAAACATAGAAAGTTAAACAAAAGGGGAGACAAGGCAACGTTTCTTATTTCTGCAAGAGAAATAAGACAAAACATCAGTAAAATAACTAAATGAAATGGAGATAAGCAATATGCCTGATAAAACATTTAAAGTAATGATTGTAAAGAGCTCACTGGTCTGAAGAGAAGAGTGGAAGAACTGAGTGAAACCTTTATTAAAGAGATATAAAATATAATAAAGAGCCAATCAGAGTTGAAGAATACAATAACTGCCATAAAAAATACCCTAGGGGAATCAACAGTACGTCAGGGGATGCAGAAGAACATATCAGTGATCTGGAAGACAGGGTAATGGAAAGCACCCAAAGCAAATAGCAAAAGGAGAAAAGAATAATTTGGAAATGTGGAGATAGGTTAAGGGATCTCTTGGACAACATCAAACAAACACATGTTCACATTACAGGGATCCCAGAAGAAGAAGAAGAGAGAAAGAGACAGAAAACTTACTTGGGGAAATAATAGTTGAAAACTTCAGTAACCTAGGAAAGGAACAAGACATCCAGTTTCAAGAATCACCAGAGAATTCCAAACAGGGTGAACTGAACAAGGTCCACACCATTACACACAATAATTAAAACGTCAAAGATTAAAGATAGAGAATTTTAAAAGCAACAATAAAGAAGCAAAAACTTACCTACGAGAGAAACCCTATTTTTCAGGAGAGACTTTGCAGGCCAGAAGGGAGTGGAATGATATATTGAAAGTGCTGAAGGGAATCCAAAAACCTGCAACCAAGTATACCCTGTCAAGGTTATCATTCATAATTAAGGAGAGATAAAGAATTTCCCAGACAAATAAAAGTTAAAATGAATTTATCATCACTAAACTGCCTTACAAAAATTTTAAAGGGACTTCTCTAAGTGGAAAAGAAAAGACTAGAAGTAGACATAAGAAAATTATGAATAAAAGGATGATGTAAAATATGACAGCATATACTAAATTGTGGAGGAGGGATTAAAAAAGTTTTTTTAGAATGTGTTTGAACTTAAATGACAGTCAACTTAATATAGGCTGCTATATACTTAGGATGTTATATATGTACCTCACTGTAACCACACACAACGTGGATGGAACTAGAGCGTATCATGCTTAGCGAAATAAGTCAAGCAGAGAAAGACAACTATCATATGATCTCCCTGATATGAGGAAGTGGTGATGCAACATGGAGGCTTAAATGGGTAGAAGAATAAATGAAACAAGATGGGATTGGGAGGGAGACAAACCATAAGTGACTCTTAATCTCACAAAACAAACTGAGGGTTGCCGGGGGGAGGGGGTTGGGTCGAAGGGGGTGGGATTATGGACATTGGGGAGGGTATGTGATTTGGTGAGTGCTGTGAAGTGTGTAAACCTGGTGATTCACAGACCTGGGGATAAAAATATATGTTTATAAAAAATATATGTTTATAAAAAATAAAAAATTAAAAAAAAAAAAAAACCTGTAAGAGATACACAAAAAATAGAAAGCCGCACATAACAGTACAGAAATTCATCCATCACAAAGAAAGAGCAAGAGAAGAAGAACGGAGCAGAGAAGTACAAAATCAACTAGAAAACCACAAAATGGCAATAACTATATACCTATGAATAATTACTTCGATTGTAAATCCTGCATGCTCCAATCAAAAGAAGTATTGTGGTAGAATGGATAAAAACACAAGACCCATTTTTATGCTGCCTACCAGAGACTCACCTTAGACCTAAAGACACAGTCTGAAAGTGAAGGGATGAGAAAACATTTACCATGAAAATGGAATTAGGGGAAAAAAGGCCGGGATAGCAATACTTAGACAAAATAGGCTTTAAAACAAAGACTGAAACAAGAGACAAGGGTATTGCATAATGATAAAGGGATCAATCCAAGAAGAAAATACACTAATAAACAGAAATCATACCATGCATCTTTTCAGACTACAAAGGTATGAAACTAGAAATCAGTCACAAGAAAGAGAATGGAAAAAACATGAACATACGGAGACTAAAATATTAACCAGTGGGTCAATGAAAAAAATCAAATAAATCAAAAAATACATTAAGACACATTAAAATGAAAGCACAAGAGTCCAAATCTTTGGAAACAGTGAAAGCATTTCTAAGAGGAAATTATATAGTAATACAGACCTACCTAAAGAAACAAGAAAAAGCTCAAATAAACAATGTAGTCTCACACGTAAAGGAACTGGAAAAAAGAGAACAAAACCCATGGTGAGTAGAAGGGGGGAAATAATAAAGATCAGAGCAAAAATAAATGACACAGAGACTAAAAAAGTAAAGAAAAGAGATGAAAAGACACTTCTCCAAAGAAGATATACAAATGACTAACAGACACATGAAAAAGTGTTCATCATCATTAGCCATCGGGGAGATTCAAATCAAACGATGTTGAGACACCACTATACAGCAGTTAGAATGGCTAAAATTAACAAGGCAGTAAACATGTGTTGGAGAGGATGTGGAGAAAGAGGAAACCTCTTACACTGTTGGTGGGAATGCAAGTTGGTGGGGTCACTTTGGGAAACAGTGTGGAGATTCCTTAAGAAATTAAAAATAGAGCTTCCCAATGATCTGGCAATTGCACTACTGGGTATTTACCTCAAAGATACAGGTGTAGTGAGAAGAAGGGCCATCTGTACCCCAGTGTTCATAGCAGCAATGGCCACAGTCACCAAACTGTGGAAAGAGCCTAGATGCCCTTCAAGAGATGAATAGATAAAGAAAGTGTGGTCCATATATACAATGGAGTGTTATGTCTCCATCAGAAAGGATGAATACTCAACTTTTGTATTAACATGGATGGGACTGGAAGAGATTATGCTGAGTGAATTGAGTCGAGCAGAGAGAGTCAATTATCATATGGTTTCATTTACTTGGGGAGCATAAGGAGAGTTATGGGGAGTTATAAGGAATAACATGGAGGAGATTGGGAGAAGGAGAGGAGAAAGCAGTTGGGGGAAATTGGAGAGGGGACAAACCATGAGAGACTATGGACTCTGAGAAACAAACTGAGGCTTTTGGAGGGGAGGGGGATGGGGGGGATGAGTGAGCCTGTTGGCGGGTATTAAGGAGGGTATGTATTGGATGGTGCCCTGGGTGTGGTGCATAAACAATGAATCTTGGAACACTGAAAAAATACAATTAAGATGTTAAAAGAATTATGCAAATACTACAAACAATTGTATGCCAAGAAATTGGACAACCTGGAAGAAATGGATAAATTTATAGAAGCATACAGTCTTCCAGAACAGAATCAAGAAAAAAAAAAAAAAAACAGAAAATCTGAGCAGACCAATTACTATTAATGAAATTGAATTGATAATCAAACAACCACCAAAACAGAAGAATCCATGACCTGATGGATTCACAGATAAATTCTATGAAACATAGAGGAGTTAATACCTTTTCTCCTCAAACTATTTGAAAAAATAAAAGAGGAAGGAAAGTGTCCAAATACATTCTATGAGGCCAGTATTACCCTCATACCAAAACCAGAAAAAGACACCACAAGAAAAGAAAACTATGGGCTAATAACCCTGATTAACATAGATGCCAAAATCCTCCACAAAATATTAACAAACTGCATCCAACAATACTTTCGAAGGATCATTTGCCACCATCATGTGGGATTTATTTCAGAATTGTAAGGATGTTTTCATACTTGCAAATCAATCAACGTGATGCACCACATGAAGAAAATGAAGGTTATAAGTCAAATGATTAATCTCAATCGATGCAGAAAAAGCATTTGATGGAATTTGTATCTACTTGTGAAATAAACGCTCAACAGAGTAGCTTTAGGGAACATACCTCAACACAATAAAGGCCACATATGTAAAAACACAGCTAATATCATACTCAATGGGGGAAATGGAGAGATTTTCCTCTAAGATTAAGAGCACTAAATGAGATGTCCAGTCTCACCACTTTTATTCAACAGAGCACTGGAAGTCCTAGACACAGCAATCAGATAAGAAAAAGAAATAAGAGACATCTATGTCAGAATAGAAGAAATTTAACTGCCACTATTTGCAGATGACATGATATTATATGCAAAAAACCCTAAAGACTCCACCAGAAACTATTAGACATAAAAATTAAGGAAACAATCCCATTTACAATTGCACCAAAAATAATAAGCTACCTAGGAATAATCTTAACCAAGGAGGCAAAAAAATCTGTACTCAGAAGACTATAAAACATTGATGAAAGAAATTGAAGACAACAAAATAAATAGGGATATGTGCCATGCTCATGGGTTAGAAGAATTAATATTGTTAAAATGTACATATTATCCAAAGCAATCTGCATATTCAATGCAATCCCCATCTAAATACCAGCAGCATTTTTTACAGAACTAGAACAAACAGTAATTTTTTAAATGGAATAAAAAAATACCCTGAATATACACTATTTGGGTTTTTTTCCAGTAAACATGAAAAGAAGCTACAGTCTATTACATTTCCAAAATACACTGGAGCCTTACATTAACACAATGTACTGTAACTTAGAATTTGTTCTGTAATGACTCTATCTTATATTCTCATTCAAGAAACTGTAGTCACCAGAAGGACCAAGATGTCTTATAAAATATGTTCACATGGTGTAAATTTTGTATACTATGTTGTGCCAGTATGCTAGAAGAGTATCCTTTTAGAGATAGCCAGTGCTAGGTTGGATCACAAATAGCTAATAATTTTTCTGTTCTCAAAGAAGATCTTTTAAACAGCTATGTGTGGAATGGGAAATAAAGTTACTCTATTTTGAATGAATGATCAAACTTCTCCTTACCAGAGTCAACTAGTAACTCAGTTTTCAGTAATAGAAGGTCTAAGGTTCATTTAATTACATCTCATTTTTGAACAAATTTTCTTCCAACTTTTCCACCCAGCATTTTCGGTATTGGGGAAGTGAAATGATCAACAGTTCATCTCTCTGCTAATTGTACATTTAGGGAAATTTGAACTTGTTTTAATGAGAATTTCAACCATTTGTTTTCATAATCAAATATACCAACTTATGATTCTGAACATATTTTTATAAAAGTAACTTCCTAATATATCGGAACTTGTACCTATCATTTCCCCATAAAGTTGTTGATGGGATATGTCATATTTTTGAAAACTGTGTAACATAACTTTTGTTAATATTTTTTATAGTTTTCAGAATTAGAAGTACACTTAGGACAGGAAAATGTTTTCATTAGATAATTCTACTTTTATGTGTCTATAATGGTGTATTATAAATTACAGGCAAAATATACAGCATTAATAAATATTTATAATAGTCTTTAATTTCACCTATATTTTGAGTATTATGAATTACTTAATTAAAATAAAGTGTATATTGTTTGAGTTGTTTGAATAAAAAAAAATACCCTGAATAATCAAATAATATTAAGAAAAACAAAGGTGGAACTATCATAATTCCTGAGTTCAAGATATACTACAAAGTTGTAGTAATCAAGACAGTATGTTATTGATACAAAAATAGACAAATAGATCAACTAAACACAATAGAGAGTCCAGAGATACTCCTACACTTATACTATTTATAAGTGTGTCAATCTACAACAAAGGAAGCAAGAATATACAATGGGAGAAAGACAGTCTCTTCAATAAATGGTCCTGGGACAGATGGACAGCTACATGCAAAAGAATGAAACCAGACAACATTGTTACAACATACACAAAAATAGATTCAAAATGGACTGAAGACTTTCTTAAAATTTTACTGAGAAATTTAATTTACTTAATACATGTAAGATCATTCATATTCTCTGTTTTAGCTTCTGCCCACTTTTTAAAAAAGATTTTATTTATTTATTTGACAGAGAGAGAGAGAGAGATCGATCACAAGTAGGCAGAGAAGCAGGCAGAGAGAGGGGGATGCAGGCTCCCTGCTGAGCAGAGAGCCTGATGCGGGACTTGATCACAGGACCTTGAGATCATGACCTGAGCTGAAGGCAGAGGCTTAACCCACTGAGCGACCCAGATGCCCCGCTTCTGCCCACTTTTGTAGGTTGTATTTTTTTTCAGGAATTTGCCCATTTCATCTAAATTTTCAAATATTTTTGCATAAAATTATTTACAATACTTACTTATTACACTTTGTCTATATGACATGTGGTGATATGTTCTTTTCCATTTCTGATATGACTGACTAGTTTTCTTTTTTATTTTCTGGATCTGTCTAACTGGAAGTTTATCATTTTTATTTTTCTATTGTTTGTTTTCTATTTCATTATTTTCTCCTCTTTTTCTTTTTTTTCTACTTCAGGTTTACTTTGTTCTTTTTAAAAAGCTTTTATTTAAATTCCAGCTAGTGAACATACAAAGTAATTAGTTTTAGGTGTACAATTTAGGGACTCAACAGTTCTGCACAACACTTGGTGCTCATGACAACTGCACTCCATCCTCATCACCTGTTTCACCCATCCCCCACCCACCTCCCCTCTGACCACCATCAGTGTATGTTCTCTATAGTTAAGAATCTGTTGGGCCTAAGAAAAGAACCAATGACAATGCCTCTCCCACAGACCTAAATAGATATAGGTATAGGCAAGATGTCTGAAATAGACTTCAGGGTAGCAATTAGGAAGACAGTAGCTAGGCTTGAGAAAACCATTAATGGCAACATAGAATCTCTAAGGGCAGTAATGAGAGCTAATCAGGCTGAACTTAAAAAGGCTATGAATGAGACACAATCTAAACTAGATACTCTAATGCTAGCGTAAATTAAGCAGAATGAATTAGTGATCTATAAGATAAACTGATAGAAAGGAAGGAAAAGGAGGAGGCCTGGAAGAAATAGCTTAAAATCCATGAGAACGGATTAGAGAAATCAGTGACACCATGAAACGTTCCAGTGTCCAAATTATTTGGATCCCTGAGGGGGTGGAAAGACAGAGAGGACTGGAAGATATGTTTGAGCAAATTGTATCTGAGACTTCCTTAACTAGGGAATGAAACAAGTATTCATGACCTAGAGGCAGAGAGGACCACTCCCAAGATCAAGGAGAACAGACCAATGCCCCAGAATGTTATAATAAAACTCACAAATCTTAGAACCAAGGAAGCCATCCTAAGGGCAGTTAGGGGGAAGACATGTCTAACGTGCAGAGGGAGGAACATTAAAATAAAGTCAGACCTGTCCACAGAGACCTGGAAAGCCAGAAACAGCCGGCAAGACATATTCAAGGTACTAAATGAAAAGAACATGCAGTCAAGAATACTTTATCCAGCAAGACTGTCATTCAGAATGGATGGAGAGATAAAGACCTTCCAGGACCAGCAGAAACTGTGAGACTATGGACTTCAGGAAAAAAACTGAGGGTTTTGGAGGGGAGGGAGAGAGGATGGGTGAGCCCAGTGATGGGTGTTAAGAAGGGCATGTATTGCATGGAGCACTGGGTGTTATATACAAACAATGAATCATGGAACACTACATCAAAAACTAATGATGTACTGTATGGTGACTAACATTAAAAAAGAAAAAAAGAATATGTGCCCACCAAGCCAGCCCTGCAAGAAATACTAAGGGGGATTCTATAAAAGAAGAAAGACTCCAAGAGTAATATGGACCAGAAATATTCAGAGACAATCCATAGAAACAGGGACTGTACAGATAATAGGATGGCAATAAACACATATCTTTCAGTATTAACCCTCAACATGAACAGCCTAAATGCTCCCATTAAACAGCACAGGGTTGAAGGTTGGATATAAAGACAGGACCCATCCATATGCTGTCTATAAGAGACTCATTTTGAAACTAAATACACTCCATACTAAAAGTGAGGGGATGGAAAACCATTTTTCATGCCAATGGACTTCAAAAGAAAGCTGGGTTAGTAATTCTTATATCAGACAAACTAGAATTTAAACCAAAGACTGTAATAACCTATCCAGAGGGACACTATATCATTCTTAAAGGGTCTATCCAACAAGAAAATCTAACAATTGTAAATATCTATGCCCCCAACATGGGAGCAACCAACTGCATAAGCCAGCTGTTAACCAAAACAAAGAATCAGATGGACAATACTACATTAACAGTAGGAAATTTTAACACTCCACTCTTAGCACTGGATAGATCATCTAAACAGAAGACCAACAAAGAAATAAGAGCTTTGAGTGACACATTGGACCAGATAGACTTAGTAGATATATACGGAACATCCCACCTTAAAACAACAGGAGACTCATTCCTCTCAAATGCACACAGAACTTTCTCCAAAATAGACTACATATTGGGTCAAATCAGGTCTCAGCCAATCCCAAAAGACTGAGATTATTCCCTGCATGATATCAGACCATAATGCCTTGAAACTGGAACTCAAACACAAGAAAAAATTTGGAAGGAATTCAAACACTTGAAAGTTAAAGAACATACTACTAAAGAATGAATAGGTCAACCAAGAAATTAAAGAAGAGCATAAACAATTCATAGAAACCAATGAGAACAAAAACACATCAGTCCAAATCATGTGGGGTACTGCAAAGGTGGTCCTAAGGGGGAAATACATAGCTATCCAAACTTTTCTCAAAAAAGTAGAAAAATCCCCAATGCACAAGCTAACCCTACACCTAAATGAACTGGAGAAAGAACTGCAAATAAAACCTAACTCAAGCAAGAGAGGAGAAATAATAAAGATTAGAGCAGAGATCAATGAAATAGAAACTAGAAAAAAAAGTAGAACAGACCAATGAAACTAGAAGCTGGTTTTTTTTAAAGAATTCATAAGATCAATAAAACCACTGGCCAAACTTATCCAAAAGAAAAGAGAAAGGCCCCAAATTAATAAAATCATGAATGAAAGGGGAGAGATCATGATTAACACCAAGGAAATAGAAACAATTATTTGAAATTATTATAAACAACTATATGCCAACAAATTAAGCAACCTGGAAGAAATGGATGCCTTCCTGGAAACTTACAAACTACCAAGAATAAAATAGGAAGAAACAGACAATCTGAACAAACCAATAACCAGTAATGAAATTGAAGCAGTAATCAAAACCTCCAAAAAAATAAAAGTCCAGAGCCAGGTGACTTCCCAGGGAAATTCTACCAACCATTTAAAAAAGAAGTAATACCTATTCTACTGAAGCTGTTCCAAAAATAGAAATGGAAGGAAAACTTCCAAACTCCTTCTATGAGGCCAGTATTACTCTGATCCCAAAACCAGGCAAAGACCCCATCAAAAAGGAGAATTACAGACCAATATGCTTGATGAACATGGATGCCAAAATACTCAACAAGATCCTAGCTAATAGGATCCAATAGTACATTAAAATAATAAACATTGTTAAAATGTCTATCTTCCCCATAGCTATTTACACTTTCAATGCCATCCCTATTAAAATACCATTGACATTTTTCAAAGAGATGAAACAAATAATCCTAAAATTTGTATGGAAACAGAAAAGACCCCAAATTGCCAAGAGAAGGGTGAAAAAGAAAACAAAGCTGAGGGCATCACATTGCCTGACTTCAGGCTGTATTACAAAGCTGTGATCAACAAGGCAGAATGGTATTGGCAAAAAGCAGACAGATAGACCAATGGGACAGAATAGAGACTCCAGAAATGGACCCTCAACTCTATGGTCAACTAATCTTTGACAAATTGGGAAAAAATATCCAATGGAAATAAAATAGTCTATTCAATAAGTGGTGCTGGGAAAATTGGACAGCTCCATACAGAAGAATGAAACTGTACCATTCCCTTACACCATACACAAATATAAACTCAAAATGGATGAAAGACCTCAATATAAGACAGGAATCCATAAAAAACCTAGGGAACATAGGCAGTAACCTCTTCAACACTGGCCATAGTAACTTCTTTCAAGACACGTCTCCAAAGGCACATGAAACAAAAACAAAATGAACTTATGGGACTTCATTAAGATAAAAAGGTTTTGCACAGCAAAGGAAACGGTCAACAAAAACCAAGTCAACCAGCAGAATGGGAGAAGATATTTGCAAATGACATTACAGACAAAGGACTGATATCCAAGATTGATAAAGAACTTCTCAAACTCAACACTCAAAAAATGAATAACCCAGTCAAAAAATGTACAGAAGACATGAACAGACACTTCCCTAAAAATGACATAAAAATGGCTAACAGACACATGTCTTGAAACTGAAATGAGATACCACCTTACAAGAGTTAGGATGGCAAAAATTAACAAAGCAGGAAACAACAAATGTTGGCAAGGATGTGGAAAAAGGAGATCCCTCTTACACTGTTGGCAGGAGTGCAAGTTAGTACAGTACTCTGGAAAATAGTATGGAGGTTCCTCAAGATGTTAAGAATAGAGCTACCCTGTGACCCAGCAATTGCACTACTGGGTATTTATCTCAAAGATACAGATGTGGTGAAAAGAAGGGGCATATGAACCCCAAAGTCCACAATAGCCAAACTTTGGAAGGAGCACAGATGCCCTTTAACAGATGAATGGATAGGATGGAACTGGAGGGGATTATGTTAAGTGAGGTAAGTCAAACAGAGAAAGATAATTATCATATGGTTTCACACATATGTGGAACATAAGCAATAGTGTGGAGGACCATAGGGGAAGGGAAGGAAATCCAAAGGGGGAGAAATCAGAGAGGGAGATGAACCATTAGAAATTATGGACCTGGAGAAACAATCTGGGGGTTTCAAAGGGGAGAAGGGTGAAGGGGTAATGGGTGATGGGTATTGAGGATGACATATGCTGTGATTGGCACTGGGTGTTACACTTAAATAATGAATCATTGAACACTGCAATAAACAATGAATTTTGGAACACTAAAAAGAAATAAAATAAAATGGATAAATGTAAAAAAAATTTTAAATTATAAAAAATTAAAAAGAACAAAAGACTAAAGCACAAAAAAATTTAAAAATTGACAGAAAAAAATAACCTTTTGGGTGCCTGGGTGGCTCAGCTGTTGAACACTTGCCTGTGTCAGGTCATGATCCCAGAGTCCTGGGATGCAATGCAGTCTGCTTCTCCCTCTTACACCCTTTCTGCTTGTGTTCCTTTCTCACTGTCTCTTTCTGTCAAATAAATAAAATCTTTTAAAAAAAAGAATCTGTTTCTTGGTTTGCCTCCTTCTCTTCCCCCACCTTTGTTTGTTTGTTTCTTAAATTCCACATATGAATGAAATCATATGGTATTTGTCTTTTTCTGAGTGACATTTCATTTAGCATTTTTTTCTTCCTTTTCTAGCTTATCAATCATTAATTTTAGACATTTTATCTTTCCCCCCCAAATTTAAACCTTAAATTTTCCTCTAACCTCTGTTATTTTAATTGTACAATTTTTCATATGTTGCATTTTCATTATCATTCAGCTAGAAATATTTTCTAATTTCCTTCATTTATTCTTTGAATCATGATTTATGTTTAGAAGTGTGTTTTAAATTTTTCAAATATTAAGATTTTTTTCAGTATATTATTAGTTATATATAATTTAATTCCACTATGGCCAGACAACTTCCTTTATATAATTTCAATCATTTTATATTTATGGAAACATGTCTCATGGCCTAAATTATAGTCTACCTTTGTGAGTGTACCATGTGTACTTTAAAAGAATGTGTATTATGCAATTGTTTGGTATAGTGTTTTACAAATATTAAATCAAGGTAGTTGATAGTGTTGCTTATGATATATACATTTTTACTGATTTCTATTTTTAGTTGTGTCAGTTGCTGAAGCATGGGTGTTAAAATCTTCTGTAATAATTGTAAGATTGTCCATTTATTGCTATCAAAATATGTTTCATGCATTTTGAGGTGAATACACATTTATCATTATTATGTCCTTCTGATAAATCATTCTTTTTATCATTATGAAATGTCCCTCTTTATCTCTGGCATTACTCTTTAACTTGACGTCTATTTTATCTCATTTCAACATAGCCATGCCAGCTTTCTTATGCTTACTGCATGTATGATATATCTTTTTCCATCCAATTACTTTCAACTTATCTGCATCTTTATATTTAAAATGTGCTGTTTTGAGGTAGAATATAATTATATTTCTTATACATATGGATAATCTCTGAATTTTAATTGGAGTGTTTAGACCATTAATTATTAATATGACTGACTTTGTTTACCATTGTAATATTTTTATTTTGTCCCCTCTATTTTGTCTTTCCTCTGTTTCCTATTTTCTTTTAGATTTTTGCAGTATTTTAAGTATTAAATTTTATTTATGGTCTTTTTAGATAATGTGTTGTCTGTGTATATGTATGTGTTTTATTTTTTCTTTTTTAAACATTTTTATTTATTTTTTTAATTTCTTTTCAGTGTTCCAGAATTCATTGTTTATGCACCACACCCAGTGCTCCATGCAATACATGCCCTCCATAATACCCACCACCAGGCTCACCTAACCTCCCATCCTCCTCCCCTCCAAAACCCTCAGTTTGTTTCTCAGAGTCCATAGTCTCTCATGGTTTGTCTCCCCCTCCTATTTCCCCCAACTCCCTTCTCCTCTCCATCTCCCCATGTCCCCCATGTTATTCCTTATGCTCCACAAATGAGTGAAACCATACGGTAATTGACTCTCTCTGCTTGCCTTATTTCACTCAGCATAATCTTCTCCAATCCCATTCATGTTGATACAAAAGTTGGGTATTCATCCTTTCTGATGGAGGCATTATACCCCATAGTATATATAGATCACATCTTCCTTATCCATTCATCTGTTGAAGGGCACATCTTGGTTCTTTCCACAGTTTGGTGACTGTGGCCATTGCTGCTATGAACATTGGGGTACAGATGGCCATTCTTTTTACTACATCTGTATCTTTGGGGTAAATACCAAGTAGTGCAATTGCAGGGTCATAGGGAAGCTCTATTTGTAATTTCTTGAGGAATCTCCACACTGTTCTCCAAAGTGGCTGCACCAACTTGCATTCCCACCAACAGTGTAAGAGGGTTCCCCTTTCTCCACATCTTCTTCAACACACGTTGTTACTTATCTTGTTAATTTTGGCCATTCTAACTGGTGTAAGGTGGTACCTCAATGTGGTTTTGATTTGAATTTCCCTGATGGTAGTGATGATGAACATTTTTTCATGTGTCTGTTAGTCATTTGTATGTCTTCATTGGAGAATTGTCTGTTCATGTCTTCTGCCCATTTTTTGACATGATTATCTGTTTTGTATGTGTTGAGTTTGAGGAGTTCTTTATAGATCCTGGATATCAGCCTTTTGTCTGTGTTGTCATTTGTGAATATCTTCTCCCATTCCCTGGATTGCCTCTTTGTTTTGTTGACTGTTTCTCTTGCTGTGCAGAAACTTTTGATCTTGATGAAGTCCCAAAGATTCATTTTTGCTTTTGTTTCCTTTGCCTTTGGAGCCATATCTTGAAAGAAGTTGCTGTGTCCAATGCTGAAGAGGTTACTGCCTATGTTCTCTTCTAGGATTCTGATGGATTCCTGCCTCACTTTGAGGTCTTTTATCCATTTTGTGTTTATCTTTGTGTATGGTGTAAGAGAATGGTCGAGTTTCATTCTTCTACACATAGCTGTCCAATTTTCCCAGCACCATTTATTGAACAGACTGTCTTTTTTCCACTGTATAATTTTCCTGCTTTGTTGAAGATTATTTGACTATAGAGTTGAGGGTCCATATCTGACCTCTCTGCTCTGTTCCACTGGTCTCTGTGGTTTATATGTGTTTTATTTTAATGGGTTCTCTAGGGATTAAAATATACATTATCAATTTTTCATAGTCCACTTACAGTTAATATTGTACTTCTTCTTCGAAAATGTAGACACCTTGGAAACATATATGTCTCTTTACATATCCTAATTTTTTTATGTTCTGATTCTCATAGGTATTAAAACTACATACATTGAAGAACTTTCAAGTAAATGGGTGATGGGTAATAAGGAGGGCATTTATGATGAGCACTAAGTGTTATGTGTAAGTGATGAATTACAAAATTCTCCTTTTTTTTAAAAGATTTTATTTATTTATTTGACAGACAGAGATCACAAGTAGGCAGACATGCAGGCAGAGAGAGAGAGAAAGAGGAGAAGTCAGGCTCCCTGCCAAGCAGAGAGCCCAATGAGGGACTCGATCCCAGGACCCTGAATTCATGACCTGAGCTGAAGGCAGAGGCTTAACCCACTGAGCCACCCAGGTGCCCTGCAATATTCTACTTCTGAAACCAATATTACATTATATGTTAACTAACTATAATTTAAACAAAAAGTTGAAAAAGAGAAAAGATTATCAATGTTTTTAGTTCTATTTTTCTGGGCTTACTGTAACTTTTGAGACTAGGGGAAAAGCCCAAATTGTACTATTTTAAAGATATCATTTGGCTATAAATGTCTGCTTAAGTGGGACAATGGTGACTTATCATTACTGTCAAATAAGGTTTTAGTAAATTGCCTTTTTTTAGGGGAAATGGACTAAATGATATTAAAGCTATATATATATCATTATTTTATCAACTAAAACATTTGATAAGTATATTATCATGATTGATATTGATAAAAATGAATAAAATGTGTTTTTCAAAAACAATTACACATCAAAAACTAATGATATACTATATGGTAACATGACAATTAAAACAGTTATAATTTTTGTTTTATTTATTTATTTAAAGATAGATTTATTTACTTTAGAGAGAGAGTGGGGAGGGGCAGAGGGAGAGGGAGACAAAAACTCTAAGAAGACTCCTCTCTGAGCATGGAGTTTGACATAGGGCTTGATGTCATGACACTGGGATCACCATGAGCCAAAACCAAGAGTCAGTTGCTTAACCTAGTGTGCCACCCAGGTGCCCCATAATTTTTGTTTAAATAGGCATATGTATTTTATTTTTATTTCTTCAACTTTTTGTTTAAATTCTAGTTAGTTAACATACAGTGTAGTATTGGTTTCAATACTACATTATGGTACTAACATATAGTGTATCATTGGTTTCAATATTACACATTAGAGTAGAATTTAGGCACATGTATTTTAGAGAAATTATGAGGGGAAATCATTTACCACTTCTGATGCTCTTGTTTTTGTTTTTGAAGATACATGTTTCCCTTCAGCCTCAAGAACTTCTTTCAGCATTTCTTGTAGTGCTGGTCTATGGGGCATGGATTCTCTTAGTTTTCTGTTTACTAAATATGTCTTTATTTCATCTCCATTATTGAAGAATATTTTCATGAGTTATAAAATTCTGGACTGGCATTTCTTTCTTTCCATGCATTACAGATGTCAAGAAACTCTCTTCTGGTCTCTACAGTTTTTGATAAGACATTTGCAGTCATCCAAATCATTGTTTCTGTCTATGTAATTAATGTGTCATGGTTCTCTTTATGCTTTTAAGACTTTTTCTTTCCTTCCTTCCTTCCTTCCTCCCTCCCTCTCTCCCTCTTCCTCCCTCCTTCCCTCTCTTATTCCCTCCCTTTCCTTCCTTCTTTCTTTTTCTCTTTTCTTCTTTCTTTCTTTCTTTCTTTCTGTCTTTTTTCGTTCAGTAGTTTAGTTATTATGCACCTAGGATTGATTTTCTTTGAATGTATTCTGTTTGGAATTCTCTGGATTTTAAAATTTATATCTTTCATTGAATTTGAGAAGCTTTCAGCCATTACATTTTCACATTTTTTTTCTGCCACATTTTCTTCATTTCTTCTTGGATTTCATTTGATATAAGCCAAACCTCTTTATACTGTCCCACAAATCTCTGAAAATCTGTTCATATTTTCAAGCTGTTCTCTTTTTCAGATTGTATAATTTCTATAAATCTGTATTTAAGCTCATTTTCTCTTTCCTCTGTCAACTCTATTCTTTTCTTAAACTTATCTAATAAAGTTTTTGTTTGAGCTATTGAATTTCTTATTTCTAAAAATTTCTTTTGGTTCTTTTTAAAAAATATTTTCTATTTCCCTGCTGATGTTCCCTGAATTTTAATTAATTTCTAGTGCATTTTCTTTTATTTCATTGAATATAGTTATAATGTTGCTTTAAAGTCCTTGTATGATAATTCTGACATCTGGGTCATCTCAGGGTTGGCCTCTGCTAATTTTATTCTCTCTTGAGAATTGGTCACATTGTCCCTTGTGTGTGTGTGTGTGTGTGTGTGTGTGTGTGTACATTAGTTTTAGATTGTACCCTGAATATCATGGACATTATGTTATAGAGGCTCTGGGTTCTGTTAGAGTTATCTGAAGAATGTTGATGTTTTGTTTTATCAGATACTAAAACAAGAAACTCACCTTATTGCCAGTTGCTTTTCTAAGTTTTGACTACCCTACTTTATATATCTTATTTTGTTCATACTTCAGGATTCTCAGGGTGTGTGTGTGTGTGTGTGTGTGTGTGTGTGTGTGTGTGTGTATGTGTGTGTCTAAACTTAATAGTTGCTGTTTGTGGGGAAAATTGGTCTAGAAGGGGGTTTATGTTGCCATATCTGAAAACCTTCAGATTAAGGTTCAGTTGCAGAAGGTTCAGATGCAGAATCTTCCTGATGACTTAAAAGTAAATTTGATATTTTGAAATTTCTATTTGTACCCCCAAGAGATAGATGACTGAGTATAACCATTTACTGGTATATTCATTGAGGTCTAAGGTGGTCAAAGTACATTCACACGGACTCCAAGAATATAGTGAGTAATCTTTTAAATGTGAACCATTATTTCCCCAGAAGTCATGCCTTGAAATCAGCCTCATAGTTCTATTCTTATAATATTTTATATTCTTATAATTAATATTACTCAACCAAATCAAAGCCTAATGTAATTGGGGAAAGAGTAGTCTCAGGATCCCCATGTCTAGACCCACTTTTATTGACTTTGAGAGTAACTTTGTCATGAAATAAAGTTTAAGTTGCTAGATAAACATAGCCATCACAGACAAAACCATAACCTTTATTTTGTGTTTTACCCCATAATGTTCAAATGCAGTATGGACAATCCAAATTCCTGGTTTAGGTAAAAGATATAACTCTCCCAAAGACCTGGATATTGGAAAATTCTGGGTTAATGATTGTGACCCTTATCCTTAAGAAAACTGGAACTCCTGTTCCCAAGGAATGCTCCTACAGCGATCTGCCCCTCTGGCATATGTTCTGAAATTAATCAATAGTTCTCCTTCATGTATACCCCAGGTTCTGATGCTTCTGTGCTGTGTTTTGGGCCATGTTATTTAGCTACCTGGCTCTTTAAGGGTGGAGACTCAGTTTACTATACCCCAGCAGCTCTCCCAGAGTTAAGCCCTATTGATTTTTTTGAACTTTTTTAAGATTTATTTTTATTTTTATTTGTTATTAACTTATAGTATATTACTTGTTTCAAGGGTATAGGTCTGTAATTCATCAGTCTTACACAATTCACGGCACTCACCATAGCACATACCCTCCCCAATGTTCATCATCCAACTACCCCATTCCTCCTACCCCCTTCCACTCCAGCAACCCTCAGTTTGTTTCCTGAGATTAAGAGTCTCTTATGGTTTGTTTCCATCTCTGGTTTCATCTTGTTTCATTTTCCCCTCCCTTTCTCTATGATCCTCTGCTTTGTTTCTCAAATTCCTCATATCAGTGAGATCATATGATAATTGCCTTTCTCTGATTGACTTACTTCTCTTAGCATAATACCCTATTTGCATCCATGTCATTGCAAATAGAGAGATTTCATTGTTTTTTGATGGTTGCATAATATTCCACTACATATACATACCACTTCTTCTTTATCCATTCATCTGTCAGTGGACATTTAGGGTCTTTCCATAGTTTGGCTATTGTGGACATTGCTGCTATAAACATTGGGGTCCATGTGCCCCTTTGGATCACTACGTTTTTATCTTTGGGGTAAATACCCAGTAGTGTGATTGCTGGGTTGAAGGGTAGCTCTATTTTCAACTTTTTGAGGAACCTCCATACTGTTTTCCAGAATGGCTACAGCAGCTTACTTTCCCACCAACAGTGTAAGAGGGTTCCCCTTTCTCAACATCCTAAGTTGTTAAGTTGTTTCCTAAGTTGTTAATTTTAGCCATTCTGACTGGTGTGAGGTGGTATGTCACTGTGGTTTTGATTTGTTTTTCCCTGATGCCAAGTGATGTTGATCACTTTTTTGCGTCTATTGGCCATCAGGATATCTTCCTTGCAGAAGTGTGTGTTCATGTCTTCTGCCCATTTCTTGATTGGATTATTTGTTCTTTGGGTATTGAGTTTGCTAAGTTCCTTTCGATTTTGGATACTTGCCCTTTATTTGATATGTCATTTGCACATATCTTCTCCCATTCAGTTGTCTTTTGTTTTTTAATTGACTGTTTCCATTGCTGTGAAAGCTTTTTATCTTGACAAAGTCCCAATAGTTCATTTTTGTCCTTGCTTCCCTTGCCTTTGGCAATGTTTCTAGGAAGAAGTTGCTGCAGCTGAGGTCCAAGAGGTTGCTGCCTGTGTTCTCCTCAAGGATTTTGATGGATTCCTGTCTCACAATGAGGTCTTTCATCCATTTGGAGTCTATTTTTTTGTGTGGTGTAAGGAAATGGTCTAGTTTCATTTTTCTGCATGTGGCGGTCCAATTTTCCCAACACCCTTTGTTGAAGAGACTGTCTTTTTTTCATTGGTCATTCTTTCCTGCTTTGTCAAAGATTAGTTGACCATAGGGTTGAGGGGGTCCATTTCTGGGCTCTCTATTCTGTTCCATTGATCCATGTTGTCTGTTTTTTTTGTGCCAGTACCATACTGTCTTAATGATGACAGCTTTGTAATAGAGCTTGAAGTCCGGAATTGTGATGCCACCAGCTCTGGTTTTCTTTTTCAACATTCCTCTGGCTCTTCAGGGTCTTCTCTGGTTCCATACAAATTTTAGGATTATTTGTTCCATTTCTTTGAAAGAAGTTGATGGTATTTTGATAAAGATTGCATTAAATGTGTAGATTGCTCTAGGTAGTATAGACATTTTCACAATATTTGTTCTTACAATTCATGAGCATGGAAAGTTTTTCCATTTCTTTGTGTCTTCCTCAATTTCTTTCATGAGTATTCTATAGTTTTCTGAGTACAGATTCTTTGCCTCTTTGGTTAGGTTTATTCCTAGGTATCTCATGGTTTTGGGTGCAATTGTAAATGGGATCAACTCCTTAATTTCTCTTCTGTCTTGCTGTTGGTGTATAGAAATTCAACTGATTTCTGTGCATCAATTTTATATCCTGAAACGTTACTGAATTCCTATATGAGTTTTAGCAGTTTGGGGGTAGAATCTTTTGGGTTTTCCACTTAAAGTATCATATCATCTGACTTTGCCAATTTGGTTGCACCGTGTTTCTTTTTGTTGTCTGATTGCTGAGGCTAGGACTTCTAGTACTATGTTGAATAGCAGTGGTGATAGTGGACATCCTGTCGTGTTCCTGACCTTAGGAGAAAAGCTCTCAGTTTTTCCCCACTGAGAGCGATATTTACTGTGGGTTTTTCATAGATGAGTTTTATGATATAGAGGTATGTACCCTCCATCCTTACACTGTGAGGAGTTTTGATCAATAAAGGATGCTTTGTCAAATGCTTTTTCTGCATCTATTGAGATGATCATATGGTTCTTGTTCTTTCTTTTATTAATGTATTGTAGCACATTGATTGATTTGTAGATATTGGACCACCCTTGCAACCCAGGAGTAAATCCCACTTGGTTGTGGTGTGTAATCTTTTTAATGTACTGTTGGATCCTATTGGCTAGTATTTTGGTGAGAATTTTTGCATCTATGTTCAAGAGGGATATTAGTTTATAATTCTCCTTTTTGATGGGGTCTTTGGTTTTAGGATCAAGGTAATGCTGGCCTCATAAAATGAGTTTTGAAGTTTTCCTTCCATTTCTGTTTTTTGGGAAGTTTCAGGAGAATAGGAATTTTTTTAAATGTTTGTTACAATTCCCCTGAGAAGCCATCTGGCCCTGGGCTCTTGTTTGTTGGGAGATTTTTGATTACTGCTTCAATCTCCTTAGTGGTTATGGGTCTGTTCAGGTTTTCTATTTCTTCCTGGTTCAGTTTTGGTGGTTTATAGGTCACTAGGGATGCATCCATTTCTTCCAGATTGTCTAATTTGCTGGCATATAGTTGCTCATAATATGTTCTTATAATTGTTTGTATTTCTTCAGTGTTGATTGTGATCTCTCCTCTTTCATTCATGATTTTATCTATTTGGCTCCTTTCTCTTTTCTTTTTGATATATCTAGATAGAGGTTTATTGATCTTATTCTTTCAGGAACTGGCTCCTAGTTTCATTGATCTGTGCCACTGTTTTTTTGTTTGTTTGTTAGTATTTTACTTCCTTTTTTTTTTAATGCTGAGTTTTATTTATTTCCGGCATAACAGTATTCATTATTTTTTCACCACACCCAGTGCTCCATGCAATCCGTGCCCTCTATAATACCCACCACCTGGTACCCCAACCTCTCTCCCACCTGCCAATTCAACCCCCTCAGATTGTTTTTTTAGAGTCCATGGTCTCTGATGGTTCACCTCCCCTTCCAATTTCCCCCAACTCCCTTCTCCTCTCTAACTCCCCATATCCTCCATGCTATTTGTTATGCTCCACAAATAAGTGAAACCATATGATAATTGACTCTCTCTACTTGACTTACTTCTGTCATTGATTTCTGCTTTAATCTTTGTTATTTCTTTTCTCCTGCTGGATTTAAGCTTTATTTTCTGTTCTCTTCCGAATCCTTTAGGTGTGTGTTTAGATTGTGCTTTTGAGACTTTTCTTGTTCTTTGAAGAAGATCTGTATTTCTATATAACTTCCTCTTGGTACTACCATTGCTGTATCCCAAAGGTTTTGAACTGTTGTGTTTTCATTTTCATTTTCCTCCATGTATTTTAAAAATCTTCCTTAATTTCCTGGTTGACCCATTCATTCTTTAGTAGGATGCTCTTTAACCTCCATGTATTTGTGGTCCTTCCAAATTTTTTCTTCTGGTTGACTTCCATTTTAAAGCATTGTGGCCTGAGAAGATGCATGGTATGATCTCAGTCTTTTTGTACTAGTTGAGACATGATTTGTGACCTGGTATGTGATCTATTCTGGAGAATGTTCCATGTGCACTAGAGAGGAATGTGTATTCTGATGAAATGCTCTGAATATAAGTCCATCTGGTCCAGTGTGTCATTCAAAGCCCTTGTTTCCTTGTTGATCTTCTTCTTAGGTGATCTGTCCATTGCTGTGAGTGAGGTGTTAAAATCTCCTACTCTTATTGTATTATTTTCAATGAGTTTCTTGAATTTTGTTATTAATTGGTTTATATATTTGGCTGCTTCCATGTTAGGGGCATAAATATTTACATTTGTTAGAACTTCTTGTTGGATAGACCCTTTAATTATGATATAATGTTCTTCTTCATCTCTTACTAGTCTTTGGTTTAAAATCAAATTTGTCTGCTATAAGGATTGTCATCCTAGTTCTCTTTTGAGGTCCATTGGCATGAAAAATTGTTCTTGACCCTTTCAGTTTCAATATGGTAGTGTCTTTGGATCTAAAATGAGTCTCTTGTAAGCAGCATATCAATGGGACTTGGGTTTTTAAATCCATTCAGATACCCTATGTCTTTTGATTGGAGAATTTTGTCCCTTTATATTGAGTCATTATTGAAAGATATGAATTTAGTGCCATTGTATTAACCTGTGAAGTCACTGTTCCTATATATTGTCTCCTTTCCTTTCTGATCTGTGTTACTTTTGGGCTCTCTCTCCACTCAAAGGATCCCTTTAATATTTCTTGCAGGATTTAGTGTTCCCAAATTTCTTAATTTTTTGTTTGTCCCAGAAACACTTTATCTTTCTTTTATTCTTAATGACAGCTTTGCTGGATAAAGTATTCCTAGTTTCATATATTTCCCATTTTATTCCATTTAATACATCATCCCAGTCCTTTTTAGCCTGGCAGGTCTCTGTGGACAGGTCTGCTGCCAGCCTTAAGTGTCAACACTTGTAGGCTAAGGACCTCCTGTCAAAAGATGCTTTCAAGACTTTCTCTTTCTCTTTGAAATTTGCAAGCTTTGCTATAATCTGGCAAGCTGTTGACTTATTTTTGTTGATTTTGAGGGGGGTTCTCTGTGCCTCCTGGACTTGAATACCTGTTTCCTTCCTCAGATTAGGGAAGTTCCCAGATATAATTTGTTGACATAAATCTGCCTCTTTCTCCAACTCTTCATCTTCTGGGACCCCTAATATACAGAAATTATTTCACTTTATGGAATTGCTGAGTTCTATAAATCTCCCTTCATAATCTGATAGTTTTCTTTCTGTCTTATTTTCAGCTTCCTTATTTTTTATCTTTTTATCCTCTATATAACAGATTCTCCTGCTTCATTCTTCTTCATTTCTTTTTTTTTTTTAATTTTATTTATTTATTTGACAGAGAGAGATCACAAGTAGGCAGAGAGGCAGGCAGAGAGAGAGAGAGGAGGAAACAGGCTCCCTGCTGAGCAGAGAGCCCGATGCGGGACTCGATCCCAGGACCCTGAGATCATGACCTGAGCCGAAGGCAGCGGCTCAACCCACTGAGCCACCCAGGCGCCCCCATTCTTCTTCATTTCTATAGCATCCACTTGGGACTGCATCTCAGTAATAACATTTTTAATTTTGTTATGACCAGATTTTAGGTCTTTTATCTCTACAGCAAGGGATTTCTTAATGTCTTCTATACTTTATTCAAGTTCAGCTAGTATCTTTATAATTGCTTCAAATTCTAGTTTACTCATATTGATTAAATTCCTGACAGTGAGTGCCATCTCCTGTTCCTTCTTTTGGGGTAAATTTCTGTCTTGTCATTTTGTCCAGAAAAGAAAGGAAGAAAGAAAAAGAAAAAAAAACCCAACAGGAATAACAATAACAATAAGAACAACAACAACAACAAAACTTCAAGTCACATCATTTTAGTTAGAATCTCAGAAAGAGAAGAGAAAGAGAGGTGCAAAAAAGGTGTTTAAAGAAATAATGTCTGAGAACTTTTGAAATTTAATGACAGACACCAAACCACTTTTCCAAAAACTCAGAGTACTCCAAACAGGAATGAAGAAGCTAAGCATATGATATTCAAACAGCTGGAAACAAAAGACAAAGAGAAAATCTTGCAGGAAGAGAAAAAAGAATAACAACAGACTGCCTCTTGGAAACCGTGCAAGTCAGGAAACAATGAGGGATTATTTTAGTGTGTAGAAAGAAGAAACTTTCAATCTAGGATACTTTGCCCAGAATTTTTTTTTTTTTTAAATGAAGGTAAAATACCAAATCAGACAAGTCAAAATTGAGAGAATTTATTGTTAGAAGGCGCACTCTACAAGATAAAAGGAACTTTTTAATGCAGAAATAATACTGTAGTGGATAAATGTGGGACTGACTACAGAAGGAAATAAAGAATGCTGAAAATGAAATAAATGAAGGTAAAATTGTATTATTTACTTTTTCTTATGTTTAATGGCCTAAATGATAATTCATCATCTAAGGAAAATAGTAACAATTTATTATGTTTTCATAATATAAAAGTGGAAGTTATTCCAACTAAAGCACGAAGTATAGGAAGGATTAGTTGGGAGTATACTGTTGTAAAAGTTTTATATGCCTTGTGAAGTGGGATAATAATATTTGCTAGTAGAGTCTGATTAAAACTTAAAATCATACTCTGAGTAACCACTAAAAAATGTGTTAAAATGGGGGTATAAATTGTACATCAAAAGGAGATAAAATAGAAGTTTAAAATTTTCAACTAAAGGAAGAGAAAGCAGAAAAGGAGGAATAAAGAAACAGAGATGACATAGAACAATGAGAAAACAGCTATCAAAATGGAAGATTTATTTTTTATTTCTTTTCAGTGTTCCAGAATTCATTGTTTATGCACCACACCCAGTGCTCCATGCAATACGTGCCCTTCATAATACCCACCAGGCTCACCCAAACTCCCATCCTCCCCCCTCCAAAACCCTCAGTTTGTTTCTCAGAGTCCACAGTCTCTCATGGTTCATCTCCCTCTCTAATTTCCCCCAAGTCCCTTCTCCTCTTCATCTCCCCATGTCCTCCATGTTATTACTTATGCTCCACAAGTAAGCAAAACCATATGATTATTCATTCAGCATAATCTCTTCCAGTCCCATCCATGTTGATACAAAAGTTGGGTATTCATCCTTTCTGATGGAAGCATAATACTTCATAGTACATATGGACCACATCTTCCTTATTCATTCATCTGTTGAAGGTCATCTTGGCTCTTTCCACAGTTTGACAATTGTGGCCATTGCTGTTATGAACATTTGGGTACAGATGGCCCTTCTTTTCACTACATCTGTATCTTTGGGGTAAATACCCAGGAGTGCAATTGCAGGGTCTTAGGGAAGCTCTATTTTTAGTTTCTTGAGGAATTTCCACATTGTTCTCCAAAGTGGCTGCACCAACTTGCATTCCCACCAACAGTGTAAGAGGGTTCCCCTTTCTCCACATCCTCTCCAACTAATGTTGTTTATTGTCTGGTTAATTTTGGCTATTCTAACTGGTGTAAGGTGGTATCTCAATGTGGTTTTGATTTGAGTCTCTCTGATGGCTAGTGATGCTGAACACTTTTTCTTGTATCTGTTAGCCACAAAATGGCAGATTTTAATTCAGTCATATCAATTATCATAGTAATCATTATGTGTGAAGAGTCTAAACATACTAGTTTAAAGGCAGAGAGTGCCATATTGAATTAAAAAAAATATCAAGACCCAACTATGCTGTTTACAAGAAAGCTACTTTAATTATAAAGAAATACACAAGTTAAAAGTAAAAGGATGGAGAAAGATATATAATGCAAACATTAAACAAAATAAAACTATAGTGGCCTCACTATCAGACAAAAAATATCTTCAGGAAAGGAATATTAGCAGGGATACAGAGGGACATTACACATGATGAAAGAATAAATTCTCCAAAAGACATAATCTTAAGTGTTTACACTCTGTACAATGGAGCTTTAGAATCCATAAGGAAAAATAATAAATTACTATAATTTTAAAAAGTATATAAATCTACACTAATAGTTGGAGACTTCAACACTTCCTTAGTAGTAGCTATAGGACAAGTAAACAGAAAATCAGTAACAATATAGAAGACCTGGGGTGCCTGGATGGCTCAGTCAGTTAAGCATCTGCTTTTGGCTCAGGTCATGGTCCCAGGGTCCTGGAATCAAGTCCCACATTGGCTCCCTGCTCAGTTAGGAGCCTGCTTCTCCCTCTCCCTCTATCCCTTCCCCCTGCTCATATGTACTCTCTGTCTCTCTTTCTCTCTCTCAAACACCTAAATAAAATCTTTAAAAAAAGAAGAGCTTAACAATAAGACTTGGTTTGCATTTATAAAACACTCCGCCTAACAAAAGTAGAATACAATTTCTTTTCACATGCACGCACATGGAATGTTCACCATTATTGATCATACTTTGTGTCATAAAACAAACCTCAATAAATTTAAGATTCTCAGTCATTTAATGTTCTTTATAAATAGAAGAAGAAATACTTCTCAACTTATGAGGCAAGCATTACTCTAATACCAAATCAAATATATTGCTAAAAAGAAACTAAAACCCAATATTTCTCATAAATATAAATGAAAAATACTCAATAAAATATTAGCAAATCAAATATAGCAATGTATAAAATGCATAATACATCATGACCAGGGTGGTAGTGGCTTATTCTAGTAATGAAAAGCTGGTTCAACATTTGAAAATCCCATAATTCACCATATTAGTAATATAAGAAAAAATTTATGATGATTAAACAGATGCAGAGAAAGTATCTGATAAAATTAAGCATCTCTTCATAATATTTTAAAAACTCCCAGAAAGATAGGACTAGAGGGAAAGTTCCTTAGCATGATAAAGGGGCTACAGTCAAACCTGGCAGTTAATATCATACTTCTCAAAGATGAAAAACAAAGCAGGGAAATACTCTCATAATTAATGCCTATTCAACAAAACACTGGAAGTCCCAATCAATGCAATAAGGGAAAACAAAAATAAAATATAAGAGACTGAAAGAGAAGAAATGTAACTATACTTTCAGGTGACATAATTATTTAATGAAGAAAATACCAAAGAATCTACAAAAAAAGATCCTATACCTAACATGAGTTTAGCAAGGTCATAAATTACTAAGTTAGGATAGAAAATTCAATTATATTTCTGTAGACAAGAAATACACAAATGGGTTTCAAATTTTTATTTTTATTTATTTATTTGCTTATTTATTTAATTTTCTTATGTTCAGTTAGCCACTGTATCATTAGTTTTTAATGTTACATTCAATGATTCATTAGTTAAGTGTAACACCCAGTGCTCATCACAGCATGTGCCCTCCTCAATACCCATCACCCTATTATCCCCTCCACTCACATTTCTCCCCTCTGAAACCCCCAGATTGTTTCTCAGTGTCCATAGTCTCTCATGGTTCATCTCTTTCTCTGATTTTTCCCCCTTTGGATTTCCCTCCCTTCCCTTAAGTTCTACACCTGAAACTAATATTATGCTGTACGCTAACTAGCTGGAATTTAAATAAAAATTTGGAGAAAAAAAAAAGAATGAAATCTTATCATTGGCAGTGACATGTATGGAGCTACAAAGTATAATGCTAACTGACATAAGTCACTCAGAAAGACAAATATCATGTAATTTCATTCATATATGGAATTTAAGAAACAAAACAAATGAGCAAAGAGGAAAACTAAGAAAGAGAGGCAAACCAAGAAACAGACACTTAACTACAGAGAACAAACTAATGGTTACCAGGAGAGGTGGATGGGGGGCATGGATTAAATAGGTGAAAAGGATTAAAGAGGGCACTTGTGATATGCACCAGGTATTGTATGGAAGCGTTGAATCACTCTTTTGTATACCTGAAACTAATATTACATGTATGTTAACTAACTAGAATTTAAATTAAAACTTTTAAAAAGTCCTTTATCAGTTCATGATTTGCAAAATTTCCCTCTCGTTCAGAGGGTTTTCTTTTCATTTTCTTGACTGTAGCATTGATAGCACAAAAATTTTAATATTGGTAAAGTCCAAACTATTTATTTATTTATTTATTTTTTAAATTTTTTATTTTTTATAAACAAATATTTTTATCCCCAGGGGTACAGGTCTGTGAATCACCAGGTTTACATACTTCACAGCACTCACCAAAGCACATACCCTCCCCAATGTCCATAATCCCACCCCCTTCTCCCAAACCCCCTCCCCCCAGCAACCCTCAGTTTGTTTTGTGAGATTAAGAGTCACTTATGGTTTGTCTCCCTCCCAATCCCATCTTGTTTCATTGATTCTTCTCGTACCCACTTAAGCCCCCATGTTGCATCACCACTTCCTCATATCAGGGAGATCATATGATAGTTGTCTTTCTCTGCTTGACTTATTTCGCTAAGCATGATACGCTCTAGTTCCATCCATGTTGTCGCAAATGGCAATTGCACTATTGGGTATTTACCCTAAAGATACAAACGTAATGATCCAAAGGGGCACATGCACCCGAATGTTTATAGCAGCAATGTCCACAATAGCCAAATTATTTATTTTTTATTTTGTTACCTGTTTTTGGTCATCAATCCAAGAAACCATTGCATGACCCAAGATAGTAAGGATTACTCTTATATTTTCTTCTAAGATTTTTTCTTTTTCTTTAAAAAATTTTTAAAAACGATTTTATTTATTTATTTGACAGAGAGAGACACGGTGAGAGAAGGAACACAAGCAGGAGGAGAGGGAGAGGGAGAAGCAGGCTTCCCACTGAGCAGGGAGCCTGATGTGGGGCTTGATCCCAGGACCCTGGGATCATGACCTAAGCTGAAGGTAGATGCGCAATGACTGAGCCACCCAGATTTTTTCTTTTTTTAAATATTAATTCCAATATAGTTAATATGCAGTGTTATATTAGCTTCATTCTTTTTTCATGGCTGAATACTCTGTGTGTGTGTGTGTGTGTGTACCACTTCCTCTTTATCTATTCATCTATTGATAAGCACTTAGGCTACTTCCATAATTTGGCTATTGTAAATAATGCTGCTGTAAAGTCAGGGTGCATGTATCCCTTTGAATTAGTGTCTTTGTAGTTTGGGGGTAAGTACCCAGTAATGTGATTGCTGGATCACAGGGTAGTTCTGTTTTGAACTTTCTGTGGAACATCCATACTGTTTCCTAGAATGGCTGCATCAGTTTCCATTCCCACCAACAGTACAAGAGTTTCTTTTCCTCTACATCCTTGCCAGCACCTGTTGTTTTTTGTGTTGCTGATTATAGCCATTCTGATAGGTGTGAAGTGACAACCCATCATAGATTTTGTTTTTGTTTTTAATGCAAAATGGTGGTTTATTAAAGCACAGGGACAGGACCAGTGGGCAGGAAGAGCTGCTGCCCCGGGTTGTGAGGGGTGGCAGGTTATGTACCCTGCGGTTGGGGGAAGGTGAGGGGAAGGGAGGTTTCAAGGGAGTTTTCATATGCTAAAGAGGGCCTACAAGGTGCCAGGATGTCTAGTGGAGGCCTTGCCCTTGTGGCTTGATCAATGTTGTCTTTAGACCAGCCATTACCATTAAGATAGTTGGGAGACATTTTGGTGGGATGTCACAATCCTGCTATCAATCGTCTTTGTTAGTGAGATTTAGGACATTTGTAAGCCAAGGGAGACTCTTGTCTAGCAGGATTGTGAGCTCTGCAAGTTAACTATTTGCTTATTGTCCATCATAGTTTTGATTTGCATTTCCCTAATGGTAAGTGATGTTGAGCGTCTCTTCATGTGTCTGTTGACCATCTGTATGTCTTCTCTGGGAAGATCTCTGTCTATAGAACTGACTCATTTCTCAATTGGATTATTTATTTTTGGGTGTTGAGTTTTGAAAATTCTTTATACATTTTGGATACTAACCCTTTATCAGGTATGTCACTTGCAAATATCTTCTCCTATTCTGTAGGTTTTCCTTTCATTTTGTTGATATTTTCCTTTACTGTGCAGAAGGTTTTTATTTTGATGAAATCGCAATAGTTTATTTTTTATTTTGTTTCCCTTGTCTCAGGAGAAACAGTTTTGTGCTGGAAAACAATTGCTACCACCTGTCTCCAAGGATTTTTATGGTTTCAGGTCTCACAGTTGAGTCTGTAATCCATTTGAATCTATTTTTTGTTTAGTGTAAGAAAGTGGTCCAGTTTCAAGTTTTGCATGTTTCTGTCCACTTTTCCCAACACCATTTGTTGAACAGACTGTGTTTTTCCCATTGGATATTCTTTCCTGCTTTGTCAAAGATTAGTTGACCATAGAGTTGTAGGTTTCTGGGTTTTCTGTTCTCTTCCATTGATGTATGTGTCTACTTTCGTGGCAGTACCAAACTGTTTTCGTTAATACAGCTTTGTAATATAACTTGAAGTCTAGAATTATGATGCCTCCAGCTTTTCTTTTCTTTTTCAAGACTCCTCTGACTGTTCAGGGTCTTTTGTGGTTCCATACGAATTTTAGGATGGTCTGTTCTAGCTCTGAGAAAATGTTGTTAGTATTTTGGTAGGGATTGCATTAAATGTGTAAATTGCTTCAGGTAATGTAAACATTTTAACAATATTTGTTTTTCCAATCTATGAGCATGGAATGTATTTCTTTGTGATGTCTGCAATTTCTTTTATCAGTGTTTTATAGTTTTCAGAATACAGGTCTTCACCTCTTTTGTTATGTTTATTCTTAGGTATCTTATTATTTTCAGTGCAATTGTAAATGGGGTTGATTCCTTAATTTCTTTTTCTGCTGCTTCATGATTGGTGTATAGAAATGCAACAGATTTCTGTACTTTGATTTTTTAAAAATTTTATTTATTTATTTGACAGACAGAGGTCACAAGTAGGCAGAGAGGCCAGCAGAGAGAGAGGGGGAAGCAGGCTCCCTGCTGAGCAAAGAGCCTAATGTGGGGCTTGATCCCAGGACCCTGAGATCATGACCTGAGCCGAAGGCAGAGGCTTAATCCACTGAGCCACCCAGTCACCCCTGTACATTGATTTTTGTATGCTGTGACTTTACTGAATTTTTTGATCAGTTCTAACAGTTTTTTCGTGGAGTCTTTGGGTTTTCTATATAGAGTATCATGTCATCTGCAAATAGTGGAAGTTTGACTTCTTCCTTGCTGATTGGGATGCCTTTTATTTCTTTTTGTTCCTCTGACTGCTGTGGCTAGGCCTTCCAGTACTATGTTGAATAAAAATGGTAAGAATGGACATCCGTGTCTGTTCCTGACCTTAGGGAGAAACCTCTCAGTTTTTCCCCATTGAGGATGATGTTTACTGTGGGTGGGTTTTTCATGACCTTTATTATATTGAGGTATGTTTCCTCTATCCCTACTTTGTTGAGGATTTTATCATGAATGAATGTTGTACTTTGTCTTAATGTTTTTTCTGCATCTATTGAAATGACCACATAGTTCTTACCCTTTCTCTTATCGATGTGATGTATTATGTTAATTGATTTGTGAATATTGAACCATGCTTGCAAACCCGGAAGAAATTCCATTTGTGTGTGGTAAATGATTTTTTAAATGTATTTGTTGGATTCAGTTTGCTAGTATTTTGTTGAGCATTTTTATAGCTATATTCATCAGGAATATTAACACACAGTTGTCTTTTTTTAATGGCATCTTTATCTGGTTTTGGTATCAGGATAATAATGCTGGCCTCATGGAGTGAGTGTGGGAGCTTTCCTTCCTTTTCTATTTTTTGGCATATTTGAGAATATGTATTAACACTTCTTTAAATGTTTGGTAGAATTCACCTGTGAAGCCATCTAGTCTTAGACTTTGGTTTCTTGGGAGGTTTTTTCGGTTCCTAATTTGATTTCTTTGTTGGTTATCAGTCTCTCAAATCTTGTATTTCTTCCCGTTTCAGGATTCATAGTTTACGTTTCTAGGGATTTATCCATTTATTCTAGGTTGTCCAATTTGTTGACACAGTTTTTAAAATAATATTCTCTTATAACTGTATTTCTGTGGTGTTGGTTGTTATTTCTCTTCTCTCACTTGTGAACTTATTTGAGTCCTTTCTCTTTTTTTCTTGAAAAATCTGGTAGAAGTTTACCAACCATCTCCTGGTTTCATTGATCTGTTCTATTGTTTTTTTTAAAATGTCTGTATCATTTATTTCTGCTCCATTTTCATTATTTCCTTCCTTATGCTGATTTTAGGTTTGGTTGTTATTTTTCTAGTTCCTTTAGGTGTAATGTTAGGTTGTTTATTTGTGATTTTTCTTGCTTCTTGAGGTAGGCATGTATTGCCATAAACTTCACTCTCAGAACCACTTTTGCTGCATCCCAAAGGGTTTGAACATTGCGTTTTCTTTTCATTTGTTTCCATGTACTTTTAAAATTTTTTGTTTCATTTCCTAGTTGACCCATTCATTGTTTAGTAGCATGTTCTTTAACTTCCCTTTATTTTTCCTTCCAGGATTTTTCTTTTGGTTAACTTCTAGTTTCATAGCATTGTGATGACAAAAGGTGTATGATATGATTTTTCACATTGAATTTGTTGAAGCTTGTTTTGTCGGTTAATATGTGGTATATTCTGGAGAATGCTTTGTGTGTACTTGAATGTGTATTCCTCTGTTTTAGAATGGACTTCTGTTTTAGGATGAACATATCTGTTAAATCCATCTGTTCAAGAGTGTCATTCAAAGCCATTGTTTCCTTGTTTATTTTGTTTAGATGATCTGTCCACTGATGTAGGTGGGGCTTTAAAGTTCCCTACTATTATTGTATTATTTTCAATTAGTTCTGTTATGTTTGTTATTAACTGTTTTATGTATTTGGGTGTATAATACAATTAGAATTATTATACCTTCTTATTGGATTGTTCCCTTTATTATTACACCATGTCTTTCTTTATGTCTTGTTATAGTGCTTGTTTTGTAGTGTACTTTGTCCAATACAAGTATTGATATCCCAGCTTTCTTTTGACATCCATTTGCATGATAGATCTTCATCTCCTCACTTTCCCTCTACAGGTGTCTTTAGGTCTGAAGTAAGTCTCTTGTAGGCAACATATAGATGGATCTTGGTTTTTATCCATTCTGTGACCCTATTTCTTTTGATTGGAGCATTTTGTTCACTTATATTCAAATTAATTATTAATAGATATGTATTTATTGTCATTTTATTATTTGTTTCTTTTCCTGCATATTTTCTTTGATCCTTCTTTCTCTCCTTCATGGCTTGCTGGTTTTCTTTTGTATTTTATTTGAATTTCTATGTCTTTATTTTTTACATATTTATTAGTGGTTTTTGATACATGACTACCATTAGTTTGTATACAAAATCTTGTGCATATGAGTCCATATTAAGCTAATGTTGATTTAAGTTTGAACCCATTCTTAAGCCTCTCTTCCCCACATTTTAGGTGTATGTCGTCATATTTTACACCCTTTTATTTTGCAAGTTCCTCGACTGGTTTTTACAGAAATATTCATTTTTTTAAAGATTTCATTTACTTGACAGAGAGAGATCACAAGTAGGCAGAGAGGCAAGCAGAGAGAGAGAGAGGAGAAAGCAGGCTCCCTGAGGAGCAGAGAGCCTGATGCAGGACTCGATCCCAGAACCCTGAGATCATGACCTGAGCTGAAGGCAGAGGCTTAACCCACTGAGTCACCCAGGCACCCCAGAAATATTCATTTTTATAGCTATTGTATTTCCTACCTTCATACTATCACTTTTGGTCTCTCATTTCCACTCCAGGAGTCCCCTTTAATATTTCTTGCAGAGCTTGTTTAGTGGCCACAAACTCCTTTAGTTTTTACTTTCTGGGAAACTATCTCTCCTTCCATACTGAATGATAACCTTTCAGAACAGAGAATTCTTTCCTATAGATTTTTCCCATTCTGCACTTTGAAAGTAGCATGACACTCCCTCTGGCTTGCAAAGTTTTATTGAAAAATCTCCTGCTTGCTTTATGAGTTTTACCTTATAAGTTACTGTCTTCTTTTGTTTTGCTGATTTTATTTTTTTTTCTTTATCACCACATTTTGCTAATTTAATTACAATACACCTGGGTGTGCTTTTGTTGATCTTGATGGAGTTCTCTGTGTCTCCTGGGTCTGGAAATCTGTTTCCTTTTCCAGATTAGGGAAGTTGTCAGCTATTATTTCTTTAAATAAATGTTTTGTCTGCCTCCTTTCTTCTTTCTTCTTTTGGGACTTATATATTATGAATGTTATTACATTTGATGGAGTAACTGAGTTCCCTAAGTCTAATCTCATTTTGTGTAATTCTTGTTTCTTTTGTTCAGCTTGATTACTTTCCATTACTCTGCTTCTAGATCATTAATTCATTCCTCTGCTCCTTCCAGCCTGCTGTTCATCCCATCAAGAGTGTTTCTCATTTCACGTATTGAGCCTTTTATCTCTGGTATGCTATTCCTTATCTCTGTGCGAAGAGTCTCACTCATGCCTTCCACTCTTTTCTCAAGTCCAGTAAGCATCCTTATGATCATTACTTTAAATTCTCTTATCAGGTATGTTATTTATATCTGTTTTGCTTAGATCTCTGGCCATGGTCTTGTTCTGTTCTTTCATTTGGGATAAATTTCTTTGTCTTCTCATTTTCTCTAGGTCACTGTGCCTGTTTCTTTGTTTTGAAAAAGTCAGCTACATCTCCTTCTCTTGAGGGTAATAGCCTTAGGAAGCAGAGGTCCCATATTGCCCTGCCATGTAATGTCCCCTGTTCCCCAGGGCCTGGCACTTCCAGGAGTGTCTCCAATATATGTGGCACATGCAGATATTTTCCTGGCTGCTTTATCCTTCAGGCCAGTTGTCTACAGAGACTCCCTTTGCCTATTGTGGACAGTGTTTGGTCCGTGGTCTGAATGTGGTACATTTTAACTAGGTGTGCTCTGGTCTGTTTGTGAAATGAGACCTGTCACAACCCTGCCAGAACTGAGGCTTCACAAAACTTCCAGGTTGTGAGATGTCATGTGAACAGGGGTTTGGTCCTGGGGGTGGGGGTCTGTCTCCCTCAAACTAGGGTGAGTGTAACTGTGAAGGGTGGTTCCATTGAGGCATAGGAGATCAGGGCTTGGTGTAAACAAGTTAAGTAATGTCTGCTTTGTGCTCATTCCTGAGGTTGACCCTATAAATCTACAACTGTTCTGAAAACTAGAGTCAAATAAAGTATTTAAAATTTAAACCAAATTAAATTCATGAAGTATTATGAAAGCTCTATCCAGATATAAAGTCAAAATGTAAAGGTCAACTCAAAAGGTTATAAAAAGGATACAGTAAAGCAAAAAGAAGAAAATGACAAATATAAAAAGCAAAATAGGTAAATTCTGAAACAAAAAATGCTGTGAAGTGTGTAAACCTGGTGATTCACAGACCTGTACCCCTGGGGATAAAAATATATGTTTATAAAAAATAAAAAATTATAAAAAAAAAAGAAGCAGCTACATAAAAAAAAAATGTTTTATAAATAATTCCAAGAAGGGGATCTTAGAAAAAAGGCAGTAAAATAGAAAAATCTTGGGCAAATATAGTCAATGTAAAAATTATTATTATCAGTAATTCCAGTTAATTAGAAAGAAGGATAATATAGTAGATACAGAGGGGAAATTACAATACATAATAATATATACTTTTGAAAATCTCAAAGGAATAATCTTTTGTAAGAATGTAAATTACCTAAATTCAGTAAAGACATATAAAAATGCATAGACCAATAACCAACAAAGAAAAAGGGGGCCTGATCCCTAGAAACTTTTGGATAAATTTTAGAAAATGTCAAGGGAAGTTAATTCAAAAACTATAGAAATTTTTCCCAGAACACAGGAAAATATTGAAAGGTACTTCATTTTATGAAGCTAACAAAACCCTAACACAGAACGCCAAGAAATATATCACCAATAAGTTTATTATAGATCTATTTTTACCTATAGATTTATGCGTTAAAATTATAAATAAAATACTGACAAGTTGAATTGAATGGTATACTGAAAATAATAATGTACAAATATAGCTATATTAGAAATCTCCCATCTTAGTCTTTTAGTGGGTATGTGCTTCTGGGCTCTGACTTTCACAAGTGCTTCAGCCTAGAATGAGGTATTTATCTCCTCCCACCAGGAAGAATAGAAAATTCTGGAGTTTGATATTTCCTTTTCCTTAAATCATTTAGACTCTGGTAAAATCCACACTGGTTAGACTCTGGTAAAGTTGCTTCTCTTTTTAAATTTTTTAATTTAAATTCCAGTTAGTTAACATAGAATATAATATTAGTTTCAGGTGTACAGTATAGTGATTCAGCACTTCCATACAACACCTGGTGCTCATCACAACAAGTGCCCTCCTAAATCCCCCATCACCTATTTCACCCATCCCCCAACCATCTCCCCTCTGGTAACCCTCAGTTTGTTCTCTATAATGAAGAGTCTGTTTCTTGGTTTGACTCTCTCTCTCTCTCTATTTTCCTTTTGCTCATTTATTTTGTTCCTTAAATTCCACACATGAGTGAAATCGTATGGTGTTTGTCTTTCTCTGATTGACTTATTTCACTTAGCATTATGCTCCCTAGCTTCATCCACATCATTGCAAATGGTAAGATTTCATTCTTTTTATGATCAAGTAACTTTCCATTGTATACATGTACTACATCTTCTTTATTCATTCATCAGTCCGTGGATACTTTGGCTATTTCTATAGTTTAGCTATTATTGATAATGCTGCTAAAAACATAGGGGTACATGTATCTCTTCAAATTGGCATTTTTGTATTATTTGGGTAAATATCTAGTAGTGCAATTGCTGGACTGTAAGGTAGTTCTATCCTTAATTTTTTGAGGAACCTCCATATTTCTTTGCAGAATGGTTGCACCAGTTTGTACTCCTACCCCAAATAAGGCGATTCCCCTCTCCCACAATCTCATCAACACATGTTGTTTCATATGTTGTTGATTTCAGCCATTCTGACAGGTATGAGGTGATATCTCATTGTAGTTCTGATAAAGTAGTTTCTCTTGAGGACAGAACTTTGTTAGGGAGTATAGAATACTCTGGGTCTATTTCAAAATAGTTATTTTTCCTCCTCCCTCTGAAGGAAACACAAGGGGATTTTTCTCTGATCCCTACCATGGTTGGATTCCCAGGGGTAAAACTCTTGAAAGTGTGGAGTCTCCCCTAAGTATGGACCTCTAGAACTTCTTAATCTCTCAAATTAATCCATGTTTGGTCTCCAACAACCACCCAATTACTTTGTGTTTATATCTCATACTGGCTTCAGTGTAGTTTCTTTTCCCACTAAACTATAATTCTCTATATCCACCTGTCTTTGCCTTTCCAGTTTTTGTGGAGTTGTCTTGCCCTGTGAATTCAATTCTCTGATGTATCTAAGAAGAGTTGTTCATTTTCAGTTTTCAGGATTTTTTTTTTCGGGTTGTGAGAATAGGAATGGTGACTTCCAGCCTATTCACATGTCAGTCCAGAAACCACAAGTGTTTTTAATTTTTATGATTTCTTAAATGGAATTATGTTTTAAGAACTGTATCTGCCCAACATATTTACAGTGATGTTTAAAATCTTCCAGGTGTTTCCATTTTGTTTGTTATTTAACTTTTATCTTAATTAAATGTGGTCAGAGCATTTGTCCCTTAACTCTTATTTATAAATTTTTTGAGTTTGCTTCATAGCACATTATACAATAAATTTTAATACTTTTCTATAGACCTTTACAAATAACTTCTAAAAATATGCTAACTTTGTTCAACATTGTTGATTAATTATATTATTCTATGTTATCATTTATTCATTTAACAAATACTTGTTGAAATCAGTATGATTCAGGCAATGTGTTAGTTACCTGTGAAATAATGATGAACAAACAGAAACAGTTTTTGGTCTTGTGAGACTCACAATCTGGATGTAATATGCAGACAATTAAACAGACAACTATAACACCATCTGAAAAGTGCCATAGTAAGGATCATATAGAGTTTTATGTAAGAACATAGGAAGGACAGATAATACAGACTAGGGAGTCAGGGAAGATTTTATTGGGAAAATTATGACCAAACTGAGACCTAAAGGATGAATAGAAGCTAACCAGGAAAAGGGGAATTAAAAAGGGTTTTAAACATGTCTGAAGAACAGGAGGTGATAGTTAGCAATGCATTTTTAGGAACTTAAAGAATTTCACTGTAGCTGGATTGTGCAATGTGATCTGGGACTAGAGGGCAGGGTGGTGAAATGAGACTGGACAAAGTCCAAATTATGTGAAGACTTTTGCTCATATTAAGGAGTATGGAATGCATCTTAAGATAAGTAAAGAGCCATTGAAAAAAATTAAACTGGTGAGTGACATGATTTTAACTGTATATTAGAGTCTCTACTGAAGTCTTAGCTACAATGATCAGACTACAACAACAACAAATAAAAGGCATCCAAATTGGGAAGGAAGAAGTCAAACTTCTGCTATTTGCAGATGGTGTGATACTCTATATAGAAAACCAGAAAGACTCCACCAGAAAAACTGCTAGAACTGACACACAAATTCAGTGAAGTCGCAAGATACAAAAATCAATGGACATAAATCTGTTGCATTTCTATATGCCAATCATGAAGCAACATAAAGAGAAATCAAGGAATTAATCCCCTTTACAATTATACCAAAAATTAATAAGATACTTAGGAATACACCTAACCAGAGAGGTAAAAGATCTGTACTCTGAGAACTGTAAAATCCTGTTGAAAGAAATTGAAGGTGACACAAAGAAATGGAAAGGCATTCTATGCTCATGGATTGAAAGAACAAGTATTGCTAAAATGTCTATATTACCCAAAGCAATCTACACATTTAATGCAATCTTTATCAAAATACCAAAAGCATTTTTCACAGAGTTAGAACAAACCATCTTAAAATTTATATGGAATCACAAAAGACCCTGAATATCCAAAGCAACATTGAAAAAAAAAGGGGGGGAAACTGGAAGCATCATTATTTTGGACTTCAAGTTATATTACAAAGCTGTAATGACCAAGGCAATATAGTACTGGCACAAAAATAGGCACATAGATCAATGGAACAGAATAGAAAACCTAGAAACAAACACAAAACTGTATGGTCAATGAATCTTCAACAAAGCAGGAAAAACTATCCAATGGAAAAGACAGTCTCTTCAACAAGTGGTGTTGGGAAAACTGGACAGCCACATACAAAAGAATGAACATGGGCCACTTTGTTACAACATACACAAAAATAAATTTAAAAATGGATTAAAGACCTAAATGTGAGACAGAAAATCATTAAAATCCTAGAGGAGAACACAGGTAATAACCTCTATGACATTGGCCGTAGCAACTTCTTTCTAGATATATCTCCAGAGGCAAGGGAAGCAAAAGCTAAAATAAACTATTGGGAGTACATAAAAATAAAAATCTCTGCACACTTGCAAATAGCATATCCAATACAGGGTTAGTTTAGAAAATACATAAAGAACTTGTTAGATCAAACACACAAAAAACAAATAATCCAATTAAAAAATACTCAGAAGACATGAACAGACACTTCTCCAAAGAAGACATCCATACAGCCAACAGACACATGAAAACATGCTCAACATCATTCATCGTCAGTGAAATACAAATCAAAACTACAATGAGATATCACACCACACCTGTCACAATGACCAAAATTAACAAGTTAGGAAACAACAGGTGCTGGTGAGGATGTGGAGGGAACCTTTCTACACTGTTGGTGGGAATGCAAACTGGTGCAGGCACTCTGGAAAACAGTATGGAGGTTCCTTAAAAAGTTAAGAATAGAACTACTGCCGACTCCTGACAGTGCATGGGAGAAGAATGAGGCACAAATAAGTCAGCTGCAAGAGAATGGGAGCAGGGGGCGACAGTAGAAATGACTGTCCTTGTTCGGGCACCAGTATGATCCTATGATCCAGCAACCGTACTAACAGATATCTACCCAAAGGCTACAAAAATATAATTCAAAGGATACATGCACCCTGATGTTTATAGCAGCATTATCAACCATAGCTAAATTATGGAAAAAGCCCAAATGCCTATTGATAGATGAATGGATAAATAAAATGTGCCAAATATATATTATTCAGCCATCAAAGAGAATGAAATCTTGCCATTTGCAGATATGGATGAAGCTAGAGAGTATTATGCTGAGTGAAATAAGTCAGTCAGAGAAAGACAGATACCATATGATTTCACTCCTATGGAATTTAAGAAACAAAAGAAATGATCATAGGGGAAAGAAAGGGAAAGGCCAACCAAGCAACAGACTCAAAACTATGGAGAACAAACTGATGGTCAGCAGAGGAGAGATGGGTGGGGGGATGGATTAAATAGGTGATGGGGATGAAGGAGGGCACTTGTGATGAGCACCAGGTATTTTATGTAAGTGTTGAGTCACTAAATTGTATACCTGAAACTAATATTACACTGCATGTTAACTAACTGGAATTTAAATAAAAACTAAAGAAAAAAAGGGAAGATTCTCTACCTCCAAAATGGAAAATGAATTGGAGTAAGGAAATATAGGATATCTTTAATCCTATATTAACACCACCTCTGATTTTATTTTTAATTCAATTTGAATTATCCAAGTAATTTATAAAACTATCCTCACACCACAAAATTTATTTTATTTTTTTTCTATATCTTTTTTTTATTAATTTTTTATTTTTTATAAAAATATATTTTTATCCCCAGGGGTACAGGTCTGTGAATCACCAGGTTTACACACTTCATAGCACTCACCAAAGCACATACCCTCCCCAATGTCCATAATCCCACCCCCTTCTCCCAAACCCCCTCCCCCCAGCAACCCTCAGTTTGTTTTGTGAGATTAAGAGTCACTTATGGTTTGTCTCCCTCCCAATTCCATCTTGTTTCATTGATTCTTCTCCTACCCACTTAAGCCCCCATGTTGCATCACCACTTCCTCATATCAGGGAGATCATATGATAGTTGTCTTTCTCTGCTTGACTTATTTCACTAAGCATGATACGCTCTAGTTCCATCCATGTTGTCGCAAATGGCAAGATTTCATTTCTTTTGATGGCTGCATAGTATTCCATTGTGTATATATACCACATCTTCTTGATCCATTCATCTGTTGATGGACATCTAGGTTCTTTCCATAGTTTGGCTATTGTGGACATTGCTACTATAAACATTCGGGTGCATGTGCCCCTTTGGATCACTACATTTGTATCTTTAGGGTAAATACCCAATAGTGCAATTGCTGGGTCATAGGGCAGTTCTATTTTCAACATTTTGAGGAACTTCCATGCTGTTTTCCAGAGTGGCTGCACCAGCTTGCATTCCCACCAACAGTGTAGGAGGGTACCCCTTTCTCCGCATCCTCGCCAGCATCTGTCATTTCCTGACTTGTTTATTTTAGCCATTCTGACTGGTGTGAGGTGATATCTCATTGTGGTTTTGATTTGTATTTCCCTGATGCCGAGTGATATGGAGCACTTTTTCATGTGTCTGTTGGCCATCTGGATGTCTTCTTTGCAGAAATGTCTGTTCATGTCCTCTGCCCATTTCTTGATTGGATTATTTGCTCTTTGGGTGTTGAGTTTGCTAAGTTCTTTATAGATTCTGGACACTAGTCCTTTATCTGATATGTCGTTTGCAAATATCTTCTCCCATTCTGTCAGTTGTCTTTTGATTTTGTTAACTGTTTCTTTCCTTTGCTGTGCAAAAGCTTTTGATCTTGATGAAATCCCAATAGTTCATTTTTGCCCTTGCTTCCCTTGCCTTTGGCGTTGTTCCTAGGAAGATGTTGCTGCAGCTGAGGTCGAAGAGGTCATGCACTTATATGTAAAATGTGACACTAAAAGTTTTAGAAAGTTAACACAGGATAAAATCTTGGGGACCTAGTGATAGACCAAGCATTCTCAGACAAGATAGCAAAAGCACAACCCATAAAAGAAAAAATGGATAAATCGGACCTCATCGAAATTAAAAACTTTTGCACTGTGAAAATAATGTTAAGAGGAAAACTCAGGGTGCAGATTGAAAGAAAATATTTGCAAACCATGTGTCTGACAAAGGACCCGTATCTACAATATATAAAGTGTGCTCAAAACTCAACAGTGAAAACAGTAAATTCAATTGGAAAATCATTAAAAGACATGAGCAGACATTTCACCAAAGAGGATGAATAATATACAGATGACAGATAAGCACATGGAAAGAGGTTCAATATTATTATCCATAAGGGCAATGCAAATTCAGACCACAATGCAATATCATTACAGACCTATTATAGTAGTCAAAAGAAAAGTAGTGATAATACCAGATGCTAGTGATAATACACAGAAACTGGATGTCTAATACATTACTGGTGTGAATGCCAAATAGTAAAGGCTCTATGAAATCAATTGTTGCAGTTTTTATAAATATTCAATTACCATAAAACCAAGCATTTATACTCTTGTACATTTATCCAAAGAAATGAATACTTATATTCATATAAAAACCTGTACATTAATATTAATAATAATAAGTAAAAATAGAAAAATACTGGCAACAACTCAAATGCTGTTCAACCATGTGAATGATTGAGCAAACTATTTTAGATCTAAACTATGGAATGCTGGGCGCCTGGGTGGCTCAGTGGGTTAAGCCGCTGCCTTCGGCTCGGGTCATGATCTCAGGGTCCTGGGATCGAGTCCCGCATTGGGCTCTCTGCTCAGCAGGGAGCCTGCTTCCTCCTCTCTCTCTCTCTGCCTGCCTCTCTGCCTACTTGTGATCTCTCTCTGTCAAATAAATAAATAAAATCTTTAAAAAAAAAACTATGGATTGCTATTCTGCAATAAAGATGAATAGACCATTGATACATGCAACAACTTAGATGCACTTCAAGGGTATTATGCTTAAAGAAAAAAGCCAATTCCAAGATGTTACATACTGCGTGTTTCCATTTATATAACATTCTCAGAATGACTAAACTACAGAAGTAAAGAACAGGTTAGTGGTTCCCAGGGAACAGGGATGGAGGTAGGGTGTGGTAGGGGGTGAGCGAGAATACAAATAGGTAGAACAAAGTAGTTCCTTTATGGTGATGGAATAGCTTTGTATCTTGATTGTTGTGATGCTTACACAAAACTATGTGTGGAATTAAATTGCATAGAACCAACACACACAGATGCAGATTTTAAAATGGTGAAAACTGGATAAAATCTGTGGTCTTACAGTAGTTTACCAATGTCAGATTCCTGGTTTTGATATTATACTAAATTATTTAAGATGTCACCATTAGGGGAAGATGGGAGAAGGGTTCACAAAATTTTGTAGACTATTTTTGTAGCTTCCCATTTCAAAATAAGTTTTAAAAGAATAATTTCTTAGATTGTGAAGAAACACTTAAAAAATTAATAACAAAAACCTTGAGTTCAACCCTCAGTTGTGACATGTATTATTTTTTTCTCAAGACAAACTACTGTGTTCTAACTGTAACTACTTCAAATTATTTTGGTCATAAAGAGAACTGAACAAAAAACTGCATTGATCAATGCAAACACTTTAGCACTGAAATATGTATAACTTCTGTTTTAAAATATCACCATAATCTGAGGTATATTTTAGATTATTTCTCTTCTGAGGGTCAATCTGATTTTTAAAAACAGTTGTGCATCATCAGAGTCTTATACTTGTGAATAAAGCACATGGGACATATAATTTTAAGTCAGACATAAGATGTAGCTTTGGAACAGTTAAGATTATTTTTTGGTATATTTCTTACCTGCCACTTAAGGCGATAAAGACAAGTCCAAATATGCTTCAAATAATAGCAACTTTAGCCATTCTGACTGGTGTGAGGTGATATCGCATTGTGGTTTTGATTTGTATTTCCCTGATGCCGAGTGATATGGAGCACTTTTTCATGTGTCTGTTCGCCACCTGGATGTCTTCTTTGCAGAAATGTCTATTCATGTCCTCTGCCCATTTCTTGATTGGATTATTTGTTCTTTGGGTGTTGAGTTTGCTAAGTTCTTTATAGATTCTGGACACTAGTCCTTTATCTGATATGTCGTTTGCAAATATCTTCTCCCATTCTGTCAGTTGTCTTTTGATTTCGTTAACTGTTTCCTTTGCTGTGCAAAAGCTTTTGATCTTGATGAAATCCCAGTAGTTCATTTTTTCCCTTGCTTCCCTTGCCTTTTGCGTTGTTCCTAGGAAGATGTTGCTGCGGCAGAGGTCGAAGAGGTTGCTGCCCGTGTTCTCCTCAAGGATTTTGATGGATTCCTTTCGTACATTGAGGTCCTTCATCCATTTGGAGTCTATTTTTGTGTGTGGTGTAAGGGAATGGTCCAATTTCATTTTTCTGCATGTGGCTGTCCAATTTTCCCAGCACCATTTATTGAAAAGGCTGTCTTTTTTCCATTGGACATTCTTTCCTGCTTTGTCGAAGATTAGTTGACCATAGAGTTGAGGGTCTATTTCTGGGCTCTCTATTCTGTTCCATTGATCTATGTGTCTGTTTTTGTGCCAGTACCATGCTGTCTTGATGATGACAGCTTTGTAATAGAGCTTGAAGTCCGGAATTGTGATGCCACCAACGTTGGCTTTCTTTTTCAATATCCCTTTGGCTATTCGAGGTCTTTTCTGGTTCCATATAAATTTTAGCATTATTTGTTCCATTTCTTTGAAAAAGATGGATGGTACTTTGATAGGAATTGCATTAAATGTGTAGATTGCTTTAGGTAGCATAGACATTTTCACAATATTTATTCTTCCAATCCAGGAGCATGGAACATTTTTCCATTTCTTTGTGTCTTCCTCAATTTCTTCCATGAGTACTTTATAGTTTTCTGAGTATAGATTCTGTGTCTCTTTGGTTAGGTTTATTCCTAGGTATCTTATGGTTTTGGGTGCAATTGTAAATGGGATTGACTCCTTAATATCTCTTTCTTCTGTCTTGCTGTTCGTGTAGAGAAATGCAACTGATTTCTGTGCATTGATTTTATATCCCGACACTTTACTGAATTCCTGTATAAGTTCTAGCAGTTTCGGAGTGGAGTCTTTTGGGTTTTCCACATATAGTATCATATCATCTGCGAAGAGTGATAATTTGACTTCTTCTTTGCCGATTTGGATGCCTTTAATTTCCTTTTGTTGTCTGATTGCTGAGGCTAGTCAGGAAATGACAGATGCTGGCGAGGATGCGGAGAAAGGGGAACCCTCCTACACTGTTGGTGGGAATGCAAGCTGGTGCAGCCACTCTGGAAAACAGCATGGAGGTTCCTCAAAATGTTGAAAATAGAACTGCCCTATGACCCAGCAATTGCACTATTGGGTATTTACCCTAAAGATACAAATGTAGTGATCCAAAGGGGCACGTGCACCCGAATGTTTATAGCAGCAATGTCCACAATAGCCAAACTATGGAAAGAACCTAGATGTCCATCAACAGATGAATGGATCAAGAAGATGTGGTATATATACACAATGGAATACTATGCAGCCATCAAAAGAAATGAAATCTTGCCATTTGCTACAACATGGATGGAACTAGAGCGTATCATGCTTAGCGAAATAAGTCAAGCAGAGAAAGACAACTATCATATGATCTCCCTGATATGAGGAAGTGGTGATACAACATGGAGGCTTAAGTGGGTAGAAGAAGAATAAATGAAACAAGATGGGATTGGGAGGGAGACAAACCATAAGTGACTCTTAATCTCACAAAACAAACTGAGGGTTGCCGGGGGGAGGGGGTTTGGGAGAAGGGGGTGGGATTATGGACATTGGGGAGGGTATGTGATTTGGTGAGTGCTGTGAAGTGTGTAAACCTGGTGATTCACAGACCTGTACCCCTGGGGATAAAAATATATGTTTATAAAAAATAAAAAAAATTAAAGTCTAAAAAAAAAAAATAATAGCAACTTTTAAGAATGTCAGTTCTGGAGACATCTGTGGTGGGGTGGGATCTCTTGGGGCCAGGAGACATGACATTTGGGTTCTTATCTCTGTCTTTCTTAAATATAGGATTGTAAGCAAGTCATTTAATCTCTTTTAGCTTCATTTTCCCTCTCTATAAAACTTCAGTCATGGGCACCTGGGTGGCTCAGATGGTTGAGCGTCTACCTTTGGCTTGGGTCATGATCCCAAGGTCCTGGGATCAAGTCCTGCTTCAGGCTTCCTGCTCTGTGGGAAGCCTGCTTCTCCCTCTGCCTCTATCTGTCTCTCATGAATAAATAAATAATTTTAAAAACAAAACTAAACTGCAATCATTTTTCTTGTTCTGCTTACTTAGAGAGCTGTTATAAAGATTGTGAGATAAAATAAATGAAAAATTTGTAAAACTATAATGTGATATAGAAATATAAGGTGAGACTAAGGGTAGTATTATATTAAAGGTATACTGACTTTAAAGAAAAAGAATTAAGACATCACATACAAGTCTAAAGTCCCTTTTGGTCACTATTTCTGATTACATTCACTTCTCCACCCCAGAAGTCATTACTGCTCTAAGTTTTGTGTGTACCATTTCATAATGCTTTTTTATTTTATGCTTACATATATGCACTTACAAAAATATGTGTAAATATATGGTATTATTTTTGCATGCTTTCTACATAAATGTTATCATATGGTGTGTGTCATTCTGTATCTTGCTTTTTTCAGTCAGTGTTATATCTTAAAGATATATTCATACTGATATATATATATAGCTTTAATAAATTTATTGTGACTGTGACATTCTATTTGATATACAATTTCTATTTAACTATTTCTCTGTTATTGGACATTCACGCTGTTTTTGCAGTGTTGTAGAAAATATTCTTGTACATGTCTTCTAATACACATGTATATTTTTCTCAGGGGAGGAAATATAATTGATGTGTCATAGATTAACATTTTGAACTTTACTATAACTGCCAGATTATACCCCAAAGTGGCTGTACCATATGTATCTCCATCATTTCCCCACACCCTTGCTAAAATTAGATCTTATCTTCCAAATATAACCTATAAAAAATCAATCCACCTTGTGGCAGTTTCAGCATGGTGTCATGTTCAAATAAACAGTTGTCTAAAATCCAAAAAGAAAGTAAAAACATTGCATTTGATTTTTGCCTCTTATATGCCTTTCACAATACACAGCAAAATAGCTTAAAAATACTTTTCACCTAGTTACTTCCTGAAATCCCCACTCATCATGGTACAGTAGGTACTCCAATCTCTTTCTCTTTCAAAATTACCTAAAACACTGGTATCTAGCCCAAGTTAATTTTTCCTTCTTTTAATAATTGTCTACTCTTTCCAATATAAATCAAACAAATCCTGGCTTGTTTCATTTCACTCTCTTAACCATTATCTTGATCTTTGGAACAAAGTTCAGGAACAGAGTGTGCAAGGGCATAATTCTAAGTGGATGTGTGGAGTGTAAGTTGTAAGTACTTTTATTTCAATTATTTTTCCTATCATACAAGCTAGAGCAAAGTGCAAGACTGGTTTTAAGTTTGAACTTTAGGCAGGAAGAATGTCTTCCCACAAGATGGGGTTTTTGAATTCCTCTTTTATTTACACAGGACACAGAAAACTGTAGGTCCTGAAGAAAAAAAAAAACATATATCCCAGGGAGATAACAGATAAGAACCACTCAGATTAGAACAGCTGCATCAGGAAGTATTAATAAAACTCTTTCTAGTTACAATTACTCTACTCATACAATTTCCATTTCAACAATTCTGAGCCCTTCAGTAAAGCTTTTGGTATTTCCATGATTGGTTAACAAATATTTCTAGAGTTCTTCTTGTGTGCAAAGTCCAGTATTGTCTAGTTTGTGAGAGAGGTGGAGCAAGCATAGAAGACACATGTTTCTGTTCGTAGGTACCTTTTAGTTTAGTTTCAGAGTGTCATTGCAGCATTGTGGTTAAGCATACAGACTCTGAGGTCAAATTTCATGGGTGACATGACTTTATCACCTGTTTGTATGACCTTGGGTAAATAATTTTAGCTCTCTGAGTTCAGTTTCCTTATTTATTAACGCAATAATTGTTCCTATCTCATAAATCTATTCTGAGAGAAACAGTTCTTCCTGGAATATTTTACATGAAAGGAAAACAAAAACATATCTATTTTTTCTGTGATTCTCACTCATTCCTCTATTAGGGAAATGCAGATCAAAACCACAATGAGATACCATTTTATACCGACTAGGATGATCACAATAATTTCTTTTTTAAAATTTTTTTTAATTTTTTATAAACATATAATATCCTTTTATCTCCAGGGGTACAGGTCTGTGAATCATCAGGTTTACACACTTCACAGCACTCTTAATTTCTTTAATGGAAAATAACAAGTGGTGAGGCTGTGGAGAAATTGGAACCCTTGCACATTACTGGTACATGTACATGTACAAGTAAAATGATTCAGTCACTGTGCAAAACAGTTTAACAATTCCTCAAAACGTTAAACATAGAATTACCATATGACATGGCAATTGCACTCCTAAGTATATGCACAAAAGAAATGAAAACAGGTTTTTAAGCAAAAACTTGTACACCAAATTTCACAGGATTCCTGTTTACAGTATCTCAAAGTGGCAGACAACTTAAATGTCTATGAACAGATGAATGGATGAAGAAAATGTGGTCTGTCCATATAATAGTGTATTATTCAGCTTTAAAAAGTAATGAAATTCTGACACATCTTACAGTATGAATGAACCTTGAAAACATTATGCTGAATAAAATAAGCCAGACACAAAAGGACAAATATTTCATGTTTCCGTTTATATTATATATTTTATGTATTTTATATATTTATATTAAGGAAAAAGTGTGTTTGCATAGCCCAGTTTTCTCTTCTTTCTTGGGAGCTGGACTGCCCACAGAAATAATGCAACACAGCAAGGCATGTAATTTTATGTAGCCCAGTGACTTTGGCAAGAGAGGGGTTCAGAGAAAAGAAGAAAGAAGAGAGCCTAACACTCAAGGCATCTTGCCACTCTGGGACCTTGGAGGTAAGGGAGGTGAGGGTCTGGAAAATTTGTTTGAATATTCAAAAAACGTAATTCCAGACAATTCTGAAACTAGTTTCTCTGTGTGTGTGTGTGTGTGTATGTGTGTGTGTGTGTGTGTGCATGCTCCTACTGTAAAAATTCCAGTCAAATGCTATGAATAAGCAAGAGTGTTGGAGAAATAAGAACAGCATGAACAGGTAACTTCTTATGATAATGTGCTCTTGCAAGGTCAGGCACAATATTATCTGGAAGATCTAAGTTAATTTGTGTGAAGGAAGCCAACCCGCCACAGTAATGGGCAAGAAGTGGTTAATCAGCAACCAAAGTGCTCCTGCTTCCTAGGGCAGCTGGGGTGACATTTCCCTTCAACATTCCTGCCATCTATATCTCTGCAAAGTGTGGTGTTGGTTTCACTTCAGATTCCAAGGGGAAGGGACTTTTCCTAGCAAATGCATTTTAAAATGTTTCTCTCGGTGTTATGTTGTACAGAAAAATACTAATCCTACAGAGAGAATTAGACACATACACACACACACACACACACACCAAAAAGAAGAAAAAAGTCTGATATAAGTACAGACCCAGAACACCAAAGTCAGAGAGAGCCACACCTTCACACAATCTTTGCTCACATTATAGGGGGAAACAAAGTCTTCCACAGAAACCTGCTGTACCACTCTTAGTAATGGACTCCTTTGGCTTGGCCTGGGCCATTCTACTTGTGGATTGTTTCTTGTCAGCCTTTCCAGGTAATGCCTATATTTTCAGGCTGCCTCAATTCATTGGATTGGGCCTTGGGGGCTCTTTTTGACGTGCATCTGATCAAATTGTATTTTAGAAAAACATGGGATCAAGGAAGACTAGAATGGTAAAGTACTGACTGCAAAACTCCTTTACCAACTTCCAATATGTCTGAATTCATGTCTAAGGAACATAGAAACACCCTTCAATTCCTAGTTTCTTGCCACCACTCAAACATTTCTTATGAAGAACAGAGAGATTCAATGCAACTTCCGTCTCAGGAAGAGCTCTAGAGAAACCATCTTTTTCTAAGCTGGAAAAACTCACCTCATCCAAGACCAACTTTAATTCCCTAAATTTTGCTTAAGCCAAAGAATAGGCAATTAGAAGGGATACGCTGGTTGGTGTTCCATACGTTGGTTTTCTTGGAGAGTGGAAAGGGTCTTTCACCTGTTACTTAACTGTTTCTGTCAGTAAGGGTGCATCAGAGACCCTGTTGTAATAAGTTGCATTACTACAGAGGAACACATAAGACTGGGGCCTGGTACAAGGACCACCGTGAAGCTATTGAGACCCACTGACAACTTTTTAAAGGTGTGACTGTATTATGCTATAAGCGAAACAAGTCAGTCAGATAAAGACAAATACCATATGACTTCAGTAATATGTGGAATTTAAGAAACAAAACAAACAAACACAGGGAAGGGAAGGAAAAGTAAAATAAGATAAAAATAGGGGAAATCAAACCATAAGAGGCTCTTAACGATAGAGAACAAGGGTTCCTGGAGGGGAAGGGGATGGGGTATGGAGGTAAGTGAGTGATGGGCATTAAGGAGGGTTAATGTGGTGAGCACTGGGTGTTATATGCTAGTGATGAATCACTAAATTAACCCCTGAAACTAATAATACACTAAATGCTAACTAATTTGAATTGAAATAAAATCTTTTAAAAAATAAAGATTTGGGTGTAACCAATCAACAGGAATAACAAAAACTTCCAGTCAGCAGGGATCACCTGTGAGAGCAGAAACTAAATGTTCAGGCTTAGGAGAACTTAATACACTAACATACCTGGCTTTGCCTTCCAGACAAAAATCATCCTTGACCTCAGAATTGACTACTAATATCTCAGTAGACTTCCATTTAAACACATAAAACAATTTGGCCTTGAGGATTTTTTAACCCCATTGAGCATCAATTTCCCTATCTGAATATGAGTGTTTACCTTATAAATTTGTTGTGAAGCTTAACTGAGACAAAATATGTAATTAACCTTGCATAATGCTTGGTGCATAGTAAGGACCAAATGTTATTAATATTATTTTCACTAGCAAATTTAGTAGGGCTGAAGGCTCTGAAACACTGGGTAGGAATTTGAGCCAGCCATAGAGACCTTGAATTGTAACCTAGCCTTCAGATTCCTCATAAGTAGGGTGGGACCAGGAATAAGAGCGTTACACTTGGCACAAGACCAAACTGCATGACTGCACAAACACTGTAACTGTTCTGTATTCAGGCACATTTGAAAGGATTTTTCCAGCATAAATTTCTAAATGTGCTGCTTGTTTTGTAATTCAATCTAGGGCAGCGGCAGCAGTGCTATCATTATTTGCATTTCTGCCTTTCAGACTTGGATCCAAGATATTTGCAGCAGTATGAATTGGCTCATAAGAAAATTCTTCTCTTCAAAAAGCATTTCACATTACTTTCTCTCATACCTGTAAGCAAATAAATCTTAATAATCTTTTACATTGATTTGTTTCTGGGACATTTGGTCAAGAATAATTTATAGAAATGAACTGGTTTAGACACTATGGGAAATTTGACATTAATTTTTTCTTATTGCTTTGATTTTAAGAAATTATTTCAGTAGAGAAGAGTTTCATTAGCAACACATTTCTAATATTTCTTTTAATATTGTTCTAATATTGTAATTACATATTTTCATTTTAATGAACAAAAGACAATACAAAGTTTTTATAAACAGTTGGAAAATCTCCTCACCTTAAATTAACTTTTTTAATCTCTAGGATTTCATATCTCCAATAATAACTTCAATTTATCAATAATCTTCAATTTATAATTGTACAGAGGAAAAAAACATTTTCTCTTATGTATTTGTCAAGCCTTAAGATGGTTCCAATAGTGACCAGTTATTTTTCACTCTACTTTACCGTGTTGTGTTTGGAGTATTACATTCTCTAACATTAATAAATAACTGTACATCTACATTAGTCTTTCTTCACTAGAGTGCCCACAACTTCTGGAAGGACTAACCTGGTTATCTATAATGGACTGCTGTATAGCCTCAATGAATGATCTCTTGAATAATCTGCAGCTAATTCTAGAATAGAAGCATGGGAATAGTTTTTGAAGGTTGGATAAATGATTGGTTAGAATTTTGTAAGAAGGCTACTGGAAATGTTCACTTTACACACAAAGTTTCCAGGTACTATATTTCTGTATTTTTATTTTTCATTTAATGCTTTGAATTCTTTGTTGTCTCCTTTTGGCTCCAAACTATGGACCACAAGCAATTTTTTAAAATTTCTTTTCAGTGTAACAGAATTCATTGTTTACGCACAACACCCAGTGCTCCATGCAATACGTGCCCTCCATAATACTCACCACCTGGCTCCCCCAACCTCCCACCCCCCGCCCCTTCAAAACCCTCAGATTATTTTTCAGAGTCCTTAGTCTCTCATGGTTCACCTCCCCTCCCAATTTCCCTCAACTCCCTTCTCCTCTCCATCTCCCCATGTCCTCCATGTTATTTGTTATGCTCCACAAATAAGTGAAACTATATGATAGTTGACTCTCTCTGCTTGACTTGTTGCACTCAGCATAATCTCTTCCAGTGCTGTCCATGTTGATACAAAAGTTGGGTATTCATCCTTTCTGATGGAGGCATAATACTCCATAGTGTATATGGACATCTTCCTTATCCATTCATCCATTGAAGGGCATCTTGGTTCTTTCCACAGTTTGGCGACTGTGGCCATTGCTGCTATAAACATTGGGGTACAGATGGCCCGCCCTTCTTTTCACTACATCTGTATCTTTGGGGTAAATACCCAGAAGTGCAATTGCAGGGTCTTAGGGAAGCTCTATTTTTAGTTTCTTGAGGAATCTCCACACTGTTCTCCAAAGTGGCTGCACCAACTTGCATTCCCACCAACAGTGTAAGAGGGTTCCCCTTTCTCCACATCCTCTCCAACACACGTTGTTTCCTGTCTTGCTTATTTTGGCCATTCTAACTGGTGTAAGGTGGTATCTCAATGTGGTTTTATTTTTTTTTTAATGTATTTTTTATTTATTTTTGGCATAACAGTATTCATTATTTTTGCACCACACCCAGTGCTCCATGCAATATGTGCCCTCTCTAATACCCACCACCTGGTACCCCAACCTCCCACCCACCCACCAATTCAAACCCCTCAGATTGTTTTTTAGAGTCCTTAGTCTCTCGTGGTTCACCTCCCCTTCCAATTTCCCCCAACCCCCTTCTCTCTAACTCCCCATGTCCTCCATGCTATTTGTTATGCTTCACAAATAAGTGAAACCATATGATAATTGACTCTCTCTGCTTGACTTATTTCACTCAGCATAATCTCTTCCAGTCCCGTCCATGTTGCTACAAAAGTTGGGTATTCATCCTTTCTGATGGAGGCATAATACTCCATAGTGTATATGGACCACATCTTCCTTATCCATTTGTCTGTTGAGGGGCATCTTGGTTCTTTCCACAGTTTGGTGACTGTGGCCATTGCTGCTATAAACATTGGGGTACAGACGGCCCTTCTTTTCACTACATCTGTATCTTTGGGGTAAATACCAAGTAGTGCAATGGCAGGATCATAGGGAAGTTCTATTTTTAATTTCTTGAGGAATCTCCACACTGTTCTCCAAAGAGGCTGCACCAACTTGCATTCCCACCAACAGTGGAAGAGGGTTCCCCTTTCTCCACATCCCCTCCAACACATGTTGTTTCCTGTCTTGTTAATTTTGGCCATTCTAACTTGTGTAAGGTGATATCTCAATGTGGTTTTAATTTGAATCTCCCTGATGGCTAGTGATGATGAACATTTTTTCATGTGTCTGATAGCCATTTGTATGTCTTCATTGGAGAATTAATTGTCTGTTCATGTCTTCTGCCCATTTTTTGACATGATTATCTGTTTTGTGTGTGTTGAGTTTGAGAAGTTCTTCATAGATCCTGGATATCAACCTTTTGTCTGTATTGTCATTTGTGAATATCTTCTCCCATTCCATGGGTTGCCTCTTTGTTTTGTTGACTGTTTCCTTTGCTGTGCAGAAGCTTTTGATCTTGATGAAGTCCCACAAATTCATTTTCACTTTTGTTTCCTTTGTCTTTGGAGATGTATCTTGAAAGAAGTTGCTATGGCTGATATCAAAGAGGTAACTGCCTATGTTCTCTTCTAGGATTCTGATGGATTCCTGTCTCATGTTGAGGTCTTTTATCCATTTCGAGTTTGTCTTTGTGTACAGTGCAAGATAATGGTCACATTTCATTCTTCTACATATAGCTGTCCAATTTTCCCAGCATGATTTATTGAAGAGACTGTCTTTTTTCCACTGTATATTTTTTCCCTGCTTTGTCGAAGATTATTTGACCATAGAGTTGAAGGTCCATATCTGGGCTCTCTACTCTGTTCCACTGGTCTGTGTCTGTTTTTATGTCGGTACCATGCTGTTTTGGTGATCACAGGTTTGTAGTAAAGCTTGAAATCAGGTAACGTGATGCCCCCAGTTTTGTTTAAACTGGGGGCATCATGTTGTTACCTGGTTCCAAGCAAATTTTTAGCCCTTAATTGCCCACAGCATTGCATCCTTTCTGAAGCACAAGATAATTTTTCTCTAAATTAAAGGGAAGTCACAAGTCCTCACGTTTAATGCTCCTGATTCAAAATTAGTTTTCTTTCCTTAGATGCCTAAATTACCCCAGTGCATAATTACAGAATGTTGCTTTGAACAGGGCCCTAGAGGGACGCCTGGGTGGCTCAGTCGTTAAGCAACTGCCTTTGGCTCAGGTCATGATCTCAGGGTCCTGGGATTGAGCCCCCACATCAGGCTTCCTGCTCAGCAGGAAGACTGCTTCTCTCTCTCCCACTCCTCCTGCTTGTATTCCCTCTCTTGGTGTGTCTTTATCTGTGAAATAAATAAATAAAATCTTAAAAAAAGAGAAAAGGGCCCTAGAGCTTAATCAAATTTTCAGCTCATTGAAGGATTCATTATTGCAGTATCAATGATAGTTTGTAAATCAGTCTCTAATTGAGTACTTACTTGGTAAAGAAGACTACTTTATTAGTTGTTAGAAAAATATTTCTTAAAATAAGACCCACCTCCCTAAGTTTTCTTTAAGGGAAAGCTTATAGTCCAAAATAAGATTTCCCTACTTTCTTTTTTTTTTTTAAAGATTTTATTTATTTATTTGACAGAATGAGAGTGATCACAGTAGGCAGAGAGACAGGTCGGGGTGGGGGAAGCAGGCTCCCCACTGAGCAGAGAGCCCAATGCGGGACTTGATCCGAGGACCCTGAGATCATGACCCGAGCTGAAGGCAGAGGCTTAACCCATTGAGCCACCCAGGAGCCCAAGATTTCCCTACTTTCATTTAAAATGTTGTACTATCAAAATGCTGTATATTTATCTCTAAATGGATCAAGTATGGCACATTTTAACAGGATGTATTCATAATGGTTCTATCTCCATTAATCCATATTCCAAAATATTGTCTACTCTTTAAAGCTACCAGCCCTGATGCAGCATCCCAAATATCATTGCCAAAACCAGAAGTGCATTCTCCTATTACATTAATTATAATTTTATAGTATGGTGGCAGGAAATGCACTTTCAGTTCACTGGCTATAGCTATTATACTATGTGGAAACAACGGCCTGGAAATCAGCCAGGTCCCTTGGCATAAAGGCCAACCCTGAGTAAGACAAAGGTAATACAAGAAAGGAAACTATGCCACCACACCAAAAGCATTATTGAGACACTCTAAAGCAGGGCTTCTCAACTCTTTGCTAATCATATGTGTAAGGGAAAATATGTTTGCCTGGTGGCAGGTTGTATCAAACATCATTTTTTTTCAGTTAGGTAATCACCAGAAATAGAGTTCAGGAAGTGTCATCACCACACAGCAAAAGAGAAACCCTCCAAAAAGTAATTTTTCCAGAACCCTGGAATAACCTTAGGTCAGAGGTAGCAAAAAGAAGGGAATGAGCCATAAAATGATAGATGGTATATTTAATTAAAGAACCAAGGAATAGTTACATGATTTGACCCCCTCTGTCACTGGTGATTGCTTCAGGATGAAACCTTTAAAAATGAAGTCTGACATTGAAGGTTATCAGGTTGCACTTACTTGTGGAATATAAGGAATAACATGGAGGACATTAGGAGAAGGAAGTATTTACTGAAAAGTAAAAACATTGAAGGGAGTCACCAGACTCAACTAACATGATAACTAATATTCAAGGAACTAGTAAATGGAGAAAACAGAAAAGAACTATAAATATGCTTAAATAGTATTTAGAGAAAGATTCATCACTCTTAGAATACATCATTAAATAATTCACATTCATAAAATAAAAATAAGCCCCTGTTCAAAAAAAGGCAATAATCAGGGGTTTTATTTGTAAATAATATATAATATAATATAATATAATATAATATGCCATATAGCTTTGTCTAAGCCTAAGAAAATGGCTATTGAGTGGCTACTATGTGCCAACTACTCTTTTAGAAATTGGAGATAGGAGATACAGCAGCAAGTAAAACAAAGTTCATTTCTTATAGAGCTTATATTTCAGTGAAAATCTAAAGACTACAAAGTTGTATGATTCAAGGGGTTCTTGGGTAGCACAATCAGTTAAGTGTCTGACTCTTGGTTTTGGCTCAGGTCATGATCTCAGGATAGTGAGACTGAGCCCTGCATTGGGCCCTACTTTTCTTTCCTTCTGCTCCTCCCCCTCTCAAATGAATAGATAAATCTCTTTTTTAAAAAGTGTATGATTCAGGTAGTGCTATCAAGCAGAATAAGGTGGACAGCAAATGACAGGGGCATATGTATGTGTGTCTGTGAGTATGTGAGCACATTGTGTATGCTATTGTAGATAGAACAACAAGAATAAGCCTCTCTGATAAGGTAATATTTGAGCTAGGAATTAAAGAAACTGATAAGATGAGCCAAGAGGATAGAAGAAGAATGTTCTAAGCAAAAGGAGTATCTAGGGGTTTTCAATTAATAGTAAGGAGACCAGTGTGTCTTCAGCACACTGAATAAAGAGTGGTGCAGTTGAAATGAAAGCAATAAGAGCAGGCCCAGTTATATAAGATTTTGTAAATCACTGTATTTTGTGTTTCAGTATGAGATATTTGGAAAGCCATTGTGTGGTTACTAGGTGAAGACTGACATAATCTGACATACATTTTAATAGTCTCACATTAGCGGCTGTATAGACAATAGACTAGAGGGAGCATGAGTATAAATAGGGAGACCAGTTAGCAGGTTATTATAGTGATATGGAAATGAGGTGATTGTGGCCTAGAGCAGGGTGTTACTAGAGGGAATGAGGATATACGGTCACACTGGATATATCTAAAAGGAAATATGGAAAGGACTTGCTGGTGACTTAAATTTGGGGAATGAGAGAGAGAAGACAAGAATAACTCCAATATTTTGCCTGAGGAAGTAGAGTAGCAAAGGTACTATTTATTAAAATGGAGAAAATTACAGGAGAACTGGTTTATTTTTGTTGGAGAATGAAGAACTGGGGTTTTGGACATGTTAAGTAGGAGACGTCTATTGAACATCCAAGTGGAGACATTGAGTAGGTAATGGGATATATTATTCTGAAGTTCAGGGGAGGGATCTTAAGCTATAGATATTAGTTTGACAGCCCTCTATATATAGAAGGCATTTAAAGTCATGAGACTGGAATGATAACAGTTAAGGAATGAGTGGGGTCAGAAACGAGAAGAGGACCAAGGATTGAGTCTTGTGTTACTTCACTATTTTGCAGCTGGGGGCTAAAATATTACCAGAGGATATGGAGGAAAAACAGCCAGTGAGATAGGAGAAGTATAAACAGGTGTCCTGGAAGCCAAATGAATAAAGTGTTCCAAGAAAGAAAGAGTAATTGACAATGTAGGTAATACTGACAGGTCAACTGAAGTGAAGACTAATAATTAACCTTTGATATTAGCAATATGGAGGTTATTGTAAACTTAAGGATAATTTGTTAAATAGGGTTATCTGTTGAGGGTGAGAATGGAATACTAGATATTAAAGTCTTTTTAAAAAAAGTTTTTTATGTACTTAAAATTTTTTTTTTAAATTTCTTTTTGGTGTTCCAGAATTCATCGTTTACACATCACACCCAGTGATCCATGCAATACATGCCCTCCTTAATACCCACCACCAGGCTCACCCAATCCTCCACTCCCCTCCCCTCCAAATCCTTCAGTTTGTTTCTCAGAGTCCACAGTCTCTCATGGTTCATCTGCCCCTCCGATATCTCCCAACTCCCTTCTCCTCTCCATCTCCCAATGTCCTCCATGTTATTCCTTATGCTCCACAAGTAAGTGAAACCATATGATAATTGACTCTCTCCGCTTAATTTAGTTCACTCAGCATAATCTCTTCCAGCCCCATCCATGTTGATACAAAAGTTGGGTATTCATCCTTTCTGATGGCTGAATAATATTCCATTGGTGAAGTATGGGCCTATTGTACTGCAGTTCAGAGACCTTTACAGAGGACTAATTTTAGGGCAGGGTTATGGTCATGGTGAGAGCTTAGGGTTAGGGGTTAGTGGTTAGCAGTTTGGGGTTAGTGTTAGGGTTTTGTTTGGGATTAGGTTTTTATGCTCTACCTCCATCCATGTCTTGCACAGGGCAAGATTTCTTTTTCAAGGCTGAGTAATATAACATTGTCTATATACACCAAGTCTTTTCTTTCCTCAGATCTTGGAGTAGGGCTTGACATATGGCTGGCATAAGGGTCAGGGTTAGCTTTAGGGTCAGTGTGAGGCTATGGGCCTATTGTCCTGCAGTTCAGAGACCTCTCCAGAGAATAAAACCTCAGTCGACTTTGGCATGAGAATAAACATGGCAACCATCCACCCAGCTGAGTTAAAGATGGAATTTGGCATTCTAAATACTCTTTAGGTGGATATTCAATTGCCCCTTCTCTTTTGATCTCTATGTTCACATTTATTTTCTGAAATACTACAAATTCTTTTTTTTTAAGTTTTTATTTAACATATAGCATGATATTAGCTACTGGGGTACAATACGGTGATTCAATACTTCCATACAACACCTGGTGCTAATCACAAGTGCTCCCCTTAGTTCCTATCACCTGTGTAATTCATCCCCCCCACCCCTCTCCCCTCTGGTAACCATCAGTATGGTCTCTACAATTAACAGTATGTTTCTTGGTTTGTCTCTCTGTTTCTTTTTTCCCCCCATTTGCTGGTTTGTTCTTTTCTTAAAATTTGTTCTTTTCTTAAATTCCATATATGAGTGAAATCATATGTCATTTTTTAACAGACCTGTTTTGCCTCAAATTAATATTCTGTAGCTCCACCTGTGTCATTGCAAATGGCAAGATTTCATTCTTTTTTGTAGCATATATATATATATATATATATATATATATATATATATATATATCTCACATTTCTTTATCTATCCATCAGTTGATGGGCACTGGGCTACTTCCATATCTTGACTATTGTAAATAATTCTGCTCTTAACATAAGGGTGCATGTATTCCTTTGAATACAGTGTTTTTGTATTCTGTGGGTAAAATCCAAGGGCAACTGCTGGATCATAGAATAGTTCTATTTTTAACTTTCTGAGTTAACCCCATACTGTTTTCAGAGTGGTTATACCAGTTTGCATTTCCACCAATAGTACAAGAGCATTCCCCTTTATCTACATGCTTGCCAACATCTGTTGTTGTGTTGTTTATTTTAGCCACTCTGGTAGCTATGTTGATTTTAGGCATTCTGACAGCTCTGATGGGATATCTCATTCTGTATCTATTGCATTTACTTGATGGTAAGTTATATGGACATTTTTTCATGTGTCTTTTGGCCATCTGGATGTCTTTGTAGAAATGTCTGTTTGTGTCCTCTGCCATTTATAATTTTTAACTGGATTATTCATTTTTGGGTGTTGACTTATAAACTTCTTTATACATTTTGATACTAACCCTTCATTGGATATGTCATTTGCAAGTATCTTCTCCAGTTCTTTAGGATGACTTTTCATTTTCTGATTGTTTCCCTTGCTGTGCAGAAGCTTTTTATTTTGATGAGGTCCCAATAGTTTATTATTGGTTTTGTTTAAACACCCTTGACCCAGGAGACATATCTGAAAAGGACTTTCTATGGCTGATGTCAAAGAAGTTGCTCTATTTGTTCTCTTCTAGAATTTTTATGGTTTCCCATTTAGGTTTTTAATCACTTTCAATTTATTTTTGTGTATGGTGTAACAAAGTGGTCCAGTTTTATTCTTTTGCAGGTAGCTCTCCAGTTTTCCCAACACCATTTGTTGAAAAGACTGTCTTTTTCCCATTGGATATCTTTCTTGCTTTGTCAAAGATAAATTTGCCATATAAGTGTGGGTCTATTTCTGGGCTTCCTATTCTGTTCTATTGATGTATGTGTCTTGTTTTTATGCTGATACCATACTGCTTTTGTTACTATAGGTTTGTAGGGTCTTTTCTGGTTCCATAAAAATTTTAGGATGGTTTGTTCTAGCTGTATGAAAAATGTTGTTGGTATTTTGATAGAGATTGCATTAAGTGTGTAGATTGCTTCAGACACTATAGATGTTTTAACAATATTTGTTCTTCAATCCATGAGTATGGAATGTCTTTCTAATTCTTTGTGATGTCTTCAATTTCTTTCCTCAGTGCTTTATGGTTTTCAGATAAATTTATTCCTAGGTATCTTATTATTTTTGGTGCAATTGTAAATGGGGTTGATTCCTTAATTTCTCTTTTTGCTGCCTCATGATTGGTGTACAGAAATGAAACAGATTTCTATGCATTGATTTTGTATCCTGCCACTTAACTGAATTCATTGATCAGTTCTAGCACTTTTTTGGTGAAGTCTCTTGGGTTTTCTACATAGAGTATCATTTCATCTGAAAATAGTGGAAGGTTGACTTCTTCCTTGCTGATTGGGATGCTTTTTATTTCTTTTTGTTCCTCTGACTGCTGTGGCTAGACCTTCCAGTACTATGTTGAATAAAAAGGTTGAGAGTAGACATCCTTATCTTGTTCCTGACCCTAGGAGAAACGTTCTCAGTTTTTCCCCATTGAGGATGATGGTTGCTGTGGGTTTTTTCATATATGGCCTTATCATATTGAGGTATGTTTATTCTTATCCTTACTTTGTTGAGGGTTTTTATCAAGAATGGATAATGTACTATGACTAACGTTTTCTCTGCATCTATTATAATGATCATATTGTTCTAATTTTTCCTCTTGTTGATGTGGTGTATTGTATTAATTGATTTGTAAATATTGAACAGGAAAAATCCTATGTGATCATGGTGATGATTCTTTTAATGTAGAGTTTAATTTGTTTTGCTAAATTTTATTGAGAATTTTTCTCTATATGTTAGCCAGGAAGTTTGGCTTGCAGTTCTCTTTTTTCAGTGGTGTCTTTATCTGGTTTTGGTATGAGGGTAATGCTGACCCCATAGAATAGATTTGCAAGTTTTCCTTTCTTTTTATTTTTTTTTTTTTTTGGAATAGTTTGAAAAATGTAGGTATTAAGTCTTCTTTCCATGTTTAGTAGAATTTACCTGTGACACCATCTGGTCTTGGACTTTTGTTTATTGGGTTCTCTTCAATTACTGATTCAATTTCTTTACTGATTGTTAGACTGTTCCAATTTTCTATTTCTTCCTGTTTCGGTTTTGGTAGTTTATGTTTCTAGGAATTTATCCATTTCTTCTAGGTTTTCCAATTTGTTGACATATATGGGGGAACACAGAGCTTTTCCTCTATCGTCAGGAACAAGACAGTGATGTCCACTCTCACCATTACTGTTTAACATAGTACTGGAAGTCAGCCTCAGCAAGCAGACAACCAAAAGAAATAAAAAGCATCCAAATTAGCAAGGAAGAAGTCAAACTTTCACTATATTGAGACAACATGATACTGTATGTAGAAAATCCAGACATCCCACCAAAAAAATTGCAAGAACTAATACATGAATTCAGCAAGGTCACAGGATATAAAAACAATGTACAGGAATCTATTGCATTTCTTTTTTGATATTTTATTTATTTATTTATTTATTTATTTATTTATGAGAGAGAGGGAGAGAGCACAGGAACTGGGGAGAAAGAGAGAGAGAATCTCAAGCAGACTCCATGCTGAACAGGGAACCAGATGTGGGGCTTGATCTCACAACCCTGAGATCATGACTTGAACCCAAATCAAGAGTTGGACATTTAGCCAACTGAACTACCCAGGCACCCTGGAAACTGTTGCATTTCTGTACATCAGTAATGAATAAGCAGAAAAAGAAATCAAGGAATCGTTCCTATTTGCACTGTGCCCAAAACAATAAGATACCTAGGAATAAACCTAACTGAAGAGGTAAAAGATCTGTACTCTGAAAATTATAGAACACTTAAAAAGGAAATTGAAGAGGACACAAAGAAATTAAAATTATTCCCTCCTCATGAATTAGAGCAAAGATTGTTAAAATGTCTATACTACCTAAAGCAACATACACATTTAATGCAATCTCTATCAAAATACCAACAGCATATTTCACACATCTAGAACAAACTATCCTAAAATTTGTATGGAACCACAAAAGACACCAAATAGCCAAAGCAATCCTGAAAAAGGAAAGTAAAGCTGGAAGCATCACAACTCTGGATTTTAAGCTGTATTACAAAGCTTTAGTCATTGAGACAGTATGGTACTGGCACAAAAGCAGACACAGATCAATGGAACAAATCAACAACAAAAAAACCCAGAAATAGACCACATTTTTATGGTCAATTAATCTTTGACAAAGCAGGAAAGAATATCTAATGGGAAAAAGACAATCTTTTTTTAAATTTATTTTTTATTTATTTTCAGCATAACAGTATTCATTATTTTTGCACCACACCCAGTGCTCCATGCAATCCGTGCCCTCTATAATACTACCACCTGGTACCCCGACCTCCCACTCCCCGCCCCTTCAAAACCCTCAGATTATTTTTCAGAGTCCTTAGTCTCTCATGGTTCACCTCCCCTTCCAGTTTCCCCCAAATCCCTTCTCCTCTCTATCTCCCCATGTCCTCCATGCTATTTGTTATGCTCCACAAATAAGTGAAACCATATGATAATTGACTCTCTCTGCTTGACTTATTTCACTCAGCATAATTTCTTCCAGTCCTATCCATGTTGCTACAAAAGTTGGGTATTCATCCTTTCTGATGGAGGCATAATACTCCATAGTGTATATGGACCACATCTTCCTTATCCATTCGTCCATTGAAGGGCATTTTGGTTCTTTCCACAGTTTGGCGACCGTGGCCATTGCTGATATAAACATTGGGGTACAGATGGCCCTTCTTTTCACTACATCTGTATCTTTGGGGTAAATACCCAGGAGTGCAATTGCAGGGTCATAGGGGAGTTCTATTTTTAATTTCTTGAGGAACCTCCACACTGTTCTCCAAAGAGGCTGCACCAACCTGCATTCCCACCAACAGTGGAAGAGGGTTCCCCTTTCTCCACATCCCCTCCAACACATGTTGTTTCCTGTCTTGTTAATTTTGGCCATTCTAACTTGTGTAAGGTGATATCTCAATGTGGTTTTAATTTGAATCTCCCTGATGGCTAGTGATGATGAACATTTTTTCATGTGTCTGATAGCCATTTGTAGTGTTCATTGGAGAATTGTCTGTTCATATCTTCTGCCCATTTTTTGATATGGTTGTCTGTTTTGTGTGTGTTGAGTTTGAGGAGTACTTTATAGATCCTGGATATCAACCTTTTGTCTGTACTGTCATTTGCAAATATCTTCTCCCATTCCATGGGTTGCCTCTTTGTTTTGTTGACTGTTTCCTTTGCTGTGCAGAAGCTTTTGATTTTGATGAAGTCCCAAAAGTTCATTTTTGCTTTTGTTTCCTTTGCCTTTGGAGACATATCTTGAAAGAAGTTGCTGTGGCTGATATTGAAGAGATTACTGCCTATATTCTCCTCTAGGATTCTGATGGATTCCTGTCTCACATTGAGAAAAGACAATGTTTTCAACAAATGGAGTTGAGAAAACTGGACAGCAACAGGAAGATGAATGAAACTGGACCACTTTATTACACCTTACACACACAAATAAAACCTCAAAAGAGTTTTTCATAATATTCTGATAATTGTATTTTTGTGGATTATTTCTCCTCTATATTTGTGATTTTATTTGATTACTTTCTCTTTTTCTTGATAAGTCTGGCCAGAGGCTTATAAATTTTGTTGTTTTTTTTCAAAGAACCACGTCCTGGTATCATTGATCTGTTCTATTGGGGTTGTTTGTTTGTTTGTTTAGTTTCTGTATCATTTGTTTCTGCTCTTTATTATTTCATTTCTTGTGATGAATTTGGGTTCTTTGTTGTTAATTTTTCTAATCCCTTTAGGTGAAATGTGAGGTTGTTTATTTGAGATTTTTCTTGAATCTTGAGGTAGTCATGTATTTCTATAAACTTCCCTCTTAGAACACTTGCTGCATCCCAAAGGTTTGGGACCATTATGTTTTCATTTTCATTTGTTTCCATGTATTTCTTAATTTCTTCTTTTATTTCCTGGTTCGGCCATTCATTGTTCAGTGACCTGTTATATAACCTCCATGTATTTGTGATCTTTCCAGATTTTTGCTTGTGGTTGACTTCTAGTTCATAGCATGGTGGTCACAAAAAGTGCATGGCATGATTTTGATCTTCTTGAATTTGTTGAGGCTTGTTTTGTGGGCTAGCATATGATCTATTCTGGGGGATGTTCCATGTGCAATTGAAAGTAATGGGTATTCTGTTTTAGGATGGAATGTTCTGAATATATTTGTTAAATCCATCTGTTCCAGTGTGTCTTCAAAGCCATTGTTTCCTTGTTGGTTTTCTGGTTAGATGATCTGTCCACTGATGTAAGTGGGGTGTTAAAGTACCCTATTATTTTTGCCTTATTATTATTAGTTCCTTTATGTTTGTTTTAATCGTATTATGTATTTTTTGCTCCTATGTTGCATGCATACATATTTACAATTGTTTTATTTTCTGTCATATATTTATTATCCCCTTTATTATTATATGGTGTCTTTCTTAGTCTCTTGTTACAGTCTTTGTTTTAATGTCTGATTTTTCCAAAATAAGTATTGCTACTCCAGTTTTCTTTTGACATCCATTGCATAGTATATATTTCTTCATCATTTCACTTTTATACTTTACATGTCTTTAGCTTTAATGGATAAAGAAGATGTGGAAAATATATAAAATGGATTATTAATCAGCCATCTAAAAAGGATGAAATCTTACCATTTAAAATGATGTGGGTGAAACTGGAGGGCATAGCGCTAAGCAAAATAAGTCAATAAGAGAAAGACAACTATCAAATGGTTTCACTCATAGTGGAATTTAAGAAACAGAACAGAGGATCATAGGGGAAAGGTAAAAGGAGGACAGAATAAAATAAGACAAAATCAGAGAGAGAGAGAGAGACAAACCATAAGAGACTCCTAACTATAGGGACAAAAATAAGGGTTGCTTGAGGGGAGGTTGGTGAGGAGATGGGGAAACAGGGTGATGGGGGATTAAGGAGGGCACATGATGTAATGAGAACTGGGTCTTATAAGCAGCTAATGAATAACTGAACTCTACATCTGAAACTAATGATATACTACAGATTAACTAAATTTAAACAAAATAAGTTATTTATAAAAGAAAAAAAAAGAAAATGAGTCTCTTGTAGATAGTATATAGATGGATCTTCTTTTCTCATTCATTCTATCAACCCCTGTCTTCTGTTTGGAGTGTTTAGTCTATTTTCAGAGTAATTATTGATAGATACGTATTTAGTGTCATTTTCTTATTTGTTTTATGGTTGTTTTCTGAAGAAAGATCTTTTCTTGTCTTTCTGATTTGCTGATTTTCTTTAGTGATATAATTTTCTTTCTCTTTATTCTTTACATATTTATTAGTGGTTTTTGATATATGGTTACTATTAGGTTATATATAACATCTGCATATAGCAGAAATCTGTATTAAGTTGATGGTCATTTAAGGTGAACCCATTCTCTTTTTTTCTCCCCATATTTTAGGTATATGTTGTTATATTTTATATCCTTTCTTGTGTGAGGTCCTCAACTGATTTTTTCCAGAAATATTCATTTTCACTGCTTTGTATTTCCTACCTCTATACTGTCATTTTTGATATCTCCTTTCCACTCAAGAAATTCCTTTTAATATTTCTTTTTTTAAAAATTATTTTTATTAACATATAATGTATTTTTTCCCTGGGGTACAGGTCTGTGAATCATCAGGCTTACACATTTCACAGCACTCACCATATCACATACCCTCCCCAATGTCCATAATTCAACCACCCTCTCCATACCTCCCCACCATCCAGTGACCTTCAGTTTGTTTTGTGAGATTAAGAGTCTCTTATGGTTTCTCTCCCTCCCGATCCCATCTTGTTTTATTTTTTTCCTTCCTTACCCCCCAAACCACTTGCGCTGCCTCTCAAATCCTCATATCAGAGAGATCATATGAAAATTGTCTTTCTCTGATTGAGTTAGTTCGCTCAGCATAATACCCTCTAGTTCTATCCCACGTCGTTACAAATGGCAAGATTTCATTTCTTTTGATGGCTGCATAGAAAACACATAGTATTCTATTGTGTGTGTGTGTGTGTATGTATATATATATATATATATATATATATATATATATATATATATATCTTGACAAAGTTCCAATAGTTCATTTTTGCTCTTGCTTCCCTTGCCTTTGGCGATGTTTCTAGGAAGAAGTTGCTGCAGCTGAGGTCCAAGAGGTTGCTGCCTGTGTTCTCTTCAAGGATTTTGATGGATTCCTGTCTCACAATGAGGTCTTTCATCCATTTGGAGTCTATTTTTTTTGTGTGGTGTAAGGAAATGGTCTAGTTTCATTTTTCTGCATGTGGCGGTCCAATTTTCCCAACACCCTTTGTTGAAGAGATCGTCTTTTTTCCATTGGACATTCTTTCCTGCTTTGTCAAAGATTAGTTGACCATAGAGTTGAGGGTCCATTTCTGGGCTCTCTATTCTGTTCCATTGATCCATGTTGTCTGTTTTTTTTGTGCCAGTACCATACTGTCTTGATGATGACAGCTTTGTAATAGAGCTTGAAGTCTGGAATTGTGATGCCACCAGCTCTGGTTTTCTTTTTCAACATTCCTCTAGCTCTTCGGGGTCTTCTCTGGTTCCATACAAATTCTAGGATTATTTGTTCCATTTCTTTGAAAGAAGTTGATGGTATTTTGATAAAGATTGCATTAAATGTATAGATTGCTCCAGGTTGTATAGACATTTTCACAATATTTGTTCTTCCAATCCATGAGCATGGAAAGTTTTTCCATTTCTTTGTGTCTTCCTCAATTTCTTTCATGAGTATTCTATAGTTTTCTGAGTACAGATTCTTTGCCTCTTTGGTTAAGTTTATTCCTAGGTATCTTACTGTTTGGGTGCAATTGTAAAAGGGATAAATTCATTAGTTTCTCTTTCTTCTGTTTTGCTGTTGGTGTATAGAAATTCAACTGATTTCTGCACATCGATTCTATATGCTAACACTTTACTGAATGCCTGTATGGGTTCTAGCACTTTTGGAGTGGCATCTTTTGGGTTTTCTAAATAAAATATCCTATCTTCTGCAAAGAGTGAGGGTTTGACTTCCTCTTTGCTGATTCAGATGCCTTTTATTTCTTTTTGTTGTCTGATTTCTGGGGCTAGGACTTCTAGTACTATGTTGAATAGCAGTGGTGATAGTGGACATTCTGCTGTGTTCCTGATCTTAGGAGAAAAGCTCTCAGTTCTTCCCCATTGAGAGTGATATTCACTGTGTGTTTTTCATAGATGGCTTTGATGATATTGAGGTATGTACCCTCTATCCCTACACTTTGAAGAGTTTTGATCAAGAAAGGATACTGTATTTTGTCAAATACTTTTTAAGCATCTATTGAGAGGATCATATGGTTCTTGTTCTTTCTTTTATTAATGTATCACATTGATTGTTTTGTGGATATTGAATCAACCTTGTAGCCTAGGAATAAATTCCATTTGGTCATGGTGGATAATCCTTTTAATGTACTGTTGGACCCTATTGGGTTAGTATTTTGGTAAGAATTTTCACATCCATGTTCATCAAGGATATTGGTCTGTAATTCTCCTTTCTGATGGGGTCTTTGTCTGGTTTGGGGATCAAGGTGATGCTGGCCTAATAAAATGAGTTTGGAAGTTTTCCTTCCATTTCTATTTTTTGGAATAGTTTCAGGAGAATAGGTGTTAATTCTTCCTTAAATGTTTGTTAGAATTCCCCTGGGAAGCCATCTGGCCCTGGGCTCTTGTTTATTTGGAGATTTTTGATGCCTGTTTCAATCTCCTTACTGGTTATGGGTCTGTTCAGGTTTTCTATTTCTTCCTGGTTCAGTTTTGGTAGCCTGTATGTCTCTAGGAATGCATCCATTTCTTCCAGGTTGTCAAATTTGCTGATGTATAGTTGCTCATAATACGGTTTTATAATCATTTGTATTTCTTTGGTGTTGGATGTGCTTTCTCCTCTTTCATTCATGATTTTATTAGTTTGGGTCCTTTCTCTTATCTTTTTGCTAAGTCTGTCCAGGGAATTATCAATATTATTGATTCTTTCAAAGAACCACCTCCTAGTTTCGTTGACTTGTTCTACTGTTCTTTTGGTTTCTGTTTCATTGATTTCTGCTCTGATATTTATGATTTCTCTTCTCCTTCTGGGTTTAGGCTTTCTTTGCTCTTCTTTCTCCAGCTCCTTTAGGTGTAGGGTTAGGTTGTGTACTTGAGACCTTTCTTATTTCTTGAGAAAGTCTTGTATCACTATATACTCTCAGCAGAGACTTTGCTGTGTTCCACAGATTTAGACTGTTGTATTCTCATTTTCATTTGTTTCCATGATTTTTTTCAATTTTTCTTTAATTTCCTGGTTGAGCCATTCATTCTTTAGTAGGATGCTCTTTAGCCTCCATGTATTTGAGTTCTTTCCAACATTCCTCTTGTGACTGAGTTCTAGCTTCAGAGCAGTATGGTCTGAAAATATGCAGGGAATGATCCCAATATTTTGGAACTGGTTGAGACCTGATTTGTGACCCAGGATGTGATCTATTCTGGAGAATGTTCCATGTGCACTAGAGAAGAATGTGTATTCTGTTGCTTTGGGATAGACCGTTCTGAATATATCGTGATGTCCATCTGGTCCAGTCTGTCATTTAAGGCCTTTATTTCCTTATTGATCTTTTGCTTGGATCATCTTTCCATTTCAGTGAGGGGGGTGTTAAAGTCCCCTACTATTATTGTATCATTGTCAATGTGTTTCTTTCATTTTTTATTAATTGGCTTATGTAGCTGGCTGCTCCCATATTAGGGGCATAGATATTTAAAATTGTTAGATCTTCTTGTTGGACAGACCATTTAAGTATGATATAATGTCCTTCCTCATCTCTTATTATAGTCTTTAGCTTAAAATGTAATTTATCTAATAAAAGAATTGCCACACCAACTTTCTTTTCATGTCCATTAGCATGGTAAATTGTTTTCCACCCTCTCACTTTAAATCTGTGGGTGTCTTTGGGTCTAAAATGAATTTCTTGTAGACAGCATATTGATGGATCTTGGTTGTGGGTTTTTTTTTTTAACCCATTCTGATACCCTCTGTCTTTTGCTTGCAGTGTTTAGCCCATTTACATTCAGGATAATTATTGAAAGATATGAATTTAGTGCCATTGTATTGCCTGTAAGGTGACTGTTACTGTATATTGTATCTGTTCCTTTCTAGTCTACTACTTTTAGGCTCTCTCTTTGCTTAAAGGACTCCTTTCAATATTTCCTGGAGGGCTGGTTTGGTGTTTGCAAATTCTTTTAATTTTTGTTTTTCCTGGAAGCCTTTTAAAGATTTATTTATTTATTTATTTGACAGACAGAGGTCACAAGTAGGCAGAGAGGCAGGCAGAAAGAGAGGAAGAGAAGCAGGCTCCCTGCTGAGTAGAGAGCCTGATGTGGGGCTTAATCACAGGACCCTGAGATCATGACCTGAGCCGAAGGCAGAGACTTTAACCCACTGAGCCACCCAGGCGCCCCTGTCCTGGAAGCTTGTTATTTCTATTTTCAATGACAGCCTAGCTGGATATAGTATTCTTGGCTGTATATTTTTTCATTTAGTGCTCTGAATATATTATTCCAGTTCTTTCTGGCCTACTGGGTATCTGTGGATAGGTCTGCTGCCAATCTAATATTTCTACCATTGTGTGTTACAGACTTCTTGTCCTGAGTTGCTTTTAGGATTTTGTCTTTGTCACCAAGACTTGAAAGTTTTACTATTAGATGAATGGGTGTGAACCTATTTTTATTGATTTTGAGGGGGGGGTTCTCTGTGCCTTCTGGATTTTCATGCTTGTTCCCTTTGCCATATTAAGGGAATTCTCTATAATTTGCTCCAATATATGTTCTGCCCATCTCTCTCTTTCTTCTTCTGGGATCCCAATTATTCTAATATTGTTTCATCTTATGGTATCACTTATTCTCGAATTCTCCCCTTGTGGTCCAGTAGTTGTTTGTCTGTCTTTTGCTCAGCTTCTTTTTTCTCCATCATTTGGTCTTCTATATCACTAATTCTCTCTTCTGCCTCATTTATCCTAGCAGCAAGAGCCTCCATTTTTTATTGCACCTCATTAATAGCTTTTTTTAATTTCAACTTCGTTAGATTTTAGTTCTTTTATTTCTCCAGAAAGGGGTTTTATTTCTCCAGAAAGGGATTCTCTCATATTTTTCATATCTTTTTTGAGCCCAGGTAGCACCCTAATAATCATCATTCTGAACTCTAGTTCTGACATATTACCAGTATCCTTATTGATTAGGTCCCTAGTTGTTGGTACTGCCTCTTGTTCTTTTTTTTTTTTTGTGGCGAGTTTTTCTGCCTTGTCATTTTACCCAGATAAGAATATATGAACAAGAGAATAAAATACTGAAATGGTGGCAAAGACCCCCAGAAAAATGTATGCCAACCAAATCCAAAGATACCCCAAAACTGGGGGAGAAGAAAGGGGAAAAATAAAATGAAAAATAAAAATTTTATAAATATATATATATAGTCATTGAATAGAATAGAGCCACCCACTTGATTTTGGGTATATACTGGTATCTTAGAAGAAACTACTTCCCAAAATTTTAAAGAAAGAAAAACTTATATATATACAAAAATAAAAGAAAACATGATGAAGGGATGGAATGTGACTGTAAAGATAAAAATTAAATAAAGATTCTAAAAAAGGAATTGATAAGATAAGTTGCTTGGGGAAAAAAAGAAGAAAGAAAAAGAAAAAAATGAGGAGAGATATGATCAGGCTGGAGACTAGAACAAATCCACGTGCTAGATTTAGGGTATATTTTGATCTATTAGAAGAAATTGTATCCCAAAATTTTAAAGAAAAAAAAACCTGTATGTATACAAAAAATAAGGCTAAATACAATGAAGGATAAAATATGACTAAATAAAAAATTTAAAAGATTTTTTAAAGTTATTGTTAAGATGAACTAGTTAAAAATGTTAAAAGAGAAAAGAGGAAAATTGTAATAAATGGAATAAAAAATAAAATAAAAAAATTTTAACTTTGCAAGACTAAAGGATCATGGGAAAAAAGCCATGAATTCTATGCCTTGCTTTCTCTTAGTTCTGGAGTTCTGATTGATTGGTCAACTTGGTCTTGGCTGGATGTGCTTACTGATCTTCTGGGGGAGGGGCCTATTCCAGTGATTCTCAAGTGTCTTTGCCCAAGACGGAATTGTGCCACCCTTGTCAGGGGGCCAGGCTAAGTAATATGCTTAGGTTTGCTCTCAGGAGCTTTTGTTCCCTGAAAACTTTCCCCACAGTTTTGGAGGACAGGAATGAAAATGGAGGCCTCCCGATCTCCGGCCCAGGGGAGCCAAGAGCTCAGGTCCCCACTCCTCAGTGTGCCCTCAGAAAAAAGCAGTCAATCCCTCCCATCTCCCTGGTCTCTGGCCACTCTCTGAGTTCACCAGCCTGTGAGTGAGCATTCTACCTCTGGTGCATGGCCCATTTGGAGTCTCCAAACCCAGCATATTCCTGCTGTGTGCTTCCACACTGCTCCTCCTGGAGGAGGAAGGAGGGGGTCGCTCCGGATCTGCCGCTTGTGGGGTCCCTGCTCAAAGAGCAGTGTCCTAACTGTGCCTTGGATCACAGTTTAAGGTAACCCAGATCTGAGAGCTCACTCCTTAGCTCCTTCTCAGTAGTCAGCTTCCCTACTCCAATACCTGGCAGCTCTACCGCACTCAGACACCCCTGGTCTTTCTGTGACCCCACAGGTCCCAAGACTAAACTGCCCCTGAGAGGGCTCCACTCCCCTGCTTAGCCTCTGGAGTGATATCCTTCAGTGGAGCAGACTTCTAAAGGTTCTGATTTTGTGCTCTGCTGCTCCACCACTTTCCAGGAGCCAGCCCTATCTTCCCGTCGCGTTGGATTCACTTCTTTGCACTTCCTATCTTCCAGAAAGTGGTCGATTTTTTGTTCCTAGAATTCCTACTCTTCTTCTCTTCTACCTCCTGTTGAGTTTGTAAGTGTTCTGAATGGTTTGATAGCTATCTAGCTGAACTCCTGGGACCTGATGTCATTTCAGTCTGCTATTCCTCCGCCATCTTGACTCCTCCCTCTCCCCTTTTAATATTTTTTGCAGAGCTTTTTAGTGGTCATAAACTCCTTTAGTTATTGTTTGTCTGGAAAACTCTTATCTCTTATTCTATTTTGAATGATAGCCTGCTGCATAGAGTATTCTTGGATGCTGATTTTTTTCATTTAGCATTGTGCTTCTCCCATCTGCCTTGCAAAGTTTCTGTCAAGAAATCTCTTGTAAGCCTCATGAGTTTTCCCTTATAAATCACTGTCTTCTTTTGCTTCTTTTAAATTTTTTTCTTTATCACTATATTTTGCCGATTTAAATACAATATATCTTGGTGCATGTGCTTTTCTTGATTTTGATTTCTCTGTACCTCCTAGATCTGGGTATTTGTTCTCTTCACCAGATTAAGGAAGTTATCACCTATTATTTCTTCAAATATTCTGCTCTTTTCTCTCTCTCTTCTTCTGAGACTCCTATATTATTAAAATTATTAAATTTGATGCAATCACTGAGTTCCTTGTCTACTATTGTTTTGTGCAATTCTTTATTTTCTCTTTTGTTCAACTCACTTTCCATTACTCTGTACTCTAGGTCACTAATTCATTCCTCGCTTCTTCCAACCTGCTGTACATTCCCTTATGTGTTTCTTATTTTGTTTACTGAGCTCTTTATCTCAGCTATGCTTTTCCTTATCTCTGTGTTAAGGGTCTCACTGATGAGACCCTTCCTCTCTTTTCTCACATCCAGTGGGTGTCTTTATGATCATTACTTTAAATTATGTCAGGCATTTTACTTATACCTGTTTCACTTAGATCTCTGGTGGTGGCCTTATTCTCTTCTTTCATTTGTGATAAATTTCTCTGTGTTCTCATTTTGTCTAAGCTTCTGTGCATGTTTCTCTGTGTTAGGAAAGTCAGCTAAGTCTCCTGTTCTTGAGGGTAATGGCCTTATGAAGAAGAGGACATATAGTACACTACCATGTAGTGTTCCCTCTTTGCCAGGGTCTGGAGCTTCTGAGTGTCTCTAATGTATGCTGCATGTGCTCTGCTGCTTTGTTCTGGACGTTTTTTCCCTCAGGCCAGTCATCTGCAGAGGATCTCTTTGACTGCTATGGGCAGTGTTTTGTTCCTGGTCTGCATGTGGTACATTTTAACTAGGTGTGTTCTGGTATGTTTGTGAAATGAGACCTGTTGTGACTCCCACTAGAATGAGGCTCCACTCTTAACCAAGAGATGTAGTATGAACAGAGGTTTGGGCCAGTCTTGGGGAGGGGGCCTACATGCTGGGACTGAGGCAAACTAACTGGGAGGGGTAGCTCCATGGGAGCCCAGAGATTGGGTAGTTGGGGCTTGGTATAAGCAAGTTCAGTAGTAAGCATCAGGGGTACACTGGTTCCCACAGGTGGCCCTGTCTGTGCTTATGCTGAAGGGTAAGAGGGAACTGTTTCTGGCCCGCCTTTCTCCCCAGAGGAGTCGCTCTTAAATGCTGCCTCTCTGGGATGTGCTCCAAGATGTGCAAATTACCTCCCCACTGTGTCCTTGTGCTCTTCAAATTGCTGTTTCCACAATGTATATCTGTGAGCTGTTTCCGCTGCCTTCTCCAAGAGCAGCATAATGCCCTCAGGGTTCTATCCTAGCCAAGCCTGCTGACCTTTAAAACTCAGGTCTTTAAGCTCAGCTCATTGTAAGAACTCATGAAATTCTCTTGCTTTCCAAACCAATTGCTATGGGGATTCATTTTCCCCATGTGCTTCCCTGTGTGCTGGTCTTCACTACACCTTCGTGATTGAAGATCCCTCCCCACTGCAGTGGCCATGATTCATTATTCTCCCAAACTATGTCTCTGGACTTCCTACCTTCTTGATATAGCCTATTATTTACCTTTAGTTACGGAGTTTTTTCTGTCAGTGTTCAGGTCAATTTCTGGAGAATTTGGGATGATTTGATAGTTATCGAGTTGTGGGATGAGGTGAGCATAGGATCCTCCTACTCCACTGCTACCTAAAGGAAGATCAAACCAGTTAAAATGAAAACAGAGAAATGAAGAATTTGGTTTAAACAGGTTTGAGATTACTTTTTTCTGGTGAGTATAATGAATGGAAAGAAGAGCAAAGGAGTAAATTGTATATGCCTGGGAGTTGTTATAATAATGGACCATGAAATATAAAATTATAAAAAGGAAAGTAGTAGTAAAAGGTCAATGGATTGGAGTTCCCAGAAGGGTCAAGAAAATGTTGAAATTGAGGTATTACAAGGAGTGAGGAAAAATAGAGGGAAAATGGCTTGAGAAGGGGGATGTTAAAATTGAGGCTGTATACCTCGTGAAGTTATTTATTAAAGGAAAGCCGGAAAACCAATTTTAAGACTCAGTTTCCAGAAACAATTGCCCAGGGCCAATGCCACAGAACTGGCCTGATTTGAAAAACTGTTGCTCCTGCATTATATGCCAACAAATTGACTTTACTGCAACAGCTACTGCTGCCAGCCCTGATGCCACTACTTTATTAAGAACTTGACCTTGCATTCTCTGCCATCCTTCAAAGCCAAGTTCCTTCAATACTACCTATTCCAGAAAATAGAAACCACACTTACCACTTTATTCATTGCAATTCCAAATCAAACTCTCATGCCAGGGCATCTAATTGGTAGACCCTAAGTCATATTCCTACATCTTAGTTTCAACACAGACTAGAGGTTTGAGTTTTGGCTTTGTATTTGATAGGTAAAAATTATAATATAAGAATTTCCCAAATATCAAAATACCATTCGTAATATGCTGGTCAAACACAATATGACAAACATTTACTATACATATTTTTAGAAATTAAAAACAAAATTGTCAAAAATTTACCCATTTCTGAAGGAATGAGTATGCATACAACTAAAACTAGAGTTATATTTTAGTTAAAGATTGAACACAGAGATTCTTCCAAGATGCAACACAAAAAAGCAAAAAACAAAAGGATAAGAAAAATTCAGAGACACGCAGATCTTTATGAGAATCACAATATTTATTTAACAAGAGTTCCAGAAAGAAAAGGAAGGGGACAGAAGGAAAGATGAAGGAGAGACAGTGACAGAAAGACAGAAATACAGAAAGGAAAGGAGAGGAGGGGAGAGGGAAGGGAAGAGAAAGAAGGGAAGGGAAGGAGAGAGGGAAAGGAAGGAAGAAGGAATCAAAGAAATACTATATACTAAAATGTCCTTAAATTGAAGAATGTCTTATATCTTCAGATTTAAAAGGTCCATCAGGGGGACCTTTTGGTGGAGAATATGGTGGAGCAGGAAAACCCTAAACTTACCTCATCCCGTGGCTACAACTAGATAACACTGCATCAATGTAACTATCCCAGAACATGACCCAAAGACTGGCAGAACAGACTCTCCATAGATAAATGAAGAGAAGAGACCACATAAGAGTGTAGGAAGGGCAGAGATACAGTCAGGAGCTAAATAGATCTTTAAGACTGCCCATAGGAAAGAGGGATGTTTTGGGCATAGAGATGGAACAAAAACAGACCTTCAGTCCAGGCACCCCAGGCATGGGGAACCCACAGGAGGAAGATAAATCCCCACAACATTTGGCTTTGAAAGTCAGAGGGGCCAATTTCAGGAGTTCTTATAATTAGTGGGGCTTAACACCTGGAACTTTAAAAATCAGTGGGGTTTTGCTCTGGGAGAGCTGGGAGGGTGATATGAAATTGAGTTCTCACCCTTAAAGAGATAACACAACAGATGGACCCGATGAGATATATCATAGAAGCAGCAGTTTGAAAAACACCTGGGGGGCATGGAAAGGAGATTTATTTACTAATTTTAGAGCATGTGCTGGAGGAACAGGGATCACTGGGAGACTTCTCCAGGAACTGGCAGTGCCATTTCCTTCTCCAGCCCCCTACCTTGATACAGGAACCTGCAGGAACCAGCACAGTGCCAACACTCGCTACCTAACTTGTTAAAAGTGTGCCCTATTCCCAAGTCTTCCTATGGACATGCTCCCTCTGGCCCTATGTTTTCTAAAGCTGCTCCAGTTCCCCTCACACCGCAGATCTGCACAAACCTTGCTAATACCATATGTCCTGTCCATGTGCATGATTCTGTGGACCTGCCCCCTCCAACCTGGCCTGCCTTGGTTCCCAGTGGCTGCAGGTCCCATCCCACAGCAGACTGAAATAGACCTTAATTGCACCATGTGCCCCACCCTGATGTTTTCCTGCAGACCTGTCCCCTCCAATATGCCCTTGGCCAGAGCCCATCCAAAGCAGTGTCACAAGCCTGGAGTGTGCAAGCAACCCTGACAGGGGCCAACATCATGCCAAAGTTACTCTTACTCTGGGAAGAGGGGAAGATAATCACACACACCAGTCTGACTGTAGCCCAAGCAGTGGGCTAGGTGCAGACATCTGACTGCAGGCCCCACCCACCAGCAAAAGCTTCTCAGGGAAAATGCCCTGCAGTACAGTGTTACCGGATGGATAGCAAATGCCTGATCTGACTAAACTCAAGCCCAAAGCAACCTCAGACTGGCCCATAAACAACATGGGGACCAAACCCTGCCCACAACAAGCAATGAGAACCATTAAAGGAAAATGGCTGCATTAAAGGAAAATGTAGCTCAGCCACAACAGAAGGGTGGACTCAACACACATAGTAGATACTCCTGAAGCACCAGGGTCTTCAGAGCACTATACTGCAGGAGAATACAGGACCTTTTCTCTATAAGGTCGCTACTTTCTAGAGCAGGAGACATAGCTGACTTTCTGAACACATAGAAACAGACACAGAGAGTTAGACAAAATGAGGAGACAGAGGAATATGTTCCAAATGAAAGAATAGGACAAAATCACAGCAAGAGAGCTAAACAAAACCAAAAGTAATATGCCTAATGGAGAATTTAAATTAATGATCATAAAGATACTCACTGGACTTAAGAAAAGAGTGGAGGACTTCAGTGAGACCCATAACAAAGAGATAGAAAATGTAAAAAGGGAACCAATCAAGAGATTGGTTATTTTAATTTTTATTAGTTATTTTTATTTCAGTTATTTTCAATAACTGAAATTAAAATTAGATGGAATAAATAGTAGACTAGAGGAACCAGGTCCAGATCAGTGAATGGAGGACAGAGTAATGGAAAGAAATCGTGCTGAAGAGAGGAGAGATATAAATTAAAAATGAAAACAGACCGGGAATTCAGTGTCACAAGCAAGCATAATACTCACATTATACAAATCTCAGGAGAAGAGAAAGAAAGGGAACAGAAATTATATTTGAGGAAATAATGGCAGTAAACTTCTTGAATCTGGAGGAAGAAACAAAAATCCAGATCTAGGAGTCACAGACAGTGTCCAAGGAAATCAACCCCTAGGAGTTCCACACTAAGACACATAGTAATTAAAATGGTGAAAGTGATAATAAAGAGAGAATTTTAAAACAGCAAGAGAAAAGAAGATAGATACATACAAAACCCCCATAAGACTATAAGCTGATTTTTCATCAAAACTTTGCAGGCCAGAGGGAGTGGCATAACATATTCAAAGTACTGAAAGAGAAAAATCTGTAGCCAAAAGAATACTGTATCCAGCAAGGCTATCATTCAAAATAGAAGGCAAGATAAAGAGTTTTCCAAACAAACAAAAACTAAAGGAGTTCATAACCACCAAACCAGCTCTACAGGAAATGCAAAAGTGGACTCCTTGAGTGAAAATGAAAGACCATAAGTAGGAGTAAGAAAAGAAAGAAGCACAAAAACAGTAAAAACAAGTATATCTATAAAAATCAGTCAAGGGATTCACAAAATAAAAGTATATAAAATATGATAACATACACCTAACACATGGAGGTGCAGAGAAGAGTATATAAGGGGCTCACACTTAAGCAACCATCAATTTAATATAGACTGTTATATGCATGAAATGTTATATGCAAATATAACGGTAAGCATAAATCAAAAACCAGTAATAGATATGCAAAAAATAAAGAGAAAGAAATGTGCGGATATCACTAAAGAAAGCCAACAAACTGTGAGAAGAGAGAGTAGGAGAAGAAAGGAGCAGAGAACTACAAAAACAACCACAAAACAAGAAACAGAATGCCAATAAATAAATGCATACCTATAATACATATAAATATGTATGTATTTGGTATGTATGTATGTATGTATAGTATGTGTGTAAAAATATAAATACATACCTATCGATAATTACTTGAAATATAAATATAAATATATATAATATATATTATATAAAAATATAAAACATATTTTAAAACTTTATATATAAAAATAAATAAAAATATAAATGCATGTATGTGTGTATAAATATGTATGTAAAAATATAAATACATACCTATCAATAATTACTTTAAATATAAATATAAATATATATAATATATATTATATAAAAATATAAAAAATATTTAAAAACTTTATATATAAAAATAAAGAAATAAAAATATAAATGCATGTATGTATGTATAAATATGTATGTAAAAATATAAATACATACCTGTCAATAATTACTTTAAATATAAATGGACCAAAGACTCCAATCAAATGACATAAGGTAACAAAGTGGATAAAAAAGAAACACCCATCTCTATGCTGCCTACAAAAGACCCATTTTGTTTTATTTTATTTTATTTATGATTTTTTATTTATTTTTATAAGATACCTATTTTAGATTGTTTTTAAAGATTTATTTATTTGAGAAAGAGAGAATAGAGGGAGGGGCAGAGGGAGAGAATATTCAAGCAGACTATACCCACTGAGCACAGAGACTGATGTGAGTCTCAATCACACAACACATGAGATCATGACCTGAGCCAAAACCAAGAGTTGAATGCTCAACTGACTGACCCACCTAGGTACCCTGAGACCCATTTTAAAACTAAAGACACCTGTATATTAAAAGCAAAGGGATGAAAAACATTTTCTACACAAATGGAAGTGAAAATAAAGCAGGGGCAGCAATGCATATGTTGGACAAAATAGACAAAAAAAAAAAAAAGTAAGAGACAAAGAAGGTCACATAATCATAAAAGGGACAACCCAAAAAGAAGATATAACAGACATGTGAAAAAATGTTCGTCATCACTAGCCATCAGGGAGATTCAAATCAAAACCACTTTGAGATACCACCTTATACCAGTTAGAATGGCCAAAATTAACAAGACAGGAAACAACAAGTTGTTTGAGAGGATGTTGTTGGAAAGGATGTAGAGAAAGGGGAACCCTCTTACACTGTTGGTGGGAATGCAAGTTGGTGCAGCCACTTTGGGAAAAAGTGTGGAGATTCCTTAAGAAATTACAAATAGAGCTTCTCTATGACCCTGCAATTGCACTCCTGGGTATTTACCCCAAAGATACAGATGTAGTGAAAAGAAGGGCCATCTGTACCCCAATGTTCATAGCAGCAATGGCCACAGTTTCCAAACTGTGGAAATAACCAAGATGCCCTTCAACAGATGAGTGGATAAAGAAGATATGGTCCATATATACAGTGGAGTATTATGCCTCCATCAGAAAAGATGAATACCCAACTTTTGTATCAACATGAAGATTATGCTGAGTGAATTAAGTCAAGCAGAGAGAGTCAATTATATGGTTTCACTTATTTATGGAGCATAAGGAATAACACGGAGGACTGGGGAGATGGAGAGTAGAAGGGAGTTGGGGGAAATTGGATGGGGAGATGAACCATGAGAGACTGTGGACTCTGAGAAACAAACTGAGGGTTTGGGAGGGGAGGGAAGTGGGGGTTGGGTGAGCCTAGTAATGGTTATTATGGAAGGCATGTATTGTATGGCTGGGTGTGGTGCATAAACAATGAATTCTGGAACACTGAAAAGAAATTAAAAAAAAAAAGAAGATATAACAATTATAAATGTGAAGCCAACATGGGAGCACCCAAATACGTAAAGCAGTTAATAAGAAACATAAGGGAGTTAATTGATAGTCATCCAATAGTAGTAGGGGCCTTGAACTCTCCACTTATATCAATGGACAGATCATCCAATCAGAAATTCAACAAGGAAAAGTGGCTTTGAATGACACATTGGACCAGATGGGTCTAATATATATTTAGAACAGCAGAATACACATTCTTTTCAATTGCACATGGAGCATTCTCTGTAATAGGTCACACATCTGGCCACAAAACAAGTCTCAGCAAATACAAAAGGATGAAAATCATACCATGCATCTTTTCATCACAATGCTATGAAACTAGAAATCAAACACATGAAAAAATTTGGAAAGAACACAAATACATGGCTGTTAAGTAACATGTTATTAAACAGTAGATGGATTAAACAAGACCTCAGAGAGGTAATCTAAAATTACTGGAGACAAATGAAAATGAAAACGCAACAGTCCAAAATCTTCAGGATGCAGCAAAAGCAATTCTAAGATGGAAGTTTAAAGCAATACAGGCCTACCTCAAGAAGCAAAAATAATCTCAAAAGACTGAATTGTACAGCTAAAGTAGCTAGAAAAAGACGATCAAACAAAAACCCCAAACAAGAAGAAGGAAAAAAATAATGATGATTGGAGTAGAAATAAATGATACAGAAACTTAAAACAAAAAATAGAAGAGATAGATGACACCAGGAGCTTGTTCTTCAAAAAGATCAACAAAATTGATGTCTATTTTTTTGATCTCCCAGTCTTTTTTATTTTTAAAATTGATAAGCCTTTAAGCAGACTCATAAAGAAAGGATAGTACTCAAAAAACAAAATCAGAAATGAAAGAGGGGAAATAAAAATCAATACCACAAAAATACAAAGGATTAAGACAATATTATGAAAAATTTCATGGCAACAAATTGGGCAATCTAGAAGAAATAGACAAACTCCTAGAAACATATAACCTTCCAAAATGGATCAGGATGAAATAGAAAATTTGAACACACAGAATACTATCAATAAAATTGAATCAGTAATCAAAAAACTCCTAACAAACAAACCCCAGGACCAGATGGCTTCATGAGGGAATTCTACCAAACATTTACAGAAGAGTTAACACTTATTCTCCTCAAACTTTTCCAAAAAATAAAAGAGGAAGAAAAGCTTTCGAATTTATTCTGTGAGGCCATCATTACCCTGATACCAAAACCAGATAAAGACACTACAGAAAAAGAGAACTACAGGCCAGTATCTCTGATGAACATAGATGCAAAACTCCTCAACAAAATATCAGCAAACTGAATCCAACAATACATTAAAAAAATCATTCACCATGATCAAGTAGGATCTATTCTGGAATACAAGTCTGGTTCAATATTTGCAAATCAATCAATGTGATAGATCACATCAACAAGAGAAACCATATTATGCTGTGAATTGTGTAAGACTGATGAATCACAGACCTGTACCCCTGAAACAAATAATATATTATATGTTAATAAAAATAATAATAAAACAGAGAAACCATATTATCATTTCAAAGGATGCAGAAAAAGCATTAGACAAAGTACAACATCCATTCATGATAAAAATCCCCAACAAAGTAGGCTTAGAGGAAACATACCACAACATAATAAAGGCTATATGTGAAAAACCCATGGGTAACATCATGGATTTCAATGATGAAAACCCAGAGCTTTGCCCCAAAGGTCAGGAACAAGATGAAGGTGTCCACTATCACCACTTTTAATCAACATAGTATATGAAGTCCTAGTCATGGCAATCTGACAACAAAAAGAAATACCAAACTGGTAAGGAAAACATACAATCTCCCTTTGCAAATGACATACTATTCTATATAGAAAATCCTAAAGACTCCACAAAAAAACTACATGAACTAATAAGTGAATTCAGAAGATTGTGGGATACAAAATCAATATTCAGAAATCCATTGCATTTCTATTCACTAATAACGAAGTACCAGAAAGAAATTAAGGAATCTATTCCATTTACAATTGCACAAAAAATAAAATTTGTAGGAATAAACTTAACTAAGGAGGTGCAAGACTTGTAATCTGAAAGCTATAAAACTTTAATGGAAGAAACTGAAGATGACACAAATGGCAAGATATTCCATGCCCGTTGACTGGAAGAACAAATATTGTTAAAATGCCCATAGTACCCAAAGCAATCTACAGATTTAATGTGATTTCTATAAAAGTAATGATGCATTTTTCACAGAGTTAGAGCAAACAACCCTAAAGTTTGTATGGAAGCACAAGAGATCCTGAATAGCCAAATCATCCTTGAAAAAGAAGAACAAAACAAGGTACCACAAACCCAGATTTCAAGGAAAAATGGGAAGAGTAAGTGCATCTAAAGTAGCTTTCAGCTGACTGAGAAGATTGTACTCTTTTTAAGTTTTGCTTTTATTAAAGCAAAATACGAAAGAATTCAGAAAAACTGGAGTTAAACAGGAAAGAATTGGAAGGGTTTTGCTTTCACTTTTTTTTTTTTTTTTACTAATTCTGAATATTAGGCATTGATAATCTCTTTATTCTCCAGTTAGACTATGTGAGTTCATCAGGACCCAAATAATTTTTAGTTTTATTGCAAATCTGTACCAATTACAGGGCATGAGTGGTGGAGTGGTTATATCCGTACAATGGATTACAATTCAACAATACAAATGACTTACTTTTCTCCACTACTATTACCCAACAGCTCATGATTATTATTTGTAACAGACTTCCTGAGCAACTTCTTTATCTAAAACACATGCACAAACACACACACACACACACATGCACATGCACACACACAAACATACACACACACATTCAGCTAGATGACAAGATGTAAGATCAATATATAAATTGTATTTCTACTTGTGCATACCAACCTGTGAAATACAATTGCTGTGGCTTCCAAGAGGCTTTACAGACACAAGAGATCTAAATTTTACAGAACTGGAGGAGTCAAGATGGCGGAGAAGTAGCAAGCTGAGACTGCTTCAGCTAGCCGGAGATCAGCTAGATAGCTTATCTAAAGATTGCAAACACCTGAAAATCCATCGGCAGATCGAAGAGAAGAAGAACAGCAATTCTGGAAACAGAAAAACAACCACTTTCTGAAAGGTAGGACCGGCGGAGAAGTGAATCCAAAGCGACGGGAAGATAGACCCCGGGGGTAGGGGCCGGCTCCCGGCAAGCGGCGGAGCAACCGCGCACAAAATCAGGACTTTTAAAAGTCTGTTCCGCGGAGGGACATCGCTCCAGAGGCTAAACCGGGGCGAAGCCCACGCGGGGTCAGCGTGGCCTCAGGTCCCGCAGGGTCACAGAAGGATCGGGGGTGTCTGAGTGTCGCAGAGCTTGCGGGTATTGGAACGGGAAAGCCGGCTACAGAGACAGAGCCGACAGTAAGCTCGCAGCTCCGTGTTACCTTGAACCGGTCGCAGGCTCGGTGAGCTCGGAGCGCGGCCGGAGGTCAGGCAGACGGGAGTAACTGGGCGCTGTTCTCTGAGGGCGCACTGAGGAGTGGGGCCCTGGGCTCTCGGCTCCTCCGGGCCGGAGACCAGGAGGCCGCCATTTGTATTCCCGTCCTCTGGAACTCTACGGAAAGCGCTCAGGGAACAAAAGCTCCTGAAAGCAAACCCGAGCGGATTACTCACCCCGGCCCCGGGTAAGGGCGGTGTAATTCCGCCTGGGGCAAAGACACTTGAGAATCACTACAACAGGCCCCTTCCCCAGAAGATCAACAAGAAATCCAGCCAAGACCAAGTTCACTACCAAGGAGTGCGGATTCAATACCAAGGAGAGCAGCAGAATTCCAGAGGAGGAGAAAGCCAAGCACGGAACTCATGGCTTTTTTCCTGTGATTTTTTTTAGTCTTGCAGTTAATTTAATTTTTTCTTTTTCATTTTTTTTTTTCTCACCTTCAGGTAAAATTTTTTTTTAACTGTTACCTTTTTCTTTTTTAACGATTTTTTACTAGTTTATCTAATATATATATATATATTTTTTACATTTTTCTTAGGTGTTTTCTTTTTTTAAAAATATTCTTTTCTTTTCTTTTCTTTTCTTTTTTTTTTTCCTTTTTCTTTCTTCCTTTTTGAACCTCTTTTTATCCCCTTTCTCCCCACTCACGATTTTGGATCTCTTCTAATTTGGTTAAAGCATATTTTCCTGGGGTTGTTGCCACCCTTTTAGTATTTTACTTGCCCCTTCATTTACTCTTATCTGGACAAAATGACAAGACGTAAAAATTCAACACAAAAAAAAGAACAAGAGGCAGTACCGAAGGCTAGGGACCTAATCAATACAGACATCGGTAATATGTCAGATCTAGAGTTCAGAATGACAATTCTCAAGGTTCTAGCTGGGCTCGAAAAAGGCATGGAAGATATTAGAGAAACACTCTTGGGAGATATAAAAGCCCTTTCTGGAGAAATAAAAGAACTAAAATCTAACCAAGGTGAAATCAAAAAAGCTATTAATGAGGTGCAATCAAAAATGGAGGCTCTAACTGCTAGGATAAATGAGGCAGAAGAAAGAATTAGTGATATAGAAGACCAAATGACAGAGAATAAAGAAGCTGAGCAAAAGAGGGACAAACAGCTACTGGACCACGAGGGGAGAATTCGAGAGATAAGTGACACCATAAGACGAAACAACATTAGAATAATTGGGATTCCAGAAGAAGAAGAAAGTGAGAGGGGAGCAGAAGGTATACTGGAGAGAATTATTGGGGAGAATTTCCCCAATATGGCAAAGGGAACGAGCATCAAAATTCAGGAGGTTCAGAGAATGCCCCTCAAAATCAATAAGAATAGGCCCACACCCCGTCACCTAATAGTAAAATTTACAAGTCTCAATGACAAAGGGAAAATCCTGAAAGCAGCCCGGGAAAAGAAGTCTGTAACATACAATGGTAAAAATATTAGATTGGCAGCTGACTTATCCACAGAGACCTGGCAGGCCAGAAAGAGCTGGCATGATATTTTCAGAGAATTAAACGAGAAAAACATGCAGCCAAGAATACTATATCCAGCTAGGCTATCATTGAAAATAGAAGGAGAGATTAAAAGCTTCCAGGACAAACAACAACTGAAAGAATTTGCAAACACCAAACCAGCTCTACAGGAAATATTGAAAGGGGTCCTCTAAGCAAAGAGAGAGCCTACAAGTGGTAGATCAGAAAGGAACAGAGACCATATACAGTAACAGTCACCTTACAGGCAATACAATGGCACTAAATTCATATCTCTCAATAGTTACCCTGAATGTGAATGGGCTAAATGCCCCTGTCAAAAGACACAGGGTATCAGAATGGATAAAAAAACAAAACCCATCTATATGTTGCCTCCAAGAAACACATTTTAAGCCCGAAGACACCTCCAGATTTAAAGTGAGGGGGTGGAAAAGAATTTACCATGCTAATGGACATCAGAAGAAAGCAGGAGTGGCAATCCTTATATCAGATCAATTAGATTTTAAGCCAAAGACTATAATAAGAGATGAGGAAGGACACTATATCATACTCAAAGGGTCTGTCCAACAAGAAGATTTAACAATTTTAAATATCTATGCCCCCAATGTGGGAGCAGCCAACTATATAAACCAATTAATAACAAAATCAAAGAAACACATCAACAACAATACAATAATAGTAGGGGACTTTAACACTCCCCTCACTGAAATGGACAGATCATCCAAGCAAAAGATCAGCAAGGAAATAAAGGCCTTAAATGACACACTGGACCAGATGGACATCACAGATATATTCAGAATATTTCATCCCAAAGCAACAGAATACACATTCTTCTCTAGTGCACATGGAACATTCTCCAGAATAGATCACATCCTCGGTCCTAAATCAGGACTCAACCGGTATCAAAAGATTGGGATCATTCCCTGCATATTTTCAGACCACAATGCTCTAAAGCTAGAACTCAACCACAAAAGGAAGTTTGGAAAGAACCCAAATACATGGAGACTAAACAGTATCCTTCTAAAGAATGAATGGGTCAACCGGGAAATTAAAGAAGAATTGAAAAAAATCATGGAAACAAATGATAATGAAAATACAACGGTTCAAAATCTGTGGGACACAACAAAGGCAGTCCTGAGAGGAAAATATATAGCGGTACAAGCCTTTCTCAAGAAACAAGAAAGGTCTCAGGTACACAACCTAACCCTACACCTAAAGGAGCTGGAGAAAGAACAAGAAAGAAACCCTAAGCCCAGCAGGAGAAGAGAAATCATAAAGATCAGAGCAGAAATCAATGAAATAGAAACCAAAAAAACAATAGAACAAATCAACGAAACTAGGAGCTGGTTCTTTGAAAGAATTAATAAAATTGATAAACCCCTGGCCCGACTTATCAAAAAGAAAAGAGAAAGGACCCAAATAAATAAAATCATGAATGAAAGAGGAGAGATCACAACCAACACCAAAGAAATACAAACTATTATAAGAACATACTATGAGCAACTCTACGGCAATAAATTTGACAATCTGGAAGAAATGGATGCATTCCTAGAAACATATAAACTACCACAACTGAACCAGGAAGAAATAGAAAGCCTGAACAGACCCATAACCAGTAAGGAGATTGAAACAGTCATTAAAAATCTCCAAACAAACAAAAGCCCAGGGCCAGACGGCTTCCCGGGGGAATTCTACCAAACATTTAAAGAAGAACTAATTCCTATTCTCCTGAAACTGTTCCAAAAAATAGAAATGGAAGGAAAACTTCCAAACTCATTTTATGAGGCCAGCATCACCTTGATCCCAAAACCAGACAAGGATCCCACCAAAAAAGAGAGCAATAGACCAATATCCTTGATGAACACAGATGCGAAAATACTCAACAAAATACTAGCCAATAGGATTCAACAGTACATTAAAAAGATTATTCACCACGACCAAGTGGGATTTATTCCAGGGCTGCAAGGTTGGTTCAACATCCGCAAATCAGTCAATGTGATACAACACATCAATAAAAGAAAGAACAAGAACCATATGATACTCTCAATAGATGCTGAAAAAGCATTTGACAAAGTACAACATCCCTTCCTGATCAAAACTCTTCAAAGTGTAGGGAGAGAGGGCACATACCTCAATATCATCAAAGCCATCTATGAAAAACCCACCGCAAATATCATTCTCAATGGAGAAAAACTGAAAGCTTTTCCGCTAAGGTCAGGAACACGGCAGGGATGTCCATTATCACCACTGCTATTCAACATCGTACTAGAGGTCCTAGCCTCAGCAATCAGACAACAAAAGAAAATTAAAGGCATCCAAATCGGCAAAGAAGAAGTCAAATTATCACTCTTCGCAGATGATATGATACTATATGTGGAAAACCCAAAAGACTCCACTCCAAAACTGCTAGAACTTATACAGGAATTCAGTAAAGTGTCAGGATATAAAATCAATGCACAGAAATCAGTTGCATTTCTCTACACCAACAGCAAGACAGAAGAAAGAGATATTAAGGAGTCAATCCCATTTACAATTGCATCCAAAACCATAAGATACCTAGGAATAAACCTAACCAAAGAGACACAGAATCTATACTCAGAAAACTATAAAGTACTCATGAAAGAAATTGAGGAAGACACAAAGAAATGGAAAAATGTTCCATGCTCCTGGATTGGAAGAATAAATATTGTGAAAATGTCTATGCTACCTAAAGCAATCTACACATTTAATGCAATTCCTATCAAAGTACCATCCATCTTTTTCAAAGAAATGGAACAAATAATGCTAAAATTTATATGGAACCAGAAAAGACCTCGAATAGCCAAAGGGATATTGAAAAAGAAAGCCAACGTTGGTGGCATCACAATTCCGGACTTCAAGCTCTATTACAAAGCTGTCATCATCAAGACAGCATGGTAGTGGCACAAAAACAGACACATAGATCAATGGAACAGAATAGAGAGCCCAGAAATAGACCCTCAAATCTATGGTCAACTAATCTTCGACAAAGCAGGAAAGAATGTCCAATGGAAAAAAGACAGCCTTTTCAATAAATGGTGCTGGGAAAATTGGACAGCCACATGCAGAAAAATGAAATTGGACCATTTCCTTACACCACACACAAAAATAGACTCAAAATGGATGAAGGATCTCAATGTATGAAAGGATTCCATCAAAATCCTTGAGGAGAACACGGGCAGCAACCTCTTCGACCTCTGCCGCAGCAACATCTTCCTAGGAACAACGCAAAAGGCAAGGGAAGCAAGGGAAAAAATGAACTACTGGGATTTCATCAAGATCAAAAGCTTTTGCACAGCAAAGGAAACAGTTAACAAAATCAAAAGACAACTGACAGAATGGGAGAAGATATTTGCAAACGACATATCAGATAAAGGACTAGTGTCCAGAATCTATAAAGAACTTAGCAAACTCAACACCCAAAGAACAAATAATCCAATCAAGAAATGGGCAGAGGACATGAACAGACATTTCTGCAAAGAAGACATCCAGATGGCGAACAGACACATGAAAAAGTGCTCCATATCACTCGGCATCAGGGAAATACAAATCAAAACCACAATGAGATATCACCTCACACCAGTCAGAATGGCTAAAATCAACAAATCAGGAAATGACAGATGCTGGCGAGGATGCGGAGAAAGGGGAACCCTCCTACACTGTTGGTGGGAATGCAAGCTGGTGCAGCCACTCTGGAAAACAGCATGGAGGTTCCTCAAAATGTTGAAAATAGAACTGCCCTATGACCCAGCAATTGCACTATTGGGTATTTACCCTAAAGATACAAATGTAGTGATCCAAAGGGACACATGCACCCGAATGTTTATAGCAGCAATGTCCACAATAGCCAAACTATGGAAAGAACCTAGATGTCCATCAACAGATGAATGGATCAAGAAGATGTGGTATATATACACAATGGAATACTATGCAGCCATCAAAAGAAATGAAATCTTGCCATTTGCAACAACATGGATGGAACTAGAGCGTATCATGCTTAGCGAAATAAGTCAAGCAGAGAAAGACAACTATCATATGATCTCCCTGATATGAGGAAGTGGTGATGCAACATGGAGGCTTAAGTGAGTAGAAGAAGAATAAATGAAACAAGATGGGATTGGGAGGGAGACAAACCATAAGTGACTCTTAATCTCACGAAACAAACTGAGGGTTGCCGGGGGGAGGGGGTTTGGGAGAAGGGGGTGGGATTATGGACATTGGGGAGGGTATGTGATTTGGTGAGTGCTGTGAAGTGTGTAAACCTGGTGATTCACAGACCTGTACCCCTGGGGATAAAAATATATGTTTATAAAAAATAAAAAATTAAAAACTCTCAAAAAAAAATTGTATTTCTACACACTAGCTATCAAGAATCTGAAAATGAAATTAAGAAAACAATTTTATTTATAATAGCATCATAAAGAATAAAATAATTAGGATTAAATTTCACAAAAGAAATGCATAGACTTATATCCTGGAAAATGCAAAATTTTGTTGGAAAAAATTGAATAATATCTAAATAAATGGAAAGGCAGTCCATGTTCATGGATCAGGAGACCTAATAAGTCTTCTTATCAGACTTGTTAGTCTTATTAAGATGGCAATACTCCCCAATAGATTCAACACAATCCCTATCAAAATCCTAGCTGGATTTTTTGCAGAAGTTGATTAATCCAAAGATTTATATGGAAATTCAAGGGGGCACAGAATAGCAAAAAAAAAAAATCCTATAAAGGACAAAATAGGAGTACTCAATCTTTCTAACTTCAAAACTTACTACAAAAACTGTAGGAATCGAGACAGCATAGTAGCATAAGAATAGACATATATATCAATGCAGTAGAATTGGGAGTCCAGAAGTAACCCCTTACATTTATGGTCAATTGATTTTCTATAAGAGTGTCAGGATAATTTAATGGGGGAAAGAAATAGTCTTTTCAACAAATGGCACTGGGACAACCAAATAGTTACACATAAATGAATAAAGTTGGATATCTACTTCAAACTATATACACAAATCAACTCAAAATGGATTATCAAAATAATTTATGAGCTAAAGCTACACAAACATTCTTAGAAATAAGCACAGGAGTAAATCTTTATGAACTTAGATTATGCAAAACTTCCTTAGATTAAACAACAAAAGCACAAATGACAAAAGAAAAAATAGATAGATTGTACTTCTCCAAAATCAAAACTTTTTTTGCTACCAAACATATCATCAAGAAAGTGAAAATACAGCACACAGAATTGGATAAATGTTCTCAAATCATCTATCTGATAGGGAAATTGCATCCACAATAAATAAGTAAATCTTTTTTAAATTGTAGTTTTATTTTATTTTTCAGTGTTCCAAGATTCATTGTTTATGCATCACACCCAGTGCTCCATGCAATACGTGCCCTCCTTATTACCCACCACCAGGCTCACCCAACTCCTCACCACTTCCCCTCTAAAACCCTCAGTTTGTTTCTCAGAGTCCACAGTCTCTCATGGTTCATCTCCCCTTCTGATTTCCCCCAACTCACTTCTCCTCTTTTTCTCCCAGTGTCCTCCATGTTATTTGTTATGCTCCACAAGTAAGTAAAACCATATGATAATTGGCTCTCTCTGCTTGACTTATTTCACCAGCATAATCTCCTCCAGTCCCGTCCATGTTGATACAAATGCTGGGTATTCATCCTTGCTGATGGAGGCATAATACTCCATTGTATATATGGACCATATCTTTATCCATTCGTCTGTTGTAGAGCATCATGGCTCTTTACAAAGTTTGGCGACTGTGGCCATTGCTACTATGAAAATTGGGGTACAGGTGGCCCTTATTTTTACTACATTTGTATCTTGAGGTTAAATACCCAGTAGTGCAATTGCAGGGTCATAGGGTATCTCTGTAATTTCTTAAGGAATCTCCACTGTTTTCCAAAGTAGCTGCACCAACTTGCATTCCCACCAACAGTGTAAGAGCGTTCCCCTTTCTCCACATCCTCTCCAACACTTGTTTCCTGCCTTGTTAATCTTTGCCATTCTAAATGGGAAAATTGGACAGCTATGTATAAAATGTTCTTTAAAAAAAAACAAACAAACCTGGAGACATGAAGAGGAAAGTGCCCAGAGGAGATAGTGAAGGACACCAAGAAAGCAGAGAAGAGGAATAGGGAAGAGAAGAAAGTTAGAAACAGAAGAAACTGAGGAATCCAGAGAGAGCAAACAAGGTAGTTGGGGAGAGGGAATAGAACAAGAATAAGGTTCATGAGCTTGGGGGGCTAGAGAGAGAGAGAACAAGAGAGGAGGGAGGCCAACCTTGTAATACAGGGCTAAGAGCTTTATTGAAGTTTAACAGAAAAGAAACCTTGTTTGAAAGGAAGAGACTGGCTATATTTAGTACTGGGTAGGATGTCAGTTCTGAAAATAAACTGCTCCCAGATCCAAATGTAATCCTCTGTGCTGTTGTCACCTGCAGCAAGCTGGCCTCCCTTCCAGGGGAATGAGGAACATGGACACATCAGCTACCTCAGAGTTCCTGACATTGACAAGGACTTGCTTTACTCCATTATCAAATTTTAAAACTTCAACTTCTGATTAATATGGGGGAGGGGAAGTAGCATAGCTGGAGAAAGTGAAATATATGTTAGTGTATATGTGGGGCAGGGATGTGTCCTGCTAAATAAAAACCAGAATCTAAACACCATGTGGCCAGATGCTTAATACAATATTTGCTACTTCTATGGTATACTTACAATACATGAATGTGAACATAGGGGCCCAGAAGGAAGTATGATAGGCTATGTAGAAGGATATACTTGAGGTACACTATAAGTGGCATAGAGATAAGTCCTGTGGAGAGGTCATGCATACACAATGGCAGACAGGCCAAGGTCAGGCTACATTAGGAAAAGACAGAGACTTAAAGTGCATTTATACACACACACACACACACACACACATACACTTATCTTCACAAAAGCAGGAAAGAATAAAAGAATATCCAATGGAAAAAAGTTTCTTCAACAAGTGGTGATGGAAAACTGGGCAGCCACGTGCAAAAGAGTGAAACTGAACAACTTGCTTATACCATACACAAAAATAAACTAAAAATGGATGAAAGACAATGGAATGGAATAATATTGAGCCATAAAGAAGATGAAAAAAATGCCATTTGCAACAATGTGGATAGAGTTGAATGTATTATGCTAAGTGAAATAAGTCAGTCAGAAAAAGACAAATATCATATGATTTCACTTATATATGGAATTTAAGAAATGTAACATGTACATGGGGAGGAAAAGAGGCAAACCATAAAATGGACCCTTAACTATGGAGAACAAATTGAGGGTTGCTGGAGGGGAAGTGGATGGGGGGATGGGTTAAATGGGTGATGGGGATTAAAGAGGACACGTGTTGACTAGCACCAGGTGTTGTCTGTAAGTGATGAATCAATAAATCCTACACCTGAAATTAACATTACACTGTATGTTAACTACCTAGAATTTAAATAAAAACTCGAAAAGAGAAGATATGGATCAGGAATGGCAATATGGGCACCACTAGTACACAAATTTAAGTCATGTGAATGGATGAGCCTAGTAGGGGAGTGTGTGGAAGAATGACAGAAAGGAAGACAAACTTTGGAGATCATACATATTTAAGGGACTGGCATGAAAGAAGTCCATCAAATAGACTGAGATGGGATGGTCAGAAATATGGCAAGAGAATCATGACAGTGTGATGCCTGGAAGCCAGGGAAGTAAAATGTTTGAAGTTGAGTGATCAACTATCAATTCCAACAGAGTGGTCAAATGAGATATATAAAGTATCTGCTGGTTTGGCATTGTGGAGATTACTAGAAAATTTTGTGAAAGTGCATGTATCTTTCAAGCAGTGGTTCTTAACCATGACTGCACATCAGTATGATATGTGGAACTTTATCAAGCTACATATTCCTAAGTCTCACCTCCAGAGATCTCATTCAAAAGATCTTGGGTGAGACCAACAAATCTGTGTTTTCAAAAACTCCCACATGGTTCTTGAATATACCATGTTTCCCCTTACCTCTAGACCATTACAAACACTATTATCCTTTCTTGTAGTAATGGAAACTCCCAAATATGATCCAGACCTCCTAGATGAACTCTAGACCCAGATATCTAACAGTTTATCAGAAATCTCCACCCATCATCTTTCTTTATCCAATAAACTTGATATAGTAAGGTGGCCACTATTTGATGTATGGTAGTCATGGAAAGTCTTTCTCATTAGATGGCATTAGATAAGTCTCAAAAAAAAAAAAGTGAGAGAAAAAGCCATTTAGCTATATGGGCACAGCATCTCCCACATGGAGGGTAGAGTAATGCAAATCCCAAAGCCAGAAAGTTCTTGGAATGTTCTAGGAAGAGCAAGAAGGTCAACATGCCTAGACTGAAAGAAATGACGGGATACTGGTAGCAAAGGAAACCGGAGAGGTAGGAGAGGGCTGGATCCAGAGGAATTGAAATAATCTGACTTGTAATATTAAAAGGGTCACTCTGGCTGCCCTGTGGAGTACATATTCAGGATAGGGCCTTCGGGTGCAAGCTAAGAGGCTGTTGAAACAGTATAGACTAGAGAAGGGTAACAGTGGAAGTGATAAGATAAAATTGAACCTTAGAATTCTGGAATTCTGCTTGTATTTTCTTCCATGGGTGTACCTGCCTGGCTCAGTCTGCAGAGCATGTGACTCTTGATTTTGGGATTGTGAGTTTGAGCCCTGTGTTGGGGGTACACTTTGCGTTTAAAGTAGATCTCCCATTGAAATACCCGTTTTATCTCAGGGTTTTGTTTTTTTTTTTTCCATTTCAGTGATCACCTCTACTGTACACACACACACACACACACACACACACACACACATATCTTCTTTGTCCATTCATCAGTCAAGGGACATTTGGGCTCTTTCTTTAATTTGGCTATTGTTGATAATGCTGCTATAAACACCAGGGTGCATGTACCTCTTTGAATCTGTATTTTTGTGTCATTTGGGTAAATAACTGGTAGTGCAGTTGCTGGGCTGTAGGGCACTTCTACTTTTAACTTTTTGAGGAACCTCCATACTGTTTTCCAGAGTGGCTGTGCCAGTTTGCATTCCCATCAACAGTGCAAGAGGATTCCTTTTTCTCCACATCTTTGCCAACATCTGTTTCCTCTGTTACTGATTTGAGCTATTCTGACAGGTGTGAGATGATAACTGATAGTGGTTTTGATTTGTATTTCTCGATGATGAGTGATATTGAATATCTTTCCATGTGTCTGTGTTAGCCATCTGGATGTCTTCTTTGGAAAAAGGTATATTCATGTCTTCTAACCATTTTTTAACTGGATTAGTTATTTTTTTGGGTGTTGAATTGTGTAAGTTCTTTATATTTTGGATACCAACCCTTTATTACGTATGTCATTTACAAATATCTTCTCCCATTCTGTAGATTGCCTTTTACTTTTGTTGACTGTGTCCTTCACTGTGCAGAAGCTTTTTATCTTTTTTTAAAAAAGATTTTATTTATTTATTTGACAGAGATCACAAGTAGGCAGAGAAGCAGGCAGAGAGAGAGGGGGGAAGCAGGCTCCCCGCTTCACATAGAGCCCGATGCGGGGCTCCATCCCAGGACCCAGGGACCATGACCTGAGTCAAAGGCAGAGGCCTTAACCCACTGAGCCACCCAGGCGCCCCCAGAAGATTTTTATCTTGATGAAGTCCCAATAGTTTATTTTTGCTTTCGTTTCACTTGCCTCAAAAGAAATATCTAGTAAGAAGTTGCTACAGCTGCTCTCAAAGATGTTGGCTGCCTTTGTTCTTCTCTAGGATTTTTACAGCTTCCTGTTTCGTGTTTAGACTTTCATCCACTTTTAGTTTATTTTTGTGTGTGGTATACGAAAGTGGTCCAGTTTCACTCTTTTGCATGTGGCTGCCCAGTTTCTCCCACACCATTTGTTGAAGAGATTGTCTTTTTTCCATTGGACATTCTTTCCTGCTTTGTCGAAGATTAGTTGACCATAGAGTTGAGGCTCTGTATTCTGTTCCATTGATCTATGTATGTGTTTTTGTGCCAATACCATACTGTCTTGATCTCTACAGCTTTGTAATGTAACCTGAAGCCCAGAACTGTGATGCCCCCAGCTTTCATTCTCTTTTTCTTTGTCTATTCAGAGGTCAACAAAACGGAGCTGGTTCTTAGAAAAAATTAATAAAATTTATAAACTCTTAGCCAGGCTTATCAAAAGGAAAGGAGCTAGATAAATAAAATCACAAATGAGAGAAGAGAAAAAGTAACTAAAACCACAAAAATACAAATAATTATGAGAGAGTATTATGAAAAAATATATGCCAACAAACTGGACAACTTGGAAGAAATGGATAAATTCCTAGAAATATATTAACTAGAAAAACTGAAACAGGAAGAAATAGAAAACTTGAAAGACCAATCAATAACCAACAAAGAAACTGAATCCATAATATGTTAAGTGAAATAAGTCAGAGAAAGTCAATTATCACATGGTTTCTCTTATTTGTGGAACATAAGGAATAGCATGGAGTACGTTAGGAGAAGGAAGGGGAAAATGAAGGGATAGAAATCAGAGTGAGAGATGAACCATGAGAGACTATGGACTCTGGGAAACAAATGGAGGGTTTTAGAGGGCAGGGGTTGGGGGGATGGGTGACCTGGTGGTGGGTATTAAGGAGGGCACATATTGCATGGAGCACTGGGTGTTATACACAAACAATGAATCATGGAACACTACAACAAAAACTAATGATGTACTATATGGTGACTAACATAACACAATAGTTAAAAAAAAGAAATTGAATCCATAATAAAAAATTTCCCAACAAAGAAAAGTCCAGGGCCAGATGGCTTCCCAGGGGAATTCTACCAGATATTTAAAGAGTTAGTACCTATTCTTAAAGAAATGAAATAATAGAAATGAAAGAAAAACTTTCAGACTCATTCTAGGAGGCCAGCATTACCTTGATTCTGAAACTAAACAAAGATTCCAATAATAGAAGAGAACTACAGTCCAATATCCCTGATGAACATGGATGCAAAAATTCTCAACAAAATACTAGCAAATTGAATACAACTGTATGTCAAAAGAATCATTCACCACGTTCAAGTGAGGTTTATTCCTGGGTTGAAAGGGTGGTTCAATATTCACAAATCAATCAACATGACATACCACATTAGCAAAATAAAGGATAAGAACCCTAACCCTTAATAGATGCAGAGAAAGCATTTGACAAAGTACAACATCCATTTTTTATTAAAAACCCACAACAAAGTAGAGGTAGAGGAAACATATATGAACATCATAAAGGCCATATATGAAAACCCCACAGCTAATAGCATCGTCAATGGGAAAAACTAAGAGCTTTTCCTCTACTGTCAGGAACAAGACAGGGATGTCCATTCTGACCACTGTTGTTTTTTTTTTTTTTTTTTTTTTTTTTTTTTTTTTTTTTTTTTTTTTAAAGATTTTATTTATTTATTTGACAGAGAGAGAGATCACAAGTCGGCGGAGAGTCAGGCAGAGAGAGAGAGAGAGAGAAGCAGGCTCCCGCTGAGCAAAGAGCCCGATGCGGGGCTCGATCCCAGGACACCGAGATCATGACCCGAGCTGAAAGCAGCGGCTTAATCCACTGAGCCACCCCGGCGCCCCCTGACCACTGTTGTTTAACATAATACTAGAAGTCCAAGTCACAGCAATCAGACAACAAAAAGAAATAAGTCATTCAAATTGGAAAGAAAGAATTCAAACTTCCACTCTTTGCAGACAACATGATGCTCTATGTAGAAAACCCAAAAGACTCCTCCAAAAAACTGCCAAAACTGATGCACAAATTAGGAAAGCTGTAGGATACACAATTAATGTGCAGAAATCTGTTGCATTTCTATACACCAATCATGAAACAGCAGGAAGAGAAATCAAGGAATTGATCCAATTTACAATTGCACCCAAAACCATAGGATACCTAGGAATAAACCTAAAGAGCTGTACTCTGAAAACTATAGAACACTCATGAAAGAAACTGAAGATGACACAAAGAAATGGAAAAACATTCCATGCCCATGGGCTGGAAGAACAAATACTGTTAAAATGTTTATATTACCTCAAAGCAATCTACGCATTAAATGCAATACTTACTAAAATACCACCAACATTTTTCACAGAGGTGGTACAAAAAATCCTAAAATTAGTATCAAATTGATCTATATCTTCTTATAAAGTCAAAATCCATGTATAATTCTGCCTGGATTACCATTTATGTACTACATGGGGACCTCAAACCCAACATTCTCAAACCTAATTTTTTAATGTTCCTTCCATATTTCAGTATATGACATGATTAATAGCTCACATCTAATAAGTCACTTAATCTTGTTTATTCTGTAGTCTGCATATCATCCATTTTTTTTCATCCACACTTCCCCTACCTTGAGTCAGGCCACAATTATCTCTCATCTGATTTAGTGACAGGTTGTGTTGTAGTTTATATGTTTACATGTCCATTTATTCTATCAGACTATGAGTAATGAGAGGCTAAGATCACTCATTTACTCATTCAACCAGTATGTATTCATCTCTATATCTTTCACATCTAGTGTATTCCTTGACATTAAGTAGGTGCTCAGTATATGTTTGTTTTACTGAATTACATTGAAACTTACTATGTTACAGATGAGAAAAAATGGGCCTATAGAAGAAAAATGACCTGTCAAAACTGCAAAGGCTAAGAAACTAAAATTTACATTTCCTTACTCTTAGTCAAGTTTTCTTTCCACAGAACAACTTTGTACCTACCTCCTACCCCTCTATGCTCTCCCACATTATTTTTTTTTGTCTCTAATTTTTCTATACCATTCTCTCATTATTGGTAATATTGCTCCTATATTTGTTTTCCAGCTTCAATGGGGAAAAATAATTATCACCATCCTTATAGGCTTTTCGGTTAAGAATCTGTATTTCCTTGGCATTGTTTACTTCTGGCATAAGTACTGCTGAATCAGGATGACCATAGGTCAGCTTTTCGTCTGGCATTTATAAAGAGTTCCTCTTGATTTCAATAGGGTATGGATAAAACTGGCCTTATGTAGGAACTTACAGGCTCTCAAATGGATTTAGCTGCAGTCTTGGAAAAACAGAATGAGGAGGGGCGCCTGGGTGGCTCAGTGGGTTAAGCCGCTGCCTTCGCTCAGGTCATGATCTCAGGGTCCTGGGATCGAGTCCCGCATTGGGCTTTCTGCTCAGCAGGGAGCCTGCTTCCCTCTCTCTCTCTCTGCCTGCCTCTCGGTCTGCTTGTGATCTCTCTCTGTCAAATAAATAAATAAAATCTTTAAAACAAACAAACAAACAAAAAAACAGAATGAGGAAAGACTTTCAGAATTTGTGTAGAATACGTGTTTTATGTAGACAAACTAAGAGAGTATGGGTTATAATTGTAAGTGAGAGAAATTGATATTTTATTGGATTTATGGATGAAGATTCTGATAACAATTATTTTAGACACTGTATTTGACCATCATACAAAATTGTTTCTTTATGTATAATCTATTTCTTCTTGCTACAATTTAGTAAAACCTAAGTAGGAAACCTAAATAAGGTCAGTACACTCTAGGAATATGAAGAAAACACGTGGGCCATGCCTTCTAGAGAAAATTTCTGCTCCCAATTTGTTCAGACTATGAGTATAGGGGACCCTCTTAAAATGGTTTATAAAACATATTGTTTTCACATCTTTGTATCTTCATTAGTTCTGTTATATCTGCTTGTAATTGTTTTCATTCGTCCTTTTATTTATCAAATATTTTCTGAGCACCTACTCTGTGCCAGGCATTATGCTAAATTTGGGAGATTCAGTGATGGTTCTTTTTGCACTTCATTCTCTCATCCCCTCTCTTACCTCTTGGTTTTTGCACATGGTATTCCCTCTGGATCTAATGCCCTTCCCATCCTTCAATTTTATATTTAAATATCACTTTTTCCAGGAAGCATTCAATAACACCCTCAATATTGGATTGGGTGTATTTCCTCTCTGCTCCCTTACATAACACTTATCCTTTATTATGCTTGTCTGTTTGCTACCTTTCCTACTAAATTATGAACCCCTTGAGACCGGGGAATCATTGACTAATTATATATTAATTAATAGCATATATAACCTAGTATCTATATTAATAACATAGAATTAACTTATTCTATATATTAATTTATTACTATATTATTATACTGTGAGCCTATATTAAGGCATCAATGAAAATAACTGAGATTATTCAAACTTCTCATCTCTTAGGATGATACCCATAAAAAATGGTAATTAGGTTAATGATCATTCATTCAACAGTGCCTTCTATGGGCCACTCACTAAGTTCTGATTATTCAACAACTAAATTTCTTACTCTTGTGCAGTTGACACTTAAGTGGGTAGGGAAAGATGTTTGTTCTGTGCCAGATACTGTTCTAAGCATTTCACATGTTTTAACCCATTATAATTCTCACAACAACCCTATGAGGTATATTTGTAAGTTGTACTGATTTTACAAATAAGAAAACAAGGCCCAAAGAGATTAAGTAACTTGGCCAAGGATATATAGCTGGCAAGTGGCTGATCTGAAATTCAACTCAGGTTGACTCATTTCAGAGTTTACACTCTTAATCACTACACCAGAGAACCCTCTCATCTGTAAATCTCTTCAAGGATTTTTGCTCTAACTTTTCCAAATTACTTGATATCCCTGAATATTCCAGGTCATTATATACTGTCTAGGTATCTGTTCTTTTCTTTATCACCCTTAATTATAATTATCAACATAAATATTTTTATTTGTGCTTTAAGCTGTTGTGTTTCTGAAAGATTATTTGCAGTTTCATGATTTTTTAAAAGATATTGGGATAGTACAATTATATACAGAAATTGGTGTTGAGACATTACAAAATTCACTATGTGATATCTGACAACCTGATTTACAAACTGGTTAGAATCAGTGTATTTCAGGAAACATGCTTTCTTAGCTCTTTAGTTAATGGTGTGCTTTTCAGGAAACACATTTAGACATATTCATTGAATTGTCTAAAATTATACAACTAGTTAGTGAAAGTGTTGGCCTAGAAGCAAACACAGGTCCTCCTGTCTCCCAGTCCAATGCCTTTTTCTCTTTATAGATACCTTGTTGACATTAACTCAAATCCAGCTGAATTTGGACATACTCTTAGCACAGATCAACACACCTACGTCTAAAAGCCAGTAATTTCAAAAAATAAGTAACCTTGAAGAACACCAGATAAATCACTCTGCCCTCCAAATATCTTCCTTACTACTATGTTTGAGAAATCTCTAAGTTATAGTTTTATGATTAATTAAATACACTCTTCCATACTTACAACAACTGGTTGTCCAAATCATTTCCTTTTTTTTTTTTTTAAGATTTTATTTATTTGACAGATAGCGATCACAAGTAGGCAGAGAGGCAGGCAGAGAGAGAGAGAGAGGAGGAAGCGGGGCTCTCTGTTCAGCAGAGAGCCTGATGTGGGGTTCAATTCCAGAATCCTGGGATCATGACCTGAGCTGAAGGCAGAGGCTTTAACCCACTGAGCCACCCAGGTGCCCCAAATAATTTCTGATATGACAGCTAAGTCAAAAAGATTTTGAAAAAAAGGTTAAGTATTTAACAAAGTGTACTGAATAACCAGGACATAAATAAAAGTGTTATAGGAGTTGCAAATGTAGAAGTAAGTTAGGGTATTAGTAAAAACTATCAATCATAGAGCTTTAGAACAGAAAGGAGCCTTAGAGTCAGGGAAGTATTCGCAGAGGAATTAGGACCCTGATGTAGAAAATGAATAAATATATGCAATCATGTGAAGGATACATATGGAAAGCTGGATTGGCAGCCATGTGAGCTGGTATTTTAGAAGAGTGAAACATTCAATTTTTCTTATGTTCAAAGATATGTTGAGAAGTGATTGAATGTATAGAGTCAGAGAATAACTTGATTGACAAGCAAAGCAATTTAAACTTAATGCTGTAGGAATTAGAAATTAGTTTTTGAACAAAGGAATAAAGTATGAAAATAAGTCACATTTAAGAAAGATATATTTGTGGGGCGCCTGGGTGGCTTAGTGGGTTAAGCCGCTGCCTTCGGCTCAGGTCATGATCTCAGGGTCCTGGGATGGAGTCCCACATCGGGCTCTCTGCTCAGCAGGGAGCCTGCTTCCTCCTCTCTCTCTGCCTGCCTCTCTGCCTACTTGTGACCTCTCTCTGTCAAATAAATAAATAAAATCTTAAAAAAAAAATGCCAATGGCATTTAAAAAAAAAGAAAGATATATTTGGGATATATCTGCTTAAATTTAAAACTGGAGCTTAAAGTAATAAAAGGATTTCAATCATTGAAATCATCTCCTGCCTTTCCAGTGGGCTTCATTAGGGTGAGAACAATTTCTTAATTTTCATATTCACTCTTCATTGAGCACTTACTATATGCCAGACACATGATAAACCTTTCAAATGCAAGACCTTATTCAGTTGATAGGAAATAGCACAATCCTGTGATGTGGGGACTATTGTGTTTCCATTTTATAGACGAATGGAGGAAACAGGTTCAGAGAGGTAAAGTGACATGCCCAAAGTCAGATAGCTCATAAATTTAGGAGCAAAAATTTGAACCCTGATCTGTTTGACCCAAATCTAGCTAGTACAGTAGTTGGCACATAGTTGATGTGCAATAAATACCTGTTGA